>NW_026138131.1:2076628-2768838 GCF_025592945.1 Manacus candei
CAATATGTCCTTGGGCTGCTGGAATAAGGAGCTCAGCTCCTTCCAGCCACAGAGTTGCAGTCTCCCTTAAAAAGAGAAAAAAAACCAACCAGAATCACAAATTTATAGTTACTTTAAGCCTTAACTGTTCCTCTGCTGGTTTTCTTTTTATTATTTCCATGTAGATCAACTGATGATTGTTTAAATAATGGCAGATTCATCTCTCTTCGGATAACTGATGTGATCAGTAATAGCTCACCTCTGAAGTCAGACTGTGTTTCTGAAACTGCAGCCCAAACAAGCACCAACCAACCAGTTCAGAGCACAACAGTGGCTGCAGCAGTGCTGCTGGTCGAGCCAGGGGTTCCAGTTCACAGCCCCTGATGGCCAGACTCTTACTTTCCCAATGATATTCAAAGAATGTCTGTGTTAAAAATGAATGCTGGAACTGCCATTTACTAGTTGTCTTGGCCTGAAGTGGCACAGCAATGTGAGAGTCCATCATATTGTTGAAGGTCAACCTGTCCAACCTGTGGCCAAATCACCACCAACATTCTTGGTGCTCTGTTGGCCTGCAATAAACTTTCCTGTAGCATTGAAGGTTACACACAGCTGCCTATCTGTCCTGGCTGAAATTGAGTGAATTTTCTTAGCAGTAGTTGGCAGAGGTCTGTGCTTTGAATTTAGGATGAGAACAACATTGATAACATACTGATGTTTTAGTTTTTGCTAAGTGGTGCTTGCACTAAGGCAAGGACTTTGTACTGTGCATCACTTGTTTTTCTCGAATTTTCTCTCTCTCTCCCTTTCCTTTTAGTCTAAGTATTATTGTTGGTTTTGTTATTATATTTTGTTTCAATTCTTAAACCATCTTAATTCACAATTTTTACATTTTTTTCCCCTGATTCTCCTCCCATCCCACTGGGGTGTGTGGGGAGTGAGTGAGTGGTTACATGGTACTTAATTGCCAGCTGGGGTAAAACCATTACACTCTCCCAGGAGAGTTTCAAATCCTGGACACCCTGCACAGTTACAACAGTCAGGAGGCAAGTTTTAGCTGGGAGACAAATGAGCTGTTGACTTATTTCAAAACTGGAAAAGCTATGACTGTTGCTGTTTCTCCACCTCCCTAATTCTTTCTTGTAAAGTAATATCTTGTCTTTGAGAAAAATTGGAGCCACATATTTTTTATAAGTAGGATCCATTTCCCAAGGCCACTCTACTCCTCTGCTTCTGTTTGAAGAAGCCATGCTCTGTGCATGGATATCTAAAAACTACAGCAAACTCTGTCATCTCTCTGGGGGAAAAATAAGCTGCTTTTAAGACATGCATTGCAACAAGGCACTATATGCTGTGGGGCTCTGAGCAACCTGATCTAGTTGAAGATGCCCCTGCTCATTGCCAGGAGGCTGAACTAGATGATCTTTAAGGTCCATGATTCTATGGTTCCATCATCCCTGATGCTCAAAGAAGGCAAGGGTATATTTAGCAGGTGAATAAGGAGATCTTTCCATCCATGGAGCCTCATTCGTCTTCTGATAAGGCCACATTCCTCCAAAGGGCATCTCTGCATGGCACAGGTGCAATACCCACACCTCACCCCAGCCTGTGGTGCTCACCCTGGCACCAGCACTCCAGGGAGCAGCTGATAAATGGCCAAGAAGGGCTTATATCCCCCCTGGGAGTTTCAGTGCCTTCCTTGGCAAACACACAGGCTGGTGGAGAACAGAGTTTCACCTGGTGGTGTTATGGGGTCCCAGCACCCAAAAGATGTTTGAAAATTCAGCCCTTCTGTGGCGACTCCACCAAAATGGCATGGGAGCAAATAGCAAAGGGCCTGGCTCTTCTGCTGTGCTGGAATCAGTCTGTTCTACCTGACTAAACCTGGGTCATGCTGTGGAGGACATGACCCAGACACTCAGTTGCCAAGATCTAGAAGACCTTCATTTCCTAGTCTTGAAAGTCCCTTCCAGCCCCATGTTGGTACTGATGGTGCAATTTTCAAGACCATGTTTCAAAACCAATTTTTTTGTGATTTCTCCCCCAATTAACATTCTCATCATTTTGATTCCTTGGGAAAGATGCATGTCTGTGCCACCTGGGGAAGGTACTAGTGAGGTTGCACATCTATGCATCTAAGGCACAGTTCAACAGCCCAACAACGCAGGGCTGATTGACTAAACTGAGTATATTAGTAGAAGCTTAATGAACTGGCATGTACAATCTTGAAAGTGAAAGATGGGTATGATACAACAGCCTATCTTGTGAACCTCTGTTTTATGTGGGTTATTGAGCACATGATCCCTAGACGAACCCTATGAGGACTTTCCAATTTAAGTGTTCGTTATTTTTATCACTTACCCTTCAGGGGAAAAATCTGATCACATAAACCATGCTTAGGTAACATCTCATATACTGAGTATTTTCTGTACAGTATAATGTGTGTGGTGGTACTCTGTGTATGTGTGTAAAAGACAGTTATTATGCCATTTATCATCATCATCATACTATAATATATCTCTATAACTTATACTCTGATTGAAATTGAATACATTTTTTGCCTCATGGGAAAGGAGAGAATGCAGCAAGGGAAGGACAAGCTAAAAGTGAAGAGTGCTTTTAAAGCTGGTACATATCTCTGAGACATAAGTTTCTAGGGCAGCAGAGATGTATTTGGTAGATCAGCACAGTGGTCCCAAGCATGGGACCTCAGACACTTTCTCTGAGGTATTCCCAGTCACAACAGTCCTCTGCTTGTCCTGGACTGTGAACAAGGGTGATGCTGAGTTCTGCAAGCTCTGTGGTAGAGCTCAGGACTCTTGCATCCTTGGATGTCACAGTGGAGCCACAGGGCAGAGCCCTCAGTGCAATATAACATTGCACCACCCACACAGGGGATCGAGAGGTCTAATTTCAGGTCTGCAAGCTCTGGCAGTGTCCCTTTCAGCGCTTTTGCAATTACACCTGTTACACCACCTCCCTTCATCCCCACTTAATGTATTGTGGCACTCGCAGTGGTGTTGCAACGACAGCTGACAGATCCCCTGCCTTTGCAGATCCACTCCTGGCGGGTTGCAGGTGCTTGCTAATCGTATAACGCTGTTGTTTTGGTTGCACTCGTGTTTGTCTCTGCTAAATGACAAGCGGTACCTTGTATTCTGCTTTCTGGTGCTTCCCTTTCAAGCTTCATAGTTGTACTTGCCATTTCACCTTCCGCGCGTATCAAAGTTGTTCTTGCTGCTTTGTGAAACGCTGGCAGTTCAATCACGGGGAAGTGGCATCCCTGGCAATGTCTGGCACCTGACAGCCCTCATTAGCCTTTCAGGGAGGCAGCTCCAAAATCGATGGCCAACAAAGGGCAGTCACCTGAAACTGGTTCCCAATTTGGTTCCTGCTGATTGATCTGCCAGCTCCACCGGGGAAAAACAAGTTATGCTGGATGTCAAATATTTGTGGGTCTACCCTCTTCATCCCAAGAGCACTTTCAGTCAGGATCCAGGAAGATAAATGTAGGAAGAGAGGAGCCCTCTCTCTCAAGCAGTAGATGTTTCTGTAAATCACACTCTTACTAATGAGCCCAGGTGTAAATGAGGTACTGCTGAAATGCATAGTTAGACACACTGATCATCAGGGGAACTCAACAGGACGATTTCAGCACCAGAACCACAAAGTTAACAAAGAGAATTTCTTGTTATATAGTTATACTGTACAAAACTGAGGGTGTAGATACTCTTCTGTTAAACAAATTTGCTCACCAGGGCCTGAAGCCTAGAGCATCTCTAGCCTCTCTCAGGCAGAGCTCTGCCCCTCACACCATGTAGTTAGGGTTTGTTCAGGGCTCTCATGGCAAGGCCTGGACTTTCACACAGCTCATGTGCCTGGAAGAACCCTGCCAGGAAGGGTGGCAATCAGTAAATTTCCCTCATGCTTGAGATCAGAGCAATGAATCTTAAAACTTAATCTTAATAATACAATTTCTCACCTTGGCAGAGATAAAGGACTTCTCATTTAGTGCAAGTTGGAAGAGCCTGTGTAGTGTAAGGCTCAGTCTCTGCCCACAGAGATAATCTCCAGTGAAGTGTTATGCCCAGCAGCAAATCTGAAGAGACTGTATTTCCTGGTGGGTCACTGTGGGACACCAAGTGTCCAGCTGACTTTGGCAATGCTTTGAACATGGAGCTGGGAAGCAGCTCCAAAATATAACCAGACTAGAGCACGGGGGTATTGGAGGGCTGTGTGCTCTATGAGTTTACTTTGCTTACTTTAGAATCTTACTACAGATCAGCTGACAGGCTTGAAAGATTAAATATAGGGAACATGGAAGGATATCATGAAAAAGAAATCTGATAAAGAACTGTTTCTTGGTAGGAAAATGGGAAAGAACACGGTCAGTGGTAATTTTGTTGGTTTTAGTTGTTGGAGTTGAGAGCTGAGAGTAAGAAGGGAAGAATATTACTTCAGAGATGACGTTTTACATAAATGATCTACCAAAGACAAATGTTCTGCATAAGGAGTCAGAGAGAAAAAAAATCCTACATATTTAAAACAGACTTAAAAGAAATAATTAGCCTTGTTGGTCTGACATATTAAAGAAATCCCATAACTTCAAATTGATCAGCTCTTGATGCATCTTCATTTAGCATCCTACAGGCATGCAGAATGTCTCCTATAGGGCTATAGAAAATAAAGATACATGGCAGTCTCTGCATGGGTGCAGAGATCACACTGGGCAAGGCAGAAATGAACAAACACATTTGTAACGTGATGTCTAGAAAGCATCAAAAAACGTGTGGCTGGAAATGCCAGAGTAAAGCAGGCAGAGGAAAAGTGCACACAAAATCCAAGGGAAAGGGGGAAGCCTTTTCTACAGGGAACGATAATAAGACAGATTAGATGAATAATTTAAAGAGCTTCCAACCAGAAAGAATCACAAAAAGTTCACAGTGGGAACTTTTCCCACCAGAAGGGGAAAAGCTGGGAGGTGAAGGTAGAATGTGAAGGGTCTTTACAGGAAAGATAGGAACAACTTCAAGTGCAGTGAGAAGACAATCTGCCAACTTTTAAGGCTCTCACTTGTGAAAACATACACTGACAGTCATAGCTAACCATGGCCATGCAAGCAAGCACAGGAGCAGAAAAATCAGGAAATTTAGTAGGAAGATTAAAACTTGCCATGCCAAACTTTCCAGTGAGGAACATCTCTAGATTGGGTACCTGTCACTTAATGCACTAATGCCAATGAACTTGACAAAGAAAAGCAGTAGGCCATGAGATGGCAGGTACCTGAGCTGTTAGGCCCAAGACTGAGAGGATACATGTCACCAAAAGCTACAACAGTTGCTGGTAAAAGGCCTTCCCAGGAGCAAGGGGGCTGACTGCATCTGTATGAAAAGCACAGGGCTGTTTGCCAGGGACATAAAGGTATATCACAGAAAAGATGAGCCCTGTTCTTGTTGCCACCTGCAATGTTTCACAAACCTGAAATTAAGGGATTACAGAAGCATTGGAGAAGAAGGGTGTAGACAGCACAGCTTGTAACACGTGAAATGAGAGAAGGTTCTGTAACAGTGTGCTGGTTTGGGATGGGGTAGAGTTAAATTTCTTCACAGTGGCTGGTATGTGGCTGTGTTTTGGATCTGCTGAAAACACTGTTGATAATATAGAGATGCTGTTATTGCTGGGTAGCACTTGCATGGTGTCAAGGCCTTTTCTGCTCCTTGTACTGCCATGCTGGCAAGGGGGCTGCAGGTTCATGGGAAACTGGGAGGAGGCACAGCCGTGACAGCTGACCTCCAGTGACCAGATGGATGTCCCAGACCATATGGCACCATGATCAGCATATAAAGCTGGGGAAAGGAGGAAGGGGGGATCCTTGGAGTCAGGCATTTGTCTTCCCAAGACAAGGGGGGGATCCTTGGAGTCATGGCATTTGTCTTCCCAAGACACCGTTATCTGTGATGGAGCCCTGGTTTCCTGGAGATGGCTGAACACCTGTCTGCCCACAGGAAGCAGTGAGTGAATTCCTAGTTCTGCTTTGCTGGCACACAGAGCTTTTGCTCTCCCTATTAAACTGTCTTTATCTCAATCCATGAGTTTTCTAACTTTTACTCTTCCGATTCTCTCCCCGATCCCACTGGTGAGGGAGTGAGTGAATGGCTGCATGGCATTCAGTTGTCAGTTTGGGTTAAACCATAACAGCAGAGGAGAGGAGGGGGCACAGAAGAGGTACCAGGTCTTGCTTTGACTTTTAGGTAAGATCATGGACAGCAGGAAGAAACAGAATTTTTTTTTTCAAGATTTTATCAGCCACTGAAGGACCAAGGGATGTTCCAAACCAGAGCTCCAGCTGGGTGTGAAGGTGAAGACATCAGTCCTGGAGAGCTCACAGCCCTCCTGCAAAGAGACAAAAACCCTTAGAAATTTTTATAGCTCGACACAGTCCTGCTGGAGGCTCCAGTATGCACCAGCTGAGGCTGTCTTGAAATAACCTTCCGGAGTCATTTGAAAGCCAGAAACACTTCACTGTGTTATTGTAGTCGCAAGCAAGCCTTGCAGGAATGAAAGGACCTATTGATGATGTGCCATGCCAGGGCAGGCAGTGATCAGAATCCCAAATCAAGGAGGACATTGAGGAAGCCAAGAAGACACAACCCAAACCTCTGGCAGAGCCAGATGTCGATCCCAGACAATATAATTATATCTGGAGAAATCAACCACAAAGACAGTAAAGCCTGCTGATTATAAGCAACAGTGAACAAGATGACACTGAAAGGGGTAAACAGGGAAATTTAGAAATCACAAACGAGGTTGAAGTAGGTCAGTGTGTTCACACCCAGCGATGGAACTCAAACCACTTACTAAAGAAACTGCATTGCTCAGATACAGAGTAATTATGAAAGCAAGAGCAGTGGACGTGGTCCCTTCCAACCTTACCCACTCTGTGATTCTGAGAGGGCAAGTATCTGAAGCATTTACAAGCAGCACCATTCAGTATTTCCTCCTCCTTCCCCTCCTTCAACCACTATTATCAGGCTCATGCTACAGGCCAAAATGCAGCTTTAAATAAATAATAGGACTTTGTCAAGATGTGTCAATGACTGTAAAATGTTCCATGGTCTCTGGTTCCCACCTTCTCAAGAGTCTATTTCATAAGGTTGGCCATATTTTTGCTCTTAAACTATAATCCATCAAACAGTGTGACATCTGTTGATGTGCAGCACAGACTTAACATGCTTGGTGAAGCTTAGAGGATGATCAAGTGTCTCTGCCTTTGGAAAGCTGCTAATCTGAAAAAATCAAGCAAAAACGGGATGTTCACAGGGAGAACTAAAGAGAGGATAGGTGGTGTGTCACCTCAGAAATACAGGCTTGAGCAACTGTACTCTGTAGTGAGCTTCACATGAGGCACAACAAGGATTGGGAACCAGTTTGGAAAGACACGCC
This sequence comes from Manacus candei, assembly GCF_025592945.1. Lineage (NCBI taxonomy): Eukaryota > Metazoa > Chordata > Aves > Passeriformes > Pipridae > Manacus > Manacus candei. Next base: position 2,084,051 of record NW_026138131.1, read on the forward strand.
AGGCCAGAGTACATATTTTTAATGGTCAGTCCCTCACTCTGTAGCATCCTAGTAGAAATTGCACCTCAACTACTACATTACAGAAAAGGAAAAGGCAGGGAGTAGCACCTTGGCAGGTAACCATGAATGCCTTTAGAAGTAGGTGGAAAGTCTGGAAGAAAAATAATGTCAATTCAACACAGCAATCAGTATACCACCTGGTAATTGTCAGTGTTTTCAGCTTGATGAGATACAATGAAATGATTTGGAGAAAGCAGAAGCCTCTCATGTGAACACAATAAGATCTAATGTGCTGTATCTCCAGCAAAAAGGGGAGTGCAGGGAAAGAAATGCAGCCAAAGAGGAAATAGTGTAACAGAAACAAACCCTCAAAGTACAGGATGGTGTAACTGACCCCCCTACATGTTCCCAACATGAACATTCAGTCATTTAGGGAGTATTCATGAAAAGTGTGGGCACAGTGTTTCCCACGATGCTGAAAAGGAAGGAGTGGAAGGGGGAGTGTGGGAAAGTGCTTTGCAGTGACTCTGCTCACTGACATCAACATGGAGAGAAAATAGCCTGGAGGTTCCGGGGTGGACAGTGAGAAGGACCTCTGTGTCTACTCTGAAGGGCAGTCAAGTGGGGACTCTTCATCTCAAGGCAGCTGACTGAGAGGCTCATATCAGCAGTGTGAAATCCCTCCTGCTTCTCATGGCATCCCGAGTGTTCCAGCGATGCTCATGCCCAAGTACCCCAGTAAGGCTCCTAAGAAACAGTTCATATCTGAGGCGTAGGAGATCTGTGGAGTTAAGTAAACTCTTTACAGACTTTTACTGTCAGGCTGTGAGCACTCATTACCCACAGCTTTTTTAGGTCCAATCTGCTGTGGGTGATTGGTAGCTGGGATTTTATCACAGTCAGAATATCACTGTCCTTTCCAACTACCAAAATCTGACTTCTGAAAAGGCCTCCATCTGTCTCCCATCAATTTACTAAGTTGTGCCATATTCCCATCTGGCTATTGGCTGGAATTTTGTTTTGGTTTGGGTTTTTGTCCCCTTGAGTTATTCAAGGAGACACAGAGCTGGTTGAGTACATTAGATCATTATATGTCTCTTAAACCAGTTGTTGGATTTGTTTGAATAGGGATTAGCAAGATTAAGAATGTTTTCTTTACATGACTATAGTAGCCTACAATTTTCAAACAGTAATTTTGTCCATTATATTGATTTGTATTTAAAGAACTTTGATTTTTTTTACTACAGTACAAAGAAAGCAGTTAAGCAACACTGCTGTGAAAACCAACAGGTTTATAATTTTGTTTAAGACTGAAACAACAGATGCACAAATCCCATTGAAATTCAATGAAAATTGACCATGCATCTCTGCAATTTGCTTGAAAAGCTCATTTACAGAACTTCCAGAAGTAGCTTTACTCACAACTGGTGTTTCCTATCAAACATTCTTCATACAACTTCACATATTGTTATTTTGGGGTGAAAACAAATTGAAACAGCATTACTGGCATGGAAAAGTGGTTCAGCTCTTCTGAAAAGTGCTTCAGTCCTTTCCTTATCTATTCTTGTCTCTCTGAAGTGCTGCACCTCAGTTTAGCTATGTGTGGTGCTTGGGTCAACAAAGCACAGAAGGAAGCCTCAGTCTGGTTTATCTGTCTATCATCTCGATTCCAGCACCAGCCACATCCATTATTTTATCCTATACCCTTCCAAAAAAACCCCAAAACTCTGAGCTTCTGTAGCTCTAAGAAGCTTTAAATGATCCATCAAGTTTCCTTTATCAGAAGGAAGTATTTGGATGGAGGGCTGGCTACTCAGAATCCCCTCACATTTCTCCATCAGCTTCATGCCCAGCACACCACAGATGGCATAACACCAGCAGCTGGTGCTGTTTCTCCAGCATCTCCTAGCTGTCCTTGTGTCTAGTTCAGGGAGATGGACATGGTTTATGCCATTAACTTGCTTTCATATGAACCCAAGGAAAGCTAAAGATGGTACCAGTCCTTTCTCCCTCTAATGCTTATGGAGTTCATCTGGGTGTTGACCCCTCTACAAGACCACTACACTTTGCTGTTTATGCCCATCCCTGGGGGTTTACCCATGCTTGGCATCAATCCTCTGACATGGATTGGGTCAATGAGCAAGCACTGACTGCATGCAGCCCCCTTTTACACTCTCTGGCATAGGGGTGAGCTAAAGCAGCCACTCACGCATCGTTTCTGCACTGGCATTATCTGCCTGTTTGCAGACAAGGCCTAAGCTGGGCTGTCAGAAAGGAATGTTTAATTATTTGCTTCCTGTCTCCTGCACAAAGTTCTGCATGAAAACCATGGGATTTTATTCTTCTTGCTGGAGGGAACAGGATGGAGGAAAATGAAGTGCTTAGAAACCCTTTTCTTTCCCACTCATACTTTGTCTGTTCAAATTATTTAGTCATTCTCTGCGCGCACTTACTGGGAGAAAAATAGCAACAATAACAACAACAATTATAATACCTTAATGAAATACTGTAATACTGATTAAGAAGTGTTACAGTACAGTTTCTGTGTGTTTGCTAAATGGCAGAGGAAGCACTCATGTCTGTGTGCTGATGACAGGTGAGTAATGAGAGCTCAGCCTCCCCTCAACACACAACTACCACCAACTTTAGAATTTGTAAGGACTAAAATATAAAGTATTCAGCAATTTTTCCTTTCTATTTCTTTGTATGTATATCCTTATACATGCAGAGGCTCCATAGATAGTATTTTTTTAAGAATACAAGCAAATATCATGTCCCAAAATTTAAACTGAACTGGAGCTCAGCAGCAATCCTTTCAAAGGATTTTCAGTTGGCTACTTCTCTGCCTTTGAACAGGTCTTTGGCACAGAAGTCCTTGGAACAGAGGCATTCACAAGTTTGGATCTGAGGCATTATCTGGTGTATGCTCTGGATATTTTAGGATCTGTGCAATCACAGGTCAGTACACATCTCACAAACCCAACACTGCTGTGCTTATGCATTCACAGCACAGCTCTGACCTGCACTCAGCTCCTTGTATTGACAGGAGATTGGTTTTTGGGTGCTTCATCTACAATAATGCTCACAGTTTGCCTAGTCTAGCCAAGAAAACACTGAATAAGACATCAACCATTTTAGCCCCAGGTTCTTTGCTCTTATATGAAAGAAACCCTGACATTTTATGTCAGAACAGGAATCTGTCTGAACCTCTTTGTCTAAAATTTCCTCTCCTCCACTGACATGCAGTGTTTTGCAATCCATGTGATTGTCTTTGTCCTATCCAAGGAGGGACTAGGCTTCAGCTACACTGCAAAAATGTAATGAATTTTGAGAAAATTACTCTGAAAGCAGAGAAAAGAAGCTGAAAAGCACTTTGAGATGTAAGCTGTTATGGAAAAGGTTGGCTGTTATTTTTATTATTTTATTAGTCATTATTGTTGATAATGACGAAAATGCTTGCCTGGCTTCAAAAAGGTCATCCTTTCTGCTGCAATACAATCCCTTTTTGAAGGCTGAAATCTTTATCCTCCATCTCTGTGTTGATTAACTCAAGTTTGCTAAGTAAGCAAGACTAACTCAAGCCATTGTTTGATTTTGAGTCCAGGTAACCTCAGCAGTTTTAAAACTCATCGCCCAGTTTAACCAAATGTGACAGAGGGCCAAAGATGTCCAAAACAGACATTTCCTGTGGGTTGCATGAAAGCAGGAAGGTGGATGGAAAAGACCTTATTAATGTTCCCAGCTGAGGAAAGGGTTATGGTGTGAGCATAACTGCTAATACACAGTATGAAGTCCTCTTAGGTGCTTAGCCTTAAGCCATGTATATGTAGAAAACCAGGTCTCTCTGGGTTTTGTCTTCAAACCCTTCTTTGTTATTCTCTCTTGATAGCAAAGCCAATAACCTCCCAAGTAAAGATTTGAATTGTAGATGACAATATAGCCTGTGCTGGCATGTAAAATGAAACTTTGATATTATTCATAGCTCACCAAGCCTACAGGGTGTGGTATGGCTTTACCTGAAAGCTGCCAAGTTTTCTCCATGATGGTACAACTGTTGCCCTGTTTTCCTGTGCAGCAGTAGAGGTGTTTTGAGTACAGTTCATTAGTTTATTATTGTTGTCTTCACTCTTTTTGACCACCTCTCAGTCTCCAGCTCAACTCAATCTCTTTTTGCTTTGCCTCATCAACATCTACTTTTTAAGGCGTTTGGGGCATGATTTATGTGCTTGTCCTTCAGCCAAGCAATGCCAACTCCTCTCTATGACAAGTTATTGTGTCTGTGAAGACATTGGTGTGGGTTCAGCTGCAGAAGAAAGCTTTACATAACAAAACCAGAAATTATTTCTAAAGCTCCTCTGGAAATTGCTTGCCAACAAATTTTATTTTTTTTCCTTAAGGGAATGATATTCAAAGTCCAAACCTGTCTCTCTTTAACCCCTGTTAACCTCAGTTCATGAAGCATGAGACTATTAAGTTCTACATGCTGGGAACTGATTGTGAGGCAGCCAAACTCACTTATCTCTGCCCTCTCTATTTCAGAGGTGACTAGAATTTGTTGAAATTAAACCTAAAACTAAAAGGTTCAGCAAATATTAATTTGTAATTTACAGGAAATTAGATTGGACTGCATCTCAGGCATTTTTTCATATCTAGTTTTAGTCTTAAAAATGTCACAGACCCCAAGTTTGTAGACACAGCACTCTCTAAATGAACAGCAAGGAATGATTTCAGAGAGTAAATCATAAATTACATGCATAAGCCCTGTGGCTCTGTGTATCTGGACCAAAAGGCTTAATACAGTGTTTTCATGCTTCCAGTCAACCAGCTAAAATCTGTTTGACTCCAGGGCTCCCCAGTAAACTTCCAGCACATCCTTTAGGGATGTCCTGTGTTCACTGAAAGTTTTGACCCAATATTTTGGAAGAATGAACTAACGTGAGAAAATTGTGACCTACTAGTGGACGATGACCAGACAGGAGGGAGGGCCTGCAAAACTGATCTGACTCGTTACTCACTGACCCTGGGAGCGACTCACCTGGCTCTGCTCCCAACCTCCCCATGTAAATCATGTCCCTCACAACTTGAAGGAGCCTCATTTGCCAAACAAGTTGAGTGGCAGCTGTGGTGCTCAGCTAACAGCTCTGGTTCCATCACAGTTTTGGCCCTAAATCAGGAGATCCAAATGACATTAAACATCCACTTTTAGGCGACTGCAAATCAGCTAGGGAAGGGTTTCCCAGCGAGCCATAGACAGCTTGTGTGGCCACCAGCGATTTATTCCCTTCCCATTGCTATTGACAGCACGAAACACCCACCATCTCTTTGGGCCGGGGTTAGCCATTGCAGCACGACAATAAAATCAATAAAATATTGATGTGAATTAATGTTAAAAGGAAAAAAAAAACACCAAACACGAAAAAAAACAAACCAAGCTGAAGTTCCTGTCATTCTAGCTGGGCCATAAAGCTGTTTTTCTCTGCGATGCTGGCCGTGGGGGAGCGGGAGGGAGGCGATGGGCTCTTGCAATCTGGACCCGTGGCACTAGATGGCAAAACAGCGCCAGTTTTGGCAGCGCAGCCCGGGCTGATGCTCCTACCTCCCCCCACCCCCGGCCCCCTAAAGCAGGTGGCTGCGGGTACAGCCCGCCCGTGGCCACCTCGAGGAAGATGTGCTGGACATCCATCCCCCTGCCCTTTCACATGCCCTCTGTCCCGCCTGCAAACCACAGGGAACCTGCAACCGCAGAGATCGTGCCCTAAAGATCGGATGCAGCTCATAAACACCGTAGGTGAGGAGACCATAGGGGCCGGTATGGATGTAGAGGTGGTTGGTTTCCTTATTGCTGTTGTTGGCATTTGTTGTTCAGGCATCAGTTGTCCTCAGGAGCTCGAGATCCTGTGCCAGACAAGCAGACCTCACTTCAAAAGAGATTATCCAGCAACTGGGTGACAAAATTTGTCTCCTTATTGAACAAAAAGAGACTCACACTTAAAAGTTTCAAGTGGAAACGCTTCTCCTTTCAATTTCATGTCAGTCTATGCATTGGGTGTTTTATTATGTGAGGGAAACTACCAACTCTGCAGTTAAGCTGCAAGGTGTTTTTATTAGGAGTCTGTTATTCCTTTTCCTTGTGTGCAGATATACCTGTTTTAGGTAAAAAGAGTTACAGAGGGAAAGGTGAAATCTTCAGGATCAAGTTTTGGATCAAATAACCAAAACCTTTTAGGTCTAAATCAAAAGAAAAAATCTCTGGGCAGGCCAGTAAGTTAGCTCTCTATTTTTTGTAAGATAGTGTTGTGGTTTAACCACTGCCTTAACAGGGAATTAAGGTTATGGTCATGTCAATAAACTCATCCTCACAACTGCAACACTACAACTTACCCCATTTTAGGGGTAACCTCTGTTCCCACACCGTAACTAACTTTTGGAATCCAAATATCAGCTTAAGTTGTAGATTGCAACCTTTACATTTTCATCTGAAGGAAATATCCAAGCTGCTCTGCCCTTTTAATGCTTGGGAACACAGAGTTGATGGCAGGAATGGTACTCCTTCCCCTAAGCTGCAAGAGAGTGTATAAGGCTCTGAGTGCTAATGGCCATGAGCTGAGCCCCTTGGAGGTGTCTTATGCATAGTCCCCTTCCTTGGGAGCAGGTGATCCCATGTTGCTGAAGTTTGATGTTCAAAACAGAACTTTCACTCTGAAAGTTTTGGAGAAGCTTTGAGCCCTGTCCCTCCCTTTGATTTTTCACTCCATCGTTGCAACATTCAGTCCTTCCCCCTCTCCCTTGCCTTCTGTGAGGTGTTAGTGACAATCCCAAAATGACCTTTTCCTAGGAACCACAGAAAACTGTTCTTCAAGTGCTCTTTCAAGCCCCAGACTTTGCACTTGGAGATAAAAGTGCAGCAGTAAACCTGAGTGGGCAGTGCACACACACTAACTGAAGGGTTGAAGGGTATTTGCTTTTCAGGTTGAAAGAAGCCATAATACTTGTTGGTTCCAGATTATTCCTACCTTCAGGATGGGACCAGGCTAACATGAAAAAATCCTGCTTTCTGCTGGTGTGTGCTTTTAGTAAGATGTATCATGCTCATCCTTGGCTATTTAAAAGCACTGTCTCACTCTGTATAAACCAGCTTACAATATGAATGAAAAAAAAAGCTATGGATCATGAAGCAAGTGGGAATGGATAATCAATTTTTAGCACTAATATCGTGGGTAAGGCCTATAACTCTGAATGAGTTATGAAAGTCTCTTCTCTGAGCAGACATGTCTCCTTTTGAAGCAGTCTCTTTTTAGCCCAGCCTTAATAACAGAAAAATTGTTGATTAAAACATATTAAACAAAAACAAATGTATTATCATCATCCATCGTATTTCTTTTTAAAATGTAGAAATGTGAAATTCTCACAGGCGGGCTGGCTGTGGGAGGCACAATAACAGTGGACTAGAAAAGCCTTTCAGCTTTACAAACACAGGTTCAGATCAAGCTTAAGTAAGTGACAGGTGAAATGGGACTATTGATTTCCACCTAGTCCTATTTGGCTACAGCAAAAACTGGGACCAACAGTGTCTTAGCACTTAAAGGGATGCCATCAGACAAAAGATAACGCTTCTGTTGGAGAACATCTGCAGTGTTATTTATAGCAATCAAGATTACTGGACCAGTTGAGATTACTAGAGCTGAAAGACACCAGAGAGTAAATTTACATCCCCCTATTTTGGGAGGTATTATTTTCCGTGTTTGTCAGTGCTTTCTGATGGGTCTGTGCTCCAAATCTCCTTTCCAGTTACATGATGTGTGTGTGAAAGTCAGGCTGGGACACATTTTTCTTGAAACAGGTCTGCCAAAGAAAAAGAATCACATGGAGTCAAAAATCCACTGATGACCAGGAACCAAGGCAAGTGATAAGTTCTGGCTGATCTTCCTTTCTGCCCATGCACCCATCTGCCCCACAGATCACCTGGAAATCTGCTGATGAGCTTTGACTACCAGGAGGAGCTGTGGCAGGTTCATCTCTAGGGGAGTTACAATGTGAGTGCTGATGAATACAGATCCGGATCAGGAAGACTGTGTGGGAAGAGATGATCTTTTTCTGCTTCGCTGTGCTCATGAGCAATTTTGTGTCATTCAGACTACACCTTTGGTTTAAGGTCTGGTACATGCAGAAGTGGTCTTTGGCTGACCAGGTTGCAGAACCTTGTGTTTGGCTCATGATGGTCAAGGAAAGATTGCATGAAGCACTGAGAAACAGAGGATAGATCCTTATGCAAAATGAAATACATTTGTTGGGCTGTAAAATCTACCAAGAGGCCTTATGGTCAGGGGTATTCCCTGAAACTATTCATAAACTGATTTTGAAAAACCATGAGATATCAGATGGAGAGAGAGCACTCCAACAGCATGGAATGGGACATGGTGCAGAGGTCCTTGAGTCCTGTGGGCCCTGCTCCTGCAAGAATGCCCTAACAGGTCTTCAAAGCAAATGTGATGTCCAAGGCTGTGTCCCTTGCAGCTGATAATAGATAAAGGGTCAGGCCTTGCCTTGCCTGAGAGGTATCACAAGTAGGTAAGTAAGTGGGATGGACTCACAACTCCATCACGAACTTGCAAGATCAGACCTTAGGGATCTTATTTCAAAAGCCCTCAGCACACACCATCAGGACTGGGTTTTCAAACACCTTGGTGCTGTTTTGGGTTTGTAAGTCATGTCCAAGGGGTTCAGGAATGAACACAGGGAGTTCTGTATAAAGCCTGACGTTCACTGTGACTGATTGATGCCTGAATCTCTGACCCAAGGTGACTGGATTAGGACCAAAGAAGGAATCAGAGCTGGGGTTAAAATGCAAGAGTTTCTTGCTCCTGTACTGCTCTTCTAGCTTTCTGATTTTGGTACCCCTCTCCTGCTGCTGTTTAAAGACACAGCAGGGCTCAGTGGAAGGCTGTGCACCTGCCCTCTCCATTTCATTACATCAGGGGATTTATGTCAGAAGTTCAGCATTGCCAAATGTCATTTTGAATGATTTCATAGTTCTAGGTCAATAAACTCCTCACCATCATAGGGGAACCAAACCATGCATTACTTCAGCTGCTACAGTGGACCTTTTTCTTAGCCATGGACATAAAATGTGCAGTTCACAATGATTCTCAGTAACCCTACATTTTCTAATTCACATCGTATAGTTAAAAATATTTTTCTTTCTTTTTTTTTTTCCAAATGGGCATGCTGTGTCACTATATGTCATGGAATACCATGACTAGAGCATCTCAAGACCTTGTAGCTGTAAAAGCTCTACTCTTGCTGCAGAGAAGAAAATACCAAAGGATAGTGAGAGAGCAGGGCAGAGAGCAAGAAAATTCTCTGTGCACTTTTTTTTTTTATTAAATTAGATGGATAAACATCTTATCAATTTAAAGTCTCTTTCTAGTGACCTATCTTCAACAATATCTGAAGATTATGTTCATCCCTTATTTAGTAAGGCTGCTTGTCAGTTTAGGGGAGGATTGGAGTGAACCCGCCCCAGCCCTGGGAGAACTAGGGTGAGAATGAATAATGTGCTGGTGGTATTGTCTCCAATGTAGTATGGAGTAGTAGTATGTGGTATGTACCTTCTTACACATGTAAGAATGTTGGATTCATAATGTTGTTCTGAAAATTACCTTAAAACACATGCAATATTATGTTTTATGGATATGTATTTTTTAACTTGATGCTGTGGAAGACAAGTAACTAGTGATGGCAAAGATCCCTTTTGGTGCCTTAGACTGCTGAACACTGTATGTTTCTCCCCCTCAACCCACCATTTACTCCAGTTTGAGGCAAGGAACACAGTTTGGGATTTTTTACTGACTTTCCATGGTGCAAGCCAGGCACAATGACTACAGGCAGACCCATTATTTACCTTTCAGTGGCATCCTTTTCCTTGGAAGCTGAGGAACAGGCAGCTTTTGTTCTGAACCCCACTCAGCCCTTCAACACACAGTAGGGATGGAGAGTGTGGCAGCTCGTCTGCCCGCTCCCATTTCTTCCTGCAGGCACCACGTTATATATCCCTCACAAGCCTGACCACAGCTTTCAGAAACATCCAATAAATCAACAGTTAAAAGGGAAGAGTAGACATGGGGAGCAGGTGCTTATTATGTGTGCATCTCTGGAGAAGAATAACCCACAGTGTATTTCCATGCCCATTTGAAATGGAATACGACCATGACCCTGCAAGTGGCTCTGCTTGAATTGTTCCTGGTATGATGTTTTACTCCTAATATTTTCATTGTCTGCCTCCATCAGTTTTACCTCCCACTGTAGCATTAATTTTGTATGTGAATATGGAGGCTGTGCATTAAATAATACAGCATATGCTTTTTATTTGCCATGTAGAATAATATTTTTTTGGCTGATTTATGCTCCACCTGGACAAAATTATTTTTTATGATGGGTTTATTTCATTTGTTCCCACATACCCAAATGGAGGGAAAAAAAGAGAAATCTTGTAAACCACCAATAATGATGGACACAGAAATCTGCTTTGAAATACAAATTTACTGCAAAACCAGATTCTCTCCAGGCATGTAAATGAAAAAATGCTGTGGTAATAATTTTAAGCCTGCAAACGCATGGTACTACTGGAGAGCGTAATCTTCAAGCTCTTGTATCATCCCTTACACAATGCTGGGAGTACAGAGAAATTCACTGACAGCTATAAGCTATTCCAGTAGAACAAAATTACACATATGGCTACAGCATGGATTTAATTTAGGTCTTTTCAAAACTTCATCAAAGCCCGGACAAAACGCTGTGGTCTTTCAGTTTGCAGATTTGCCACAGAACTTCATAGGCTAAGCTGCCAAATCTACCTAATTTCCAGTTTTCACAAGGGTTGTGGAAAAATATTTTACTTGCCATTGAAACAAGTTCTTTTCAAACAGATGATCTGAGTTTCAATTAAAAAAAATATACTGAAAAAGACTGGTAGTATTTTTATGTTAATCTAAAACCTACAGAAATACTCATTATGAACAGATTTCTAAAAAAAAAAAAAAAGATTCATACACAGTCCTTAGCACATCTTTGTTATGATTTTGACTTCCAGCTTTTGGTGCTTTTTGTAAAGCCACTAAATATTAATCATAAAAATACATAATAGTCATAGCATTCAGAAAGCTCTGATACTATTTTTGGTTGTAATAATCATCTTTAACCATACAGCATCCTCCAGCCAAAACCACACTATAATAGCAGTGCATATAAAAAGGACACATAACGCCTCCATGTCAGCTCTGAACTACAGAGCTTGGAAAAGTAGGATATTCTTTCAGAGCAGTTTCCCCTTTAATACTCAACGTAAAAAGAAGAGATAGGACTTTCACAGGAAAATCCTGCTGCTTCTAGTCCCACCTTTTAAGTCCTCATCAGATGGCAGAAATCCAAGCTGATGTCCCTCCCTTGGCATCTTCTGGCAGCAAACAGAAGACTTGTTCCTATGCAGACCCCCTCCTCCCCATACAAAGTTCTCCTCTAGCCCCTCATCCTGCCACATCCCCAGTTCACCACCTATCACGGAAAGCTTTAGTGATGGTGGCCACCTTTGTTTTGCTCCATCTTCTTCTCTTTCCAAGCACAAAGTGAAGAATTTATCAAGAGCAAGCCAGGCAGTGAAAATCAGTCACTGGTTTAAAACGAGGAAATACAATCTATAGGACTGTATGAATGCGTATGGCATTTGTTTCACCACCTTGACAGCTCCGAGCCTTTCAAGCAAAACTAGAGCTCCCGTTTTTCCACCAACTCGGCGGGATGAAGGGGCAGCTGCTGCGGGAACCGTGAGCAGGCAGACGGGAAGGGGAGGCAGTACCAAGAAAGGTGCAGTAGATGGCACTGGAGAGGCGCGGCAGACCCCGCTCGTCACCTGAGGATACCTGCGAGATTTACCCCTAAGCTAAAGCGGGTTAGAAAATGTGCAATTTAGATTTATCAGTTCAGGAGGGAGATTCAGATAAAAACAGTTGAGCTGGTGAGATTATTAAATGCAGAACCCCCATACTGAGAGGATGCTCACCTTACTACACGTGCTGATGGAAGTTAAATAGGGCACTGTCCCCTCCCCATCTGCACCCAGGCGATCACATGGGAGGCAAGGTGATGGAAGGAGAGCGGGCAAGTCGCGGACGGAAACCTTCCTCCATCCAGGAACGTCTCCTGGGAGCTTGAGGTGGCACCTTTCCCACACGGGAACAGCAAAAACAGCAGGGACAGCGCCAGTTTGGGTCAAAGTGAGAAGCGCAAATCGGTATTTCCTGATGTCAGCCCCTGCGAATCAACCCGATAATGTCACAGAAAGGTGGCCTCGTGTATTTAATTTTATCAGGCGGAAGAACTCTGATATATGCTGCGCTCAGTTCACAGCTCCCGTGCAGATTTACTCGGCGCTTTAGCATGCGTGCTGCCTCGCTGACAGAGATTAAAGGCTCTCCTCAGAGCCCCAGGTATTACGCTCAAATGTATAAATCAGGGCTTAATATATAATATTTGTCCATAAAAATATATCACGGTGGCATTCGTTTGACTATCTGCATATTAAATACTATTACAGAAAAGTCATGAGCTTATTGAGGATTACTTCGCTACACCAGCAAAGTCTCCTGCCATCATAAACGGGCATCTTTGCTGCCAGAGCACGGCTGGGTGGCCGAGAGGAAGGGGCAGGTTTTGCTAACACCATTCATGGCCCAACACGTGCCCCAGGCATGCTGTGCTGCTCCAGGAACATGCTCCCAGGCTGGCCTTGGTCTCTGGCTTCCCAGCACTGGCCAAGAAGGGCAGGGATCACGGTGGAGATGACACCGCAAGCCTCTAAAGGAGAAAATTGCATGATGTATCGCCACTCACGAGCACCCGCCAGAGAGCTGTTTAGAGTGAGATTACAGTCTCAGAGGAGACTCTCATGCCTCTTGGTCACAGGGTTACTACGATGATGCAGTTGTAACTTGTATGCGGGAGGTAGGAGGGATTTAAGCGGTGGCCGGAAAGAAAAGCTGGATCAAACCTCCACAAACCCTGTTCAGATTAACCCAGATTCCTGAGTCCCCAGCTTTAAAGGACTTGAAATCTGCCAAATTGCTTCTTTTCTCTTGAACAGAAGACAAAAACTGCGAGGGAGATGACAAAGTTTATACTTCGGCCACGAGTTTAGAAGCAGCGTTTTAGACTGAACAGAAACAAAGCTCCCCAAAAATAAGAGTTCATGCAGTCCAGAGGTCTCGATCCTACTCGTGCCAGTTCCATATTAGCATGGCTATATGGATTTCCCTGCATTTGCTGCTGACTTATAGAGGTGCAAGGGAGAGAAAATCAGACACGGTTACAATCTATCCCCCCTTCATCCTCTTCATTCCTCTTTTTTTTTTTCCATCTTGTAAATTCCTATTATTAACACAGGAGAAAAAAAAAGAATCCTTGGGATCCCTGGTGCATCCTTGGAGTGGCTGCAGCCTCAGCGTGGATGACTAGACAACCGCCACTGTGCCACATAATGAGGAGCACACATGCTGCACCGGGAGATACTAATGAGGGAGCTACAGCCCCCTTAGCCCTCTCCAGTAAATCCGTGTCTGCAAGCCATGTTTTATTTATCAGGCTTATTATGGCAGCACTAAGGAGCCATTTGAAAAGGGCTGCTGCTGTCCTGGGCACTGCACACCACAGTGCCTGCTTCGACCAGCTTCCAGAGAAGATGGATGAGGCTGGTAAAAGGTAGGGGAGAGGGATGCTATGCACATACCACGCGAACAATCTGTGGCAGCATTTATCCCATCGGCTCCTTTAAGGAGGGAGCGCCTGTTTCGATCTCGTAGTGCTAGCTACTGAAAACACACAGTAACTGGCAAATAGATTTAAGCTGTACATGTAATTATTTCCAGGAAAGCTTCTGAGGAAGCAAGGACTTGACAGGTCTAGAGAGACCCGGGTGCAAACTGCAGAGCCAGGAGGCTCGGAGGGGCTTCACAGGAGCTGCCTGAGATGGCCACCTCCCTGCCCAGCACTGCTCCCTGATACCAGTCCCAGCAGAGGTCCCACTGGACTCCCACACTTGTCACCCTGCACACAAAACACTGCTGTGCTGTGCTGAGACATGACGCTGCAGAGCCCTTGTTGTGTGGCTTCTGGCAATGTGAGGTCTCGCCCAGATTTGCACGTGTGCCAAAGGGAAGAGGGATTTGCCACCACCACTGCCTTCTCCAAGCATTCTATTCCTGACCCCTCTGCACATCCTCACAGAGGTTTCTGTCCACTTTGGAGAATAGCTCTGCTCACAGAGGTCCAACAGAAATAGCTGTAAAAGGTGGCTGAGTGAAAGATAGGACAAAGATGAGTAAGTCTTTGAAAAACTTACACTGCAGGTCTCAGCAGGACTCAGACAAATTGGTCTGCATTCCTTTAACATATTAGGTTTCTACTTACCCTGTTCATTAGCATGTTAAGCTACAAGGGCTGATTATATGAAACTCATGGAGAGGCATCAATTAAGATGATAAATTTACATACATTCCTTCTGGATGAGGAATGAAGGCTTTCCTCAGTTCAGAGTTTGGTACAACTGGACTCGGTTTCAGAAAGAGAAAGAAGTGTTAAATGCATGCATCTGGACTGCCTCCCAAAAATGATGGAAGCAGTTCACAAGTTTGAGCAAAAATGTGTGTCAAATAGGAATAGAAGGAAACAACTCGCAGTTTCCAAGGCTGAACTCTAATCTGCTGTGTCACATTGACAACAGATTATGAGAGGAAGTGAAATTCCCAAGAGATGCTGCTCTTACAAGGCTGGCCCAAATGGTGTTCCCAGGCTGCAGAATGCAACGCTAAATATTTGCACATATTTATCACTTTTTGCCCACACAAGATCTTATCTTATTTTGCAAACACTGTGCAGCAGAACAACTTCCTATCTCCCAAAGTGTAGCCATTGCTGGTCTGCAGTGTGCCAGTGGCACTTCTTTTGTGCCAGCATGTGTCTTGGGAAAACTGTGAACAAAGACATTTAGTTATCTTGTTGCCACTGCAGAGAGAAATTAGATAGGCCTTGCAAATGGTATGAAAACCCACGCAAGTTGACAGAATCATCTGTCTTTTCTTGAAAAACACTGCACAGCTGCTAATGTTGCCAGAGGAAACAGGCCACTAACAGCACTGATCCTACAGCCAACCTTTGTAGCACTGGGACAGCAACCTCAGTGCTACTGGAGCTAAAGACTGGTGTACAGCTGAGTGAAACAGTTCATGCTGGTAATAGTTCAGTAACAGCTAAATAGTAATAACTATAGTTCGTCCCTGTTATTCTTCAGAAAGAAGAAAGGAAGAAGGCTCTTGTCCAGAAAGAGCTGAACATCACCAGATCTCATTCATTACAGAGAAAATCAAATGGTTTTAAATAATATAGTAACTTATATGTGACCTATGCTTTCCTGAATAATGGCACCAAATCTATTCAGGCAGAGAGGTGTTTTCACCCCAACGCTGCTGAGTTTGTACATTAGGAGTGCTCCATCCAGTTGAGGTGCTGGAGAAAGTCTACTGTTTCATGTTGTTGTATTGTTTTCCTTATCCAGGACCCTGTACTGGGAAAAAGTACATGTTTACACCTTCTTGGACTGCCAGATAGTGAATATGCAGCTTTCTCATTGCTCAGGACACGAGATAAAGGGTTTCCAGCTGATTCCCCTTCCAGGCCACGATAACCAGATAATTCTAAAGAGCAAGCATTTTAAACAAGTGCCACTTGCATATAAAAGTTTGTGCCTTAAATGGGATCATCTTTTCTTAAGAGGAGTGGAAAAAAAAAGTGCCATGTCTTTTTCTCTTGTGTGCAAAGCCATGGCAATTACATACCACCAAAGTTAGGAATATGTGCTCCTTTATTTCATTTTAACCAAAGAGCAATCAAACCTACTCAGGTTTGTGTTAATGATATACATTATATGTACTAGAGACAGTTACACCACATATCAAAATTTATCAGAACATAAGGAAGTTTAAAAAAAAACAAGAAAAGCCCCTTGCCTTACCTTATGCTGTTAAGTTTGACTTGAGTATGATCTGTCTCAACCAAATGGGTGAGGCACATGCCTGCACAGGCTACAGCACTGCACTAGTGATACACTAAAATAAGGAAACATTTACACCCAAAGGTGGAAGCAGACCATGTGGCTATACATTTTGGGAAACAAAGAGAGTAGGTGTTGGTGAAAATTATTTTGTGCTCCGTCCATAATTTGTATTAGTCGTATCATTGCACCGAAGACACAAGTGCTTGCAGCTCCAAGCTGGGTTATCTCTGTCAACTGTTCCTCCTGGCCAGCCAGCATGCTGTAACCTCAGGTAAAAGGCTTCTGTTTTAATTTGTTCAGATGGTTAATTGTTTTGTTTTAATTTGGAAAGTTGAACAATAAACCAATTCCCCTTGTTTCTAAAGATTTATTGCTTTTTCCAATTTATTGAACGTTCAGTGCAGGCTGTATTTCAATTAAAGGCAGCAAAACCGTTAATGGTGTATTAACGACACACCGCATGTATACAGATGCAAATATAAGTCGTGGCCAATTTTCTGGCTTGGTGAGATTATTTTTTTTATTTTCTCCGTAGTGAATTATCTGCGAACAGCTCATAATTTTATACCAGCCCATATCTCTGGCTATTGCTTAACCACAAGTATTTTCAGCGCACGAGCTGCCTGCGGCCCCATCCCTCACACAGGGAAGCGGCCTCCAACCTTCGGGTTGGAGTTTGGGCGGCACCGGGGTCTCACAGGGGCTGCGGGGAGCAGCGTCGCGGGCAGGAGCTGGGGCAGCGCCGGTGGGGGCGTGGGGGTCCCTCGGCCGCTCAGGCCCAGCTACTCGTCCCTGCGCATCCGCTGCCTCACGCGCTGGATGATGCGGAGCACGGGACGCCCCCGGCGCTGCCGCTCCGCCCGCGGTGCCCCGGCGCCTCCGGGTGATGCTCGGCCCGTTGCCATGGCAACGCTCCCCACCCCCTTCATCCTTCATCCCGGCCCCACGTGACCCGCGGCGGCGCTCGCGCCCAACCCGTCTGTTACCAGGGCGGGGGCACGCGCGAGGGAGGGGGCGCTCTTGTTTACCATTGGCTGCCGCCGCGGGCTCGCTGATTGGCCGGAGGGGCCGCCGGGCGGCGCGCCGATTGGCTGCGGCCGGGAGGTGAGGCTGTGGGGTGATGCCGGCCGCCCCGCGCTGCCCCGGACCGCAGACAAAGGCTGCCCGAGGGCTGCCCGAGCTCCCCTCCCGCGGGCTGGTGCGGTGGGACGAGGGAGGGCGGCGGGGAGCGGCGGCTGTGGCACACGGTCCCGGCCGAGCGCCCGCCGCGCTGCGATAGCCGCTGCCGGGGCACGCGGAGCGCGGGAGGGGGGCGGGGCCGCCGTCACGCTCGCCGAGCGCGCGGCAGCCAATGGGCGGGCCGGGGGAACGCGGGCGGCACGCGGGGCCCGCGTGTCCCCGCGGCACGGCCCGTCAGTCACCTGTCAATCAACCGCGCGGCCCCGCCCGCAGCGCGGCCCCGCCCCCTCCGGCCGCCGTGAGGGGCGGCGGGCGGTGAGGAGGGGTCGGGGACGTGGGGGTGTTTTGGCGCTGCTCGGTCACGGAGCCCCTCGGGCACCGCGCCCCTCGCCGCCGACCCCCGCTCGGGGTGGTGCCTGTGCCCCGGAGGGTTCTGCGACCGCCAGTGCCGTCTCCCAGGGTTGGGGCGCGGGGGTTGCCACCGTCGCCTAACCGGAGCGGGGAGCGGGCAGGCGGGATGCAGCGCGGCTCCCCCGGGGACTCCGCCCCGCAGTTCCCAGCGTCGAGCCCGCCGTGTCCCGGCCCCCCTCGGGCGGCGGTGCGGGATGTGCTCCCGGCCCCCCTCGGGCGGCGGTGCGGGATGTGCTCCCGGCCCCTCTCGGGCGGCGGTGCGGGATGTGCTCCCGGCCCCCCTCGGGTGGCGGTGCTGGATGTGCTCCCGGCGCCCTCCCCCGGTGTTGGCGAGGGGCGGGGCCGGCGCTGCGCGGCCGCCGCCCGCCGCCTTTATCTGTGGTGGCGGCGCGGGGGGTGGCACTGGGGAACACCTTGGTGTGAGATACGGGCTATAAATACGGCGCCGGGGATGGGAGCGCGGCCACGGGCGGCGGCGAAGGCCTCCGGAGCACGGTGGGTGCCTCCCCCGCGGCGTGTCCGTCCCTCGGCCGGGGATCGCCGGGTGGGGACCGCTTGAATTTTAATTTTGCGGTGCGGGGCTGCCATCCATCTCGAGCTGGCTCCCGGGAGGAGTTGCGGGGGCTTTTTTCGCCCTTTGCCTCGTTTAGTACGGAGGGGAGTGGCTGCTGCAGCAGGGGAGGTGGAGAGCGAAGAGAAGGAACGGGAAGGGAAATGCTGAGGAAAGGAGATGGGACCGGGAATAAAGGAGGCGGCGGGAGAGGAGGAGGGGGCGCTGGCGGGAGGGGACGGACGGGAAGGCGGGCTGGGGGAGGGAGGAGGGAGAAGGAGGGAGGGAGAGCGAGCAGCCCCTAACCGCGGCGCCCGCCGCCTCCTCCCAGCAGGACTCTGCTCGCCAGCAGCCGCCGAGCCCAGCCCGCGGCGGAGGGCGGCTGGTGCCGCTAACGCGGAGCAGGAGCAGGAGGAGGAGGAGGAAGAGGTCGCCGCCGGAGGAGCCCTGCGGTCCGGTCCAAGCCTCGTCGCTGAGCTCGCCCGCCCAGCCGCCGACATGATGCAGATCTGCGACTCGTACAGCCAGAAGTACTCCCTCTTCAACGCCATGAACCGGTTCATCGGCGCCGTCAACAACATGGACCAGACGGTGATGGTGCCCAGCCTGCTGCGGGACGTGCCGCTGCTGCTGGAGGAGCTGGACGCGGCGGGCGCCGTGTGCCCGCCCCGGGATGCTGCCCTGCCGCCCGGCGACCCCGGCGCCTACTTCTCCCGCAGGGACATGTACAGCCACTACATGCTGCTCAAGTCCATCCGCAACGACATCGAGTGGGGCGTGGTGCAGCCGCCGGCGGGCGAGGAGGCGGCCCGCAAGAAGGACAAGCTGGGCGGCGGGCCCGCCGAGGAGGGCGAGGGGGAGGAGGACCTGGAGCAGCAGTTCCACTTCCACCTCAGCGGACTCCACTCGGTCCTCTCCAAGCTCACCCGCAAGGCCAACGTCCTCACCAACAGATACAAGCAGGAGATCGGCGTCAGCAGCTGGGGGCACTGAGCGTCGGGGTGGGGAGCGGGAAAGGGGCGCCTGGCCCGGCCCGGCGGGAGCGGAGCGGGAGCGGCGCGTCCCCGCCCGGCGCTGCCGCTGCTGCCGCGGCGGTGGCGAGGGGCAGCGCCCCGGGCCGAGGCTCCCCTGCGCACTCCCAGGACTGCAGCAGGTTTTCTACCAACGCACAAGCGAGAGAGAGATGTAAATTAATCAATACTAGTTTATTAATTATTTTGACCCCCTCCGTGGTTTTTTCACTGTACGGTCCGGGGCGAGCAGTTGCTGTGCCCGCCCGGGCGGGGAGGCTGAACACCTACGTGTACGAGGTGGTGGTGTGGCTGGCTGATAAGGAGGCTCAACCCAAGCCGATGAACATAACGAAACTGGCACTAAATTGCTTCTGTTACCCCGGAGGGAACCCAGTGGGCTAAGGAGCATCCCTCTGTTGCGGGACAGATTGCGGGTCCCACGGTTGTACATGTACTGGAGTTTATTTAAACCTTTTTTACTCAGATGTAGAGTATATTCTAAAATAAATGCAAATGTATTAACTAAGAGTGACTTAAACTTTTGGTATGATTTATGTTTCTTTAATTAAATGATATTTTTAACATCTGGAATTCTTCTGTTGTTCTAAGTTATTTCTGAGCTGCCTTACTAGACACAGAAATCTGCATATTCAAGAAAGGGGGTTTTGTGGCTTGCTTTTTTTCCCCCCACAAAGGGAACAATTAGGCAGTGATGATAACTCAGCATACCTAAAATGTACAAATGCCTGTATTAACTGCACCATACATGGCCTGAGTTTTGGTAAGCTGTTCCCAGCAGACAGTACAGTTGCTCTGTTTGAGTGCTGACTTGAAGGTCAGTGCCTCTTTTAACAGAATCTAAGAAGGATCGAGTCATGGTTACTCTGCAGGCAGCAATTCATGGAAGTTGGAGCAAAGCCTAGGAATGACTCTTGCTTTTTTTCAGGAAGTGTCTTAATGTACTGTGGGGAGTTCTTTTTTCCTCTTTCTAAATAGGTCTGGGATACTTGCCTCCCCCACCTCTTGCATTTCTTTCC
This sequence comes from Manacus candei, assembly GCF_025592945.1. Classification (NCBI taxonomy): domain Eukaryota; kingdom Metazoa; phylum Chordata; class Aves; order Passeriformes; family Pipridae; genus Manacus; species Manacus candei. The sequence continues at coordinate 2,104,340 of NW_026138131.1, forward strand.
TCTGTAATCCTCCTTGGATACCAGGAATTAATCAGGTTTATGTTATCCACATTGTACTGATTTTCTCTATGTTTTTTTTTTTTCATTTCCTGAAGTAAATACCTCAGAATTGGGTGTCTATATTGTTCTAATATTAAGTTCTAATATCAAAGTGTACTTACTGATTGCAATATGACGTGTACATAAAACAGAGGATAACTATTTAATAAATACGTACATCCTTCCATAACCTAAGTTCTCTTCTCAGGGACTGAAATACCAAGTTCGTAGACATCTCCTTGTACTGAGATGTCACTTCATATTATTATTCTCAGATTTAGTGCTCGTTTGGTGGTGTTGGGTTTGTTTGTTTTTTCTTTTAAAAATAGAAAAAAATCTTCTCTCAGCCTAAATTCATATTTTTGCCTAAATTCAGATGTTTTGTAGCACTTTATTTTTCAGCCCAACTGTTAGGACATTGTAGTAAAGCATGAGCTCTCCAGACATGGTACTAGTTGGCAGATGTTTGTATAAGTTAAAACAATCAGCCTACATTATGTTTAACAATACATATTTTAGAAGGTTTTCCCTTCTAGGGTAAAGAAGAACTTTAGAAGGCTGGGTGATTTTTAGTTTGGCGATGCTTGTTCTTTTTGTAATGTTTTTAATTCTGTTCCCCTCCCTTCTTGGGGAGATGCCAGGAAAAAAGTCAGCAACAAGGAGAGGGATTACCCTGGTTTCCTAACACATCAGCTTGCCAATCTTTCCGTGGCTGAACAAATGCAAGGCAAAAGATGTGGTGCCCTGTGCTGGATGGTAAAGTTTTGTTCTCCTGAAGACAAGGGTGAGAGGGAGAACCTGTTCTGCTGCGTGGCTCCCTTCTGCCTTGTGCCCAGTCGGCTGAAAACCACATTACAACCTCTGCTCGGGAGCGCCAGTGAAACCTCAGACAAAAGCAGCTAATGCAGTTTCACCCTCGCTCCTTTTGATCTCCCAGTAACTTCTCCTGGTATGGATTTAGACAATACTGTTTAAATGTTGCACAAGAGACAATGTGATGCTGATCTAGACTATGAGTAATGTCAGAATAATATTACATTAGCGCGGTATCGCCATGAGTGTTGCATCCATCCCCTTTGCATTCAAAAAAAAGAATACAAGATAAAAGTTTTGGTGGAAGAGCAGCTGAAAACTAGCACTGCTGGGCAGCAAAGGTGGCATTTCCTTACAAGTAAAGCTCTGGGAACAGAAGTAGGAGGATACTGTGACTCAAAGGTTTGCCTTCCCTCTGACTAAGCTGCAGTTGCTGAACTGCACGTGGCTCCCATGTGGGGGCCCAGCCGCTGGGCTGGCAGCAGCCCCGGTAATCCCAACTCAGCTGCAGCAAAACCTGCTGAGACTCACACCAGCTGGAGACTCTGCCACCTCCCACCTGGGAGCTGCTTTAGGATTCCCCCTTTTCAAGGTCATGGGAGAGGATTGAGGCTCTTGGGATCAGGAAAGTGATCTTGTAATGCAGGGGGAAGGCAAAAACAGATAAAACCAGGGATGTATTTCTCATGCAAAGGGCAAGGGATGGGACTTTGCTGCTGGCTGTTGCGGAAAACAATTTGGCCTAAAAGGTGGGATGGTCAGGCAATTACATAAATGCTGGCTCCTGACATTGCAGTAAACAAAGATGAGATTGCAGAGTCTTAATGCAGATTTTGTTTGTTAGATGCTGAATTGGGAAAAATTTCCGTGAGCAGCGCTATATAAAACGATTAGGAGTTGCATTTCCTTTTGAAGGACTGGACCATTTTAAGGGCTCTCAATTAAATACAGAGTTCAGCAACCCTTTAGTCTGCTCCAATAAAGTGATTCTGATACTTTTAAGTGATAATGGCAAATGACAGCAGTCTAATATAAAAAGTATCCTAACGATCTCAGATACTTTGATAAGTGACTTTATTTCCAAGCCACACACAGACAAAAAGACAACTTGCCAAACTACTGCAGCTGTGCTCAAACCAGGCATATTTACATGCCCTGTGAGAAGCAGTTGTCATTTTTAGCTCATTTAAGTGAAACAGACTCTAGATAGAGTAAGGCGTGTAAGGTGTTGGGTGTGAGTTCCATGGCAGGAACAAGAATCACAGGCTGATCAGTACTTGGTGGAAGCAGACGAGGCTGAATCGGGCTAGGTTGTGATCTTCCTACTTTCCCTCTGAAAGTTTTTCTTGCAGAGGGTTTTAAATAGATCAAGATAGCTGTGTTTTGTTGTTTGTGTCCCTCCCCCCCGCCCAGGCTCTTGCACCAAGACAACATGAGTCATCAGAAGATTGACTTCACTGAAAAATGCTCCAATGTTAGTGGTCAGAGAGAAAGTTGTATTAGGATTTTATCATCATGGACTTAAGCTCTGCACCCTGTTCTACCAGAAAAACAAAAAGAAAAAAAAAAGAAGGGGAAAGTGTCTCCTTTTTGTACCTATGGATTTATTACACAGCTAATCTCTTTGTGGAAAAATCTGCAGCAGTTTTCCCCTACTGACTTATTTCCCTGAAGCCCAGAGTAAGGGAGGAGTTTGACTGGAAGTATTGCTTTTTATAATTCATATCTTTAAACATTTTATCCTTTTATTATTCATCTATAGGTAGCAGCATGCTAGCTACTATATTCTGAAAAACTCAAAGATCATAGAAGCAGAATGGTTTGGGTAGGAAGAGACCTTAAAGATCATGTACTTCAAAACCCCTGCCATGGGCAGAGGCGCCTTCCTCTAGATCAGGGTGCTCCAAGCCCCTTCCAACCTAGCCCTGAACACTTCCAGGGATGGGACATCCACAACTTCTCTAGGCAACCTGTTTCACTACCTCACCATGCTCACAGTACAGAATTTCTTCCTAATATCTAAACCTATTCTCTTTCAATTTAAAGCCATTTCTCCTTGTCCTATCATTACGTGCTCTTGTCAGAAGTCCCTCTCCAGCTTTCTTGTAGCTTGCTTTAGGTACTGGAAGGTGCTTTAAGGTCTCTGTGGAGCCTTCTCAGGTTGATTAACCCCATCCCTCTCACAGCCTTTCTTCACAGGAGAGGTGCTCCAGCCCTCTATCATCTTTGTGGCCTCCTCTGGACTCACTCCAACAGATCCACATCCTTCCTGTGTAGGGGGCCCCAGAGCTGGACACAGTACTCCAGATGGAGTCCCACAAGAACAGAGTAGAGGGGGAGAATCACTTCCCTTGACCTGTATCTCTTGGTGCAGCCCAGGATATGTTTGGCTTTCTGGGCTGTGAGTGCACACTGACAGGTCATGTTGAGCTTCTCATCCTGCAGCAACCCCAAGTCCTTCTCCTCAGAGCTGCTCTCAATTCTCTGTTCTCCACCCAGCCTGTATCTGTGCCTGGAATTGCCCCAATCCAGCTGCAGCACCATGCCCTTGGCCTTGTTGAACTTCGTGAGGTTTGCACAGGTTCACCTCTCCAGCCTGTTCCAGTCTCTCTGGATGTCATCCCTTCCCTCCAGTGAGCTGATCACACCACACAGCTTAGTGCCATCAGCAAACTTGCTGAGGGAGCCTCAGTCCCACTGTCCATGTCACTGACAAACATGTTAAACAGTGCTGCTCCCGATACCCACCCTGAGGGATGTCACTCATCACTGCTCTCCACTTGGACATCGAGCTGTTGACCACAACCTTTTGAGTGCAACCATTGAGCCAATTCCTTATCCACAGAGCTGTGCACTCATCAAACCCATGTCTCTCCAGTTTAGAGACAAGGATGTCATGTAGGACAACGTCAAATGCCTTGCACAATTTCATGTAGATGACGGCAGTTGCTTCCGAAGATCTTAAGTAATGACTCTCACAGGGGAAAAAAGAAGAGCACGATCGGTTATAACCTGCCATAAAATCTGAGGGGAGTGCAATCTGGGTGGGCATTGCAAAAGTGGCTCCAGCTTTGCATGCATTTTTCTATTATTTGTTGTTGTCGCCTCTAAGCAAGCAGAAATACCTGAATGCATTAGTTCTAATGTCGCAAAATAATTTTTTGTTTCAGACCACAGACTTGTATTACAAGTTTGGGTCAAAATTAATTTTAAGGAATGAAGTTATAAACTCTATTCCAAAAGGAAATTTGCAAATAGGAGGGCAGTAATTGTATATCTTTTTGTTGGTAGCCAACTGCCAGAATTGCCACTCTTTGTAAAAAGTAATATTCCTTCCCTGTTCAAACATACTTGTACATATTTGATCTGGAATGGTGGAATGAGGAAAACACCTTTTAGTTTTTGTGCTTTTGGATTTTGTTCAGGAAGGGATGACACAGAATCTTGAAGAACTTACAGAGAAAGCAGGTGTCTCTGTATTAAATAACAAAACAGTAAATGAGCTTACCTTATGATATTTGTAAGATTTGTCATAGTATCAGTTATATCTTTTTATCTACATCCATCTGATTCATACCTACATGTAGATTTGTATCTGGATGTAGATTTATATCTACATTCATCTTATTCTAATATAATTATTTCTTATTGTTCTGGCCTGTTTTACCTGAGCAGCTTTGGGTTACGAACAACAGAGTTGATGTCCCACAGGCACAGACACACCACTTAAGAATAGTTGAGCCTTTTTAAGTGCATCTCCCTTTTCATCTGTATTTTAACTGAGAAGACAGGCAGAGTGCCTAAAGCCATGATTCAGAGTACAGCACAGCAGCTCCCTTGCTTTGGGATTTCTTTTTGGCCATTGGCACATGTGTTAGAACAGGGAGAGGGATGGAAGGTGAACCTTTCCTTCAGGGATGTACTGTGTTGGGAAGGGAGAATGACAATGGGGAGTTTTCTCACCCCATAACCAATATATGTCCTTCCCAATTCCTTTTCCCACCTCTCTGATGCTTCTCCTCCCTGAAATTCCTAATAAACCAACTCATTTTGTCACCTGTAAAGGTCTCAGTTTTGAGCTGTAATTAGTAGTAACAGTGTGTTAGGTGATTTCATTATATTTTCTTGTTTGAATTGTGTAATTAAACCTGGCTCCTTTTATTAACCTGTTATTTTTCATGTGGAGGCACTTTTTTTTGAAAATGTTTTAGTAGTGATAGCTGATCACCAATCCATACTTTGAGAAATATTGGAGCACCTAAATAGATGTTTTGAAGGCAGAGCCAACAATGTAGAAAGCTGGTTTCTGTTGCTAATGTGTGCAGTGCTCATCTTTTGACGTACCCATTTGTATTAACTGTAGCATCACACTCACACTGAGAGGAAAATGCACCCCATAGTGAACCTGAACAGCAACAAGGAAAAGCAAGGGAGCTGGCAGATCATGGCCTTTGCATTTCTCATGTTGGCTTTTGTATCCAAGTTCAGTGCGATGCAAGAAAAAAAAATGTCTCATTTAAAGAAGTTGAGAAGCCTGGTTTTAATGAAAAATATGTATGGTATTTAGCAAAGACTAAAATAATTCCTCATCTAGGTGAATACAGTCAGGTAAACTTTAGTTTTAAAAAACAAACTAAGAGTATTTTACAATATTTTCAAAGAGCTATTTATTTTAAGACCCAGCAGTGACTATTTCTTGACTGGTTCAAGCCTATGGAGCACCAAGAGGGCAGGTCCTGTCCTGTCCCCGAGCCCCTACACCAGCCACATGAACTCTCCAGTTCTGTTGTGCTGGCACCAACACTCACAGAGCAATGGAGTCACCAGACTCAGGGAGCTGATCCAGATGAAAATTAGCAGAGGAAAAAAGCTTTTAGCTGTACTAACTCCCTCATTCAGCAGAAGGTGTAGCTGCATTAGCTGCGGGCTGGTGTGGAGGAAGGGTTGGGACCATGCTGCCAGGGGGCAGAGTGGGACCTCCCCTCTTGGCAGCCAATTCCGAATAGATTGGAATAAGTGCGTTGTGAAAGTGTCATCTGAGTTCCATCTTCAAAAGAGGTTTGTATGCTGATGAGTTTCAGTATCACTGAAACTGGCAGCTGCTTGGGGCTGAGATCCCTGGCAGGACTTGGGCACGGCACTGGTGTGCCACCTCGCTGCCAGGCTCCTTGTGCCAGAGCCTGAAGTCCCTGAGGAGGCAGTGCCGGCTCCTCGTTCCACCCTCCTGTGAAGCTGGGAACCGGAATCAGCGGGGCAGCACGAACCACTTGGTGCAAGCACTGAGGAGACTGGGCTGGTTACACCTCATCCCTCTGCCTCTTGGATGCCTCTGTCCCCTCACGGCGGCCATCACCAAGGAGAGATGCTTCCACACGACCTTCAAGAGCAAGACACTCAGCTCCTTCAGAGCACAACCCACAGGGATGCTGCCACCCTGCCCTGGCTGCCAGGAGGCTTCCCAGGGAGGGGAAGCCACAGTGAAGTGCTGCGTCCCAGCTTCCTGGAGAACACCTACAAGATTCCATGGGACAGTGATGCTGAGTACACCATGGTAGCAATTTTGCTTGATATGAAAGGCTTTAATATGTTTGGATTGCATGTGAGGGAAAGAGAAAAGGGCAACAGGAACCCTGGCTTGTCTTGTCTGCAGGCACTGACACATGCCAAGTTCCAGGCCTTGATGGAGGGATGGGAGCCTGGGACTTGCCCTCTCTGAGAGTGCTCTGAGCACAAGGTGTCTCTTGTTCTCTAATTAAAGAATACCATGCAAAATAAGGCATGCGACCAGAAGACTGAGAGCCAGGAGAGCAGGTTGCTCCTGAAGGGACTGGAACAACTCTTAAAGGTGAACTTGAAGCTACTTGGAGGATTGAAAATAAGGTCTCTGCTAGCCCTCAAAGCTGCCACTGGATAAAAAGGAAGAGTATTTTGTGGGGAGCCCTTCTCAGCAGACATGATGTGAAACCACTACTAAGGCTAAAACCTTTTCTCTTGGGTGCTGTGGTTTAGGGGAGTACAGATTTTGGAACAGTTCTCTCTTCTGGCTCAGCTCACTTTCTGCAGGAGGTAGGAACAGACTGTGCTACAGGAACAACCAGACTCCTTCTCTTGCCTCTACATTGGTGTGTAAGGCAAAATTTTCTGTTGCTGTTGCTGCAGCCATCACGGATGAAGAGCCACAGAAGGCGACTTCTCCAAACAAATTTTGCCTAATTCTCTCCACTGGGTAGGTAGCACTATGTGCTGATGGTTTTCCCAGCCAGCCTCCCTCTTGTGCCCTCCCTGTGGCACTGGAGTCTTGCCGTGCCCTGCTCCAACTCTTGTCCTCTTTTCCTTCCCTGCTCTTAGAGCAGCCATGTGGAAAACTCAGGAGGTTGCAGGCAGGAGCCTGTACCATCAGGAAAGAGGAGGAGAGAATGCCTGTTGAGTTTGCCAGAAGATGCTGCCTTCATGAGAAGGAGAAGCAGAAAGGAATCTGCTGTAGGGCACAGTGATGCTAATCCACAGTGATCCTCCAGCCTGAAGGAGTTCCTCCCAAAGTCAGTCTTGCCTAGTATGTGAGCTCCTTCTGAAAGAGCTCAGTTCATTGCTTGCAAGAATAAGGTACTTTTGTCAGGCTATAAACAACATTTTAGAGGGTTCCAGTGTGAAAGCACAAATACCCGTGTTCCTTTGCACTGTCGTGGTTTGCTGGATGAAGAGAACAATGCAAAAAGCTTTATATTTTGAAATTAAATGGGGTTTTTTCTGCCTTTGCATGCTTTACCAGATCTGAGACCTGGAGCAGTGCCTACATGGATGTGCTGAGCCCTGATGTGCTTTGCAGGCCCATAGCTGTTGCACAGGCCAGGGAGCTGCTCTGGAAGGCTACGTGACCCTGGACAGCTTTCCTGCCCAGCTTTCCTTCACACAGAATGTGGAAGTAGGGGAGAATGTTGTTCACTGTGCCCTAATCTGACTTGGAGTCACCACGTAGGATGGGAAAGGCGCCTTGATGTCCACAGTGCCCTCTTGGTCTGCATGTGTGTAATGACTTACTCAGAAAATTCTGGGAAAGAGTTCCCATCAGAAACGTGTCTAAAGGCACTGACCCGTGGGCTGAATCACACAGTCACACAGGGTAAGGATGTTGTTGATACTGATGGCAGTGGGAGCCCTCTGCATCAAGGGCTGGGCTTCAGGGGCTACCACACCAACTCCTTCCTCCTCCTCCCCTGACTCAGTGGTCAGGGAACATCTCCAGGTGCAATGGCTTTCTCTGTGAAAGCCTAGGCTCATTAGAGACTGACTGTCAGACTCTGAGGCACCTGCTGCTTCTGATTGTGTGTTTTGGACAAGATCCCCTTCCATCTGCATTGATGCAGCTATTGTTTGTATACATGATTTTAAGAAGGGATTTCCCTTCCTTCCTGCTCCTTTTAATATCATGTAGCAGCTAGAAGCAGGGAAGAGAGACTGGCACCATATGACCAACCAGCTGTCTGTGGACTGTCAGAGCATATTGTGGGGAACACAATGTGACTACCTTTGGTGCTTGATAGTTCATTCTCTGTTGGCTAAGCTATACACTGTCTTCCTTCCACTCAGTTATCCTGAATGTCACGTGCTGGGACAGTGCATGGCAGAGACAGTATCTTGAATTAGAGAAAGGGAACGTGGTTCTTCTCCAGTGTGTGGTAAAAGCCCCTTCCTATAAAAGCAGCATGACTCATGCTGTCCAAGCATTTACTGCTAAGTCATCCTTCCTGTTGTACAGCAGTGTCTTCCCTTTTCTAAACTGTCTTTAGAGGAAGGAGAGCGGGCCACCTTTGCTCCAGCCTCAAGGTAGCCAACGTAAGTGTTTAGGAACCAGAATACCAAAGGATGTGAAGCAAAGCTGAGTATAGATGGCTCATCACATTGATTAATGTGGGAGAGATGATGAATCACCTTTGACCTCAGTCCTCTCAATTTTCTCTGCAAAGGAAACACAAATGCATTTTAAAGACCTTTTCTGTTATTTGTGAGTTTCATGGATGTGTGAGGGCACATAAACATCCTTCAGTTTCCTCTAGGAAATCAAGATGTTCTTACAGAGGGAAAGAAAAGAACCAAGAACATGGTGCATGATGTATCATCTTGGTACACTGCAGCAAAAGGCAGTTTCTGGGCACTAGGGAAAAGCTAATCTCTGTGCCTTTTGAGGGATTTTTCAGGTAAAGGTTTTTGTGAGGATGCCTCCTAAATTGTGCTCTCTGACACAGACGGTCGCCAGAACTGTTGGGCACAAGCTCTTCACATTGATGTGTGGAGATTGCCCGGGAAACTGACCCAAAAAGGGGAAACATTCCTTAAGGAGAGAAAAAATAGTCCTTTTGTTACTAATCAGATGAAATGACTAATTTCTAGGGAGCCACTCTTTCTCTGAATTGGCAGATCCGAGTTCCCCCAATATACAGATGACAGTATTACACACTGCGCACTTTGCCAGCAAACATACTGCCTTAGTTACTCAGAAATATGTTGTGTTTTATTTGACAAGTGGTAAAAACATAGTCTGCCTTACTTCTCTTTAACATTCTGATTTTTAGGCTACTGAGGTACACTCCTTAGCCTTCACCTATTCAAGGATGATAGGTTCTCATAAAAACTGTATGATGATTGTTATTGATTTTGACCAATAATATGTTATTTTTGTCCATTGCCTCTTCCTTCCCTCTTGCATTATTTATACTGCAATCCTTTTCTTTCAAGTGACAATCAACATCATTACCTTTCTTCACAAAATATACACTGCTGTTTTTCAAGTCTACTGATTTTTGCAAACAAGTTTCCAGTTCTTCTTTTGGGATTGTAATGTGTCTGAATGAACATAGAATTATTGTCTTTTCCTTCCTGCAGGTATTTCCCTGCATGTATGGAAGTTTGTGGAAAGACACATTATATTAAATCAATGTTATGGACTGAGACTGGGACATGAGGCAGCAAAGCCTCAATATGGCAGAAAGAGCTGCTAACAGCACTACCCGGAGTAAAAAGTTTGAGTAATCAAGAGAGGGGAAATGGTGAGTAGCATATGAACAGAGTTGTTCGTTATTTCCATCTGACTGCAAGAAAATAATGGCAAATACACATAATTTACTGCTGATGCACTGAAAGAACTGTGGTGGCTAGATAAGGGTGAGTCAAGGCAGTTCTAACTTACTTACACAATTTATTTAAAATAGCATAGCTGATTTGAATTTTGGTGCATTAATAGATTTTGAATTAAATTTTTTATGACCCTGTTTTTCTTTCTTTCTTTCTTTCTCCTTCTGCACATTCTCTTTCTTTCTCTTTCTACATATTCTCTTTCTTCCTCTCTCTTTCCTTTTCCTTCTTAGAGAAGCTGTTTGGCAACTTGGGGTGGTTTACCTGCCTGCTTTTTTTTGCATTTAGCAAATGGGCACTTAGGCAGAAGTGCTTCCCTGCAGCAGCCTAGCCAGGCTTCCAGGGCTGGAAGCATGCTTTCTAAAACATGTATGTAGATTTATTCCACCTTTGACCCCCTTCCACAGCGGCACTGCAGAAATCTCTGAACCACAGGGCTAAGTTTAGTCCTCTGCTCCCCATGTTGCTCCCAGCACCCTACCCTAAACATTACTGCTTTTCTCAGGTGGATGTTTCATAACCCCAAAAGACCTAGAAGAGGCTTTCATCCTTGCTTCCTTGTCTCTTCTTCTCACTCACATTTAGGAAAAGAATAGGAGAAGCTCATATCTCTCCACCCTTCTTGCTGATTCCTGTTTCCTCTCCTTCCTGGCCACACAGAAAGACTAGGTACTCCAGTGAAGGTCTCTTACTGTCTTCTCCTCCTGGTTTTGGGGACACACAGGAGCAGGATCCATTCCTTTTTGCTATTGTCAGGGCTACTGAATCCCTTCTAGACCTGCTTGTACTTCTTCTGTGATTTAGTTTGGGTGAAGCACAAAGTTGCCCATTTCAGTTTTATTTCCCAGAATAGCACAGATGTTTGGGAGAAGCAGTGGCTGTGGGAAAATTACTTTCTTATGAACTATGAGAAAGAAACAGCTGAGATCACAACGGGTGGATCCTCCTTTACCCTAATGTCTAGGTCAGCCTCCCAGAATAACCCCCCAAGGAAGTGCCAATTTCTTTTAGTGAAATGCAGATTTCAAAGGAGATCCTGATTACAAGGGAGAAGATCATGTTTCAGGTAACATGGGCTCCCTCTAATATCCTCTTTCATTCCCCTGTCTTCTGCAATCCTCTCTCATCCAGTTCTGGTTTTTTATACGTCCCCTGTCAATCTCTCTTCTCCCCTGGGGTCTGTTCCTGCTCCTGGGGAGTTAAATTTCAGTCTTTCCATTGACATGGATGACATTACATCAACCTCATGTCCTCTTTTGGGGGAGAAAGAGAGGCAGTAAAGCTCTCCTGTATTTAACAGGTTAAATGCTAACTCTGGTTTTCTGTAGCTGCCATTTCTGGCTTTCTGTTTCTTCAGGAGAGCTAGGGAGGGGCAGGGAAGGAAGAGGCAGAATTACTGAAAAAAACCACGCACCAGACTTTTCAGCACAGTTTGGGAAGGAAAGAGGATGGAATAAGAGAGAGATCCTAATGTTAATATGCATTGGGTGCTCACAAGAGTGGTGGGTGTGGACTGGAGCACTCAGTAGCTGGTGAGATAATAGATTAGGCAGATTGTTTGCCTTGAGATGGATAGATGGAAAAGAGCAGGAAAGACTTAAGGTAAGGAGGGGCTGGAGCAGAAGGCTGTGTGGTAAGCAATGGAAAGAAAAGTTCAAGTAATTTGCAGAGAAGATGGAGGCAGGAGCTGGGATGAGAGGGAATAGACAGAGGATGCAGGGGAAAAAAAGATGGGAACAAAGCCATGGGAGTTAATCCAGCTTCTATTAAAGTTGACAGCATTACTCTTTAGAGATAGTAGGCTTGGCTCATAGGAAGATTTTGAAATAGGACAGAAGGAGGAAAGGAGGACTGGTAGACAAAGGAAAGACGAAAAGAAAGAGCAAGAAGAGAGAATATGCTAAAATGGAACTAGAAAATGAACACTGGAAAGCATGCTTTGTACATTGGAAATATGCTGGAAAAGAGGAGGGAGATTGAAGCCAGAGCAAAGAAAAATGCATGAGATCATTTTGTGATTTCAGATTTACATCCTTGGGGATATGAGAGCCCTGGCTGTGGAGCTGAGGCCTTGAGAAAAACCTGTGGCAGATGTGAAGATATGCAGGGGAGAACATAACTGCAAACTATAAAATTTATTATTTTATGCAGATACTTCCCTCTTAAGCTTTATGGCCCAGAAATGGAGAGGGCTAGCAGAGCATGCTGGGGGAATGGGTAGGGAAGATGGGAAGTAGCAAGTAAAAGAGCTAATGACTGGATGGTTTGCTACAGATCTGTATCTTGGTGTTGATTGACTCCGACATCTAAGGAAATGAAAGCTTCAGCTGCAGCTCTTCTTGAAGCTGGGGCACTATGAGGTCTGTCTCATAGTATTTTCTATGGCATAAGGATTCCCTGCCAACAAAGCATGACCTCATGCTTCAGTCTTCTCCCTGGGGAGAGCACGAATACCCGGCTGCCTGTTCCCACAATACCTGCAGAAGTCAGGTATCTCTGGCTGTGTCTTGAATCCCTGTGTGTTCTTGAGTCCCACAGATTTACTCTCACCCTCTATGAGAGTAAAACACAGCCAAATGCCAGTGCCCCATCTCCTCCAGGCCCCGGTTCTGGTTTCCAGGAGAAGGAAATGTGCACGTGGGGCTTGAGACAAGCTCCAGCAGGTACCCTGCTGTGTGCCACCTCCAAGTTTGCTTAGCCCAGCAGGTAAGTGCAGTTGGAAATACCAACTCCTTGGTCAATCCTGGGTGAGCTGGACTGATGGATTCAAAACTGGGTAAGGGAGATCCAGGCATTCATACGTGCACAGGGTAAAATCACATGGGCTTTTTTTCTCCTGGAAACCAGACTTGGAGCAAGATTCTTGATCAGGCATCTTTTCCAGAAAAAAAATACAGCAGTGGGCTACCTGTCAAGGGAGGGCAAGCTGCATGTGGGTCCCACACCTATGCCTGAGAGAAAGCAGGTCCCAAAACTCAGAGGGGTTCATGGTACATGACTGCCTGAATGTCCCCAGGGCAGGCACCAAGAGACCTGCCTGCTGCAAGGTTGGGGAGATTCTTGTAGTGAGCGAGTTAGGATGAGGGAAAATTGATTCAAAGTGAGCAAGACCCATGCCTAGGGGCAACCCATTGGGTTTGCTCCAGTGCTTCCCCACTCCCCAGGACTAAATCAGAACCTGAGCATGAAGGCTCTGGCTTCCACTCACTGCAGCCATACACAGAGTCCCACAGGGAAAACTGCCACTGGAGTGGGCCAGACCTCCTCAAACATCCACAACTGGCTGTCCATGAGAGAAATACCACCTCACCCCCTGCACCAGCAATGCAACCGGAGTCCCTGTGGGAGGAAACCTGTCGTAATGAGGAGGACATTTGTGCTGAGACAAGGTTTTCCATGTGCTCTGTCTTCTTGCCTGTGCATTTTCATGACATGAGCAGTGTCTGGTGAGATTATCTTATTTTTCTCCTCACCATGGTAGCAGGTATTGATGGAAGTGGTCTATATGGCTTTACTGCCAGCGGTCCCCGTGCTCAGCCTGAAGCTTAAAGCACATCTCCAGCTGGAAGAGAGGGTCTTAGACAAACAGAATCTCAAGATATAAGAAGCCTAGTAGGTTTATGGCAACACATTTTGAAGAAAGAAATACAATCAGATAAATATATTCCATTACATGTGTTGGTTGAAACCTTGGTGTGGTGCTGAGAGTGTTCAGTGTATACAAATCATGGTTATACACTTCCCAAAGCAAATTCCTAAGCCTCTTTTTTCTTGTAATATCCCTTTCCCACCCCATGTGACAGGCATAGCCCCTGAAAGTGGCAGAAAACAGCTACCCACACTCTTTAGGGTTTGATACTGTGTCCAGTTCTGGGCTCCTCAGTACAAGACAGACAAGGAGCTACTGGAGAGAGTCCAATGAAGGCCAAAAAGATAATGAGGGATCTGGAATATTTCTCTTATGAGGAGAGACTGAGGAAGCTGAGCCTGTTTAGTCTAGAGAAGAAAAGACAGAGAGAGGATCTCATCATCTCAAAGGCTAGTGTCAGAGGGTGGTGCTGGCTTCTTTTCAGTGGTGCCCAGCTATAGGTCAAGAAGTAAAGGCCATAAATTAAAACACAAGTTTTACCTCAAGATGAGGAAGAACTTCTTCACTTTGAGGGTTGCAGAGCACTGACACAGAGTGCCCAGGGAGGTCATGGAGTCTCCCTCTCTGGAGACATTCCAAACCCACCTGCTCCAGATGACCCTGCCTTGACAGGGGGGTTGGACTAGAGGATCTCCAGAGGTCCCTTCCAATCCTAACAATTCTGTGATTCTGTGATCTCAGCCCTAGAGAGTTTGCCGTAAGGTAGGATATGGGAAATATCAGGTCTTTTTAAGTTGGGAATTAAAGATGCATGGAGTTTTGGCCACAGCCATCTACAGTTTTAGATCCCTTGATTTCTCTCTTCCTGGCCATTGCAGCTGTATATGCAGTACAAATTCCCCAAGGTTGGAGGATTTTTTTTTTTTTGTTTCATTTTCAATCCTGGTGCATTTTGTTCGCTGTTCCCCAGTCTGTTTATTGATTCTCAGGTTTTTTTCATGACTCTAAGTGCCTCTTACTTTGTACTGCTTCCTTTCCTCCCTCCCCCCAAAACATACCAGCCTGCGTTCTCTTAGGCTGCATCTCAATTTATTTACTGCCTTTTTAGGAGCATTTTTCTCTTCCTAAGGCTTGCTGAAAGAGAGCTGTCCATTAAGGGTTTTTTCCCACTGCAGAGGAGCCTGTTTTCTCATGGTGTTTGTGGCAGATGTGAAACTGTTGAAGACAAAATGTACTTCTTTTTCATCAGTACACTTTTGAATCATTCAGGCTGAAGCAAATGAGAGCTGTGTGCAGGCAGACGGAGAAAGGGTCCCCAGGTTCTTTTCAACTGTGGGACGGGACATATCAGTTTAGCAAATTGTTGCTAGCGTCTGTTTCTGCACGGGGCAGTTCTCTAGCCCCAAATAATCCCCTCTGAATGCCAGGACTGGCTGTGCTGTTTGGCTGCTGATCTGTCACTTCCCAGCACTTGAATAACTGCTACAAAGCAGCTATTCCAGAAGCAACACTGCTGAGAGATGAATGAATTTATTTAAGCTTTCTACATTATTGCCAAAAAAGTATGGGACTAATGCATGAAATTTGCTCTGTTTTGATGCTCATGATAAGGAGTAAGAGAAACCTTTGCCAATATTTTACTTTCTTATCAAAAAAATCAATAAAAGTGCTTCCTGGTAAATAGCATGTTTGACATGTGGCCTGTCTGTCGGGGTATTGGAAAGGCTGATAAATACTCAGTATCCGGACTACTGTGCTTCCCTGGAAGATGAACAGCTTGGGGGACAGAAGGGGTTGTGCAGCTCTGCAGTGTGCTGTGTCTTTGTCCTCAGCATCTGCTGAGGTGCTGCAAGTCTTAAAACACTGATCCTGCTTCTCCCCCTGTACTCTCTCTGTTTCCATTCTTTGGATCAGTAAAGGGAACCCTGCACAGCCCCAGCCATACTCAGTGTGGTACTGACCCATCAAGGACTTTTCTGAAGGCTAGTGCAGATCCTTAGTGCAGGACTAATAAATTATGATTTATTCATGATCCTAAACCTGTTTTCAAATCCAGCTAACACTTCTCAGCCACCCTCCTTCAACCCCCTCCTCATCACTCCCCCCATTTCCTACAAATTCCTGTGTTACTTGCCCTCAAGTCAATGCAAACCTGAAGGCACAGCTCTGATGGCAGGGACCTACACTGTCATCACGCTTGGTTATGCAGGGCCAGGTATGTTCAGTAATACTTTACTCCTCTCATGTAGTGCTCTGCAATGTGTCTTCATCTTCTTTGCTGTTTTTGATTAAGGTATGCTGAAAAAAACAGAAGTGATTGGATTGCTCTCCCCTGATTATCCTCCTGCTAACATAATTCATTGTCATTTAGAACATAATTTGCTGCTAGGGACGTGATTAGCTTGGATTAAGACACCATTAAATAAACAAGGCTGGGTAAGAGTAAGATGGCTGCAAAAAAAGACGGAGTTGTTGTGTGTCAGCTCACATCTTGTAATGAGTCATGACTGAAAAAGAAACACCTGAAACTTTCTTAAAGGCTGAGGGATGTCCTGGAGCAATCTATCCATTATTTTAGAGTTACTTCATGTGATAAGTGGTCTTAAAAACACTAAGTATATAGTGATGGACTGAGGAGTGCCTGCCTACCTCCCACACAATCTCCTTCTTGTCTTCCTCATCCTCCTAACCCAGTGAGTGCTGGTGCAGCGCTCACTGGATGTGAACACCCAAAAGCTTAGCTGAAGCCATGGTTCTCAGTCTTTGTCCTACGTGTCCCATAAAATGTGAAGGTTTAGGGAAATCCAAGTCTCATTCTTTTTGGCACCCTTCTCTAGGGTATGTGGAGGTTGAAGGGGAAATCTATTGACTAAACAACGCTGTGAAGTCAAGGAAACCATTGCTTCCACCCACAAGTTGAAGGGTGAGTTCTGCTTCAAGAGCTTCTGGTATTCATGTTTCTATCATATCCAAGAAGAATATTAAAATTTTCATTTTTCCAGTGGCTACAGAGATACCTTAAAACATCAAGGCAAAGGTACCATGGCTGTGACCACCAACAGAATACTGTTAACTAAATGTAGGACCAGACCTCTATGTTGCACATCAAATGAGAGTTATAACATTTTCTATGTGTCCTTAGTAAGGCCTAAGGACAGATGCAGCCAGGAAGCAGAATACATTACTGTAAAAACTAGTCTTTCAGTTCTTCTCAGCCTGAATCTCTCTGAGCCCAACTCTGCCTCCCTTACAATAAAAAATAGTAACGTGGTTTTGAATTGTTAAGAACAAGTGCTTCCAAGTAAAGTTGTCTGTGTAAAGAATAATATGTGGGCTCCCAAGCATTTATTTTGCAAGTTACCTGAGCTGCTACCTTTTCTTTGCATTAATTTGGCTGTTAAATTTTATCCACAACTTCACTGAGAATAGATCTCTTGAAATTGCAACTCTGCCCAAAACTCAGGAGCTGCATAAGAAAGCATTTAAAAGCTACAGGTTCTGACTGTGGTCCATGAATTGTGACAGCTAAGCTTTCTTCAGCATGTGTAGAAACTCAGAATTAGAAAGTTAAACATAGAATTGGCTGATTTACCAACTTAGTACAGTTAACCATGTGGATTAGTCTTTTTTGCAAATGTTTTTGTGGAGAAACATAACAAGCAGAGGAACTTTGTACTGTAGTTTGGCAAAGTGTGCCTGAGCTACAAAGGAATTTGCTCAGTATATATTTTCCCTATTTGAAAAGTTATGCTTTTAAAAAGCCTGAAAGAACTCAGTGGTATCATTTGTTGACCCACCTGAAAGAGGTGACCTGCTCAGGTCTGTTGACTTTCCTGGAATAGCTGAAGTAGGCTGGCAGAGGGACAGTGACCTGTAGGCCAAGGCTTTTGGTGGAATATAATCTTTCTGTGTTGACTTTTGTGTGACATTAAAGGTGATAGTGACATTCATTTACATTCTTCTGTTAAGTAAACAGATGGTTCTTGTGTTGCCTTAGTCCTGTGCAGCACAGCCACAGGTACTTTGGGTATGTGCAAGGATGTGAAAAGCATGACTACCATGCCTTGGAGGGACAAGGGATAGAGTGCTTATTAGGAGTTATAAAAAAAACCAGCAATGTCTGGATCCCTCAAAACTTGAACAGGTGAAATTCCTTCCATCAATACAACTGTGTCTACTTCCAACAGCAGCCTAGGGAATTAAATGCTAAAGGAAAAAAATCAAAATGTAATGTAATGAAAACCTTGAGAGGAAACTGCATCTGTGAAGCATATGGTAGACATTTAGTGTGACCCTTCACTTGTTAGCATTGCACAGGAGCCTTGTGAAGCACTCTAGCAACCCAGAAATGTAGCATTCTGCAGTACAAATCTATCCTGGAAAGGGTCTGGTTAACTTCAGCCTTGATTGTTTCGCTTCCCAAGTGCACCCAAACAGGGCCAGCTGAATTTAATGATAGAGTAGGGTGTTATGACTTCACTGCTCTTTCTCTAAACCAGATCCAGCTACACTTTGGAAATGTGAGCTGTGCTGGCCTTTGCTTTATAAACAGGAGCACTCAGTGGATTCTAGCTGTAACAACTTGACTTTTGGGGGAAGCGAGCCAGAAATCATCCATCCTGATGAAAGGGCCAGTAGGATTTTCAGCATCTAAACAGTGGGAACAGGGCACACTCAGCACGCTGTGAGAATGTGCAGGTCCACAGCAGTCCCTCCAGAGCCTTGGTTACATTAGAAGGAAACCTGCAGGCAAGCAGGGAGCCTTGGGATATGCCAGTCTGCACCAAGCCTGGCAGGCTTGCTGTTCAAGTTTTTTCATACCCACTAATGCCTTTCATTAACAGCAAAAACAAAAGTCCAGAAGATCATGCATTTGCATGAAAGTCCATATATGCCTATATATCTCAGAACAGAGGGCCAGAGACCTGTACTTTCTCATTATGAAGTTTTCTGCAACATTGTAAATTGCTCTAATTTTCCTTCAGAATTCTCCCTTTAAAGAGCAGAAGAGGTGACTGTAGAGAGGAAAACCAGAAAGCTTTGCAAAACTTTGCTCTCTGAGACTCTGCTTTTTCACTCATATTCCCAGGTGGGGAAGTCTCAGGTTTTGTGAGCCACAAAGGTGGTGAAGTGTTTTATAGCAGCTTTTACCCAGCCCAGAACTGAAGCCCTGACTCACCTCTGGTCCTCTGTAGCTGCAGAAACCGAAATATCAGATCCCACAGCACCAGGAATTCCAGGAGTTTGACATCTGGATCAGAAATTAACCATCACAGTGTTGGCTCCTCTCATATTCAAAATCTTGTTATCTGATCCCAATCCAGTGTACCTGTCACAAAAGAGAGCCACTAGCCAGAAAGCTAAGTGATTCACTTAAAATATCTGAGCCACTAAAGGGTGCGAGCTGGGAGGTGATGAGGGGTGGCTTTTTGAACCATTGCCTAGCCCTAAGGATCAGGCTGCTGTTTCCAGTCCAATTCAGACCAAGAAATATTTAACATTTTTGTCACAAGGAGAGTACGCTCTTCCCTTGTCTTGCCCTTGAAACTAAAAGGGGTCCATCAGAGAGCCAACACTTGGTCCCAGGTGAGAGGGAGCAAACTTCTGTGATTACTTGTTACTGGGTTTGATGCAAAGTCATACAGCAAAAATCAACAGCCCAGTGAAGGGCTCAGCTGCAGAGCTACGTACTCCACACCCAACCTCCAAATTTCACATACACCTTGAGGAGTTGTTACTATGTCTCACTATACAGAGAATGCTCCCCTCAGTGTCTTTCCTCACAGAATTGAATCCCATATGCATTGCCTCTATATGCCCCTATGGTAAATAAGTGCAACCTACTTCTCTAACTTCTGAATTAAATGTGCTTCCTGGCCCATGCTGCATCACAACTCAGCGCTTTCCTGCATATCTGGGTGGCACAGCACATATTTTGGGATGTGTTGCTTCTGTTAGAGTCAGATCCCTTTTCTCAATGGAGCATTTTAAGCTATTCCCCCCAGTGACATCATGCCTTCTCCACTTCCACAGCCACAAAGGCACATATTGATAGGCGTGACATTTTCCTTTAATGCTTTCATTGTTTCCAGCGGTTTATTTGGGTTGTTGTTGGAAGCCAGAAAAACAAGACAAAAGGCAAAGCATGTTAAGAAGGAGACCTGGCCTGCATGCAAGTATGTTGTGAGAGGGAATCTCTGGGGCAATTTTTTTCCACGGGCTTCTCCCCAGTGACTCAGGATTACAGTGTCATCCAAGCTCCCTGGAACTGCCACCTCCTTACTGCAGCTCGCTGCGGTCCGATACTCGGGTTTTGGTGCACTGTGCAGGGATCTGAGACGAGGGTTTTAGAGCCTTTTAGGAAAGATTTGTGTCAGCTGCACAGAACATCATACTTATGGGAGCTTCTGAAGCGGTGCCAAGTTTGCTTTGTGAGCTGCTCAGGACTGCGACAAAATGTCCTCGAGGGACACTCGTGCATGTGGTGCAGGGCACAGCACAGGAGGGGAATGCTGCCCTCTGCACCAGGTACCTTCCTGAACCGTTAGCAGAGGTCAGAGTGGACACTGGTTTTGCTTCTTAAAATATTGATCCAAGTACCATATTGTTGTCCTTTCAGAGAAATTTGGCAGGGTAGGAGTACGGAGTCTCCTGAACATGTTAATCATCAGGAAGGAGGTGGCTGATTAGTGCAGTTGGTGGAGATGAGCTCTTGGGCTACGTGTGAGGATCCTTGTAAGCTGCAGCTCCTTCCACAGTGAGGTAAATTGTTTCCACATAGTAATGAGCACTTCTGAGCTTGAATCTTTTGGAGTTTTCTGACTGTCTTATTTGCCTCTTTCCTATTTGCTTCTTTAGATGCTTTTTTTCCCCCAAGAATTACCCACAGCACTTCCAGTTAGCTGTTGTCCAGAATGATGTGTTAGTTTACAGATAGATAAACTGACTGTTACATATTTCATTAAATATTCCTTAAGAGTTCCTTTGTGTCCAAGGGAGTTTGCAGACATCCATATAGACCCCTCTTAAAAGTTAATTTGTCTGGCAGTCTGGACAAAACAATACTCCAAAGGTTAATAAGCATGAAATGAATGGCTTGGTAAACCAAGGCTAAATGATCATTTGGAGAAAGGAGCAGATACTACTCTATTACACGCTGCTGATGTTAAACCTGAGCAAACCTGCTACCTAAGTGAAGAAGAGCCCAGAAGAGAGGGACCCCTAGCCCTTGCTGCTCAACAGTCTCTGGCTTTGTCTCACATGATACTTGAACTCCTTGACAAAGTCGTGAGCTCTGCTGGCCCTTGTTCTCAGAGGAGCCCTGTGGGGTTTTTAAAATTTTTTAAAATTATTTATTTGGGGATTTGATTTGGTTTTCTGTTTGTTTGGGGGTTTATGTTTGGTTTTGTTGTTGGGGGGGGTTGTGTGTTTTGAGGTTTTTTCCCCACAAATTAAGATCCAGGTAATGGAGGTGTGGCTTGCAAGCACCATGAGGGTTTGCCAGTGTAATCTCTGGTGAGCAGGGCAGACTGCAGAACACAGTGGAAGCTGCTCACCCAGGCTTGCCAGAACCCAAGAGCCACTGGAAGTGCTGGGGAGACCACGGAATTCTTCTGGGGCTTTGCTTTGCCCTTTTCTTTAAACGTTGGGAGGCAGGGGGAGGAGAGGGTGTTCTCCTTTTTTGTTTTTTAGTTTTGGCTTTTCTTTTATTATCTGCAAAATGCACCTGAAGCCCCCCCCAGCCTGTTGGTCCCAGATGAGATGGAGACAGGTGAGTGCCTCCTCACATACCTGCTGCAGAGAAATCACTTGTTGCTGCTGAGGATGAGGAGGCAAAAGCCCCTCTTTGCATCAGCCAAAATCTCACTCTCAGGCAGCAGCAGCGAGATCAGCAGCTCCAGGCAGAGTCTCTGTGCTGCCCCTGCTCATCTTTGATGGCTCTCTGTGCCAGGTCTGGATGGGCGAGTTGGGCAGCAGAGAGGACAAGGGTCAGGAAGAGACTGTGCAGGCAGAGCATGCATCCTTCATTGCAGGTGGTGATTAGAGCTGACCCACTGCTCTGGGGGCCCTTCTGCCCCTTGACAGCTCCTGACACTGGGAAACTTGCTCAGCCTTTTCTGGCTCTCACTGGCCATAAATGGCTGACAGATCTTCAAGTATCAAAAATCCAACTGCTGCCCACACTCCTGCAGAGACCAAGGTTATGACAACAGGGTTCGTGTCCTGGTGACATAATAGCCTACTTCTGCAGAAATTATGCTGATAATTTTAATGGCTTTTTCCTCCGCTGCAAGATTGACTCAGAAGTCAAATCAAACTCGTGGCCATGTAGAATCCCCTGTGCTTTACAGGGACCATTTACTCGATTTGAGTAAATGCAGAGGACGACTCGTTTTTGCCAGTAACCAGCACCATTGCTTTTACCATTGTGACCAGTAACCAGTCAGCCCATTGTTACCTGATTGTGTGGTGTTTATCAGGTGTAGATAGAATTGTCCTGGGCACAGCACATACCAGCATGGGACTGAGATTGGAGGAAGTGGTATGCCAGAAAAGGGGGAGAAGGCAGGGGGCACAGCTGATGTGAGAGGAGGAGATGAGAGGGGAAGATCTGGCAGAACTGTGAGGTGAGGCCAGGTCAAGCCAGGGCCTTATTAAAATGGCCTTTGTCACCTGGCAGCAACAATTCTACTTGCCCTTTTTAATTTACCTCTTCCATTGAACTACTTTCAGCAAACAGAAGTGAACCAAAACAACCTTGCCTTTTGCCCCAGGTTTGGCTCAGGGAACTGGCTCCTCTCTGGCAAGTCTCCACCAAGGCAGCTTGTGTCTGTGCCTGCATGTGTGCCCCAGGGGATCCTGCTACTTACTGAGCCCTGGAGAAGTCTGTGGATGTTTTAATCTTAAATACTGGCCCTGGATAAGTCAGTTTTTCATGTGCATTGTCAGCTGTGTGGTGTCCCCACACAGAACAGCTTGTCTGGAGTGAGACTGTGCGGGCAAAGGTTCAGGTAATGGCCAAGGAGGGTGGCTGGGGCTCTAGTCCTGCCCTGCCACAGTGTAGCAGGTTAAAGGAGCCCACAAAACCGGTCCCATCTCCTCTTCTGGAGCATTTGGCCCCAGGAAGGTTCTTCAGGGATTGCCAGTCTCAAGTCACAACTCAGGGCTGAGTCCCCAGGACCTGAGAGCTGCACCTTGGCTGAGACCAGAGGTTTCGGGCTCTTGGCCAAGAGGAACCAGATAATAACCCTGGAAAAGCTGCCACAGCAATTTCTCCTGAAATTGCAGGTCCCCACGGAAGGCTACCTGACAGCTCAGGATCCTGCTTGTTGATGAGGCTGCTGCTGGGCAGACATAGGTGACGTTGCTCAGGGCCTGGAGCATCTGCCCCGTGCCCACCTTGTTACAGGCTGTGAGTGCCGAGGGAGACCCTCCTCGCATCCCCTGTGCCTGCCAGCAGCCAAGGGGACCAGCCAAGGGAGCTGCCAAGCATCCCTGGAGCCCTGGGGATTTAAATAAAACACATCCAGACCTCTGAATTGACAGCTCTCTTCTCCTCCTGGCTCCTTTCATCTCAAGGGAAGGAAACCAATTTCCTTTGCAAAGTAACCTGAGCTCCAGGAGTTAAAAGTGCTATTTAAAGAGCTAGGTGATGTTGTTGCACAAGGAGCTTACAGGCTAGAGAAAGCTCTCTGCCTCAGAGTCTAAAAACTAGGCTAATAATGTTTTTCTGCCTCACGCAAGCTGGTGAGAGTTAATTAATTTAAAAAGCAGTTTGAAACACAGCCACAACGTAGGTGCTAAGTTTTATTTATTAATATTCCGTATTCAAAATACAAGACTAATTACTTATGTGCATGGCAAAGAGTGCATTTCTGTGCTAGTAATTCAGTTTTAATGGTTTAGGTAGTACTTACATTGAGCTGTATTCAAAAAAAAAAAAGAGTTGCATTAGGTAAAAATTGTGTATAGGTCTCTTTTAAAGTGCTATCTTTATTATGCTGTTTTAAAATCATTTCATGCTGAACTTGTCAAGACCAAACACCTGGCTTTTGCTGTAGCACATGATGCCTCCTGAATTGCCAATTCCCAACCAAGAGGAAGGGTCTCAGGGGAAGTGCATGAAGGTGGAGGGGTGGAGTGGAACCAAATTTGCTCGCTGTAGTTTAGTTGTCAGTGACTATGAGGCAGAAGGGGTTTCTGCTTGCTGTGGAGTGGATTGAGGAGCCTATGTAGGTCTAACCATGCTCATAATGAAAAATTTCTTCCTAATATCTAACCTAAATTTCCCCTTTTTCAATTTGCACCCATTACTCCTCATCTTTTCACTACAGTTCCTGATGAAGGGTCCCTCTCTGTCTTCTTTCTTAGGGGGTGATGTGCATTTTTTTCCTTGAAATTATGTTTTCCTTTTAATTCATGAGTTTTGTAGACTTCATTTCCACCTTGTATGCATATTGTGAGCTGGAAAAGGAACTTTTAAATGATTTGAAGCTGCCACTGACTGTAAGGTAACTAGAGCTGACCGTGGGCTTGCACACGCACAGAGCTGTAAATCAGTTAATTGTATTGCACAAAATTTCCTGGTGCCTGCTCTCCTTGGGAGCAGAGCCCTGCTGGGATGAATGTCATCACAGCATGCAAGCTCCTGGATTTGATGTTCCTTTTGTTTGCAGGGAAAATGGGGCTCGGCTCTGCCAAGGCAAGGGGAATTGATACAGTCTGCCACAGGGTCACCAACCACCTGACTTTGCTGTAGCCTTTCCCTCTTTCAGCCTTTAGGATCTTGTACTTCCTCTATCCCCCCAAATGCCCAGTACTGTATTTCAGGTGTGCAGGATGTGTGGTAACTCCCTCCAGAAGTGCTGGTTCTTACAGGAGCAAACACCTGGGAAAAGATTCTCTGAGTGAGTGAGGGCACAGCGTTAGTCTGTGTCTACTGGTAACTTGAGATGAAGCTCTTTATTTTACCTTGGAAATCTCTGGAAAAGATTTTTTTTTTTGGTACTTACATTGACTATTAAGTAAAACTTCCACATCCTTGCTAATGTGTGCAGATCTGCATTTCACAGTTTGAAACACCAGAAAGCAGTTTCAGAAAATCTCAAAGCAGTAATTTTTTGAGTCCTCTATCTGTTGAATCCTCTGTCTTTTGAGTCCTTTATCACTGAAACTTCTGCTAAACCACTGGAGTGCCAGCAGCCACCTGGAGCAATGGGTGGCTATGGTGGCTGTCACCGGAGAAGCAGCCATTGCCACTCCCAGTACTGTTGGACTGGGAGAAGCAAGGTGGAACCACTCCCTTCACATTGCAGGTGCTTACTGTGCCATGCTTTCCTGTGAATCCAGTCCCACCCGGCTCCAAGAGCTGCCAGCAGATCTGGTTACCTTTGCGAACACAGCCTTTTTTTTATTATTTTTTTACTTTATTTTTTGAACTCAGGCATGTTATACAATTACAGTGTGTATTTATTTCTACTCTCGCTACTTCCCCTTGAAATTATGCAAGCTGTTTAAATCTCTCTGGCATTTTCATGGAAGGGTGGATTCTGCGGGGTGTGGGAGTGTGTGTAGCAGCTATATAATTTCCTGCTTCTGATTTCCCCTGGGGAAGGGGAACGAAGCACCAGCACCATCTGTACATCTTGGGAGGCTTAAGAACTTGGCACCCTGAAAGTCGGCTAAGTGGGATGCAGCGCCCCAAAGGCTGGGCTGAGGTACCTCAAAAGGGAGCTAATTAGTCTCCGTTCTTTTGAACTAAAGAGCTGGGACTGCTTGGCAGCGATTGCGACAGATTTCTGTCCTTCAGGAGCTGGGCATGGGAACAGTTGGGGCACGAGAGCCAGCAGATAAAAGAAATGCCTATCCCGGGTCAGTGCTTGCTCTTTGTATCCGCACCAAAAGGCTGATTCTTCTGCAAACACTCCTTTCACAAAACATCACAAACATTGCATTAGGAAACGCTGAAGAAAACCACAGAAATAACCTGGATGTGTATCTTGCACGTGCTGTGGAGTGACCCTGTCTGGTTGGTGCTGGGTGAGGCGGTGAGAGGCGAGGGCGAGCTGGCGTCCCTTGTGCTTTGCCTCCTCGGTGGTAAAGTTGCATCAGCCCCCGGACTGACTGCCCTCAGCCTGCCTTCACATGCCTCATGGGAGAAATCTGTCCATTCCTGCCTGATAGCTGGTCTCCCCTAGGAAAAAATCTCATGAAAATTACACTGATCGAATTTGTATGAAAGTCCATCTGTTTTAGAGCTGAAGTTGCGAGGAAATTGAAGAGTTGCTTGCTTATCCTAACTCTGCAAAAAAAAAAAAAAAAGTACCTCTGTGAAAAAAAAACTTCCAAATTTGGGCTCTTACAGGTAGGCTCCAAAATCCCCTTGCAGCTGGGCCCAGGGCAGCTGTATCCAATGTATCCATGGTATGACTGGGCAGAGGGACGGTTCCTGCATGGAACACAATCCGGGTAGCTCCCTCAGCACTGAGCTCAGTCTGACTGAGCCCTGGATGTTTCCAGTGGCTCCACCAGGCTGGTAAGAGGTCTGTAAACAAAGTTTGCAGCATGGAGTAAGTGGGAAAGGGATGTGGAAAAGGCCCTTTCTTCCAAGCCGCACACCTTTGGTTGCTTTGGACAAAAAATTAGTAGTCCTTAATGGGCTCCCTCACATCCACCCCAGTTTTCTTTCCTTCCATAGCTGGGTAGATGAAAATAAGAAGTTTGCTGGTGTTGGATTATTTTTCTCCCCCAAAGTACCTGTGCTGATGAGCCTCTGCATATTTGCATCTTTTGGGCATGCCAGTGTGTTTGCAGCATAAGCAATCCAAGAAGACAGGTAGCGCTGAGATCACTTCATATCCTCAACACATTTTGGCCTGTATCTTCTTTGCCATGCTCTATTCTTTTCTTTCTCCTTTCGAAATTCATCTCTGCCTTCAGAGTTTGTCATTACCCAGGACAAAAAGATACAAAATAATCATACTTTGGGGGCAAAAAGAAGAAAACAGAAAAAGAAATACCAAGTAATTTAGGGAAGCAGCATGGCAAAATTTTGATGGAGTTAACAGATTTCCTTGACAGTGTGTAACTGGTTCAGACAAGCAGAGAAATTCTTTTGGTCCCTGTGTTTGCAGTGCCAAATGCAGCATTGCTGCTGGTCCCAGGACACAGTAGGTGACTGTGCTGGAAAGACATCTGATGTTTGGGGATTGTGGAGTGGATTCAGTGTGTGATTCAGTTCTTTCTCCTCTCTCAGACCTTTTGCATGAATAAACCAAGTCTCTGTCTCATCATCCTCACAAGTGAAAGGGCTGAGGAGGGGGCAGGGCAAGGAGAAGGTGAGACCGAGGAGAAGAGTTCACTCCTCCTCCCTGCATAAGTCCTCTCCAGAAAGTTCTCCAGGATGTCCAAAGGTCCCTGCCATGATTGCTGCTGCACCTCCTTCTGCTGACTGGCAAACTCT
Source organism: Manacus candei (assembly GCF_025592945.1). Lineage (NCBI taxonomy): Eukaryota > Metazoa > Chordata > Aves > Passeriformes > Pipridae > Manacus > Manacus candei. The sequence goes on from NW_026138131.1 coordinate 2,131,372, forward strand.
TTTCTGTACTTTTGCCAAGCCAGATTTGGAGGGCAGGGGACAGGCAGTGTGTCTCTTCCAACATCCAGATCCCTCAGGATGACTGGAGGGGGAAAGGGAGATGCCTCTTCTTGGTCCCTATTAACACTTCCCTCCCCAACATACCTTTGGCTGCCTGTTTCTCCTAACTGGAACCTCCAGGTCTTAGTTATATGTCATGGTTATCTAAAAATATTTTAATATTCCAGGCTGGGCTGCATTTGTAGGGAAAATACCATCCACCTTAGAACACTCAACACCCAGTGACGCATTGCACCATTTTTGGTAAAAACAATTTCCGTTTGGTCTCCCCTCACACTGTGCAGTTTTAAAACACTCAAGTAAAATGGAAGAGGACGTACTTTAGGCTATGTCTGTGTGCAATCATGGTGTGACATGAAGGATGCACTGAACAACACAGGCTGTGCTGTACTTCCACAAGGACCAGGCCCTCAGCGTTCTGCAAAGGGGTGCAAGCCCAGCAAGCTCCAAGAGCCACCAGTGTGGAGGTGGTGGGACATGCAGGAGCTGCTGCATGGTCATTTGGGGTACAGGTTGGGGTGCTGCCAGCTGCTGGGCACAGGTGGCATTGTCATTCTCCTCCAAGTACCCAGGGCAGAGGAATAGGCCCAGGGAACAACAGGCTGGGGTCAAAGGTGCCTGAGGAAGCGAGACATGCCCTGCAGGTGTGCGTTGGTCTGCAAAAGGTCAATGAACAGCAGCACCATCTGACTCGCCCGGTCACCTCGTGAGCTGTAGACATGTAAAGCTCCCACCCCTGAGTGCAGACCTCCCTAATTCCTGCAGTCCCTTGCACAACTGTGAGGAGTTTCTTCAGGTCTGAGAGCCAAGCTCCTTGTCTGCAGTGGCCTCACCACCTGGGAGTTCTCTCTGCCTCTGCAGAATATATTTCTTACTTCAGCCAGCTTGAGCAGGCTGGCTCCAGGTCTGCCAGGCTGCTGTCCCATACCCACCCCCAAAGTGCCTGTTGTGGGGAAGAGTCCCCACCTGCCTGACATCCAGCACGGCCCCCTGGCCAATGGCTGTCAGATGGGAATAGGAATGGGCACTAATGCTGCTGTTTCCCAGCCCACCTGGAGACAGCTCTATTTATGTCTTATCTTTGATGGCTAATCATTACACTTTAGATGCATCCTCCTGACACTCGTTTATTCTTTCTGGAAATAAGTTTAGTCTCCTGTGACTGAGTGAGTAGTGGTAAAAAGAAATAAAAACTTAAAGAAACTAAGCTGAGTATCTCATGCCCATGTGTAGAACGCCTGTACCATCAGACCTAGGGTATTTCTGAAGGTCATGAGTCAATATGCTTACCTAAAAGTGAAGCCAATGGGTTGTTAACACTGGTGTTGCAAATGGTAACATTCAAATGTTAAATGTTTCAGGTTCTGGACAAAGCCCACTGCTGAAGTCAGCAATGTAGTGAAACACAGGAGTGTGACAGCGACCTCCTCACTCCTGCAGTGCCCCTTGGCAGGTAAGGGCAGGGTGGTGTCACGTGCCCTGGATGAGAGGGTTAGGACTCAGAACAAGTGGCTTTTATTCCCCCTTCTCTGTTTAATGTGCTCCTTACTCCTGGACCATGTCAACAAACTTCTTTCTGCAGTTTTCAGTCACTGGGCTGGACTCCATGGAGTGTTGTAATACTTAAAACAGCTGGACAAAGTGGCTGAAATATATTATCTACATGTAAAGTGCTCGGGTATTTTTCTAAGATAATAAAAGTAACTGGGTAAGCTGGGTTCCTGGAGCACTGAGAAATGATGACAAAATTAATGAAGGCCATATGGAGAGCCAGATAGGAGCAAACCCCACTTTAATACCGTTGGGAGGGCAGATATGATGTTTCTGGCAGAGGGGATATGGGTGTTCTCAGAGATTCTCAGTAGAAATAAATGCTTTTAGGGTGAAACAAAATTTCTAGGTGAAAGCAAAAATAAATTTCCATACCTCTATTGAACATGAAGAAGGCTGAAGTGTTCTCCTGTGCAGAAGGCAAGCAGAAACCTGTGTGCTTTCAGGTCAGGTTGTAAATCCACTGAAGCCAAAGGTTATTCACAGGAATTATGGGCTAACAGCACAGATCCTGTTGTAAAATTGAACTGTAGCTTTTACTCATTTCTCAGCAACTGTTCTGGATATTGGCCGTTTCTCAATATTCTCTGAAGTATTTTGTCTTGAAATAGAAATCTGGAGATCATTTCCATGTAACTAAATATTTATTCTGAGAGTTTTCAATGATTAATGCCCATTTAATCCCCTACCTATGTGACTGAACATGAAAATGGAAATACCTCAGTAACTAGTTATAGCCTTGAAATATGGTTCTCTTTTTACCCTTTCCCCCTCACCACTATTTTAGGGACATTTTTCCCAGAGCAAGTCTCTGTTATCTTGGCATCCCTTGCCGGCCCTATCAGCCCTTCCAGTTGTCTCTGAAAGCAAAGGAATGCTCTGGCTCTTGGATGTGCACTGACCAAGGGCTGATCTCCCAACATAAAATTTCTCCTGCGAATGAGTCACTGGGTAGCAACCTCAGCAGTGTTTATTTTCCCTGCCCTGCACGATAAGGGGTGACATGTACTGCAAATCCTGAAGCCTCTAGTGCAATTTAAAGCTGTTTATAATGAAGACCAGAGTATAATATCGAATTTCATTTCAGTGCACTAAAGGGAGAAGGTGCCATCTGTTCTTTATATTGCCATTAACGAATATGCAGAAGAGAGGGACCCGCTCACCACTGGAGTGGCACCACACTGCCATAGGAGCTGCAGCAAGACCAGCCCTCAAAGTGGTTTTCTTTCAGCACAGCAACCACCAGAGCATCAGGTATGGACACATCCCTGGCCTAGCCTGCCCTGGGGGACTTGCTGTCAGTCAGATTCAGAGTTAGGATCTGCATTCACCACAATTCAGGAGACAGCTTTAAATAGGGAAAGGATGGAGAGGCACCCCAGCACGAACCAAAATGCTACAAACTGGGAGAGCAGCTGGAAGAGGCTCAGCTATGGCCATGTGCTACACACAAAAAACTGAGGACAGAAAAAGAGCTCTTCTGCTCCTTGTAGCAAACAGCACGTTCTTAATCATTTGCAGCTGACTCAGATTAGCTGTGAAAATGCATGGCAGAAGATTCTGCATGGGGTGTATTATGTCAACAGGAACAAAGGAGATGTACGTACATCATTTTGCATGTGCAGGCAAGGGAGGAATGGTTAGCAAGGGTTCTCCAGCTACAGAAATACCGTCATGATTTCAGGAGTGAAGTCTGTGCTAAGGTTGTGTTATAACAAAGGTTTGGACTGAGACCTTCTGGGAGAGATTAAAGGAAGGCACAGAATTACTGTGTGACAAAGAATGAAAGCTTGTCAGGAAAGAGAGGTAAATCATGGAAGGAGGAGGACAGTGTCTTGACAGAAGGGACAAAGTAAAAAATCAAGATGCTGCAGGTAAAGGCTTGATGCAAGGGGTCATGTGAAGTTCAAAGTCAGACTCTAGCAAAAAATGTCATGTGAAGAGGCACAGCCTGTGACAGCCAGCATAAACCAGCCCCTGTATAGGTAAAGGTTGTGCAAAAGCATAATGTGTTACACTGCTGCATGGAAGAATTTGCAAGAACCAGTGGACTATGCACAGCCTGAGCAGAGAGAAAGAGAAAGATGCTCCTACATCATGCAAATCCTCCAGAGAAACAAAACCAGTGCAGGCTGGCAGAAGTGAAACAGCTGTCTGAAGGAAGAGGAATATCTATGGATCCCAAGCTGGACACATGCAAGAACAGTGCAGATGAACTGTGGTGGATGAAAAGTTCTGATTTCCAGTGACTGCAGGCAAAAATGCTATCTGAGTTCCAGTGCTGTCATGCCTCTGTTTCCCACCAGAAGGATGCCTTTATGCTGGGCCAGACCAGCGAAGGAGGGATGAGAGGAATGCCCTCCAGGGCCATGATATCTCTGAACCCAAAGAAGAGGTGGGAGAACTCATGCAGCAGGGCTTTGTAGGTACACAGTGCTGGTACACAGTGCTAACAGGAGTGCAGAACGTGAAGCACAGTCCTTGGTTCTGGATATTCCCTGAAGCACAGGGTATAACCCTTTTCCCTCTGCATATGAAACCCCCAGGAATCATAGGCTGTGTTTGTGGCAACACCCTCTGCCCCTCACTCCAGCCCTTCCCTCCCTGTCTTCCAGGCAGCTCTGTTGGTCTCACTGGTCCAACATGAGCAATGTCCAACAATCAGAACACAGAGACTTTTTTTGTCAATACCAGCTTCCCAGGGATTTTTTTTCTTTTTCCCAGACTGTTTGTTTACTAAAATGCTTACTCCTAAAATGTATGTCTCCTTAATTTATTGGTCCACTAGAGAAAACTTCATCACGTCTGAAATGCTTTAATAAGGATCTAAGGCAAGGGATGATCAAATAAATGATAATTACAGTGTCAGAGAGGCATTCCCAGATCCCCCACCCTCTTCAGATGCCAGTATGCTGCAATAAGCAAGCAGAAGCAGGAAGCGGGTGTTGAAAGCCTGTGTGATGCCCTTGATAGCCAACCACCCTCAGCAGCTCTTCCCTGCCCTGCTGGGCACAGGACTTCTTATCACAACTTCTTATCACTCCAGCCTTTCTGGTGACTAACAGTTAATGAGTTAGAGCACCAGTGAACTCAACGGCACGTGTTGGTTTTCTAATAGACTTTTCCTAGGTACCCTTGGTCCTCACTGCATGTCGGTGGAAGATGAAAAGTTCATCTCTCTGGACAGTGGGGGCTCAGTTATGTCATGAGCCAACACAGAAAGGAGCCCAGGTCATCGTTGGTAAGAGGGGTCTGATTCTGAGTATGCAGGCTGGGGGATCACAGGTGAGTTTTAAGGCGGGGGTCCCATTCCCCTGTGCAGCACATGCTCCACTTTGGGGCATGTCCGCATGCAAAGGGGAAGGGTTTTCCACTGATGCTTCAGTATACTTGGAAAATCCACGTTCAGTTCAGCTCTCCTCTCAGTTCCTCTGTTGCCAAGGCCACAGTCTTCATAGGAATCACATGTTGTCAGGGCTTTGTTAGGATTTAGGACCACATACCTCTTTTACACAAGGCTTTAGCATATTATATAGCTTAAAGTGGCAATATTTGTAGTTGACCAATACAAATCTGAAAAACTAAGATCCATCCTAAATGATGGATACATCCCTAGCTGCAGGTTTGGGTATCTTCATGTCCTGAGAAGGAAAAACATGCCTGCTCTGAACTTTGCCCTTGTGTCCAGTGGAGCACAGGGGTTATCCCTGTGGGGAGCAGAGGGGAAGACTCTTTGTCTAAGGTGCGATGGAGAAAACTCGCAAAGTCCCTCAAGATCCTCTCAGGGGGAGGAAGAGTGAAAAAAGTGGGCTAGGAGGTTGTGGAGAAGGCTACTTAGGATTTCTAGTGAAACTGTTCCAAGAGGCTGAGTTGGAACCCTGTTAGTACCTTGCAGATAGAGTGTCTTTCCACCATGGCTCACTCCAGTAGCATGTCATCATACAGCCCAGCTCTATATGTGCCCATGGGGGGGCCAAGGGCCTCCCAGGCACCAGCTGCCTCAATCTCCACTGAAGACTGGGACACCTTCCCCCATCTCAGCCCTTCTGAGTCCTCTGGGTGGTAAGATCTCTGATGAAGTCCCTCCATAAATCATTTCTTTGCCTTTGCCTTACACTGAAAAATCCAGCAGTTACTTAATATTTATAATCCACCTTGGCCTAGATGGTATTACACAGTATGGCAAAATATGCATATTATTTTGTATCTATTCTAATGTTGCAAGGAGTGTCAGCTCTTTCGCCCCTCATTTCGTGCTGCCGGTGAGGAAAAATACTGTGTTCAAACCTTTGTGGCATGGGGTTGATTTACACTAAGCTTCATGGGATACTTTTTCGAAAAGGATTTAGTCCTTCTCAAGTGTTTCTGTTGTTGACTAGGATTGAAAATGTGTGTGGGAACGGCATGGGCAGAGCCCACAGCACTGGCAGTGACCAGAATTCACCTCAATTACTCATTCTCACAACCCATGTCTAAGGCACCATGTTTTTTGAACACAGAGGAAGACTGGTCTCTGTCCTCTGCTTTTCAGGCACCCCAAACCATCACAGTGTGATTAGGACACTCAGAATCACAGTATGGGAGCTAAATGCTAAGATTGTCAACAGAATTGCTAATGAGAACCTAAAGATGACATGGTGAATGATAGCAGATCAGTAATTGCTTTTTCCCCATAGTGACTTAGCAATTAGAAATGGAAGAAGAAAATCAGGATGAAATTTGAGAGCTGTGCTGTTTGGAGTACCTCCTTTTATTTATTTTAACCCTCTCTTTTATCCCACTAATCCCTCGCGCAATGTTTTCGCTCCCTCACTCTGCTCAGCGCTGCATTATATTTGCAATGCCTTGTCACTCCCGTCATGTCTTCAAGCTGTCTTCTTCAGGCATGAGCCTATTTAGACAAGTTGTCAGGCTGAATGGGAAAAATCTTAAATCAATGCATTTCAGCATGCAATCATATATAGGCTAATTTATCTGCTGCCCTGTTCAGCCTGCCAGGTTAAAACGAGGTCTTTCAGTCATGGTTCCTCTGAAAGTCTCCTGATTAAGAGAGCCATTTTTATTGGTAGGGCAACAACATGATTGTTTTATGGTAATAGTTATCATTTGGACCTGTGTATATGCAAATGGAGGAGATTAAAGTAAATAAAATATAAAGATGATGAATATGCAGCACATAGCCAAGATGGCAGAGGGATAGAAATATTTGCTACATTGGTGTTCTCTGCCGTGGCTGGGGTGGTGAAGAGCTGACTGCCTCTCCAGGAACATGGAGATTCCCTTCCTACGGTGGCAGCCAGCAGGGCACCTGCCTGCAGGTGACAAAACTGTGTCCACCCTCAGTCCCATGTTTCTGTCTCTCAGTGCCCTGACACTGATCAAGGTGGCTGCCTCTCCTCCCTGGCAAAGGGATGGAAAATAGATAAATGGAAAAAAAGATGAAACAGTAGCACAGTCACATCAGTGCAAGCAAGACTTCTTGAGATGGACCCACTAGTCCTAAGAGTAAGTCCTTTTAGGCTGGGTTTAAATGTAATTCAGTTTCTCTTTTGCTGGCTTTTCTGCTCATTACTTCCTGTGACTTTTATTTCTCTTTATTTCTGTACAGGTATGGACCTTTCTAGCCCTCACTGGCACAAAACCACACAGCAAGCCTACCCTACCAGTAAATCTAATCCCTCACTGGGGAAGAACTACCTTTGCAAATAAAGAATACTCCAGTCTCTATCCCGTCAGTTCTGCTGCTCCTGAAATCGAAAGTAAAATCTCAGTGGCTTCTCTGGGGAAGGTCTGGGCCCTCAGTGTCATGGCTTTCTTGAGGAAACCAGCAGCAGGTCAGGAGCACAGAGATGTTCACTTAGCCTGGATCTGCCCGCTAAGAGCTGGACTGAGCTCAGCAACTCACTTTAGATAAAGCACCGAGCATGAGATCATATCCCTTTTTTTCCTTGTTACATTACATTATTGAGGCTTACAGGAAGGGAAGCAAGACAGCAAATTTTGTCTTTATTAAAAACATGCCTGGCTTTTTCTGTTTTGTAATATATTTTAGTATCCATCTGGGAGAGCATCTCTGGCTGTTCCCTGCAGCTACAGCTGCACAGCCCGAGCCACTGCAGCCTCCCTTTTGCTCCATCTGCTGTAAATGTAGCCCCTCCATTCTTCATGTGCCACCATCCTCAGCTATATATTCTTGCCTTGCAAGCCTTAGCTACTTGCTCTCACTGCATCTCTCAGCTGCCAGTAGCTGCTATTTGCCTATTCCATCTCTTTCAGGAGAGCTGCTGGAGTGTGGACTGACTCTGCCTTGCCCAAAGCCCATGAGGAAGAGTGATGGCTGGCAAGAATCCGTGCACAGTGAGGCTCATGCCCAAGCTCACAATGCATCCATGGATGGGACTGCTCCTCACTTTTGCAAAGTATAGCAAGTGATTTTACAAGTTGCTTACGTGTGGCTGATGTGCCTGAGCAGATCAGGCACACAGTGCTCCGATGTCAGAGATGCTCTGTCTTCCACCAAGCATTGCTCAGGATTCTGGTCCAGTCCTCAAGGTTGGGAGGGCACATGGGAACATTGCACTATTTTGACTGGGAGAGAGCTAATTTTCTTCACAGTAGCTGGCATGGGGTTATGGTTTGTGTTTGTGCTGAAAATGGTGTTGATAATTCACGGATGTTTTAGTCATTGACTTACATAGAGTCAAGGCCTTTTCTGCCCCTCACCACAGACCACCAGCGAGCAGGCTGGGGATGCACAGGGAGCTGGGAGGGGACACAGCCAGGACAGCTGACCCAAATGGGCCACAAGGATATCCCAGGCCAAATGGCACCATACTAAGCATATAGAGCTGGAGGAAGAGGAAAGAAGCAGGGTACAATTACAGTAATAGTGTTTGTCTTCCCAAATCTCCATTACTCATGATGGAGTCTTGCTGTCCTGGAAATGGCCTGCCCATGGGAAGAAGAGAATTAATTCCTTCTTTTGGTTGTCTGAATGCTGCTTTGACTTTACCTGTTAAACTGTCTTTATCTCAACCCATGAATTTTCTCGCTTTTACTCTTCTGATTCTCTTCCCCATCCCACTGGGAGAGAGTGATCAAGAGGCTCTGTGGGGTTTAGCTACTGGCTGGGGTTAAACCAAAACATGCACATAATTCCTTAAAAGCTTAATTACTTCAGGTGCTCGAGTAGAGACCAGTACTTTCATAGCAGAGGTTTGTCATGAGTGGGAAAAGCTAAATACATAGAAGACACATTTCTCTCTGCTCTTTTGTCTTGTTTCACCCCTCTTTTCCTGTGTTTCCCAGGTGTAACATCCTGTCTTGTATCAGCAATAGAGCAGGACCAGGGCAGTGATCTCAGCACTGTACTCGGCACTGGTGAGGTTGCACCTCGAATCTCATGTTCAGTTTTGGGCCCTTCACTACAACAGAGACATTGAGGTGCTGGAGTGTGTCCAGAGAAGGGCAACAGAGCTGGTGAAGGGTCTGGAGCACAAGTTTGATGAGGAGTTGCTGAGGGAGCTGGGGGTGTTTAGCCTGGAGAAGAGGAGGCTCAGGGGAGACCTTATTGCTCTCTACAACTACCTGAAAGGAGTTGCAGCACAGTGTCAGTCTCTTCTCCCAAATAACAAGAGATAGTACAGGAGAAAATGACCTCAAGTTGTACCAGGGAAAGTTTCAGTTGAGTAGTAGGAAAAATTTCTTCTCTGAAAGGGTTGTCAGGCATTGGAACAGGATGCCCAGGGAAGTGGCTGTCACCAACTCTGGAGGTATTTAAAAGATGTGTAGATGTGGCACTTAGGGACATGGTTTAGGGGTGGCCTTGGCAGTGCTGGGTTAATGGATGGACTCAATGATCCTACAGGTCTTTTCCAACCTAAATGATCCTCTGATTCTGTAATTCTATATTTACAAATATTTCCTTGTGAGCCTCTGTTGTTCTATGCTATTGCCATTTCATTCACTATAACAGTGATTGTTTGGTTTGGCATTTTGTTCAACTGCTGTGTGGGTTATGGACCCAACCATGGACCTGATGGAAGATATTCTCTTACCACTCCCTTCTCTCGCACTCCAGCTGGCAGCACAGAGACTGAAAATCTCAAAGCATCGCCACTACACAGAAAGGGCGATAAAAGTGCTTTTCCATTGAGGGCTACCTCTGATTCTCTTCCATTTACCATGACTCAGGCCTTTCCTTGGAGGGTCTCACCCTATATCAGCTGAGATGTGGTGACTTGCTGCAGTCCCAGTGACTCCCATGCTTGAATAGTTCCACTGTATCCTACCCCTTAACACAAGCTGCTTCTCTGTAGTAGACAGTTCCATCTGGAAAACCTATCCCAAATCTCTTACTGCTCACACTGTTGATCCATTTGAGGTGTCTCCTCTAATTTAATCTGACAAAGCATGTCTTTGTTCTGCAGTTTCACCACTTCTACTGCTTTCAGTAGTGTTTTCCCCAAGAAGTCACCATGATAAAGCCACAGATGCATTCCAACATGCTCCTCTCTTTGAGGAGCGTTGGCCAAGTGTCTTCCATAAGGTACTTTCACTCATGAGTTATGTAGACCTGAAGACATGTCTCAGAGTTATCCCTTCCCCACGTCACTGGCAGGCACCAGCCTCAGGGATGAGGAATCAGTCCTGTTCAGCTTTGTCTCAGCAAGGAGCTAACTGCAGCTCATAGTCCAGAAAGACTGATTTTTTAAAAACTGAAAGACAAATTACTGGAAAAAAATCCTACCATTTGAAGTGGAAAATCTGTTCAGCTGGAGCTGGGCCCCAGAAGAGGATGCATATCTCATTTTGTATGACACCAGCAAGTAATCTGATGCTTTTCTGTGACTAACACAATAGGTCATATTTGAATGGTTGATGGAGAGATGAGAGGTTTCATATTCTATTACCAAATCCCTGAGCCATCTGGTTCCTAATGGCTTCTTTCAAAACAAACAGAATAAAACTTCTGAATTGTGCAATGCAAACTGACATCCTCTCTTAGACAGAAGATGCCCATTGCTTCACATCAGCAAATGAGATCAATGCCTCCATCAATTACAGCTTCTGTGCACCCCTTTTACGTATTTCTGATCATGCCCTTAATGGCAAATCCTCCTTATTGCTCAAGCTGGTATCCTCCATCACTGGGAACCAGAGGCTGGAAAGTAGAGGGCAGGGTCTGTGGCCATAGTGACTGTTTGTTTCCAGTGAGGCAGTGGAGTTATGATGGCATGCAGAGAGGGAAAAGCCTCACAGGGTGACCCACGTGAATGGGAGCTGTAGGTGAGGAGCAAAGGCCTTTCCTATGTCACATCCTTTTTCTCTGATTAGGCTTTGACACCAAAAGCATGTGCAGTCTCCTTCTTTCATAGCTTGGCTTCTGCCACAGATTGGCACATCCTGGGGGGGATTCCTCAGAAAAACTCGGATGCTCACTGATGCTCACCTGCTCAAGAAGGGGCGCCCCACGCCAGTCCAGATCCTGAGCTGGTTGAAATGCAAAGTGTAGACAGAAAACCCTGAAGAAACAAAGTGTTCTAAATGGGAAGCTGATGCCTTTGCTTCCTGAGGCCAAGCTCCCAGCACAGCCCTGAGATGCCATCACAGCCTGGGTAAGTCAGCCATGCTGGTGCCTCCTGAATTACTGATCTGAGCATGGTATCTATGGCAGTGACAGCCACAGGGGCTCTCAGCAGCCCAGACAAAAGTCTGTGGTCATTGAAGACCATGCCACACTCACCAAACTGGTAAAATTACCTGAGCTGGTTTGCTTAAGTGATAGCTCAGTAATGTTTATTATTTGTGGTTGCAGTGCAAACCTGCCCCAGGGAAACCCAGAGTTTATCCATCCATGCTTTCACTGTTGTGAAGCATTCAATGATGTAGGGTTTTCATGTTGTCAAGCAAAGGCCCTGAGCCCACTCTGTGTGCTGCAACCTCTGCTCCAGGTGGTCTTGAGCCACAGCAGAGGTGCTGAAGTGTTCTGCTTTTGGTCCTGCATATCCTTATAATTTGAGTTAAAACCATACCCAAATGAAAGGACATAAAATGTATATATTTATTATTCTGTATTTATCACTTATATAGTTTAGCCAAGAACATCATAACATTGTTTGTGAGATGTTATCTGGGATTACATATCCAATAAGTACAGTGTATTATCAGCATACTATAGCACCATTATGTATAATTATGTATGTTTATAGATACCCCATCACAACCCAGCGTAGTTCTTGGTTACATTTGTGATGTGTTGCTTATTGCATCATGTTCACAAATGTTATGCTACCTCTAATTATGTACATTTATAGATATACTCTGTATTTACTGCACAGTATCACATTTGCATCATCAATCAGAGTCATCCTGTTGATAGGCCAGCTGATGTTTATTTGCCTAACATCTTTTAATTCTTTAAACATCTGTTTTTTAAGTGATGGGTGCCTTATAATGGACTCATCCCATAGTTAGACCTGACTTCCACTACTGATTAAGTCAGTCAGTGAAATCCTGATTTTTCTATGACCCTCTGGACAACCTCCCGGCCGTTTCACAGGGACCAGGGTTTCACTGCCTGTGCTGAATTACTTATCTACCCAATTCAGCTCATTTAGGAAGAGCAATTCCTAATTTTGAAGGGGTTTGAGGTTGCTGTAGACCTCAGTTCAGCTCTCAAGTGAAAGGCTGGATGAGGGCTGTAACAGCACCCAAAATCTGGGCTGCCAGCTGTAGCTCCTCTCTGTTGTTTGCTCAAGGGTAAGGATTCTTGGGTCTGCAAGTAACATTGGTCTGCTGTACTCTTTTCCTAATGTCTATCGAATCGTTCCTCTCTTTGTACTATATAATTTAGGTCTGGTTGAATACAGAGTATTTTATTTATTTATGTATTCAAATTTTTAAAATGTATTTCTAGGCATCTTAGCAGTACACTGGGCGCCTACCACATAAATTAAAAATAACAGCATAAACTTAGACAAAGGACCTTCCATAAATAATTCCTCCTCAGCTTACACCCTTAGCAATAGCCTTATCTTGGAACAGGGAAATAGATTAGTTTTACAGCCTGTTGGGAAGGTTAATAAATCTGGGTGCTGACGGACCAAAGGGAAAAATTGGTTTTAAAATCGAGGCACACCCTTTCCATCCCCTTTGTGGAGACTCCTTGTCTTGAATTCTTCACCTGTCCTGGTCCTCAGTGGGAGATCACATCCTGCTGTACAACTTAGGGCTAGAAACACAATTGTCAGGGATATCTCTCACTGCTACTGTGGTGCAAAGTAGCTGACCATGTTCTGATCTCATGAATACCTTATTTTTAAATAACTTTTGTCCACGGCTTCAAAAGTGATTTAATATATCACTATAATTAGGTATCCAGTCTAAGCCACATTACAGATAGATGGGTAATCAGAAGATGGCTATTCACCCTTTTCTAAAGATCAGGCACTTTTTACAGATGTCAGGTTGAGCACCAAAATCACTGCTTAGTTTTGAAAAGGTAAATCCGTTTGTGTGAGTGTGCAGGGGAAAATATCCTCTTTAGAAGTAATTTGCTGAAAACAGTTTTAGTATTTTGTTCCTGCCTATGGCAATTTATGAAACACAAATGAGATATTGTACCAGTAGCAACGCTGAAATAAATCACTCCAAAAACAGAACTGAAATTTTATTTCATTACTAAAGTAAATATAAAAGTGCTTTAACACGGTTTCAAATTAGATTGGGGTTTGGTCAAGCTTGTTATAAATCCAATGATTGTAAAGCAAATGGCTGGAGATGAGCTCTCAGTAGAGCACAGTTGCGAACATGGCTAATGGGATGCTGTGCAGTGCAGAGCAATAAACAGGGAAAAGCAAAGGGGTGGATTTTGTGCCTGCAGGAATCAAAGGCAGTGATTCAGCATGCTGTGCCCAGGTCTGCTGCCCAGTTCTTATAAGGATGCTGAGGAAATAGAGAGGGGGACAAGATATGCCCCTAAAACTGACTCATGGCCTGGACAAAATGCCTTCCTCTGAGTAAGCAGAGGGGAGAGGCAGCTGAGCTCAGCCTGGGGTTCTACAGCCCAGCTGTAAATGATGCTGGGAGACCACGGAGAAGGGCACACCACAAAAGAGAAATATCTGCAGAAGGTGGGGTCCTCTGTGCTGGTAAAAGCCAAGTGATAAGACAGGCAGTGGTGGCTCTACCTCCTTGAGGGCAAGGCTGGCCCTCAGCTTAGGATACCCTTCCACTGGAAGTGCTGTACCCACATCCACCCAGGGATCACTGGAAACTGCTCGTACAGATGCACCTGTGCAAAGAGATGTTCTGGTACAACGGGTTCTCTCTAAGGACCAAAAGCATATAATAACATCAACCAGCTTCTGGGAGTAGACGTTCACATCAGAAACATGTTACAACCCGTGACAAGAAAGTCAAAACTGGATGTGGGTGGAAGCTGAGTAAACTTCATCTGGATGGACTTTGGGAGAGGCCTGACTGTTGACTGTAACATTCAACATAGGTGCTCCTGCCCCAGTGCATTGATGGGCTCCGGGAACTGGGCTTTTCCCTCCAATCCATGTGCCTGTCATTGTCTTCTTGCTCTCATCTTGCAGAGCAACTGGCGAGGAGTGAGGAGTGACCTGAAGCCAGCAGCACCTTGGAGGACCAGGTGTCCTGCAGCCTTTCACCCAGAGGAAAAGCCCCCATGTTGCTAATTAGTGATCAGCTCACCTCTGATTTCCCACTGGAGTTAGTTGCCGGTACACTGTCCAAAAACCTCGTGGCATCTGAGCCCACGGCAGCTGCCCTTGCATGTACAACCCCTCCTTCACCTTCACAGGTGGGGCTCCTGCTGGAAAAACCCATGGAATAGCACTACCTTATCCCCTAAACCTTGCAGCCCAAACACCAAACTGCCATTCAAGAAGGCAGGACTTGATCTCTCTGTTTAGCAACATGCTTTCTCTCCTCAACAAGAATATTTTCAAGTTGGTAAAGACATTATTAACCCGCTTGGGGGTTGATTCAGAGATGTGAAAGTTATCGGAAAGATGCTCGTTGATATGTAAAACCCTGCATCATAATGACCAAGAATCAAGGTCCGGTCCTGAAGAGGGAAAATTGAAACTATAGTTTCAGGTCACTTCCTAGCAGGGCAGATGCTGCAATCTGTGCAGCACCCCAGAACTGACGTGTTTTCTATATGCTTTGCTATCCCCTCCTGTCACAGCACCTGCACCACTGTAACTGAGCATTATGCATGTTCATCAGCTGAACAATGAGCCCCCTGGAATGAATGATTCATTACAAAATGGTTTCTTTTAGAAGAGAAAGAAGGTTTTGTCTAGTTTTCAGAAGTACCACAGGAAAACTCTATTTATTTATGCCTGCTTTTGTTTGACAATAGTTTCTTTGTTCCTCTCTGCTCTTGCTTTTCTAGTGCCAGTTAGCAGCAACATTTGGCAATGGCAGTCAGGAAAAGAAAGGAGAGGCAGAATCATTGTCAGAAAGCGAAAAGAAATGTGTGCCTAACAAAATAGAATTGAAGCAACATGTTTAAGCAAACCAAAAAGCATAAACACTTGAGGTTTTTCTCCCTCTGTGTTTACATTTTCTAGTTACTGGAGCCTGTCGTTTCCCACAGCAGTTCTGATTTCTCCCTTCAGGTTGTCCTTGGCTCATTACCTTACTCTGGTCAGAGGAAGTCCATCCTAAAGAACCAGCTGATGTTTTGCTTTGCAGATACGATCTTGGAGACGTTCTTTAATGGGCACAAGCAGATTTGTATCTGTTAAGGCTTTACTGAATGTGCTGAGCAGTCACCAGTAGTGATTATCCACTGACATCAGCCTACAGATGCTTTAGCCCATTGCTGGCTTTTAAATCTATGACCTGTCCCAGGAGGTCCTGTGCAAGTGGACACAAGTTCTGATACCCCATCACCTCCTGTGATTGAGGAGCCCCAGGTCTGGGAACCCACGCTGACCACCTTCCACCACCTACCTTCATTTGTCCACAACATGAAATTCAGATGAACTTCTTATTCATTTCTAATATGCAGTGTATGTTCTAGATGTGGTCTCTGAGGAGAATTCATCAGAACTGCTTTTGCTAAAATACTATCTACCTGCCTTTAGTAAGTTATTTGTCCCATAGGACTTTGCAAGCATTCCGACAGACAAGTTGTCTCTTCCCTGGGATTAATTGTGGTATTTGAAGGCATTGTCCAAGAAAGACATATCCAGGCCTGAAGATTTTTTAATATAGGATTAAGAACATGTTTCTGTGTTACAAGGCATTTTTCTTTTATGTAACAAGAAATCCGTGGAAAAGAGTAGAGAAATATCTCGAGAGAGTATGAGAGGACACATCAGCCCACTGGTAAAATAAAAGGAAGGTGTTAGATATTAAAAAAAAGTTGTACACTTCCTCTTCAAGGTTTCCCTCTGTAAGTTCATAAAGTAGCTTCACTAATGAAAGCAATTTGTGGTGTATGGAAGAGGTAGGAACGAGAACAGAGACACAGAGGGACTCAGGAGCATACTAGAGTCTGGAAATTTGCCATTTGCTTTATAATTCAAGGCACAATAGACATAAATAAAACGAGATGGGAAAAATCAATGCAGATAAATAGTAAAGGATGCTTTGGGGGAGATTGGAGAGGAATGGCGTAATTGCTGCTGAGGAATGTTTAGAAATAACTGAGATAAGAGGCATTAGGAAAATGGTATATGGGACTGGTTCAGGGTGATTCAAATCAGAGGCCAACCCTAGCTCTTTCAACAGATTAAAGGATGGCTTAAACAGATTTCTGGCTGGGATGGTTGAGATAAACTCAGCTCTGCCTGATCTCCAGAGGACAGAGCAGATTCACCACTTCACCTTTTCTAGGTTTCTCTGCTTTTACAGCCCCTCTGGCATGCCTTTCGATTTAACCACGACATTTCCTGCAGTGTTGGGGAGAGCTCTGTGGTGACTCTGCTCCACCACACTCTTTTTTATGTCTATCCAATCCCTCCAGCTTCAGTGTGGCATTGAGCCAGCCCACAGCCAGGCACCCACAACTCACTGTCAGCCACTGCTCTTGCCCTGCGTGAAAAAGGCATTTGAATAATGTCCAAAATCGCATCTGACTTCACCTGTATGTTTGACACAAAGGTCGGGTTAGGGATGGAGGCTCATCTGAGAGCCCACAATTTCCACTAGCAGTGTCAGCTTGGGGCTGGGTACAGCAGCATCCCAAAAGGTCAGCACAGTTCTTGGACCAGCAGCTGGTGAGGAAAAGCCATTTGTTCTCCCTGCCATGGAGAAGGGCTGGAGCACAGCTGGACTCAGCCCACATCAGCCTACAAGGAGGGTTGGCAGGGGCCATCAGACAGCATGGCCCTGTGGAGCTATGAGCTAAGTTTGGGGTCAGCCAGGTGCTTATGGTGCTTGGAGGTCTCAACTGAAGAGAGACGGAGCCTGTGGTTCCACTAAACTGTAAAACAAGGTGGAAACAGTTCCCAAACAGGGAGCAACAGAGATATCTCCTTGTAGTGCAGCTGCTTAGTGGAAAACGAGAATCATCAGTGAGTTTGAACATGCAAGTTAAAGCAGAGAAAGGACATGAGGTGGACTGGCAGAAGATGAAAAGCAGTGGCACATAAATCATGGCCCATCCACAAATTTTATATGCCACATAGTAATAAATACCATGGGAGTTAAAACAGGGCACTGTGAATGAGTATGGAAGAACAGAAAATAATCAAGGCTAAGAGAGAGACATTTGTGCAGTGTAAAATATCACCCCAGAGAAGGGAGGGAAGTGTTTCAGGGTACAGGGGAGCGAGTATAAGAAGTAACACGCATGTGTGCACATACGTAGACAAACACACAAAAGCAAAAATAAGCAATGAAAGAAATATTGTGCAAGAGATCAAGGTGAATATGAAACTCTTCAGACATGCAAGGGAAAAGGTCTCAAGAGGAGACAGCAAATTTACTTGCAAGATGTGGTAAGGATAATTTATTGATGTGAGCTGGCCACTGGTAAATGGGAAAAAAAATATAATTAACTGTTTTCCTTAATATTCCCAAAGGAAGGTAGCAGGAGAGAGAGGCCAGGGCATATCCTGCATTAATTTACATTGCAAGAGGACAAAAAACACTGGGAAAAAGCAAGGAGATCATGGCCTGACTACCAGAGCACTGAAGAAGTGACGAATCTTTGCGGGGAGGTCAATGAATTGCAGGAGGCCGGAGCTGACCCAAAGGTGGGGTGGTGGGAGGTGGGGGTGCAGGAGTGGGAGGATGGGAAAGGCTCTACTGAGGGCACTGTGGGACTGTGAGAGCTCCTGTGAGCCCCCCAACCACGCCCCTCTGCTCCCCTTGCAGACGAGTCTGCTCAATGCCTTCTTGGAAATTATAGAGATACCCACTTGTGGGAGGCACAGCAAGGATTATGGAAGATTCCAAAGTGCAGGTCTGTCTTCAGGAATGCAAAATAAGCCATTTTGCATTAAAGCAGAGAGGACTGAGTGATAGTGGAAAAGTTATGACTGGGCTCTAATTCAGGAAGTTTGAGTTTTTCTGACAAAGGATCCACTTCTCAGATGTCCTGCTGCTCCTACAGGAGGGCTTGGGCATCACCAGACTCTATGAAACTAGACAGTAAATGACTCTCTGACTTGAGACTGTACTTCAAAGCTTCAATAGTACCTGCAGCATCCCCAGGACGAGGTCCTACCCTAAGCACCACCTTCGTTCTCGTTGCCACCCCAGCTGCACATCGAGGGCTGCAGGACTGGGGGAAAATGTGGATCTGTGCCAGCAGGGAGAGTGGCTGTAGTGAGATCCAGCAGCTCTGCCAACCAGTGGCTTGGCAGCATTAACCAGGGCCAGAGTAGGCCAGGGCAGGAATGGTGAGGCTCCTCCATTGAAAAGGACCAGGCAGCTGCTGGAAGTGCGTTGTGGACAAGGGGAGACAGATGAAATGTGGCCTGGTAGCTCAATCTGGAATGACAATAACCCTGTTACACACAAGTTTAAGAATTAACAGGATCCAGTATTATGTGGCTTTTGTAAACAATTTGATGAGCTGTTTATCAGGCGCTCTTAACCTTCCCCTCAAACCTGTGCTATCAGCCTATCAGTGTCAGGGTGCTTTTTTTAGCCTCCCCTTTTATGTCTGTGTAAGCTCCAAGGGCAGATACTGCATCCAGTAAAAGGGATTGTGGCCAGGAAACTGATGAGTAACCCTTGCCAAATGGAGGCAGCAACATCCCTCATTTGGTTTTGCAGGACAACTCCCAACTGCATCTCTGTGTTGGTGTCCTAAATTGTTAAAAGTGTTGCTCAACTCTGCTCCAAATCTGGATGCTCACCCCTCAGGGAGCCCTGGGAACTGGGGCTGAGGACTGTGTCCTCATGGCTTTCCCTTCTCTATGAGTCCCTATCAGCGGCAGCAACCAGCTACACAGTGCTCTGGTGGGTACTGGCAGCAGTACATCTACTACAAAAAAAGTATGCTAAATTAATGGGGTATAAAACAGCTGCACTGAAATAAAGAACTGCAGCTCTTCTGAATGTTTATTCTCCAGGTCAGCTCCTCAGGTTTCCCTCTCATTTCATCCAGCTAAATATATGTGTCCATCTGCTTGTGTAACCTTTGGTGGTAAGAGGCAATCTGCTGCTTCCCCCTGCCAGGATTCCTGCTTCTGGACAAGCCCTGCTCTTGAATGTGCATTTTCTCCTGAGAAGCCTATTTCCCCTGCAGTCTCCTGTGTTTCATTAACCTTATCCAGATACCAGTTTTCATTGCATGCCCTAAAGATTAATGGTGTCATGGTGTCTCTTTGGAAATGCTTGGTAGAGCCCTCTGCTTCACAGACAGGAAACTTTCTTCTCCCTGGGACTGGGAGCTTAAAGACCATCCTGGCACTTGAGGGGACTGTGACCAACTCATATCCTCCCCACAAACTGATTGTTTCCTCCAGACTAGCAAAGCAGCTTTTGAGCTCTGCCTCATAACCCTTCATGTCCTGATGTTTTTCCCAGGAACAACTGAAGTAGTGGTCTGGTCTCCAAGGGACAGAGGAGGAACCCACAGAAGGGTTAGAAGGGAAGGTTTTGAAGCTCCCAGGTGCCTAGAGACTGTGGGAAACCTGGAAAATCTTCCTTTTTATTCCTTATTATACTGGTCCCTCAAGTCACTCAGCAACACCCTTCATTCTCTGCTTTGCCCACAGGAGCTTGTTGATCTGCTGGCATCCACAGAGATCTGACCAGGATAATAGATTGCAGGGATTTCACCTTTCTCCTTGTGTTTGTGGGAAAGCTTTTCTGGGTGCAGTCTACACAGAGCAGCTACACTAACATACCCTTTTTATTTTTTTTTCTTTTGTGGTTAAACTTGGGAAAGAAATGAGCAGCAAATGAAGAAGGCAGTTATACCACAACAGTAGTGTCATCTCTGATCCTGTGCTAGGACATCTGGCAAAACTTTCCTGTCCAGGTAACATCTAGAGTAGTCAGTTGTTCAGGATGGGGACTGAGCTCATTGGGGATATTCAAACAGTTCCCCATCAGACTCTTAGGTCTCATGAGAGGAAAAATAAACCAGAAAGTAAAGTGATGACCAATTTGAATAAGATAGAACAGTAAGTGCCTGCACTTCCTCCCCACAAGATGCTGTCATTTTTCATTTTATTTGAAGTTTCACATTACAATTTATATTTTTACTTTAAAAAGATCTCATTGGGTACAAGTGTATTTTATGTCGTATTTCTCCTGCCTGGTTCACAAGGCACAGAGAAGGAAAACTATTGGGGCCTCTCAGTTGTCCCCACTGAATAAATCTCACCTGGAGGACAGTGAGATGATGTGATTTCCTGCAGGAGCCATCCCATACCTGGGAGCATGTGTGGTTTGCTCTATAAAAGCTGGCTTCGTAGGAACCACATAGGCACTCTGCTTTCTATGCTGACCTCCTGCATGCCTGCACCAGGATGATCTCTCTGACCCAAGGAGGGAACACTGGGGGTCCCATAAATCCCAGCACCTTTTAGAGACCTGGGGATATCTGAGGAGGGCAGACTCAGCAAAGAACAAACCAGAAACATCCACCCTCCCAAAGCAGCTGCTGGGAATCAATCAGGATCCCCTAGGACATTTCACATGGCACTAGACACTGATATTTAGGCACCTGAATCCTACCTGGTGAGTCAGCAAAGCCCTTTCCCGGCAGATCCACTCCCTGGCGACAGGGTGGGGCAAGACGGATGAAGCGTGCCAGCACTTCCCTGCATGTCACTGCTAAGCATACCCTGCAGGTAGCAGTCACAGGAAATTCCCCCGGAGCATGTGAGAGAGAGAGCCTTTCAACAAGTTTATTTTTAACCATCCTGCAGAGCTATATCATTGCCTGGGAATACAACAGGCATGTCTGGGGACACTGCCACTCTCAAATGGGCTCTTCAAAAATAAAAATAAATAGTTAACACACCCTTTTAAATCTTTGCTTCTTGTTAGACTTGTGTTGGATGTCATTCGTAAGCATGGTTCATTGTTAATTCTGCATGGAGTTATGAAATCTGCCTGGGGTTTTGTGAGACAGGTATGGTAAAGAAAGGATCTCTCATCTCCAATGGTATGGCACACAGGGTACACAGGAGAGGAGTACACCTATTCAGAATGAAAGCTGACTTTCCTTGGGGTACGTTACCTTCTAGCCTTTGGATTTCTTGAGCATATTGCAGTGTTTTGGTTTTTTTTTTGTTCTAGTTTTCTTTCTTTGAGAAGCAAAAGTGAAGTGACTGAACTCCACAGCATCTTAACCCCAGGGAGCTGGTGGACTACTTTAACCATGATTACACAGAAAAGTGAGGGCCATTGAGGCTCTTGATGTGACTGGTCTCTGGTGCCTGAATCCTGGGTCAGCTTTTTAACTTGTGCTGCTGCTGACTCCTGCAGGATGGGAAAAACCTCTCGTGGGGTTGGGTAGCCTAATCTCGAGAGTTCAGGGTTTTCACCTGAAATGCTCTGATGCGTGTCCTTTCCTAGCTCTGTGGAGGATGAACACAACTTTTATTTCACCCTTGAGTGAAACAGAGAAGGCACCACTGACTTGTGTTTTATTAAAGCCAGGCCAACTGCTTGGGGCTTTCTTGTGACAGGAATTATCAATCTTAAATATATATAGCGGAGCAGGCTGGTTTGGCCAAAAGCCTGAAGGATGAGCTGGGCACTACACTGCCTTGTATAAACACCCATTCTTTGGTGCCCCTATGTCTGGGACAAGGACAAGTTTCCTGGCCTAAATGCTGCCTGTCACCAGGGGCACTTTGCCAGGCAAAAAGCAGCATATGACCCTAAATACATCATTATGTTGATTAGAAGGAGGGGCTCAGGAGCTGTCACAGTTTGTTTTAT
The DNA here is from genome assembly GCF_025592945.1 of Manacus candei. NCBI lineage: Eukaryota > Metazoa > Chordata > Aves > Passeriformes > Pipridae > Manacus > Manacus candei. Next base: position 2,153,383 of record NW_026138131.1, read on the forward strand.
CTGTTCCTAGGGTACTCCTGCATTCCCCTCATGTGGGCTGGCAGTCCCTCAGGAACTTGCATCTACCCTGAGATCCCCTTGAACATCTCTGGGTTTGAGAGCTCCCTGAGCATCCCTGGTTTCCCTGCTGTGCTGCCAAGGCATCCATCTGGGCCATGTGGGATCCCCTGGTGCCCAGCACAGGCTCCTCTATTCCCCTCTGGTGATCAGGTGCACAGGAGATGGGGCTGCGATTCAGTGATGCTCTTTTGGCTTTGAGCCTCGGATCAAAGTGCTGCAGCACTTTACGTGATTCCCAGAGCCCAGCAGTGCCGTGTCCTGCAAAGCCTGGATTCACTGGGAACTCACTCTGCCAGTTCAGCATCTCCAGGAGCTGTTTGAAGGCTGTGGGCTACCAGGCATCCCATCAGCTCAGGTATTGTCTGTCCTCACACAACCCTCACAAAGGCAGCACAAAAGCAGAAAGGTGTATTTTGCTCTTTGGTTACTTCATCAGAAATACCCACGCCTGCTGCCAGGCAAGTTCCTGATGGAGGGGAGAGGAAGCACCTCATTTTTCTGCAGATGCACGGGGTCTATGTTCTTTTGTCCATGATGCCCAACAGGATCAGAGGGAGAAATTATTCTTAATGTTTTCCCCCATGAGAAGGCAGGATCTAATTCTGGCCTCCCCGAACAAAAAGCAGGATGAGAAGGCGAGAATCCAGTTTTGTCTCATCTCAGATATCTGTTTCAGGATACAGGGCTTTAAGACCATTGTGCCTCGGCAGCTTCCAGCTAAGAGAATGACATCCAGAACAAACACCAAAACTGGTTAAAAAGATTGCTTAGAGAATAAAAGCAGGTTGGGGATGACTTCCCATCCCAGATGAAATTAACGTAATTGCTTCAGCCTTTTCCTCTCCAGACCAATTTGCTACGGGGCAGTTTGTTTTGCTCCTCCTAACACACACCATGTGTTTTTTGGACTCGTTCTCCAGTCACCACATGACCTGATGGCTGCTTTCCCCTCTGATGCACAGGCAGCTGTGAGCAGCTGCTTCCTCTGCCACACCCTCACCGAGCACCTCCACAACCAGAGGAGATGAAAAGGGCCCTCACACTTCTGTCTCACTCCTTTTGATGGCCATACAGCATTTTCCTACCTCGAAAGACAAGAGCAGAGAGGGCAGACTGAGTCCCCGGGCATCTCCCTCTTTGCCAGGGCAGTCCCTTTTCCCTCAGGACAGAGTTCAGCATCACACACCAAATTTCAGATGGAATTTTGCAGCAATGCTTCCTTTCCAGCACTTGGGCTTTGTGTCTCCACCGTGTCTTAATGCCACTGCTGATTGTCTGGAGAGCCTCAACAGAAATTGCTGATTGTATTCCCAGAATTTCGCAACTGAAACAAGTATAGATTGTGTCTAACCGTGGATTGAGTGGCCTGCCAGGTTCCCTTTTGTTCATTTTGCTGTTTGGGAGGCACCTTTATTTATTTATTCTGTATTACGAAGTAAGAAATACTTAGCATTTATTTAATTATCTTGGCTATAATACAGACGTTCCACGATTACAAACCAAAGTCAGTAACTCCCTCATGTGAATGGTATTTTTTCATATCATTGGAAATTAAAAATCAGTTGCACTATGATTAAATTGATTCCGGGTGGTTTCTTTTGAGTAATTATGTTCAAAAACTGTCTGCCAGTCCAATTTGCTATCAAATCTCACTCTATCACTAGCATTCCACATGCAGGTGCATAGACAATATAAACTCGACGTCCTACAAAATTATCATCCTTTTGTAGGAATGAAATGCTGATTGTTTATTATCTGATTTAATTTCTGGTGGTTAAATCTGAGCAGTCTGATTTAGCAACATTTTCAATCAACCTTACAAATATTTGAATGCATTTATGCAACAATTAATGTGCAAAATAGTGTGGAACAAAGTCAGTTTTCCTTGCTTTTTAAATCAGGGCACCCGTTTCCTGCCCTCTAGGGAGTGGGATGCCCCCATGGCAGGCTGGCATGGGACTTCACATGAAAGGAGCTGTGGTTCATGTGATGTCTGGACACAGTCAGACAGCCTGGTGTGTTGGTCCATTGCTCCCAGCAGTGCTGTGCTTCAGAGAAGGCCACCATCAGGACACATCAGCCTCTTGCAGCAAGAGGGGCTGGAAACAGAGCACCTCTGGGATGAATTTGGGACCATAGCCCAGTCCTGGGTTTGTGCTAGTGCACCTGAAAGCAGGATTGCACCCACTGGACTGTGCTGGCAACTGAGAGTGAAGCCTGAGGATGGCTGCAGGGCAGGACCTGGGCTGCATGGGCCACAGTACTGCCACCCTTTTTGGGCATGTTGAAGCAAAGTCGTCAAAGGGAGCTCATTTGTGAATTCAGCTGGGCACTAGAACAGCTCTAACATCACACTATCTGACTTTATTTACCAGAGGCACTGGATGGATTCAGTATTGCCCATAAGCTTTCAGTCATCCTTTCTAGGTGGAGGCATCTCCCACGGCAGTGGATTGGAGCTGTGCCAGTGGATGGAGAAGGGATGGGGACCCTCACCCTGCATAGCTCTCCAACCTGGGCACTCTGAGCTTCACTTGTGGCACTTCCTGCTGTTAAAGGTGTCCAAGTGCAGACTGGGATGGCACTGGTGTCATTTTTGCACAGCCACTGTTGTCCTGGATGCCCTCTACATAGCTTCCCTTCTACACAGCACGCTGCAGTTGGTAGCAGTGCTGTTGACAAAGAGGTGACTCATTTCCACCACCAAATCTCTCTCACACAATGCATCTATATCCTGTTTAATTTCACACCTATCCTGTTTGCTTAGTTGCACAGTATTGCTGTTCTATTTGGTGAATTTTAGATCGGATTGTAAGGAGTGAATTTTTATATTATATTATGCTATATGATAATTGCTCATTTAATTTTAACTTGGTAATAGGTTTATTCTGCAAACAGTTAGGAAAATTACTTATGAGTGCTTTAACTAGATGTGTAATTTGAGGATACAAATTTAATATGCCATACAAAGCCTTCTGGGGCAAAATTGCTGTGCCCTTGCTCCGTTAGGTAAATGGGAGTTTACTTGAGCACAGAAGCATTTGTAACCCAGGGAGTATTTTGAGACCACTGCTTAATTATGATAATTGCTACTCTTAAGTCACAAACTCAGATGTTGTGTATCCCCAGATCTGCTACTGGCTTTTCTGCAGATGGACAGTACAATGCTGAGCAAGGAACACACAACCTAGGCTGTGCACCTCTTACTCACCCCTGCAAGGAGTTACTCATGCTGCTCATTTTGCCACAGGAGTAATGAGAAGATGAACACCTCTGTTTCCACCAAATGCTCAGGAGATCCTCAAGTGGATCCACAGGATGTTGTCGGAGCAGAAGTAACATTACTCCATTATACTGCTGTCATGGTTGGGGGGGCTTGGACTAGGGAATTGGATTTTTGGGGCTCTCAAACCATGAAAACTCCTTATTTTTTTGGCCTGACCTAATATGTTGCACTGAGCAGAGGCCTGATATCACAGCACTGGCAGTTTTGTGCATCTCCCTGCCAGCACCCCAATCAACCTACCTGCTGAACATCCCTCCATGAACCACAATCCTCCCAGGTGCACTCTCTTTATCTTTCCAGCCCTCTTCTCTTGATCTCACTGAACCAGCACTTTTCAATTACTCTTAGTACAATTTAATGGGGGAGCTGAGGGGGTGTACAGGGACTGGGGGGAAGATCAGAGGAAGATGCTTAAATGGCACTGCAGGTCTTGTCAGTCTACAAGAGGCCCCACGTTAGGCTGGACAGCTTCCAGCTTTCCAGTCTGTGTCTGCCCTATATAGACTAAAAAGTTGATCTCCTTCTGTCTCTGTTTCCACAGTGGATTTTACTATTGTAAATACTGATCGGACAAATGACAATGGAGGAGACTCCTCAGAGCACCTGGACATTTTATAGGTAATGTAATCTGGCTTGCTGTGAACACTTGTACTTGAAATTTCCAATTTCAGTGTGGAATTAAATTTTGACCTCATCAGCATACCTGACTTAGCACTACTGGCAGGTTTGCTAACCCTTTATTTAATGTTCTGATCTACTGTTTGTTTCAACTTTAGCAAAAACCTTCCTTTTCTTCAGCAAAGTGTAGCAGCCAAGCTAAACAAATATCAGAAAATCCTTTTAACTGTGTCCACTTCTTTTGTTTGAATGCCCAGAGCTCCCCACCCCACCATGGCACTGCTCCAACTCTGCAGCCTCACAGCAAAGGCACCTCATTTCTGCTGATCCTGCTGTTCATGAGCACCAAGAGACCCACTATTCCCAAATGTGGAGGAGTTTGACTTTCCCATTTCTCTTTACTGACAATAGAAGTAGAAGAGGAGCATTTTAACAGCTTAAAAACATGCTTGACTCTGCACTGACCACTTTCCTACTTTCTCCTTGGGAGCTGCACAGCAGAGGGTCCAGTCTTTCTTTCAAGATGCAGGGCTGCTGGGAGAAGCAAGTCCCTGGATGCAACAACACTTTGTCCACCCCAGGCCTGGCTCAGCTGCTCCCAGGCCGGGCAACCTGCTGATGGACATGAGGAGCCAGGCAGGGAGCTGCCCTCCAAGCAGCAGAAGCAAGCTTTTAGGGTAATACCAGCTCTGCCTCTCTTTTTGGTGTCAGTTCCTCACTAGGGTGTGCTTTGGGATGGCTTGGGAGCAATCACACATATGGGGCAGTAGGGGAATCTCTGCTGGGTTGCCTGTCTCCTTCACCCAAGGAATCTGCCGGAACTCAATCCCCCTGTGCAGGCTGGAAAGCACTCTGGGAAGCCAGGGCAAGTTAAGGGACATGGGAGGGATGCACAGCACAATGAGACAGGCTGCTGTTGAAAGGGGCCATCAAAAGACACTGACACCAAGCCAGTGGGATGCATTGCTCTGCATGTGGCTTGGGTGTAACCAGGAGGTAGGTGTCCTGGAAGTGAGCTTTCTACAGCACTTGAGGGTGGCCAAATTCTGCCCAAAGGTCTTCACCAAAACACGTATTTCTCTACTCATAAACTGGAGAAGCACCTGAAAATGGCAATGTAACCCTGGAGAGAGCCAGTTGTACTGGCCAATGTCTAGGGCAGCCCCCATACTGTAAAGCCCATGGGCTGCCCAGGAAGCAAGGCCAACACCCACTGCCCACACAGAGACACTTTGCTTTCAGCAGCTAGGTCCTGCCTGAGAACAGGCAGGACATGCCTTGGCCCCACAGGTTTCAGGCAGCTGCTCATTTCCCTATTTATTCCTGCTCTGCCAACCTTCTTGCTCATGGTCTCCTGGGGCTGCATCAGCACTCATCCCAGCAGCACAGGATCACACCCTCTTCCTAAGTCAAGTGCAAAGTCAGAGGCTAAGCAGAGATTAAGGATCAGGTATTTTAGCCAGTGGACATCATAAGAACTTGATCCGAATGTCTTGGCTTAAAATAAATAACCTATTTTCAGTCAGGTTTTGCTTCTGACACACAGAGCTCCATGAACAGAGGAGAGGAGAGGTGAGAGAGGGATGAAGCAAGGCTCTGGAGCAAATCCTCCGTGGTCATGCGTGGCAGTAATATTATACCAAGCAACAGGGACTCACTAATACTCATGTTTAAGCAATATGTCCTGGTTTTCCATCTATGTAGCATGCAAGTAGCCAAGTTCCACTGGCAGCTTGGGTTCTTGTGGGACTATTCCCATAAGGCCAGTCTCAGAGGAGAAAACTCAAGGGAATAACTGGATTTTTCCCAGTGGTTTCATTGGCTTTCGAATCAGGCCTAAAGTGTTGTTGATACCAAAAGTATATGCACTTTTGGCTGCACACAATTAGACATGCCCTTTAATAATCTGATCCAATCCCTTTGCAGTACCAACACCAGTGTTGGGGTGATGCCAGGGGTTGATGAGCCACCCTGGTTACACTTTAGTTGTTCAGGGAGTCGAACTTCTACCACTCCTGCCTAAGAAAAATGGGTTCCTTTTCACTCCAGTGACCAAATCCCGCTCCCCCATAAGCTGCCAGGTACCTTCTCCCACAAGATCCTACCTTCCACAATCCCTGTACTGTGTGTCTGCATTACCTGCACTTGCAGCCCAGCTATTAATTTTGTTTTTCCCCTGTCACGGTCTGTCTCATGAGCTGAAAGGGTCTGGAAAACATGCTGGCACTTCAGCCCCTGGATGCAAGCCACTTACACTGTGCTGAAGCCTCTGTTTCTGCCAGGCACATGACAAAGTTGGCCATCATGTCATTGTGGTGAAGAGGATCTGAATAAGAACCTCTTCCGCAGACAGCCTCTGGTGCCAGTGCACAGGACCGGAGCTGCTGGGGCCCCGCTGGAGGGAGAGCCTGGAGGATGAAAACAGGGAGAAGTCTCTCCTGCATTTGCAATGCGGGAAAGGAGCTTTGAAGGTATCTGCTCTAATCCTGCAAAAGCAAAGCCTCCTCACACGTGCACCTTTCCCTTGGTCCCGTTTTTCTCCCTCTCTCTTGGTGCCGATATTGATTCCTTCCCCATGAACTCCATCTGGCAGGTGAGGGCTTGGCCTCAGTGTACTCACCTTCAGCCAGTGTTTTTTAAAATCAGCTACTGAACAACCTGTTGTTCAGCCAGGTGAGTGCTGAGGCCGTTTCTAAGTTTTTCTTTCTCCAAATGCCCGGAATGTCTCTTTGACAGCAAGCTGCTTGTTCCCCCCTGTTGCCTGTTTCTGTGGGACAGAGCATGCCAGTGCTGCCGGAGTGACTGAGCACGGCCAGCCTGGGCTGCAGGAAGGCCCCCTGACCCTTGCTGGAGCCATCGGTGTGTAGTTTAAGGCATGACATCACCAGCGCAGCGCAGGCTTGAGCGATGACACAGCGGGGACCGGGGACCTTGGATGCCCAGGGTGGAGAGGGAGCAGGAAGAAAAGGAGAAGAAAAGAAAGAGAAGAAGGTTTGTTTTCTGTTTTCTTTGCTGCAAGTCTCAGCAATACACCCTTGTTGTGTTAGAGCGACGTCTCTGCTTTCGGGACACTGTAAAATGCGCAGACTAAAAGGGAAACAATAACACTGCCTTACTCCCAGTCAAATCCTGCTTTATCGTAGGTAGTGGGAGGCTTGAACCCATTCCTCATCTTAATTCGCATGCCCTGGTGCGGCACCAGCTCCTCTCCCCTCCGGCACCAGGAGGGAGTCTCCCCGGGGCTCTCCGCCCCTGGGCACCGCGCCTGGGCTGTTGTGCCACGGTACATTAGAGCAGATCTAACCCTGTAAACTCCACTAATCCCTCCAGGGCAGGAAAACGCTGTTTAACGGGAGGGATGCAGCGGAGCGCAGAGGCTGTGGAGCACAGAGACCACGGTGTCAGGGGCAACAGTGGGAGTCAGCGGAGATACGGCAGTGCTCACCAGAGGTACCCCAGACTCAGGGCCAAGCTGAAGGACATAGATTTTAACCCGAGGCCTCCAGGGCTGCAGCCACAGCTCAGTCCCTGCTCAGTGTCCACACCTCATCCCAACCACCACATTTGAAAGGTCTCGAGCTGCTGTTTCCATACGGAGGGTTTCTTTCTTTTTCACTGATTTATTGAAAAGAGTAGGGTCTTCTGGCATCCCTCAGGATTTCTAGGAAAGGTATTTAAAAGAAAAACCCTTGGATCTGTAGGTTTCCATCAAAATAACGGCACCTATGATGACAGGCAAAGTATAAACGCTTAGGCAGACAAAGATAAGTGTTGGTGCTGTGGCTGCCTATTTAAATCAGATCCCCACAAATGCCGGTCTGGACAGGAAAGACCCAAAGCCTTTCTTGCTCGTTACGTGAGCCTAAGCAGAAGACCTTTATTTGAAGCTTATTTCTGCTTTCATATGTCACAGCAGCGGTATTCTCCAGCAGTGGAGGGCAGCTTTTCTCTAATTTTAGATCTTTCTCTCAAAAGATGGCAGCTGACAACAGAGACAGGCCTCTGAAAAGGATGGATTTGAAGGCTTGCCTTTTACTAAAGATGTACAAGCTGTGCAGCGCGGCAGTTCTTGTGAGATCAAACCGAGTGGATTTCAGATTCAAATCCCACCCTACTTTGAGGTCAGACTCCAGGCAATGTGTCCCAAGCTGCTCGCCAACAGAAAGGCAGGCGTCGCTTTTTTTAACACAAAAATACAAATCGTGAGAGTCAAGGAAGGGGAGCAGGAGCAGGGATAAATGATTTACACACAGCAAACCCGCTGAGGAAGTCAAACAGATGCTTTACTGTCTCCCCATGCTCCAGGCTGGATATGTCCGTTTCTAAACAGAGCTTGTTGCATCTCGGTGGATCCTTTCAGGCAACAAATTGTCCTGCAAGATTCAAGGCAAAGCTTCTCTGTTTCCCCCATGAACAGAATATTGCACCTGCGAAAAGGCAGAGCCAACCCACCACATTGGCAGTGGTAGGAAAAGCCCCACTAGGTCATCTGCAATCCCAATATTTGTGTCCTCTCTATGGTCTGATGGGCTTTCAACAGCAAGCTTAGGAGACACTTCAACGTTGCTTTACAGCATCTGTTTAAATTATTAAGACACTTCATCGAAAAGCTTTATGTATAAACAGAGCATTTTGACTTTGTAGCCTTGTGGCTTGTAATATTTTGCTATTGAAAGCAAAATTTCCACAAATACTGAGTCAAAGTGGGCAAGGAGAAGCTACCAGCTGAGTTACTCATGGGGGTGACTTAATTTTTTTTCCGTGGAGCTACTCTCTAATTACAGAAATGTCACCTTTTCTGTCCTCCCTTGGGGCAAGTGATGTGTTCTGCCCAGAGCCCTTTTTTTGTCATCAGAAGGAATGTAAAGCATCCATCTAATCCATCCATGTGTCTGCCTAATCTCATTCTAGCTGTTGCTATGATGGCCAGATAACAGATATGAAAATTAGGGGTTGTCTAGCGAGGCACAGCTCTCCTTCTGAATGACTTCCTATAGGGAGTGATGAATCTCTATGGCTCAGAGGACTACCCTGACAGACAGGTAGCAGCCTGGAGACCCAGCTTCCAACTCCCATATATGTTTTGCATTCACTTCAATGTAATTTTTAAAAGGAATTTTGTATTGGATTTCGTTCAGGTGCACATTCATCATTTATCAATGTGTTGTGGAGTTAAAACTTTAAAGGGATGTTGTAAGGCTAAAAACAATCTTGGCCTGTTTCTCTTTTGCTAAGCAGGTGCTGACAGCCACACAAGTTGAGTGGGAAATGCCTGTCTCTGGCTTGCACTTGTTTTGCACAGGAGATGGAGACTGGGCAGAGCCCAGCATCTCACAGAGGGGTTCAGAACCATGGACCTTGAGCATATTCTTTCTGGAGGGTTCACCAATCACTTCCCTAACTTAACAGACTGAAATTTAAATATCTAATTTAGCTTTCAGCTGTATGTTATTAGCCTGTTTCCCCCCTTTCAGTTTGAATTGTAAAAGAGAGAAAAAAAGAAGACAGGAAAACCTAGGCTTCCCTCTGTAGCCAGGCCCCTGGTTTGTTTTCCTTTTCAGTCTGATGCACAAGGCTCCACTACAGATTTGCAAATGCTGTTGGAGAGTGTTCATTTACATCAGAACATGCTGTTTGCAACTGATTTTTAAAGCTCCACTCTCCTTCTCTATTAATTTTATGCTGTGAAATAAAATCGTGCAAAAAAAAAAAAAATACATGCAATGATTTTGACAGCAAACTAAATAAGGGGCTCTGTAGGAGATGCCATCACAGATTTAGCCTATTTTTTTAGCTGAGAAGGAGCAGGGGAACACTTGCTTTAAGAAAAATCTCTCTCCAAAGAATAGCAGCTAGGGAGGTGGAGACTGGTAGGCAGTTGCTGACTGAGGAGTGCCTAAGCCTGGGAGCACTTACCTACAGGCAGTTGTTTTCCCTTTGGAGAGCTGGGAGCCGTGTGTGTTACTCTGCCAGCCAAAGAGGAAGAGTCTCTCTTATCCTCCAAAGGGACACTTTTCCAGTGGCTTGCTGTCCCCTGCCAGCAAAGAGCAAATATCTGTCTTCATCTTTTTCCTCTCCTTTGACTGTGAGTGCCTTGGTGCCAGCCTGTCTTTAAAATAACTTGGGGAGCATGCCTACAGACACATCTTGGCAAAGGAGGGAAAGGGAGGAGTGCAGTGCAACCAGTCAGGCAGAGACTCTTGTTTTCTACTTGGAGCAAAATGAAGCAAGGGTCTTCATGTAGAAGAAGTAGCAACTGTAAAAAAAAAAAAAAAAAAAAAAAAAAAAAAGGCACAATCATCATAGAAATGTTACACTTGTCTGCACACTTGGATCTCCTGCGATGAGACCATACATGGAGGAGAGACTGCTAATATTTTTCAGATAAACATGACATTCCTCTGTTTCTGCTGAAAAAAAACACCTCAAGGCCGTGGTGGAAAAGATAGTTTTTCCAAGTGCTGGAGCACAACCCTTTCCAGCACGGATGAGGGGACACTTGGGTGACCTGTACACCCTCTCCCCATCTGACTTCACCTATTGAGAGGTGCCCATTCTGTGATCCCCAGGGAGCCCACATCCTGCTCAGCACCCCTGCGACGGCTCCACAGCGAGGGAATGCTGCCTGCTGCTAAAGCTGCTGCTTGTGATCTTTGCATCCATCAGTCGCCAGTGCCACCGGCTGGGGACTGGCACTGCTCTCCAGTCTCCTTAGCACCAAGCACATTACCGGCACTCACAAATCATTCTCACGATAATTAGCAGCAATTAGTGACTTAATGGAGAGTCTTTGGGGATTCCTAAGCGTGCCTCGTGAGCGTGGGTTTTTTAGGACGCTGGAAGTTGAGAAAGCCCTGGGGAATGCTGATGGCACCTGGCAGTCCCTTATCTCTGTGCCTGCCCGGATGGGTTTGTTTGCGTGCGCCCTTCCCAGACATCGCCCCGCCGGGGGGAATTCCACCCGGCTGCGTGTGTTGGCTTTCCTGGCCAACCCCAGAGCAGCCCCAGCGAACCTCTTGGCTGCTGCCCCCGCCTCGCCCCCCTCCCACCCGTGAAACGAGCCCGTGCGTGGCACAGGGGTAAACTCCGAAAGGAGGGGAACGAGCTCAGCTGCTTACCTTGCCCAACAAGGGGAAAACGCGGTGGGAACTACTTTAAAATCGATTAATTTCCTTTGCCCCAGTAGGTCCTCGGCTCTGCCAAGGCTCAGGCTCCCGGGTGGCGCTGGGCAGTCACACAGGGTTTGCTTGTTGAGGGCACAAGGCATGAACTCCTCTGCCAAAAAAAACCTTGCCTAATTAAATTTCTCATTCTGAAAACAAAAGGGGTTCTCAGAGGAGACAACGCGGGGTCTCCCTGAGGTTGTTACTGTTGGGCAGATTTTTGCAAGTCATTAACAACCTCGGGAAATTGTTGATCAAATGGCTGAAAATGAAGCTTTCCAGTTTTCCAGTAAACCGAGCGTAGTAAGCCGCTGTGGCATAAGCATCTTCATAATGATGTTTCTGAGTTAATAGGAGGGACCTGGGGTGTTTTAATTGCCTTAGTTTCTAAATAAATGTAAAGAGATTTGTACACGTCCTGGATGCAAACGACCTCTTGAAGAAAGGCTGCCTGGCTTTCCTTGTGGATTTTGCCTCTGAAAGAAGGGGGGGAAAATCCCATTAACGCTGGGCTGTGAGCACGGTACAAGCATGTGCCCAAGACTATAATTAATGCGGACACTTACCACTTCTCATCTTGAGATATAACCAACACCTTTATATCTGTGAACCCCTCTCAGCTGCTAACGCAGGTTGTTAAGCACTCTTTCGTCTGGCTGATTTTTTTCAAGATTTTTGTACTGTTTCACTGGCAAATGACAAGTGAAATGGAGACACATCAATAGAAATAGCACAATTACAATAGATGGATAGACAGATAGATAGATAGATAGATAGATAGATAGATAGACAGATAGATAGATAGTCAGTCCTCAGGTAATAACTATTTTTAGAAATTACACATTTTTGCTTTGCATGTGGGATCTCGTCTTATCTTTCTGTAATTATGGGCATTCTGCTCTATAATAGGGTCTACTGCCGTATGACAAGTTATCTTGTAACATGTTGGCAGCAGTTTCAGTTGCACAAATCAATGCAGGCATTGGAAATTTAAAACAGAATTTTTACCTTTATTGCCTAGTTTAGTTTTTACCTGTTCTGTGCAGGTATATAGGGAACATTAGTCTCAACTATGTCATTTCAGTCCAAATTCCAGATCACTATTTGCTTGAGGTAATTTTAATTGAGCTGGCTGAAGGTGAAACTCACCCCAATGAATAATAATACCTGCTCTTTAAGAAGAATGACAGAGATGAAAATAGAATTAATTCAGAGATTCAGTCCTATGGTCTAGCTACTGGGCACACATCCTCAAAATTAGATAGGACAGAATGGGAGCTCCTTTGAAATTACCAGGCAAATGATTCAAAATGTACGCAAAAGAATGCTTTTCCATACCATACGTAATTGAACCGGGGAACTCATTGGCACCAGATAATGTGGAGGCCTCCAGTACAAACAGGTTTCGACAGGACTCAGCCAGAGTTGGGGAGATGGACTAACTGGTGCTGCAGGGCACAGAGGTTTGGCTGCAAGCTCCAGCTCAGGCAGTCCTTCAAGCCTCATGTCTGCCAGAAGACGAGAATGTGGCAATGAGATGGATTATCTTCTCGCCAGGTTTCTCTTACTCCCCGTTCACCCTTGGCTGCTTTTGGGAATGCACTACCAGGATGACCCAAAAACTTTGGTCTGACCCCGTGCACCGCTCTCAGTTTCTGTGTTGCAATGTGGTGCAGGTCAAGCCATGTGATCCCCAGGCACAGCAGATCACATGCATAAACAATCAATCCAGAGCTGATGTTTGCACCCTTGCTCCAGAGACAAGACTGTTCTACACATCTCTCCTTTTCTAATTACTGAGGTTTGTGGAGAGAAAACCATATTTTCCTGGAAGGAGAATAGGTAAACCAGCTCATTCAACCCAGAGCTGTCTTTGCAGTGCCCCAGTGACCCTCTAGAGGAATTCAAGGCAGACTGCATTTTTCTGTGTGTGCTTGTTATCTTATCTTTGATGTCCTTTGGGAAGCTGTGATCTGCTTTCAACTGACCTGAACACAGTCTGACTGCAAATCTTTGTTTGAGGAAGCGCTTGTGTGACCCATATACCAGGTAGATGTAAAGAACCAGCCCAGTTCTGCTTGTATTCAACACATGGCTCCATAGTACATAGTGTTTTCATTAGCATCACTACCAAAGATGCCAGGTCAGAGTTCAGCCCTCCATCTTCGGTGGGCCCGACACAGTCAGTGCTCTCAGACCTCTCCTTTCCCTAATGCACCCACCCTGGGGCTCAGGAAACAGCTATTTTCCAGCTCTTCCAGAGAAAGCTAGGGGTGTGGGTTTCCCCCCCCCCTCCCCCCCCCCCGTTCCTCCTTTCAGGATACTATTTTCCCACATGCAATCATTCCCCTGTTCATTCTTCAGCAAGGAGCATACTGCCAGGGACTGGAAATGACCCTGTGGTTCACCAAGGTGCAAGACTTGCAGAGGAACACTTGCAGAGGTGGAGATGACAAGACTACTAACAAAATACTATTATCCTGATACAGGAGGCTGGCTGACTGGGTCCCACATGGTGGCTGCCTGCACAGCAATATCTCGTTCAAACATTTTCCCATTCATGCAATTCTGTAAACGCTTGTAGGGATCAGCTTTCCATAAATACTGTGGACAGACTCTAAGTGACTAAGGCATTTATTTTCTCTATAGGTGCCTACATCCCAAGGGTGTCACTGGGGGTGTGCTGACTTTACCTGTTTGCCGTGGCACCCAGGAGGCTGATTTCAATTTCTGCTCAGACCCCTTTCCACACTCTGGCTGTGTAAAGGAGATATGAATTGCAGACTAAATGCAGTGGTTCTCCACGAACTACCCACAGTGGGTAAAATCCACCCTGCTAGGCCTTGCTTCAGAAGTTGTGATGCAATTTAGACAGAAGGATGGTGGGAACAGCAGATCTGTTGTACTGCTCTGCCATGAGAAGTTTTTTCGTGCTAGCCTGAGAGTCAAAATGGAAAGCAACAGCCTAGGAGACAGATCAGAAGGTCTCACAGGTCTGAGGTGGGTAAAGAGAAGGAACCCACAGGAATGTAAAATGAGTAAGCTTTCATCTTCTTCATTATCTGTCTTGGTAGCAAGCCTTTTGGAAAAGATTTTTTTTTTTTGAGATTTTCACGGCAGATCTTGGCACTGACTGACACAATGGTAATTCCCATCCACTTGGTTCCTTCTGTGCCTGTGGAAGGCAAGAAAGAACCTCCTAGAGCGTGAAAGGGGTTTGGATCAGGCCCTGTAGTGCCTGCAGATCGTCTCTGCCATAACTTATCCCTGCTGTTTACCTGAGCTAGTGCAAATTCTCACCTCGCTAAGGGGAAGCACCTCTAACTTACTACAAGGTGATCTTGTTTGCCTCAGAGTTTTTTAAATATAACAGTATCCCTTGTGACATAACTTTACCCATTCATCTGACTTTCTTTAGTTGAGAAATACTTAGCAGCACCTGTTGTGGAAGTACAAATGACTGATGCCAGAAGAAACAGTTCCTATAATGGACAGGAGTTCATCTACAGATACTTTACTTACAGAGGCACAATTATATGATTAGGGTTAATCTAATTGTATGTCTTAAGTATGATGGATTTAGGTCTACTATTCTCTTGGAGGAACTGTGATATTTGGAGAATCCACAAAACAGGAGGTATGGCTGTAGATGAGCCTGTTACATGGCAGACTGGTGTCTTCAAAGACTCTTTTTTTTTTTTGTAGCAAGGACTTCTTTCTAAGCTGAGCTTTATTTGTCCTAATTTGCAGCCACTTTAAGTTTCATCTGTAAATGCAAAACTCACAATGGTGCTCTGAAGACAAAATTCAGGAAGGGTCTGTTCCAAAAGCCACCAAAATGCAATGGAGCAACTCACCAAGATTTGGGTAATGCCCAGACAGCTGGACAGTGGACAGCTCAGTTTGCTCTGGGATAGTGAAGAAGCTGGATACCAATGGCACAGGTTCACATGGGACTCCATTGCCAACATGGTATCTATGAAAAGTGTCTGTGCCCTAAGCATCCCACAAGAAGACTGAGGAAGGTCAGAGAGGCATGACCTGAACTCTCATGACCTGCCCTCAGGCAGCAGCTATATTTCCCTGACCAGTGGTCATGAAGCTGAGATAAAGTGCTGGACAAGTGATCTCAGAGGTGCCACAGCAGGTTTTGCAGTTGGAGAGAAATCCTGAAGCTCCCTTGGCTTCAGCACAATTACTGCAGCAGTTAGGGTGTACTTGGAGGGACCTACAGCTGAATGCTAAATTAATTTATTTCTCTGATTGGACTCTGCTTACCTATTTATCTATTTACAATACTGTATGTCTCTCCAGCCTCCCATGGGTACTCCCTTGTTTTCTTTTCCCACTGCCAACAAATAGTAGAATGTTTAGCAACAGCTGGCTGGGAGCACCCACTGCCCAGGACAGCTGGAAAGCAGAGGATAAAGAGACTCTCCTAGTAAAAGGCAAAGCAGTGGATCATATTCCCTTGGACAGAGTGGAAGTTTAGCCCTGGTCTCCCACATCCCAGTCACCTCCTGCTCTGCTCGTCGGCACATAAAAAAGAAAGATTATAAAAATACAAGCCACATATTCATACAGTGTCATATAAACTGGCCTTGCTCCAAATTTGGATTTCTGCTTTGAGCAGGAAGGGCATAGGTTAATAATTTTTAAGATATTAGCACCTTTTGTTCCAAGATACTTCACTTTTTGAAAAAGAGTGTGTGTGGTTTTTTGTTTACCCTGTAAACTGTACTAAGTGAAACAGGCGCTTTTTATCAGCAGAGGTAATCACAATGACTTAGGAGAGGAAGTAGAGAAGAGGCACGTCTCATTGGAACTGCAAAGGGAATTTAAGTAAGTAAAATGGATAACTTGTGCTGGAATCAGGACATGATGCAGACCTGGAATCAGTCTGGTACTTGCAGGCAACCTGCTGAACTGAATCTGGGACAATTAACACCACAATTTGTTTTATTAGAGTCATAAAATGCCCTATCTGAACTAGTGGTCAGGATTTAGGAGTGGGTTGATATTGAAAAAAATTCATTAATTGATTATGGTGTTTTTCAAACTTTCTGAACTGCCAGCACTGTTGTGTTCACTCAGCATATCTGCAGAGAGAGGCTGTTTGCAGAATGGGTGACTCTTTTAAACTTTCTTCCTCATTAACACATCTTTTATCCAGTGAAGTTCTAAAAATGCCATGTGAGTTCAGCCACACTCTGCGAGTGGCAAATTTGCCACAACTGCCCCACTGATGAGTCCTAGGAAATAGTTTGCAAGGCCTGCCTATGCTAAACTTTGTTCAAAGAAACCAGTGTCAAAATATGAGAAGAAAACCCCACCTAACCTTGCGGAAGGTTAGAGGAAGAATCCAACTAGGGATTTGCACGCCCTTTTTACTCCTGTGGATTTGCCTGTCTTGGCCGTTGACTGATGTCCTCTAGAAACATGATGCTTTACCTCCAGCAGCACAGGGAATCAGAATCACTCCAGTTCTACCCTGCCACAGAATCACCCCTACCCAAGGTCACCAACACTCACTGCTTCCCCCCTAGAGCCGGGTCTTTCACAAAAACACCCCCTGAAAGCCTTGATTTGGCCTCGTTCTCTACCTGAACTTCACGAGAACAGCACGAGGCAGTACAGCTGGAGGTGATGTTTGGAAAACGTCATTCGTGAAACGTAAATACTTGTAGGTGATTGCAAAGATAATACGGTCTCATGAAGGAACCTCTTGATATGTCAGTGTTAATACCTGCAACCCTCCATTCCCCCGGTGTTTGTATGCGCAGTACATATTTTGCTTATAGAATACAGAGCAGGGTTGTAATAGAGGATGTCTTCAAGCTACATTTATTTGATCTATTTGTTTTTACATTATTTTTATGCTACTAGTGAATGGGCTGTTTGGGAATCAAAATGCCAAAGCTGAGGTATGAACAGGATCGCTCATCTCCATCCCCCATCATCCATGATAAAGAAATCAGAGTAGTATTGATTGTGGCAGAAAGGGGAACAGAGTACACTAAGTATGCAAGTCCATGCTAGTCATTTAACACCTTGGAAAAGGTGATATTTTTGCTTTACCTTCCTGGCAGTTTAGAGCTGTGCTGTGTACTGTGGGACAGCATCGTGCCTTTTGGGTAGACACAGAGGGAAATACCTTTCAGTAAACATCATTAACAAGCAGCTTCAGCAAATATTGGTGATTATACATCATTCAAGGTTGAAAAATGGCAAGGGAAAGATGTCTTTCTTTAACCATCACACCACAGGCATTCAGACCTCTCTGCAAAGAAGGATCCTGGCAGGGCTAGTCCCAGGCTGTCAGTTCCTGAACTGTCAGTGCCTCATTGTGTCCCAAGGGCATTTCTCCCTGGTCCTGATGACTTTGGCAGGTTTGCTGGTTGTACCTTTAGCAATTGCAGCCCCAGTGAGAAGCTGCCCCTACAATTGTCCTCACCTGCAGGCACATTAACACCCCAGGGGTACTGAGATGCACATCCCAGGGCTGACTTCTGTTTTGGAGGTACCTGGGGTGAGTGCTGATGCTCAACTGGCTTCAACGGACCCCCAAAAAAGTGTTATTTCAACCAAGATAAATGTGCAGTCTGCCACTAGCATGCTTTTGGCCAAATTGCTGTCAGGCAGTGTGGCCTGTCTTTCCCCCATGATGACTGTGGCCAGGGCAGTCCCATGTCTCTAAGATCCTGGAACCCAAACACCTCTTCCTCTTTCTGTCATAGCTACCGCTTCCTGCAGTTTCTTGTCTTTTTGTCTTCTGTGCTCCTGGACGAGGTCAGTCAGACTGTAACTCTCTTTCTGCTGAAGCTGAAGACCCATTACCCCTGTTGTGCAGAGCCTGAGGGATTTGCATTTATCACTGCCCCATGTGTTTAGACCTTACTGAAAGTGCTCCTTACCTTTCTCACCCATTGAGCAAGGGATGTAATAACTTCCAAGCGCTTACCAATACTCGGGATATGAACACTGCCACTTCCAAACAGCCTGTGACACTGCGTCCATCACCTTGCACCTGTCATATCTCAGCCCTGTGGGAGCTCTGCTCAGACCAGCTCCAGGCAGATACACATGGATTATGTATCTCTGCTTTGAAGCAGAAGATTTTATTACTTTCTCAACGGTTATAAAATACACTCTTAGGTCTGCACGTGCTTTATCCTCCTCTCCTTCTGAGAAGTGTGAAAAACAAGGTCTGAGATTTTAGGAGCAAAGATTTTTTTCTTTTTCTTGGTGTAGAGAGGGGGTCAAGGTCAACATGTGAAAAACTTACCTCCAGCTCCTAAAAGAAGCTATGGAGGTGTCACTGGCCTGTGACATACAACTACCCAAGGGACAAGCTTATTTGCACAGGAGAGGGTGCGTGTTAATTGATTTGTGCATGTACAAATGAGCGTGTCCACATGTGGACAGACCAGTAGATACCAAACAGACAAGAAAGGGAAAGCTGAAATACAAATGGACAATGGCATTTCAAAAATGCAAGCCTTTGTTTTTATGGTGCATTTATAACAGGCTATGCAGAAGTACGTACCCCTGTGTGTTAAAGCAAAATGAGATCTGCAGGGAGAAGTAACACCTTTTATCAGACCAGCTGAAAACAGCCTGAAAAAATCATATATATTGGGACACACAAACACTTGCTCAGGCCAGAGCAGAGGTTTATCTTAAGATCTGACAGAAAGCCCATGTATTTGTTAAACTTGTCTGTTTTTCATGACTTTCAGTGGTTGCAGTTGCTGTCAGGCCAAGGGATGCAGCTGTCAGGAACAGCTGGGAGCTGGCAAGGGACTCTGCATCCCCAGGGATCCCTGCATGCTGTGCTCTCCTCTCCTGCTGTGCTACTCACTCCTTCAGCCAGCAGCTCCTTGCCAAGGGTCTCTCTGATACACAGTCTGAAACCAGGGCTGCCTGGAACATCTTTTCCATGGAAAATGTGTATTTGTGTTGTTTAACATGCTCCACAGGAGTATAGCCAGGACATCAATGGACTCCAGCAGACTCCTCAGACTCCATTTGCCTCCCAGAGCTTGGACCTACATTTTGGAGATGCCCAATTTCCCCACTTTGCCCAGTTTACCAGGATGGAAGTGGTCAAGAAGGGTTGGGAGCCTCGAGGGTTTCACAGAGTTTGTAGCACTTCCTGTGGTTGGACCCACACCAATCTGCTAAGAAAGGTGCATTTGGGGGATCCTGAACTGGAGGATAGAATAGAACAGAATGGAATCATTTAGCTTGAACGAGACCTCTAAGGTCATTGAGTCCAACCATTAACCCAGCTCTTCAAGTCCACCCCTGGACCATGTCCTAAGTGCCACATCTGCACATCTTTTAGATAGCTCCAGGGCTGGTGACTTCACCACCTCTCTGGGACTCCTGTTCCAATGCTTGGTAACCCTTTCAGAGAAGATATTTGTCTAATATCCAATCTAAACCTCCCCTGCAGCAACTTGAGGCCATTTCTTCTCATACTCTCCTTTGTTACTTGGGAGAAGAGACCGAAGCCCACCTGCCTACAACCTCCCTTCAGGTAGTTGTAGAGAGCAATAAGGTCCCCCCTGACCCTCCTTTTCTTCAGGCTAAACAACCCCAGCTGCCTCAGCTGCTGCTCATATGACTTACTCTCTAGACATTTCCCCAGCTCCATTGTCCTTCTCTTCTCCAGCACCTCAATGTCTTTGTTGTTGTGAAGGGCCCAAAACAGAACACAGGATTTGAGGTGCAGCCTCAGCAGTGTCACGTACAGGGGGATGATCACTGCTCTGGTCCTGCTGGCCACACTATTGCTGATACAAGACAGGATACTGATCTTGAAGTTAGTGTTTAACTCAGGGGTGTTCACCCTTTGGGGTTTCCTGGTGCACCTCCTGTGATCCGCATAGCCTCAAAACAGGTTTGAAAATGTCAAAATAGGTTTTAAAAGGTCAAAATAAATTGTTTTGACCTTCCAGCTTGTGGGGGAGAAACTGTTACTTCTATTTTGTACCCCATTTTTGTTCCACAGTGGAATGAGAGTATTTTGCATCTTTGGCTGAAATTTGGGAACGTCTTGTAAACTCACCATTCCTCGACCAGTTCCTTCCACAGCCCTTCCTTAATAGCAGCTTTGCAGACTCCTCTGGGCACGTTGCCAAATGGAAGGGACGCTTTCGCAGGAGCACAGGAGAGAGGTTAAGAGAGGCTGTTTGATTCCCTCCTATCTCTATATTTGCACCAACAGAAGCTAAAAAAAGAAGTGCTTCTGTACCTACAGTTGCACTAAATATAACCACCTGGCTGGTTCTATATATATATATATGTATGCATCTTTAAAAGCGTGACATGCGATACTTGCGAAGAGTTGAGCCTGGAAAATAAATTACAGTGCCAGAGGGCCAGACCTGTCAGTCACTCCCTGCAAGGTAAACCTCTGATTGATTTGGTCCCAGAGAACGGCTGACTTTTCTCTTTATCGTCCTCTGGCATAACAAACAAACCACATTTTCTGGTTTACAAAAAAAAAAAAAAAAGCTCAAAAATAATAACTGATACAATCTGAAAACCTGGGGAGAGCTAAGGATCTAGTGTAGAGATTTTGGTTTGTTTAGGGTTAAAACCTCCAGCCCGCAGCACCAGCAATATCAGTCACTAATAGTAACCTTGCGTAGCTGCATGCATTAAGGTGGTATTGGATGATAAGGCAGAAGAGCGAAGCAATCTGTTGGGCTACAGCTGAAAATAGAGTCACTGCTGCACAGGGAAAAGCTTCATTCCCTCCCTGGCTCCTTCTTCAGAAATGAGAATGCAGGGAGTCATGCCGAGGGAAGGAAAAATCTGATTTCCCACTGCCAAGAGACAGGGTGGCACTTGTGAGAAGGATTTCAAGGTCACGGTGGCGATGCTATCAGTGGTGATGAGGGAGCCCAGCAGACAACAGGTGAAGGCTTCCCGGAGGTGGCAGTGCGCTGCCGAGGGAGATCATCCGATAGCTGTGGCAAGCTGCCTGCTGGGGGGGCACCTTCAGCCCTCGTTTCCCAGGCAGATGCATGGGAATGTGGCCATCAAGGTGACAATGAGGAGGAGTGAGAGGTAAAGGAGCCTTATGTGTCTGTAGATAACTGGGTCTCTGGTCATGCTGCATGAAAGGACTTTACTTGCTTTTTTACACCTTCCCCCTTTGTCCCTGGGTACCTCCCTGTCTGCGTTTGCACGCTGACATACAGGAACCACACCAGCTGGTGTAGAATACATAGTACATGCAACAGCATGGCTCTGAGGTAGGGGCCATCCTCACACCCGGGTGGTCACACCCAAGGATGAGTACAGTCCCCTCTGTGTGGCTGCAGACACCCACCATCACACCCACCAGGCAGTCCTCAAGCATTCCCTTCCCCTTCCACTGCCCACTGTCCTGGTAAACCTTCTCCTACTATGGGCAGCTCCTGAGATGTTAGGAGGGCAAAGTCAATCTGGGAACAAACCCATTTTTCCTTTAATCACATGTATTCAAAGGCAAATAAATGAAATGGCAGGGAATCAGGAGGCTTGGCCAAGGCCAAATGAACTCTGGTGGTGTTTTAAAGGCAGTGAGGTCTCAAAATTGCAGCTCTGTCAGTAAAAGGCAAGGATTTGAAAGCAGGACCCTATATTTCCACTGATACCCTTAGCTCCAATTGTGTTCCACCTACAACTCTAATCTTGGACAAACCACTTACCAGCTCGGCACCTCTGTTTGTTCCTCTTCATGTGACAAAGAAAAGTCATGAACCACTTCACAGGCTTGCATTAGAGTTTCATAACTAACATTTATATGGGTCTTGGAGATCCCTACCTGAGAGGTACTGCAAAGGGGACATCTACATCAAAGGTGCAAATATACACAAAACTGGCTCGGCAGTACAAGAACTGGCTTTTGCAGAGGGGCTGATGAACTGAGGGCAGCAGTGTGAGCAAAGGTTGCACAACCCAGTCAGGATAAGTTCCAAGGTGATACTGAGACCTTACTATAGGGCAATGGAAATTTCACCCTTTTAAGAACTGGTACAAGGCAATCAGGATGTCATAAGCTTAATCTGGACCACATCTCCTAAATGATCTCTTTTGGGTGGAGAATTAAAAAATGCCACTTAGCATGGCAACAAGCACTCTGACCTACCGCTTTGTTTTTTCACCAGTCTTTTTTGTCCTTGTATGCTCTTGCTCTCCAAACTCCAGAGCTGATCTGGACACTTGAAAGCCTGCAGTCAAGGGTTTCTCTGATTATGCCAACACTCATCAATCCCACTGGCAGAAATACTTACAGATCCTTGGTGCTCTTTTGTAATTAGGGAACAAGTATATTCTTGCAGATTAAGCACTGGGGAGGTATGTGGGAGATCTGGATTAAATTACCTCTGACAAAACCTTCTTGCAGAAACTTCCAGAATGCTGAATCTTTCTGTAATTGCTTGTACTCCTGAATACCACATTCCTATTCCATATTCAGTGAATTTCCCCTGTGAAACCTATATAAACATTTCTGGTAGTACTGGCCACCCGACCTGATCCGTGGCCTGCAATCTTATCTACCTTGTGTGTGTACATATGTATATATATACCTCTTGTCATAACCATAGGACTATGAAGCTATGGGGACCTAAGTAATATTACAATGTAAGGGAGCTAGGACCCATCTTATAGGATATTCTGTTTTGCTGTTTGTTTTTCTTCTAGCACTTCTCTCCATTTCTCAGTTTTCCATTGCCCCTCGCTGGGAAATTGAGGACTGCCAGGGGTTGACACCCAGGTGTTTTCCTGGCTGCTAATTTATAGCTTTAAATAAAAAGGAAAGTGGAGCTGACTTGTAAGGCCAGGTAGGGCTGACGCTGTTCCAGCAGGGATCAGTGGGAATGAGAAGGTGCTGCTTACCCCACGCTGGCCCTGAGCAATGGCAAATTGAGCAAATAGCTGCCATCACTGCACGCCAAAGCTGCACCCTACAGACCTGAAACATCCTGTCTAGTGAGACGGGTAACGACTCCTCTCATCCAGAGAGCGAAAACGAACCGAAAAAGAATTGCGACCAAGCCAAAGACAGCTGGAAAAATCCTGCTCTTTTGCCTTCTTTTGCCCATTTTCTAGAGTAAGGTACCAAAGGTCTCATCCTGAGTGGGGGGAGCCCAGTGCAACTTCACTGGGACAATAGCACTACACTAGCTGCTGCCACTGCTTGTGTGCATGAGGACTGGGGGGGATAAAAGGCTGTTGCTGGTGTAGGACCAAGGAGAATCAGAGGAATCATCTAAGAATTAGTGTGGGTGCAGCTGCCTGTTCTTCATTTGGACCAAGAGCCCTAGCTGCAATGGACAGGACATAAACACTTAAAATAGTCCCCTGTTGGACACTGAACTGTGTCTATGCATCACCAAATAGAGTTATTACAGCTGCACTACTTTCACTGTTGCCTGCCTCATCCGAAACTTTCCTTGTAGCGTAGGTCAAAAGTCTTTTGACATTGTGGGGCTTTCCAGCCAACACCATTATGGCATTAAACAGTCAGAAACATATTTAAACACTGAAAATGTGTTTTTTTAGCTTCTGAGCTTGGTCAGAGAAAGAAAGACAACACACCACTACTTCAATACAAAAAAAATGTTTCAAACAGAACTTTAAAATCTTTTCTGAAGTCCCTGTTTTAAGAAATGTCACATCATGGCTTTCCAAGTTGGCAAATCATGCAGACTACTCTTTGTAAAAGAATGATAAAAGTGAATCACTTCCCAGGCAGACACACTGCTCAGTGTGTAGGGGTCTGCTGTTGGCCGTGCCAGGCTGTGGCTTGCACATCATTAGTGACCTGTGAGGCCGGGGGACAGGATCTCCAGCCAGGCTGCACACTGTGTCAGGACCCCTGCCCAAAGAAGGCCTTGTAAGTGGCATGTGACACGGCCCCAGTGCAGGGACTTGGCTTCTCCCCAAGTACAGTGATCCCAAGGTGACAGGTACGCCCCAGCACATGGCAGTGGCCCACATGCCACGGTCTGTTTGGCATGGTGAGCAGTAATAAAAAGGCCTTGATCTACATTATTATGGCCTCAAACTGGGCTGTGCTCCCAGCCCTCCTTGCAGCATGCATGCAGAAGGCATTCAGGAAGGACAGACAACTTTAGGATCAGAGCATGAGACAAGAAATAAGGGGAATTGGTTGCCTTTGGGGATCAGCCATAAACTCCTTATGTGAGAGGGAAACATCTCCCTGCTTCAGCCATGCAGAAGAAAACCTTCCCCCTAACACAGACCAGGGCTGTAGAAAATACCCAAGCAAAGCCAGGTCCTGCCATTCTTACTCCTGTACTACCCCTTTCTGCCCTCCAAAAGGGATGTAGTGCTGTAATATAAAATGAGGTCCAGCATTTAATCCAGCTGCACACAAAGAGACATGAAGAATGCTTGTGGCACCCACTGTTTCCCTTACTCCATCATTTCCATTTCTAATTTTGTATCCAGATTTTGTGTTTATCTTTCTTGAAGCCATTCAGTGCATGCTGGGATTTTAATGCCTGGAAGATGTATTAAGTAATGAGCCTCTTAAGTACAGCTGCATCCCCTCAGGTGTCTCCTGGGTCTCCTGTGGGATCAGGCTCTTTCCTACTTTTGTCACTGGCATAAGGTTGTGCCAGTGGGGTGACTGCCACAAGGATTAAACTAGGGTCAGAATTATCTCAAGATTTTGATTACTGAGGCCAGGCCTTAAGGAAAGTCGCAGAAATATAGAAAGGAGGTTGTACCCAAGCAGCACAGTGGGTATCCTGGGATATCATGGGTCCTGAAGGTGTGCTGCACCTCACTGCCCAGCACTGCACAGATAACCCAAAGCTGAAACTCCAGGAGAGCTGTGCTATCCTATGTTTTTCCTATGTTTTGTTCTATGCAAAACCAACTCAAAAATCTCAAGGTTTTATTCTTCGGCAAGGTTTGGAAGGAAGAGGAGAGAAGCAATGTTATGGGTAACCCAGAGCCTCAGGCTGATGTTGTCAAATCCCAGAGGAAAGGAGCCAGGAAAGGGTAAAAGGGAAGTGGGAGGAGAACTGGGGTTCCAGGAATTGTTAGCTGCACATACAGGAAAAACAAAATTGCCCTCCCTTTCTCAGTAGCAGCAGCAATGGAGATGCTTCGTTGTAAATACTGAGAACATGCATGTCTTCAGTCGTGTGCCTACATGTGTCCATGCTTGCAACAGTGACCAAGGAAAAGGCTGAATTCTCTTAAATCTGAATTGCTTGCCAAGCTGCACATTTGATAGAGAGTTGATAGCTGTTGATAAACACTTCCCTCCCCCATCCTCTCCTCTGCACCTAAAATATTAACCACGGTGGAGCCTCACAGCCTCAGCAGTTTTCAGACACCCGACACTGTTGCCTGCTTCCTAAAGATGGAGATGTTCAGGAACAACAGCAGTGATTCTGGATGATTTACTAATGAACAGAAGTATGGCAGGAACGTTGCCTACCTTTTATTAAAAATCATTTCTAGATAAGAAATAAAGGACAGGAGGGTTCTTCCCAAATTATGTTTTGCAGGATGGAAAATGAAACTTGGCAAAACAGTTCTTTTGGTTAACACACTGATTTTAAAATTTCTCATTCCTGATTTCTTTGCAATCTCCCTTTCTGTGCAAATTGTAATGTCCCTGCACCTTGGAGTTCAATTTCAGTTTCAAAGAGAAAATTAGTGTCTACCTTGCAACACTTTCTGAGGACGCCAAAGACAATACTTGTACTTATTTCATCAGTCTTAATCTTATCTTCTCCAGGCACTTAGCAGAAATGTCTAAGCTGGCAGACTAAATCTTTTGCATAGTCCGTGGAGAAACACAGGCATCAAAGAAGGGTAATTTATTCAGACTCCCAGCTCCCTTCACTGGCCTCCAAAGCAACACAACTTCCTAAAGTAGACCCTACTCCTTTCATAGGGACTTCCAGTGATATAGCAAGAATTAGCTGCAATAGACCCAGACCTAAGAGACTTATCTAGTGTCATACTGAGATCCTGTGGCAGATTAAAATCTAAAATCATGTTTCCCTGGGTCCTAAAGTATTCCATTATAATCAAATTATTTTGTTGTTTTGACTCTTACTTCAGCGAGGTGACAGATAAATTCCTTTTGGAGATTTAGGTTTGTCCAAGTTAAAATCTGAAAGAAAGAAGCAGGTGAAAACTTTGTAGAATTACCCCCCTTGTCTGATGAAGAAATGCAAGGCCAAGAGCAGAAGTAATCATTCCAGATCCCTCAAAGCAGCCTAATCCTGGTCATCAAACATCCTGTTAGATATGCTGGGTCAAATTTAGTCCTCCTATAAACTAATGCAACAACATTTAGAGGAGTCTGGCTTACATCCATTGATGAATATCTGTTTGTCTCTGTTTGCTTACATAAATGACCTCAGGAAAAATAATATTCATTTGGGCGATTTCTTCATAAAAGCAGCCAATTATATTTCATATGGGCTTCATAGGTTTAACTCCAAGTCTATTGCACTTAACACTCTCATTTCCATGGGCTATGCAAGAGGACTCTTATGGACACTGTGACTGTCATTTGTCACAGTATTCACCTGCTTCTTTCTTTCAGATTCTTAACTTGGACAAACCTAAATCTCCAAGGGAAACTTATCTGCTACCTTGCTGATGCAAGAGTCAAAAAAACAAAATCATTTGATTATAATGGAATATTTTAGGACCCAGGGAAACACGATTTTCAATTTTGATCTGCCTCAGGCTCCCAGTATGGCACTAGATAAGTCACTTGGGTCTGGGTCTATTGCAGCTAATTCTTGCTATATCACTGGAAGTCCCTATGAAAGGAGCAGGGTCTACTTTAGGAAACTGTTTTACCTTGGAGGTCAGTGAAGGGAGCTGGGAGTCTGAATAAATTACCCTTCTTTGATGCCTGTGTTTCTCCACGGACTATGCAAAAGATTTAGTCTGCCAGCTTAGACAATTCTGCTAAGTGCTTGAAGAAACCCAGGAATAGTCTAGGCTTTGACCTTTGCATAAGGTTGTTTCAGATGTGCAGAGATACTTAGCATTTAGTCCACACAATAGCACTGCCAAGAAAAATATTAAATATAGTGAAGTAATGAGATCCATCCTTCTATTCCTGATAGAGAGGTGGATGGGTATGTAGGCTCTAGAGGAAAATCTGAAGGTTGGTTTGAAAAATGACTCAGAAGTTGACCTGGATCTTTTAAATCTACACAGGATCTCCTTAGGTTTCAGAATATTAATAAGCCTCTAGAATAATGGTATAACTGAGTTTTGTAGCCAAGATGATTGAAGGTCAGAAGAGAGAATATTACCTCTTTCTAGAAGCCTTGCCTTGGTTCATAAAAACAGAGCTTAAGATTGAAGTTTGAGATTAAATCCCAAAGTCCACATTTGGGATGATTTGTGAAATTCAATGTGAGCATTTGCAAAATGCTCATGTTTACATTTCTCCTTGCCTCTTGTTGTTATCTTCCATCATGAGGTGCAGGTGTTAGAGCACAACTACAAACTCACTGCACTCTCTGTGCTGTTATGAGCTTTTGATCACTTTAATCACTGTACTTAAGAGTAGCTTGATCTATTTTTTCCAACTAATTTGACATTCTACAAGGTAAGAAGATAATTAGTGGCGCCTGCTCTACTGAAAGAATATGGTATTTCACTTATTCCCCCAAGAGCATTATAGTTTGGATATAGCCACTGTTAGATAGAAAACAATGCTTCTTTCTTAAAGAACGAGAAGTAAAAGACAACTTTGAATAACCTCATTATGCAGCTTGTTCATGTTTTATTTTAGCTCTGTCTTTGATTCAATGCAAGCAATAAATTTTAGCTTTCCTTTGCCCTCGTAGATCCAGCTGCTGGAGTAGTCAGTGCTAGTTACCTATGTGTCTCTCTCTCGTGTATGTTTGCTGACTTCATTTGGCAATAGGCTCAGGTACATGGCTGAAAACTAGGTTTTCTTGTTTGGGACATGGTTTTGCGTCCCTAGGATGTTTTAAGCAGGAGGTTCTGCTACTTTTACTGCCTGATCTTATCTGAGCCACTTAGAAGGTACCAGCTGTCTGAGTATTAGCTAATTGCACAAACTGTGTGTGCTGTGCATGCTTTCATAAAAGATAGGAATGGCATCAGAGGAGTAATGCTTTCACCTTCCCAAGGGGACTCTCTGGCTGTGTGACCTGACAGCGTTACATGGCTCATTGCAGAACAACACTGGTCTGCTGCCTCTTGAACAGCAAGTCTGACCTTTGTTTAGACAAACCATCTGCTTTCTCTGCGCTCTCTCACTCTCTCTGATCTACAGTGACAAAGGAAAAGGGATGGTCAGCAAAACTTCAAACACCGAGAAACATTTCAGCCTGGATTTGCTGAGGTGCCTGGGATCCCAGCATCCCCTGGGAGGTGGTGGCTATATCAGAGCTCTCCGGTGTGTTCACAAGGAGAAGATCCTTTTGTAGCCAGCCAGGCAGTTTCTTTGCTCTGAAAACTAGGCATGATGCACTGCTAGGGGTGGGCTGAATGAAAACAGAGGTTGCTTCAGAAGCTCCTTTCCAGGTTTTGATGATCAGCACACTTTCCAGTGCCAGCAGCACTCTTAAACCTACTTCAGGACTGCAGTGTTGGTAAAGCATTTGCAATCTCTCACACAAGTGCCCTCTCACCCTTCCCTTTTGCAGAGGTCCAGGTAGTCCATCCCTCCCCATCATCCCACAGTTGCAATGCTGGGAAATGAGATGCTGTTAGGTCAATGCTGTACCACTGAGCAGTCCCCTGCCCTGCTTTGTGTTTCTAAGTGTAACAGCGGGAAGGCATTGAGTGTATTTGGATTTACCTTTCCCTGGGTTGCTCTGCAAGGAAGGAGCTGCTGTGTGTCACTGTCCATTAAAAATGGCTGGGTTTCACTGGGTAGATTCAACTGAGCTCACAACAGCACAGTCGGAGCCAGGGGATCCTCAGCTCACCAGGACAGACTGGCCACTGTTCTTCTGCTCCCCTCAGCTTCCTTCTCTCCATGGAGGTGGGCTGCTATAGCTGAGAAAGCAAAGAGGTGAGAGGATTCAGGTCCACCTCAGGACACCTCAAGGTCTGTCTGAGGGCAAGGCAAATGTGCACCACTTCACTAAACTTCCAAACTTTAGGGTTTTTTTAGAATTGAAATACATGCTCCTGTTTGTGTAAATTCTGCAGCCTCCCTAGCAGGAGCAAAGAGCCTCGTGTGTAGCACACACAGCTCTTTGGAGCATCCCAGGGCTTTATTAATTCTTTGCACCTCTGTTACAGTAGTGTGCAGAGTTCCCAATGAGTTCCCCAGGCCTCACTGTGCAGATGCTGGACTGCAGTCAAACCCGGCCCTAGAGGGGTTGGTGATGGTTCCAAGTCTTCCAGCTGCTCTCAACAGCCTGGGAGTGATACCTTTAATGTTTCTGGAACCAGATGCTGATGCCAGTAGGGACTGAGCTGAGAAGCCCAGAGCTGCTCACACCACTGTGACCTGTAGTCCCTATTTAGCTTGTACATTAAGGAACAAAATGAGGGTTACCTGTTGATAGTGCACAGAGTCTATCAAAGTTCCAGTCTCTATCAGTCACGGGATGAACTGCTCATTATACAACAAATTTTGTAGTAAATGAATGGTCAAATCCCCAGTGCTCCTCAGGTAATAGGATTTCTTCCACCAGCATATCCTAAGTGAAACCATTAGTCTGTCCATTAGAATGACAGGACAGATGGCTGTTTGTGGATGGACAGTTGTTAGAGGAGCAGTGTGGGATTCTTCTTACTCAAGAGCTGCTGAGATGTGTGATCTTATACTACAGAAACCACATACTTCAAAGGCTACAGGATCTAGGCCATAAGGAAGCGAAGAGGGGAAAAAATCAATCCACCTTGTCAAATAAACCTGTGTCTGGAAGCACGTGCTTAAGATAGTGATGTGTTCTTTGCATGCATAAAAATTAACAGTCTGGTGAGAATCAGTATTTTTTCATTATGATGAAGTCCTGGGGAGCACATGTGCTGCCTATTATTAGAGAGTCCAGGCCCAAAGCTGCTGCCTGCGGCGCCCTGAGGATCCTCCACTGTGGCCACAGGCTGAGATCTTTGTTACAGTCACCTCTCTGCCTTCTCTCCCCTACCTCTCTTTGCTCTGACAGAGAGTCAGGCTGCAGTGAGGGTCACATCTACAGCACACCCCCTGTGCCCACCTCCTGAATATCTTAAATGTTATGTAAAGAGCACAGAGGGGTTTTTTCACAAAGAGACAGCTTTGCATTTCCTGGCTTCTCGCTGCAATAAATTGGCAGATGATGCTCTAATGAGAACAATAATGCACCCACCCTACCGCCTTCAATCACTTATGGGCTCTTTTGCAGCTTGTGAAAGGCTCTAAAAGCTTTCACCAGACAGGTTGTCTGATTTTTAGGGAGTGTCACTAGCGCTGTTTACCCTAGACAGGCAGAAGCCTGTTTTTACAGTGCGTGGCTGCTGGAACAATTAATGTCAGAGTAAGTGACCAGTATCTAGCCTGACCCAAGAAGTGCCTGATTCCAGGGATTTTACAGCAATTTCACCAGTGGAGGATGCCTCAAAGCAGCCTATCTAAACTGAGCACTTCAATAAACTTCTTAATGGGTGGTGTGCTGGGGTGCAACCAGCTGGCATCAGATGTGCTGTGCCATTTTGCACCAGCTGATGGTCAGCACTAGTGACTGTGTGTGTGCTGGTACGAGCTGTATTCTCATGACAGTGATCTATGTTCTCAAGTTTTTTCTACTCAGATACACATGCAAGGGAGAGATTAGTGCTTCAATTTGCACAATTGTTTCCACTTGTTCAGCTCTCCAGCTTCAGACTCGGGACCGTCTTTACTCTTTGTTAAAAAAGTTACTTGGCAGCTCAGATGAACTCCCATGGGAGGTTATCACCAGTTTGTGATTAAAATTATCCACCAAACAGCTGTTTCTTTGGAAGAAATGTGTTTTATTAATCTGTAAACCCACAGCAATTAAAATTGGGGTTTGAAACAACAACAGCAAAAAGCTGTATGCATCCTATCTCACTGTTCAGCACGCCATTTCCCATGTGCTCTGCTTTTCTCCTTTTCCTGCAGCATCTCAGTCTGAGCCACTGAACTGACAGGTGATCTTTTACGACTTTCAGTTTACCTTTGTCTGCTTTAGGACCCAAAGCCAGTCTCTACTTATTTATGCATTTTTATCTGAAGGGGAATCGACTCTATTTTAATTGCACATGAACGGGATGATAATAAAATGTTAATTGCTTTTTTTGCCCATGCACTGATCTATATCTGGCAGAATTTGCCCTTGATGATCCTAGAATGTCAGCACCACTGCAAACAAATAAACACAGACATGCCATTCGCATTAGTATCCAGGTATCTCTCCCATTGTTCCCAGGCTATTCAATGCTTTTTCACTTCAGCAGCTGCATGCAGCACCACTGATGTGGAACAGCTCAGCACATATGCTAATATATATTCGCTATACTGGCCATCACTACTTGGGAGGTAACATGGGATTTCTTTTGGAAGAAGGTGGTGTCTTTCTTTTGCAGGACTTAAATCTTCTTATTGATTCAACCACCTAGAAATGGCCCACTCATCTACCTCAGAGGAATCTTCGGTTTGCAATACCCTGTTAAAAAGGGGAGCTGCTCAAACATGTATCCGTCATCCATAGCCTTTCTATGTCCTGCAACATACCTACTGCTGTGATAACTGAGCACCTGTCAAGTTACTATATTGCTAGCCATGAAGTCCTCTTGAATTTATCAACAGAGAAGCTTACACTGCTGCCTGGTAAGCTTTTGTGACTCAACCTTGACCTCCAAGGGTCTTCTTCTCAGGGCGAGAAAGCATCAAATTCTCCTTGCAGATTTAATCACTGTTTCCTCTGCTGCAGGCTCTGACTGACAAGATGGTAGAGATATCTTTAGCTCAAACAAAATCGTCCAAAAGCAGTCACTGCTACAAGACACAGACCACACACTTGCACCATATTTGTGTTTGGTATCCCAGGTACCCAAACAACACACACAGCAAAGTGGAAAACTGCCCACAGCCTGAGGCCACCAATGATCATCGATGTCAGTCAGCCACCTTCCACATGCTAAGACTCTGGGCCGTATTTGAACTGCTTACCCAAGTGCAAGACACTCCTTATACCCTCACTGTCCTTTGAGCTTCAGAAGGATACTTATAACCTTGTAAAAAAAAGGAACGAAAAAGAGCCATGTCAATAAGGCCTCAAGTGATACTAGACTGTAACTAGAAACTATCAGAGGAGAGTGCTGAAAGGTTCCTGTCTCTTAACACTAAATAGTTCCATTACAACTTCTAGTAAAAGCAAATGTGATTTGTCCTATGCATTGATGTCTTTCTCAAGTAATGTTTTTCACAGAAGTTCCGGTTTAAGGCATCTCCCTTTCTTCTTCTGGGTGCTCCCTGTTTCCCAGAATGTGTCCCAGAGTTGGGGACAATTCTGTTGCTGAAGATGCTGCATTTCTCACCTGCTGATTGCAATTAGCCATGGCAAACTGGGGCCTGGTGAGCTGCTGAAGAGCTAACAAGAAGAGGAGACCAGCATGAGGCCTCAGCAGCACATATGCTGTGCATAAACAAGAAATGCAGGGCTGTGTTCCTGAGGTGGTTCCTCAGCAAAACAAGGTTCCCAAGGCCCGGCGCGTGTGGAGGCTCAGCTTTTGGAGGCTCAGCTTGCTCCTCACGCTCTTTCATGTTGTCATTACTTGTTTGCCAGAAAGAAAACATGGGGAAATAAAGGTTGTTGCAAAAAACAAATGCAACCATGGTCTTGTTAAGAAATCCTCACAGTCACCCTTATCCTGAGGCAGCATCAATCATCACTGTGGATGTTACCTTCGACGTGGTGGTTGCCACACCAGGGTTATACCAGGTGAGCTCTGGAGGTGGGCAGGGTCACCCCCGTCCCCTGCCCAGCCTCCTGTGATTGAAGCATCCACATGGGCTCTGAAGAACAGTTCCCAGTAATCTTTACCTCATTCTTCACCTACTTGTAAAGAAGCCTATAGCAATGCTGACTTATCTGCTGGGGCCAGGCAGGTTTTCATCTCAAATCTCCAAGTGAAATTCCCCTGAAGTCTGTGAAGGTAAGTCAACCTTTCCCGTGTGTGCCCCAGGAAACCATCTCAGCATTCTCTCAGAGGTTCATAAACTGCCCAGTGCAGAAGATGACGCGTGAGAGGCATGCACCTTGTCATTCCTGAAAACACCAGAGCATGATTATTTCGGAGGAAATTCTGTGTACAGCAATTATGACCCACAGGTTGTTCTCTCAAAGCAGTGGGAGGCAGTAGTTGCATCTGCTTAGAAATTCCTAACAAGCCCCAAGCCAAGGTGTTAAGAATGTACACGCTAATAAGGTCTTCCCAGGACCTATGTCTGCCCCTTCTTCTTAAATAAAAAAGCAGTGAGAAGGTTCACCTTTAAAACCAGAGACTAGAGCAAGGGTGAACCTCAGACTGAAAAGAAACCCCTCCACCTCTGGGCCCCAGGGATCTCCGTAGCCCACCAAGAGATTCCTCACGCTGCACCAGCGCAGCGGCTCGAAGGATGCCAAGCCCTCTGCTCCCCTCTCCCTCAGTGCTCTAGGCAGAGGAGACAGCATCTCTCCATGCTCCAAGGGTAGAGATGGGGGCTGGGGAAAAGGGGCAAAAAGCAATTCTTTTATGAAGTGCAGGAAGACCTTTTGCAGGCCGCGTGCGTCTCACTTTCCTTACAGTGGGATGTCTGGATGCTTCACCCCTTGACAACTGCTGTCAGGTGCAGGGGGTTGTGCCACTTGCTGGGAGTTGGGATGGTGGGAGGTCACTGCAGAATCCTGACCCCCCCACACTGTTGTCAACATCTCATCACTCACCATCAACCCCAGGCACAGGATGCAGAGGAGATACATGAGTGAAGGTGGAAGCAGTCCCTGTGCCTAAGGGGTAACAGAATAACACAGGGAAGTGATCCCCAGCAAAGAGGCCCTCTGCCCCCCTGACCCTCCTCCTCTTCCCACAGTAGAGAATCTTTCAGGCCACAAACCCCCAAACCCCAGCACTTTCATCTTTGGCCACATCCACTACCTTCACAGTGGCCTCCTGGTGTCATGAGCCACCTCACTGTCCATCGTTCTGGGCCTTAAAAATACAGGGACCCTGGAAGCTGGCCCACAGTTCAGAGTTTTGAGGCCCTCTCATGATAAAAAATGCTTGGGAACAAGAGTTCCCAGATCAGCAACATCTGGGAGTGGCAGAGAAGAGAGATGGTTGCAGAAGCAGCAGAGAAAGGTGAGAGCAGGGGGCACGATCAGCCCAGAGAAGTTGTGGATGCCCCATCACTGGAAGTGACCAAGGCCGGGTTGGATGGGACTTTAAACAACCTGATCTAGTGAAAGATGTCCCTGCTCACAGCAAGGGGATTGGATGATCTTTAAAGGGCCCTGGAAGGAAAAAGTCAAACTATAACTTCCTGTAGAACTGCAGAAGAACATCAAAGCTTACTAAGTTAAAGGAGTGCCTCGAAGGATTAAGCTATGCTCCTGTCCATGTTTATAGATGGAGTCCAGAGGTTTTCACAGTCCAGCCTCTGTGTGTAGGTAAAAGCAAGATGAACTCACACATCTGTATTTCATGGCACAGCTCTTCTGTTGTTTGATTTAATCTGGGAAGGTTTTGGTGGATATAGAGGATCGGGCTGAGAAAAATGTAACAACTTTTACAGTAAGTCAAATTTTTTACTGGCAATTTCCACCTTTTTCTGGTTCTGTTCCCAGGGGATTCACAAAGGAATTTGGTACCTCTCCAGGTCATTCAGCACTTTGGAATGTGCTGTAAAATTATTTACCCTGAGCAGCATTGCAGGAAAGGCATCCATCAGTTAACTTCATCGTCAGCCTTCTCTTCTGAGGAATGTGTTGCTGATGATGAGTCATAAAGACATTGATTTTAACATTTTCTTCGAATCATAATTCTATTCATAAGATTACATAGTGGCTCTCAGGGATCTACTGAGTTTTTAAATCTATAGTCAATGCCTATTCTTCTCAGTTAAGTGCTATATAATGCATAGGATGACCTGGCAATTTTTTATTTTTAGACACATTGCTTTTGGAAAATGGTGTCTTACATCTGAAAAATTAAGTTAATACAAAAAAAAGCTTTCTTTTTTTGAATGGTAGTCTTTGTTTTAAAAATTCAGTGTAATGGTTCAGTTGGGTGAAGCAGAGTGTTATAATTAAAGGTTAATATCCATCTTGAGTTAATATCAGAGGGATTCCCATCATGATTTGAGATCCCAGTGTTCTAAGTTGCTATAAATCTAAACCAATGGTTAAAAGTACAAAACTAAAAAGGAGCAAAAACCTAGGAGTGAAAATGAGGTGCAAGATCTAGTCACCAGGATTGTAGAATGACAGACATATTTCACAGTCTATATTGCTGTGCACTCAATTTTTTAGATAAATTCTTCCTGGCTATGCTAAAAAGTTATTATTATTACTACTAGTAGTACTACTATTATCTCCCACTTTGTCTGCCAGAGTGAACTCTCAAACTCTCTTTCATTTAACTTCATTCCCTTCTTCTGGTCTTTACCTACAGAATGTTTGGAGAGCAGGCAACACTCCATGAACCTCTCTGAAACCCTCCAAGTAGACAGCTGGTTCCCCAGATTTGGAGGCAGTGTGTTTTTCATGCACCAGGAAGCCTACCACCATGATGCTGTGCCATTTATGGAGAGAAGGTGAGCTGCTTCCCTGAGTCTAGTGGAGAAGGTGAGAGCTTCAGGAACATACCAATGTCCACATTTTACTCTATTTGATGAGAATTTTATATTCTGGGTGAACATTAGAGCGCTTGATGGACATTGACTGGCTCTCTGGCAAACAAAATGCAGTCTTCACTTGTATAATTTGTCTTTAGTGATCATGAAGCTGTAAGGAACTTTCCACCTTGGTGCTGTCATCAAGGAAATAAAGCACTTTCACTTTGCAGAACTGATATTACAAAATCTCTCTTGCTAATCTTACATGCAGCCACTGTAATTCACTGAGTCAAAATAATAAAATAAAAATCCCAAGACATTATTAAGGGCAGAGGGAAACAGAGGAGAAGTTGACCCAGGTTAGAACCTGACAGGATCTCATCTCTGGCTTGTGTGTTTACTGGTCCCTGTCTCTCCTTTCCATGTTTTTTTCCCAAGTACTTTGCATAATAAACAAGTGAGAGGTGGGAACCAAGATCTGCCTAAGTTTTAAAAGTAGACAACAGGGTTGCAAAATGTGATGGTCAAATCTGAAAAAAAAAAAAAAAAAAAAAAGACAAACCAACAAACAAATGAAAATCCTGTCCCTTCACTCAGCAGCCCTTAAAAGTACTTTGAATATGATCAAAGTTGTTCTTGGCAACCTGCACGAAACGGGACATTTTTTGTTCTACTGGCCTATG
The DNA here is from genome assembly GCF_025592945.1 of Manacus candei. Lineage (NCBI taxonomy): Eukaryota > Metazoa > Chordata > Aves > Passeriformes > Pipridae > Manacus > Manacus candei. The sequence goes on from NW_026138131.1 coordinate 2,190,016, forward strand.
TCTCACAGTAGCCTGGCAAGCAAGAGCCCCACAGGGCTGGCTCTCACTTGGGTAGATAAGGAAAGGGGTATAAGACAAGTGATAGTAAAAGTACCTGAACCTGCTGCTTCCTTTGGGCTGTAAGGATTTTTGGTCTGTGGTTCTAGAACTATCAAGATCACAAGTGCTGCATAAATGCCAAGTATAGTATTCTTGGGGCTAAAAAAAAAAAGGTAATCTTTCCTTATCCTACAACTGTGAGACCAAGGTAAATGCAACTGTTTAGAAACACTGCAGTCCTGATGCCCCTGGGGAATTTTAATGTGTTTTATAAACTTGTTTCCAAACCAAGCTATTAGGAAAACAAGATATTTCTCCATAAAGCCTTTCTTTTTCTCTCTTCAGGGACAGTACTTCGTGCCTTACAATGCTTTAACTCAATCAGAATCATCATTTTTATAAACAGACCATTTTTCATGACTTGCTTGATCAACTTGGGAAGGCAGCTTTCAAGAAATTATAGTCATACACAGGGAAAAAAAATCTTACTCCATCTGTTGCGACCAGAGATGTAATAGAAACTGTGTCCTTTCTCTCAAGGTAATGCATAAGGAAAAATACAGACATGCACTTGTTTTCCCTTCACACTCAGCTGCAGTTATGCAATGTTACAGAGGGAACAAGCTCTTTCACAATGGATTGCAGAGCTAAACTTTTTTTTTTTGTACAGAAGCTTATGGTGGAAGACACCAATATTTACCAAGACCTTCCCCTGTAGAGGAGGAGCTTTCAAGTTGGTGACTTTTGAATACTTAAGTTGGAACAAAGAGGGCCTCAAGGACGCACAGCCCAAATAACCATGGTGAACTGTGGCTTCACTGGAAGCCAACTGGTTGCTCCACAGTGAATCAGCTTTGGTGATGAACAAAAGGTTTATTGATCTTGGAGGTTTTAATTTACCACATTTATCTTTATATCCCCCAGGTGGACTATATACATAAGGGGAATTGGGTTTGGGTTTACTTTTTGTCTCAGCACAGGAATGTCAAAAGGTTGACACCTGGGGCACACACGTAAAGGACTTGCTCTGAATGAGTGGGAGAGGATCCTGTCTGCTGACTCTGTTGAGGGGCTGGGAGTCAGCCAGAAACTTCAGGAAACTTCTGAGTGTTGTGGGACTGCAGAGTGTTTTCAAGCACTCTCATGGCCTCATCAAAGCCATACTTTCTCACACGCATTCCCCAGACAGAAGTGAGAGGTCTCTTTCCCATCCCCTCCTCACACATGTACTCTAACATGTAAAATATTCAGGCAAATAAACATTTAGCAGAGAGTCCAAAAAAAACCCCAAACTTATTCTGAGTCTCAGTGGTCTCAAAGCAGTGCTGTCAAACTGGAAGTACAGAGAGCAATCCAAAGAAGTTTTGAGACTGCTGTTCTAGAGAAAATGTGGTGCCACAAGCCCCAGATAAAGCAAACATATATAAGAGGAAATATCTGCTTATCTGAGAATTACTCAAACATGCCTTTTGTGGCAGGAAAGAGAGGCAAGGTCCTCAGATTTACCTACTAAAAAAATACCTCAAGCAGGTGTGTTACACTGCATAGAAATGGACTTTGCACCACAGCATGGATCTAATTAATACACCACAACTCACAGGAATGGAGGGTTTTGGTTGTCTTTGAAATGTTTCTTACTAGCTCTCTACAGACTTTTGAAATTTTCCTCGATTGAGAAAAAAGGCACGAGTAGTTTCTTCTGCTTTTGAGGTCTCTGAAGCTCAGACTGTTGGGGAGGTAGTTAGAGTATTCTGAGTTTGAAAACTGTAAATAAAATGCTAAAATGCAAACGTAGTTTTAGAAAGTTACTGATTTTGGCTGAGCTCTCACTGCAGATCAACAGTGGATTCTCCTTTGCAGGTGCTGGTGCAAGTAACACTTTCTGATAAAGAATTTTTTTTTTCCAATGCAGTGCTACCACTGTTAACAAACAACTCTAATCAATGTTCTGCATCACTTTCTGAGAAAAAGCATTAACTGGGGGATGGTGGTAGTGGTGGTGGTGGCGTTTGCAGCAGAAAGGAGCAATAACAAGTAAAGCATCTCTGTATTTCTATAAACTGAAACAAATTGCATAGAGAGAGAGGAGGAGACTGACAAAGGGAGAATAGAAAAGAAATGGATTAAACTATCTACACTGGTCGTGGTTGTTGGAAGAGACCCTATGTTGTTCTCAAAGTATAAGTTAGCTACTCAAATTCCACCAACAGTACTGGGGATTTCTCTTCTGGGAAGTTACACATGATATGGTGAACAAAGGGAAAATATTGTTAGTTTCTTATTATAGACTGTGAATAAGCAGCGTTCTGGGTATTAGTGAACATTGAATCAGAAGATTATCATGGAGTGTAAATTAACAAGTCCATTAGGAAGAAACTTGTAAGACAGAGAGAAGGGTTCTGTGTTTCCCGGTATTCCTCAGGGTGCAACAGTCACCTGACACCAGTTCGTTCAGGCTGGCATGTTTTCCACCTCTCCTAGGCTCAGTTTACCCCAGCAGAACTAAATGACCCCTTTCAAGATTGCTCAAGAAGTATATGAATATCTAGTTCTGGGTAACTGAGTGTCTCCCTGTCTCTCAGCCAATTTCCCTGACTACAAAACCGTCCTCCCTGCCTGATGCCTTATTTTAAAGCGAATCCTTGACCACAGCTACACTCTCCACTACCACGTCATCAGCCAAGCCTGTTGCCTCCTTGTTGCCAGTAAACAACTTGATCACATTTATCACGTCATGATATTTTTGCCTCCTTGGCCGAACTCCTCAAAATTGCTCAGTTTGCAGCAAAGCCACAACAGAACAACCTCTGCTGCCATTGCTGGTCCTGCTTCCTGCTTTCTGAGGTGCAGATGGAAATCTGACCTTCACCTTGGAGTGATTTCCCATTCATCATCAAGATGAATAGCTGTCGATCCACCCTGTGCTGCCTAAAGAGGTGCCTCGCCAGCGACTCTCGGTGCATTACTTCCCCCCTGCACCAGCAGGACGACTTCTCTGCGGTGTTTGCACTGGGTGAATAGCGCTCATAATCTGAGGCTTAACGTCAAATATTTTCTGCAAGGGAAATAAAAATGTCAACAGGAAGTGAAATGTGACCTGATTAACAGTTAGACCTCTGACTCTGCTTCATTTTTGACTGATGTGGTGTTTTACAAGGATAATAATACCACCGATTCCTCTTAATTGATGGACCCTGATGGAAATATAAATTAAGCAATTAATACAATTCTCTGAGACTCATAAAAATAAACTGTACATAGAGATAGTCATATTTATTTTTTGAATGACTTTAAAAACACGTGTCATACAAAACATTATAACATTTTTTTCTAGGCAAAGCCAAGGCAAGTTTGACCTCCTTAAGAGCCAAAATGAGCCAGAGGAGGTGATGCAAATGATCTGCCACAGACCTGGGCAGCTTGATAACCCAAGCTGCCTTTTGTCTGGGGAGTTCTGCAAGCCCTGATTTTCATACTTTTTGTTTGAAACAAATCTAAAAAAAAAATAATTACTGTTTAACATTTAGAATCACGCCCAGAGGCCCCATTCAGGACTGGGAGCCCTTTGTGCTGGCTAAGAGCACGGTAAACACAGTGGGAGAAACAGACTCTGCAGTAAATGGCTTGTGATCTGATTCCTGATGCTTTTAATGGTTTCTTCCATGGGAGATGGTTTTAATAGTGAATAACAGACCAGTGTGACCTTGAGAGATGCCAGCTTGAAACCAATGTGAGTTTTTCAGAGAGAGTAGGAATTCTGGGAAAGCAAAAATTTAGGAGTTTGCAATACCCAAGTGATATGAAACAGTGTTTACAAACATTTACAAACAGAATGCTGTTGGATTCAATCGTGTTTGCATCCCTCCATGCTTGCACTAATGGGCTTCCTGTGATTGAAACGTTCTCCATGTTTCTTATTGACTTCTGGCTCCCGAGCAGTCAGAGTTCATACTCAAAAGCTTTCCTCTGCCACCATGAAAGCTCAGCAGTTGTGTTAATAGAGGCTGGGATTCTCTTGTAATGTCTTCAGGTGTAAAGAAAACAGCTTGTTCACCCAGAGGCACTCAGTGCTTGCTGTTTAATTCCCTTTGAAAAGTTACTCCCTGACACCCGGAGCAGAAGCCACACCACAAATTACAGGCAGTGAATAAAGCAGGGTTGTTGCACATGCAGTCTGTTCCCTACCTTTGAAATTTGAGAGCTGAGTAATTCGGAAAAAGGACTTGACTTCTTTTAAAATCAAAGTGAAGCAGATGCCTGTTTCTGTAACAGACATTCCTGCAAGCCAGGCAACTGGCTGTGGGTGCCAGAGGAAGAGATAACCACAGGGGAGGCCCTGTCTCAACATCCTGCCCCTCAAAATGTCCACAAAACTGGGTGAAAATGCATGAGGGTGCGGGACACATCCAGCCATGCTGCATCTTCACTCACAGTCAGATGACAGGCCCTATGAGAGACAGTCCTGGCTGTCAGTCGTGATGATGGGAACACAGCCTGTCCCAGGAGGAAGGAGGTGCCGGGATGCATGGATTCGCATGTCTCCATGACAGCCCCTGTGGGCCATCCGTGCAGCCATAGTGGCTATACCAGCTGGAAGGCTCACTAGTATTGACTAATCTGACAGGTACAGGGCAGGAGGAGCAGGTAGCACATCCACCACCACCACCTCTACGAGTTACTGCAGAGGTACCCAGGCTGAGGAGAGCCAGCTCTTGCTGCTGAGGCTCGTCTTTCTGAGGAAATGCCTTAATGGACTCGATGATTTCCCTGTCTCAGGGGAGAAGACTGGCAGCAAGACTGGAAGCCACCCAGCTGGGCTGACGCTCGTGCATAGTGTGGCTTCCTTGCAAAAGCTGAGTCAGGAAAGTAGCTCTGAGGAAGCAGTGGTAGCATCCCTCTCTTTCTGCCAGCCTACACTGGGGCTGTTGGGATCCCGTAGTGACCCCAGCAGCAGTGATAAAACAGCCCTCACTTATTTGTCAAGGATTGTTAACACAACACAAGTTGTTTTGATTGTACAGTGTAACCTGCGACTGCCATCAGTTTTATCATCTACATTGACATTTCTGTTTATCTTTCTGTCCTCCATCTGCCTCCTTTTTGTATGGACAGATTGGAAAGCCTGAAATCATGTAAACTAAGCAGGGTAACTACCTTCCCTTGCCTCACCATAATTCCTAACCAGCTGCTGTAAGAGCCAGCCAGTCTTTGCAAACAGCCATCGGGGCAGAGGAGGAGTTTAATCAAGTGTGTAAGGATGTGACTGCCAAGCTGCACTGTAGGAGGTGCTGAAAGGCAGTGATGTTCTCCATATCTTTCCTGAGAATTGTCCTGGTTAGGTGAACAGGATCACAGAATCATTTAGGTTGGAAAAGACCTCCAAGATCAAGGAGTCTAATCTTTGACCAATCACCAACTGTTGACTAGACGACAGCCCTAAATGCCATGTCCAGTCATTTCTTGAACACCTTCAGGGAGGGTGAATCCCCAGCTCCCTGGGCAGTCTGTTCCAATGCTCAACAAACCTTTCTGTGAAAAAATTCTTCTTGATGTCCAACCTGAACCTCGCCTGGCACAACCTGAGGCTATGTCTTCTTGTTCTGTTGCTGGTTGCCTGGGCAGAGGCCAACTTCCACCTCACTACAGTCTCCTTTCAGGTAGGTATAGTACAGAGCAATAAGGTCTTCCCTGAGACTCATTTTCTTCAGGCTAAACAACCCCAGCTGCCTCAGCTGTTCCTCATATGACTTACTCTCTAGACCCTTCAGTAGCTTCACTGCCCTTCTCTAGACTCTCTCCAGCACCTCATTGTCTTTCTTGTAGTGAAGGGCCCAAAATTGAACTTAGGATTTGAGGTGCAGCCTCACCACTGCTGAGTACAGGGGGACAGTCACTTCCCTGGTCCTGCTGGCCACACTATTGCTGATACAGGCCAGGACACCATTGGCCTTCTTGGCCACTTGGGCACACTCCTGGCTCATGTTCAGCTGCTGTCAACCAGCACCCCCAGGTCCTTTTCTGCTGGGCCACTTTCCAGCCACTCTGCCCCCAACCTGTAGCACCACATGGGATTATTGTGGCCACCAAAGTGTAGTTCCTGACACCTGGCCTTGTTGAACTTCATACTGTTGGCCTTGGCCCACCAATCCAGTCTGTCCAGATCCCTCTGCAGAGCCTTCCTGCCCTCCAGCAGATCAACACTCCCACCCAACTTGGTGTTGTCTGTGAATAGGGCATTAGTTTTGTGTTTCTGGCACCTCAGAGGAAACAGAAAGCAATAGGGTTTATCAGAGGAAACAACCAGGTATTAGGAGCATTTGGTGATTCCAGTTCATTTTCTTCAGGTACCTGGGACTTCCTGCTGGGCTCTGCATTGTGAGGTAGCGATGGCTGAGAGCATGGCTTTGCCACCAGCACGGTGCTGCACTTCTGAGCACACGCCCAGACACTCAGGCCCAGAAGGGTTTGGGATGTAACTACTTAGTGATCTACAGGGCTTTTTATGGTGGATACAGCATCACATCAGAAGGGCAATACTGATCAACTTTTATTTCCGGCAATAACTTGGGCTTCTTGCACCACTCCTTTACCAAGGTGCATTTCACACAACTGCTTTCCTAACAGGTAAACAGCATTAGTCTCTCCTGACAATGTTTGTTTAATTTTTTCAGGAGTTCTATTAAAAGGGCATTCCTTTGTCATCAGTCCAGTTTCAATGGCATGTTGCTAAACATACAGGTAAACCTACCTACTCTGCAACTGAGCTTTCACAATTCCTTTGTGTCTTGAATATTGCTCATTCATATACAAAGTTAACAGAGTGATGAAAGATGCAGATATGTGAACTTTATGCTTGGGGATAAACAGGATGGACTGGAAAAAGACCAGAGAAACAAATGCTATATCACATATACAAGTTTTCATTTTATGAAAAGAAGAAACTAAGAAACAAGTCAAATACTTAGAAATGAGGTACACAAAATATCATTGCATCCTTAAATTGGTCGTTTTGTGCTTGTACAGTTCTTACACACACGTACTTTAATTATAACTTAAAACTTCATCAAAACAAAAGAGGACACCATTCATGAATCCTCACTCTGCCTCTGTAATTTTCCAGTATAACTAAAACTGAACCTACACAAAAAGATGTGATCCAAACAGGCCTCCTTTGGCCATGTTCCAGACAAGCCAAAATGTGAGATGCAGCATCAGCTCACCATAGTGTGAGTCCTGGCTTTGCCCTCACATATGCATTGCCAAGCAGGTGGCCAGGTCTAGCCTATACACAAAATAAAACACAGAGGAAAAAAAGTGTGCTTTTCCAGGGTGTTGTGTGAATGATGTTATGGGAGTGATTGAATTCATGTCATGACATCTCTGTGAAAATTTGCCCACTCATCTTTGTGACAAATTATAATAAATCCCAAACCCTCAGATTAATTCCATCTCCTGGCACAAGGATAAAAGATCTCAGTAAGAATTCTGCTTCTAGACTGCCTGGGCATGGCAGAGAGTACTTTCTCAGCTTTCTGAGTAATGCTTCCACCTTGCAGGGGAGACAGGACTGGCAGTGCTGCTACCTTGTTAAGGGCACACAGAGGGCTGCAGCTGGCACATCTTTCACGCAAAAGGCAAGGAGTCCATTGCTATCAGTTTATTGGTAGTGGGGGCAGAGGATATCTTCTGTGACCTGTAAGGAGAAGAGGTAGTGGGAGAGGCTGGTTTTGCTATCTTTCTCCCACAGCTTCCTGCTGGCTCTGAAACCATAGGGGTGTTAAATGGCTCTGCAGAGAGCAGTCAGTCCCTGTCCGTGGCGTTCAGCAGGAAGCAGGTTTATGCTGCTGCTCCCTGAGGTGCACTGGGCTCTCAAGAGCACTGTGGAAATGTTGATTAGACAGAGTGACGTTTACCTGGAGACCACTGGGAGTTGGACTAGGTGACCTTTAAGGTCCCTCCCAAGCCAAACTATTCCATGAATGAGCATCACAGCTATTACTGTGCGTTATTGGATTGTTACTACTCACAGGCTGAGAAGCCATGTCTCCTACTAGGCTGCTCCATGTGGAGTGTTTTTCAGAGCAAAACTTTTCCACACACCACTACTGCTGCTGCAGTGCTAAAATGCTGTTTATAAAGTAATGCCAGTGTTGTAGTTCCAGGTCCTGTTGCCTCTGGGCTGACAGCTTGCAGCAGGGAACTGACCACTCCCCCATGCCTTCTTTTTATCTGGGAGATATGGCAGGTGGAGGTCAAAAAACCTCTGTTGTGTTCGAACACAGGGCCACAGCATGGAAAAGTCTGAGAAAGCCTGAGGCAGTCTTTTTGCAGGGCAATTAGCAGCTAATGGAAGCTAGACCAGGGTATGGATGGACTGCCTGCCTGCAAAGCCCTTCTTGTGGTGGTGACACGCAAAGCAACCAGGGAAGCATCCTCACTCCTCATAGACACTGTCCCCTCTCTGAATATTGCTAAATCACTTTGTCTGCAGTGATAAATCCAGGGAATTACGTATCCTTCCCAAAGTATCCACCTGAGTGGAGCAGACAGGGGGAAATGCCTGCAAGATGAAATGGAGGAGAAGGAGGTCACTGTGCTCCTCAGGGCAGGAGATCCCTTTGCTTCCCAGTGCAGAAGAGTGATAGCATTCATGCTGCACCCTACCAGTGTTTGACTTTGATGCCTTGGCTCCCTGGAACCTGACAGGAAGGTCTGAAGAGCAGAGGGCTGAATCCCCCCCAGTCTTGAATTATACATCAGAATAGCTGTGTGTAGGAAGTTTAAATACAGCTCAAATATTCTCAACTGTACTGGTTTTGGCTAGGACAGAGTTAAATTTCTTCACTGTACTATGCTGGTTTGGGTTTGTGATGAAAACAGTGTTGTTAACACACTGATGTTTTTGTTACTGCTGATCAGCCCTTGCACAGGGTCAAGGCCTTTTCTGCTTCCCACCCCACCCCACCAGTGAGGAGACTGGGGGTGCACAAGAAGCTCAGAGGGTTCACAACTGGGACAGCTGACCCCAGCTGACCCAAGGGATATCCCACAGCATATGGTGTCTTGATAAGCATATAGAGCTGGGGGAAAAGGAAACAGGGGATGCTCAGAGTGACGACTCTTGTATTCCCAAGTCACCATTACATGTGATGGAACCTGGCTTTCCAGGGGATGACGGAACACCCATTTGCAAATGGGGAGTGGTGAATGAGTTCCTTGTTTTGCTTTGCTGGCATGCACAGCTTTTTCTTTACCTATTAAACTGTCTTTGTCTCAACCCACAATTTTTTGCACTTTGACACTTCCGATTCTCCCCCTATCCCACTTGAGTGTCGGGGCTGTATGGGGCTGAGCTGCCCACCAGGCTAAACCACAACACCAACATTTTTATTTTAGGCTCTGTTCAAGTTCACTTGAAGCCTTCAATCTGTTGATTTGGGTCACCTCTGGATCAGGCCCTTTAATTCTCCTTAAGTGTCTACAATTTCAGCGGTGTGGATGGCCAGTGGTACCTGCCACCCTCACCAGCTGCCTCCCTCGATAGCTGTGGAGAGGCCACAGAGACTTCCAGGAGGAAAAAGAAAACAGGTTTCCCAATTCCTATATCTTTCTGTCTCAGTTTTCAGGGTACAAAAACAGCTTGAAGGGAGAAATTCCGTGGATACCCTTATTTTGAGACTTTGGACTAACATTGTTACCATGAATTACAGATCCTTTGGAAAGTGGGACTGAATGCTAATTCTCCAGCACAGATGAGGTTTTCTTCCATGGATTTAATGTTTCTTAATTATTCCAGCACTGCACAGAGAACAACCCCTTTTGCATAGGTATGACTCACTTTCCTAGCCATGCTAGGAAATATTCCTGACCTGGCAATATTTATCATCTTCAGAAAGTCTGTATTTGCTTGATTATGAGTTTTTTTGCATTTGGCTAGGGCAAAAGTCAATGACAATAAAACAACTCCAGAAAAATCCCTGGGGTAGTTTTCTAATGAGGTACATGAGGAGTCTAATTATAATCCATTGGTAGCAGCACATATGTAACTGTAGTCTAGAGGGTTAACACAGAGTGTAGAGTGCTTTTCTTGAGCAGAAAGCAGCAGATCCCAGTTGCCTTACTTGCCCTCCTAAATAATAAATCATTTTTATGAATGATTTCAGGAGAAGCTACCTGCCTTGCTGAAGTTATTCTGGTGCTGTTGTTGAGAATAGCTTTGGTGTCAGGGACTGAGGATGTGATGGCTGGAATACTGCTGCTTGTGACATTTAGTCAGGCAGGTTGCAAGCAAGTCAGGACTAATTCCTGGTTTTTTATTTATTAAGATTTTTTTTATTTATTAGGAGTAGGGGAACACAATAACAACTTTGGGGCATTTTTAAATTAAACAACAAGTATGAAAAAGAAAACCAAACTGAATGTAAGTGATTGATGCTGCTTATTTGTTCGTATGTTGCCAGGGAGCTCCAAGGAGAGCAGGGAACAACCAATAGCAGGCAATGGGGGTGTAGGAGGTCTTTTTAATTATATCACATCATTTTTCAAAATAATATTATGTTGTCTCTCACAGGATTTTAAACAAACATCTTGGAAACTCATTATGTTATGTTTTTGCATGTGGATTGCCTGCTCAGCCATGGTTAACCACTGACTTTGTGTTTAGGTTCCCACTTAGATAGGCTGTGTTCTCACCCTCCCACTGCCAGAAAGTTAATAGTCTAGAAGAGATAGGAAATTGGAGAAGACCTGCAAGAATAAGTTCAGCATCCAAAGAATCCCACAATTAAAACTGTCACAAAACCCCTCCATCTAAACATGCATACAGCAGGATGAGCAGAGCAGTGGCCAGCACAAAGGGTTGCCTCCACAGATAGGACGAGTCAGTTCTGTCACCACAGAAATGTCCCCTCCCCAGGGAACTGGAAGGGTTGAACTGTGTGGGGCAGGTCAGGTAGAGGAGGAGAATGGCCAGGTGAGATCTGTGGGTGTTGCAAAAAACCTGTATTGGTTGTGCTAGAAACTGTTTTTTCCCATCTGTTCCTAAAAAAGTGGAGCAGTTGTTGACAAAAAAAAAAAAAAACAAGAGATCCCTCATCCATCAGTGAAGCAACAGTGCCAGGTTAGCTTGGGTGTTTGGTATCCCTATGATGCTTTGCTTTGCTGGAGCAGTCTCAAGGAAGATGCAAGAAGGGAAATCCTTTCCTCTGGCCCCACCTGGGCTGTTGTGCTACGTGATGTATTCTCCAGATTGTGCACCATGATACGGTCCTCTCTGTGACAGGCACTGTTCAGTCCAGTGTACATTAAACCTCCTACTGCTTAAGCATCTTTTCGCTTTAATGTGTGCACCTGGGCAAAAGTTTCAGTACCTCCAGGGATCTTCAGTCTTAGGCACAGGAGGCATACATTTAGGTATCTTCATCCTGGCAGGATGAAGGCCTAACTTGGGATACAGTTATATCAAAGCAGGCCATGGGCAATGAAAGGTTGGGGGAAACAAAGTAACAGATCTAATGAAAGATATTGAGAGATGAATTATGCAACTGAGAATCATAGAATCATAGAATCAGCTGGGTTGGAAGGGACCTCTGAGATCATCAAGTCCAACCCTTGGTCCACTACTGCCGTGGTTACTAGACCATGGCACTAAGTGCCACATCCAGTCTCATCTTAAAAACATCCAGGGATGGAAAATCCACCACTTCCCTGAGAAGCCCATTCCAATGTCTGATTACCTTCTCTGTAAAGAATTTCTTCCTAATATCTAACCTAAACCTCCCCTGGCAGAGCTTAAGAGCATGCCCTTTTGTCTTACTGGTAGATGCCTGGGCGAAGAGACCAACCCCCACCTGCCTACAGGTTCTGTTGTGGAATGATGTGATTAATCCATGGAGATTGTATCCACAGGAGCACACTAAAGTACACCACAGAACATCCCAGGTTCCTGCCTTTGCAGCAGTCCAACCTGTGTGCCTGCCCAGACCATGTCATTGCTCACCATCAGTCAGCACACCCTGATTTCCCTTGAGTTCAGAAACTGGCACTGTGGAGAGGTGACAGGGAGGTGTGGGATCAGAATGTGATGGAACAAATCTGGAGCCAGCGGCAGGGAACTGGTAACCAATTTGGAAATACAGACAAAGTTTAGAAACTGCAGGTCTTCCTGCAATTGCATCAGCATCAGCTTGTAATTAAACAATTGAGCTGGTGGAGATCCACAGAAAACCTTACAGAAAAGATTGGACACAGCTCATTCCATGAGAACTGTCTGTGCCTACAGAAGACCCCACATACCTCAGACAAGTATTCAATACAAGATCTACGGCTGCAGAGGAACTACAGCAACACTAACTTACAAACTTCAGTGGGTGGGCATAAAGAAAGGAGTGGGAACAGTTTTATTGCCCTCTCCTGTCCAACAAAGCATCTGCTGGGGGAGGCTCAGTCATTGCAACCTCCACTGAGGGAACTGCAGGTCACTTGTCCCACGATGTGGCCCATGGGCCACTGCCACAAGGCAAACAGGAGCAAACCCACCTCATGGATCTGCCTATGGGCCGCTCCATTTAGGGACACAAAGGATTTTCACACAGCCCTATATCCAAAGCATGAAGAAGATGTCTGAGACAAAAAGAGAGCAGTTGGGGTCCCAGCTCTTTTTTTATTCCTTTCTTCTACTTGTTTGTGAAAGAGCGATGCACCTTTCTTCTCACAGTCAAATCCATGTGTCTTCTTTCTCCTCTCTTCTCAGTGATACGCCATTTTCCTTTACCACATTCCCAAAAGAATTAGAGGAGGGCAAAACATCTTTTCCTGCACAGCATGTTGTCACACTGCCAAGATACTGCTAAGGCCAGAAATAAGTGCAGAAAAAAGCTTGATATGTAAGACCTGAGATCCTACCTTCACAGCTCCAGATTTCCATGAGCGTCTCACAAGCCAGAAGGTGTGATATCATGTCAAACTCTACTAATGGGTGATTTAAAAAGCAAACAAAGCCATAAAGGTCTGATAAGGAAGACATACATTTCACCCCAGACCACTGGAGAAAAGAAAAATAAGGAGGTGGAGTGAAAAAAGATTAAAACGGACACTGACTAGAAAAGCTGGGGTAAGGAGAAGTCCCCGTATTTCCTGTGTGGTTTTATGTCTGTAGAGTCTGCTTTTGCAATGATTGATATAACAAACAAGGGACTCACAAAAAGGCTCCTAATGCTCACTGATCAGAAGTATAATGACGTGTAAGCTGCAGCTGTTCCAGTGGATTTCTAAACAGCAGGCTCTTGTTGAATGAGCCCCATGATTATTTATCTCCATCACGGGCTCTTTATTCCAAGGTATTTGTTGTCTTCCGTGCATTTTGCCCATCAGTCCTTACACACAGAAAACTCCGATAATGGATATTTTTTATTAGCCTCCTCTTCCTTTTCCTGCTTCTACAAACACAATGCAGCCCCAAATCACCACGTTACGAAAGGGAAGGCGCTGCCAGTGTTTTAACAAGTGCCTCCCACAGCATTCTCCCCCATTAGCCTCATAAACACGGGGCAGTGTTGGAGCACGTGCTGCAGAGAGAAGGGTCAGGAGACTATTTATTCTCTCCATTTAAACAAAAAAGCTTTCTCCTGGGTAAGGAGAGAAGCAAACAAATAAATTAAGCTGTGCCTTGATGGAAGCATTTATACTGTGTCCTTGGGAAATGTACCGAGCGTGGGGATAGTGCAGGGCCGTGTTTAACTTGGCTGGTTTGAAATGGTCTCTGTGTAAGTGGAGACGTTGCCGGGGCACTGAGTGCATTCTGCTGCTTGGTGTTTTTTTCTAACATCTCCTGCCTAGTACAATCTGCTCTGTTTCAAGGTAAAGTGCTCCTTCTTTGGAGACAGTTTCTGGCAGCACTGTGAGCTGAAGTCACAGGACTGGGCTACAGTGAGAGAAAACCAGAGGTCTGACCGTGGTTGCTGCAGGACTGCTACCTGATACTGAGGGAATGCAGTTTTCCTATCTGCCAGACAAGGATAACGTTTATGCACCCACCTCATAGCTAATGTACTGCTACTTGAAATGACAAATATTTTTATTCTTTTCTTGAGACCCACTGAAGGGAAATACAGACAAAGGCAGGCATGGCTGATCAGTCTTCTCAAACAGGAGAAAAAAACTCCACGTCAGTGGCTCACGGCCATCTCCCCAGCCCCTCGGTTGATCACTCCTGTGAACCTGCACGCACGGTCCATTTGCAGGCTGGAAGTTATACTTGGGAATTCATTGGCTGAAAGCAGAACACAGTTAAAGGAAAAGCTCTTTGGATAGTGTGAACTGGCACATAGCACTCCCGATGTCAGCAGGGTTATGCTGACATATCCAGCAGTGATATGGCTCTACATGTCCATATTTATCAACATTTTAATATGAAAAGACATGTTTCTATTATTGTATTTAATTTTCAGCTGGTTCTTTTTCTCCCTTTTTTTTCTTGGGATGACACCATTGGAAGCCTGTTAGTAACACTTCTCTCCCTGTCACTCACTGTACCAACAAATATTTTATCTCCATATGAGAGAACTGTAGCTAAAAAGGTTGTAAACTACAAAGGCTCTTTGATTATCATTTTAGTGCAAGGTCAGCAGAAAGAGCATGCCTGGTATTTTTAAGAGAGTTTTAAACATTATTTTACATTTTTTCCTATTTATGTAAGCACAGAAATTAAAAGGCTGACTCTTTGACACATTCCTCCCCTTCTTCTCCATTGCACTCTTCTTCCTGGAAGCCAGTGTTACACAGGCTGTACAGAGGAGGGCACCAAGCCTGTGCATTCCTTGAATGGTTTAGCTCCATTTTAAAGTGGTGATGAGTGACAATAAACCAGAACCCAATGTACAAATTAAGTCTCCAAACCAGCATCAGTGTGGGCATGGGCTTGTCCAGCCAGGCAACTTTGGATGAATGAAACACAATATTAAAAAACAAGGTGTCATGGTTTGAATCTTGTTTTCCCCCAGAGGCTAAATTAAGTGGTAGACCCCAAGGGGTGGAAACCCCTGGAAGTTTTGAAGTTCTACCCAATGGGCGCTCCTGCAGAAATGTAAACATATCACAAGCTCACCGGAAGAGAAGAGTTGTAGTTTGGGTTGTTTGGAGAGGTGGCCATGTTGTAGAGCCACGAGGAAGGGGCTCTGAGCCCTTGGGCCCTTTGGGGCCCCCCAGCCCCTGGCTGGGGGGGGCTGCAGGGACCTGGAACAGCATAAAGCTGGGCTGGGTGCCTGTAGTTATGCCGGGAGATGTTTTCTCCATGGGCACAGAGCAGCAGCCGGCACTGACCAGAGAAACGGTGGCAGAGAGCCAGGAGATAAGACCTGAACTGGAGGAGCAGCAGAAGCAACATACAACACCGCAGAGAAGACTCCTGGAAAGAGCCGAGGAGAAAGAGAGCCAGCAGCCTGAGAGACAGAGTTTGGGGTAAGACTGTACCAGATCCCCTAAAACTCCTTTGAGACCCCTCTTGGAGAAGAGTGACATGGACTCCTATTGAGGAGAAGAGTTTTAGACATGCAGCACCGGAGAGAGAGAGGAGCTAAGAAGCTCAAAAGACGTCCCGGAGCTGGACCGGGACGGCCAGATGGAATGCGGGGGGAGTTGACCTTGGCTCCCCCCTTGCACTGCTGCCACAGTGGCAGCCTGAGAGACAGGGCACAGAGGCCCTGCAAGGAGCTGAGTCTCCTGGAGATACCAGACCGTCACGAAGACCCCCCTGTGTCTTCGTGATATGACGTGGTGAAACGACCTTGTCTGGGGTTACGAAGCCCACGGAAGACCCCTCGGTTGGAGGCGATGGGGCCGAGAGAGGCTTGAATACCTCCCTCGTGGATGCTGGCAGAGATCCAGCTATCAGCTGCTGCATGTGGAGAAGAAGACAGACTGCTGCCTCAGAAGATACTGCTGTTCAAAGACTGAAAGGGATCTGCCCTTCTTTCCCTCCTGGACTTTTATTTGGAGGGGAGAAGAGATCTGATCCACTGTAAATACTATATGTCCTCGTAGAGATAGTTTGTGATCATGTGTATAATGTGATGTGGTATTTATTTGTATAGTCATTGTAATATATTCCCTTTCCCCCACTTTGAGTCTGGTGTGTGTTTTGTCTGGAAAAACCCATCTCACATTAGGTTGAGATGTGGGAGGGGGAATGGAGCTAGAGAATTAGATTGTGAGACTGTCTCAAACCATGACACAAGGGCAGCCTGAAATCAAAGGCTTGCTGTGGCTTGCTGTGACAGAGGGACAGCAGTGAGCTGTAACCATGGTTCTGCAGGCATTGCCAAAAGGTTGTATTCTTTCACAGACTGTCTGGGATGATAAGCAGAGGCAGGAGGGCAGGCAGGTTTGGGGGGTTTTGACATTTCCAGGCAACTGCTTACTCAGAGAGCCAAGTGGCCGAGACTGTGACAAGATGCAACAGCTGAATGGCCCTGACAAATGGAGGCAGCAGCAGGACTAAAGGGCAGTAGACAAGTCCAAACTCACAGAGCGTGTGGCAGCTTTGACTCACTATCTGCCCCTACCCTCTGGGGGGAAGGTTGTATCACATCCAAGGAAAGGTCAATAGAGGCTGTGGTGTGGTATGGGGACCTTGGAGAAGACAGACATGACTTCTGCAATCCAGCAGGAGACCTGTGTAGTTCATTCTTCACCTCAAGTGCTTCAGTGGATTCATCAATGACTGTGCAGCTCTCGTACTGTGCAGATGTGGAGGTCTCCTTTAGCCCTAGGTCTTGGTCTTGTTCTCCTACAAGAATCTCTTCTGAAGAGGCACTGGAGACTCGTTCATCTTCCATGGCTGCATTGGCCTCAGGGAGCCAGAGAGTGCTTCCCAGCTTCCTACATGAGAGGAAACTCTTGTGACATACCAGGCTGAACCTGAGGAGAAGGCAAGGTTTGTCAGGGATGAAACATGCTCTGCAGTGCGTGCCCTGGCTCTTTGTCTGGGGGATGAACCTTCTGGGGCTCCAAGAAGGTCATTCAGAGCTGACAGAGCTGTAGCCACTGAAATATAAGGTCATGTAGGGACCTGCAGAGTGGAAGCTGCAGGGAGTCAGACTCGTGCAACTGTATTGATTGCATCAGGGTTAAATTTTCTCCTTTAAGTGCTGAGAATGCATCGTGTTTATTATTAGACAATGCTGCTCCTCTTGTTGCAAACAATTGCATATATTAATACTCAGAGGAACTGGGCAAAATTACGTGCCCACAGCTTTTTATAGTATGTAGAGTTCAAGAAAAGCACAGGGTGCTTTTAGCCAGATTGCAACATTTTTGTCTAGCTCGGCTGATGGGCTGTCTGCTCTACATCCATTCATTTTCTGCTTAAAAGGTCATGTTTAATTTTCTAAATGAGCTCCCCCACCACCACAAGCGCTCATCTCTAGACAATGTCTTTTCTCTCTCCATGGCAAGACATCACTGAATTTTTCCTCTGCTACCATGCTGAAAGGGTGCTCGTGCTTACAAGGCTTGTGTGCAGTGAGGGAGAAAAAACATCTGCCACCAGTGACTTCCTAGACATGGTATATTTACAAACCTTGTTAGTTGCCATGAATACGTCATGCCTGGTTGATGCCCTTATGGGCGAAGTAAAATTGTATGAAGGGTATTCTCTTTCCTACTCCCCTAAGGAAAAAGGCCTCATTCTGTAAAGGTAGCACATAGGTGTGAGAGCCCCAGGGGATGGGGAAGAACATCCTGTAATTCACTTTAAACCAAAACCAACTGGCCATCTTTAGAAGTTCTCTCACAGGTAGGTAATTGCAGTGTCTCTCCTGAGCCCCGCAGCAGTGTGGGGCCTGACACATGCCAGTCTAAGGTCCTACCCAAAAAAAATGTGGTTCCAGAGGAATGGTACCACATATCTTCTGTGGTAGAGCTGTGCACCAGTTAGTCTTCTCACATAGAAGTGGTGATCTAGGGTAGAGGGTTAGAGAGGGTTAGAGAAGGCTGTTAGCCTTCTCTACCCAAGAGCAGGTACTCTCCAGTGCTATTTTTCAAAGCTCCATCACTGTGAGAGTCTCTGAGGGGTGCATCCATACTGTTTCAAAATCCTAAATACCAGCTAATGATAGATATGGAAGGTATGTAGCTCTTGTAAGTATTCTTATGACTTCTGAAAAGGTATGTTCTTTTTTGAAAAACCTCCTTTCAGTGGGATCCATTTTAATGAGATCCTCTTTCTCTATTTCCAGGAAAAATTTTCTTAATTTCTTTTAGCCTATTAATACCTCCCAACAACATCTTTCGCTACCATTTGTGCGAGTCCAAAACTCTGCTCCTCTTGTAGCTTGGTTCTGAGGACATCACAGAGAAGGAACTGAACCTCTGGGGCTCTTCGTGGCTGGTTGTTTTGCAACGAGGCAGCAGATCACCCTCAGAAGTTCATGTAAGCAATAGTTAAACCATATGTGATAAGTCTGACTCGGTCTGAGTGAAACAGATACTCCGAACGGACAAACATGCATACGTCAGTACTCAGAGGGCTGGAATCTCTCTTCCATGCCAGCACCTATTTCTGTAACAAGACCTTTTATTAGTCGTAATTCAACTTTCTCAGCATTTAGCTGAAGAATTTGGAAATGTTCACGATTGCTTGCATTGGCTAAACAATCCTCCCCACAAGAGCCAAACAGTGAAATTTGACATTCACCCAGGTACAAAGCTAATTAAAGAATCACTCCATTGCTTTTTGTTGAGCTTTAAAATGAAAATCATGTTATGCTAGTTTTTTTCATGTACGTCTGACTGTACCTCTAGCATCTTTTTATAAAAAATTGCCTCCCACTTTAAAAATAAACACCTTACTGGTGCCTTCCTGCTTTTATAATGTCACAGAAACGGAGAGCCATTTGTAGAGAATACTGTCATAGTCCCTAAAATTGTATAGGTAAAGTAGCAGACCATTGCCTTCAGCTTTCCTACAGGAGCCCTTCACCGATATTGGCTCATATTTTTCCTCCTTCAACTGTGGAGCCAATCTCTGTGTGCCCTCTTGGATGTGTAAGTTGCTCTTTGTTTGGCACATCATCTGAATGTCAATGGGCCCAATTACGGTGCTTTACAATTCATCGGTACTTTTCGGGGGCATCTGCACACAGATATGTTCATTATGCTCTCAGCTACATTGTGTTTGCCTCTAAACTTGCATTCCCTTTTCCTCTCATGCTTGAACTCTCAGGTTTGCAAATACTGTCACTTATCAGCTGAAGAGTGCTGGGTCAGAGACTGCTGCATGTGGGCTCTGACTCTGCCTACGGAGCGCAGCACTGTGCCACGGACACAGCCAGACAAATGCACTTTCCTATCCTCTTGCCTTTTAAAGGCATGCTGGGGAGCTGGCAGCCACAGCTCAAAGTAAAGCAAATGTAGGCAAATAGGAGTGGGTTATGGGCCCAGTCCTGCCAAGTAATGAGCACATTCAGTAATTCCATGTCCCCAAGATCCAGTTCCCAAGTTCTTGCACAATTTGGCACTAGAGCTGAAGCACCTTACTTAAATAAAACCCCCTTTTCAGGGTTTGTAAGCAAGGAAAGGACCAGATTTCGGAAACACAGAATTGCTAACTGGAAAAGGGTTATGAGATGGCAGACAAAAGGGACAGAGCCAGGACTGAGATAAGAGATTAAAACAGCAGTACCAACAGGAGAAAGGCCACAGTATAAGCAGGTACAAAATACACCCCAGAGCAGTTCAGTGACAAAGGACACTACCAGAGAGAGACTGAAAGACTGGAAAGAGGCTGTTGGTGGCCAGAAGAGAAGATAAATCTGAAGCGGCATGAACCAGTTTGTTATCTGGCTGAAGCAGTCAGGCAGCACTCCCTGATAGACAAATTCAAGAAGCAATGACATTAAATAGATGTAAACAAGCTGTCTCAGCAGTAAAATTTTGTTACTAACCAATTAAATTTCATCTTCAACTCTTAGCTGGCGGCCCTGGCTCACAGCCCCTTTGCTCTTATTGTTTCACAGAGATAAAACATGTTGTATACCATTTCCATCAAAATCAAGAGATGGATGGAAAGCCCTTCCCTTCTCTAATGAGGCTGAAAGACTCCTTACCCTACGTATCAGAGAAGCCTGTCACATTTGCATTAGCTGATGCTGAGAGTTTTAGGGTTGTTCAGTAAGTGTTCAGGGCCGAAGAAGGAATGGGAGACCCAGGAAAATGTGTGGGTTAAAGAGGATCAGACTGTGTGTTAGTGAGGCCTGCAATTTCCCAATCAACTGCTCCTTCCTAAGGTTTAGCATTCACACCTCACCAAACAGTGCTGTGTGGGGAGCCAGAGACCCTTTGGCAAGCAGCTGCCTCATCCTCCAAGTAGACTATTTTTATTAATGCCAGGAAAAAGTCTACAGAGCAGAAATGTGCTGCTGCTACAGCCATCACCTGCCTCATTCTGCCAATGATTTTGTCCAGGGGAGAGTCTTTGTAACTGTAAATGACAATGCTGCTTATAATTCTTACGTTTCAGCTTATACCTCTTCAGTCCTTTCAATGTTCTCGGAGCTAATGATTTCAGCACAAGTTTCATTTTACATCACCCTCACTATTTACTGAAATGGATCTGTCCTGGGGACAGTTTCTTCTTTTTATAGCAGCTTTTACTTCTGGATGGAGCTCTTCATTTTCAGGCATGATCTGTTGTATAATGACTGACAGGAAAGTTGAGGGAGAGGAAAAAAATAAGTCATGATTTAGAGAAAGCAGAAACTTCTGAAACAGTGCAAGGCTCAAGCTGTTAGGTTTGGTGAGCCAAATGCTGGTGGCCTTTATGAACAGCAAACATCTGTAAATAGGGGGTGATTCCTGGTTGGGAATAGCCCAATGTGACCTATGTCTCCCCAGATACCTGCTGCATGCTGAAAAATGTTCCCTTTGAAACGCAGCCATGAGCACTGCGACACACCAGCAAGCTTCTCCTTCTTGACAGCAAATGTGTTTAAAGCCAGACCTTACAGAGAGCATTCCCTGGCCATTGGGGCATGCAGTGCTCTCCCACGGCCCTGCCTCTGAAACGGCATTTACTGTGCAGCAGGCAGAGAAGGATGAGGAGGGGCAGACTCATCATACTAACATTAATCACAATAATAAAGCTGCCCAGAGATGCTCGGGGCTGGCACTTGTCATGGAGGCAGGGAGGTCTGTGCTGTGGCCCTTAGACCCTTGCCAGAGTCTCCTGGTGGCCCTGGCCTCACAGCACTGAAGCAGATCTCGGGCTGGGAGAGCTGAGGGCTGTTGGGAGATGAATGGGGGGTCCTGTCAGGGCCGCAGTGGCTGTGCCTCAGCCCACAGTTCCATGCCCAGGTGGTTGTGGTGCCCCAGAGGCCACATGAAGCCCCATGCTGCTGCAAGTGAGGAGGGGAAGTGGACATCCACGGCTTTTCCATAGTGGGGTATGTGTGACTACCAGAGTGAGGGGGTCAGCTGCCCTCCCTGCTGTGTTGGTGGGTGCCTGAGGGGCGGCCGCAGGTATCCCTTCCTGCCTTTTGGAAGTGGGTTGTTGCTGCGCACTTCCCCCGAAATGAATTCACCTTGGCCATTCATCATCACCACAGGCAATCTAATTACAGCCCTGTCTCAAAATGAGAGGCTCATTTATAATAGAGACTTTGTCATGAAGGTGTAATACCTCCAACTACATTTTTGAAACATTTTTTAAAGGAAAATTAATTAATTGTCTGCTGCGTTTTAAAATAACCAGCCTCCTGAGGTTGCTGCAGCAGCACCCCTTGTGGTGTTCCCTCCCCACCCTGCCCACCTGCTGTGTGACAGTGAAATGCTAAAATTATTTTGGCAGAGGAATAGTCTCAGAGGCTGTTGTTTATTTTCCACAGCAGAGGAATATCTCAGGATGCAGCCTGCACCTCTGCCCTGTGGGACTGTCTCTAATTGCACGCGGCGCGCTGCAGAAACATTCAAAATGCACAGTTCAGAAAGCAGAATTAAACGTGGGGAGGGGGGCACCCACATCCAGCATGTGCCCAGATTGGTCTTTAAAAGAGGTGAGTGTAAGAATACGCTTACCTGAGAGGCACTGAAATGGATTGTGGACTGAGGTAGCTAATCTCCTACTGACATGCACGCAGCGCAACCACCAGTGAATTGGTGTAAGAGCTGAGAGGCTCCTGCCAGCATTTCTCACGTCTGTTTTGTTCTTTGTTTGAGCCATCTCTGTGGTGGGATGGTTCAGGTGGCTACTGGTCAGGAGGGGTTTCAGACCAACTGCAGAATGGCAGAAGGCAGAGAAAAACCTGGAGCAGACTGCAGCACCTCTTAATGTAAGGCAGGTTCTGTTCTTGCCAGGATAGACCATCTCAGGTCAATCAAAAAAGAAAGGTAAAAGCAGCGAAAGAATGGCCTTAATCTGTCTCCTTTCTTTTGTTATCTCCAGGGCTTGCTAGATAGTCATATCTCTTCTAACCACACTTCTTCATGTGGAAAGACCAAGCATTAGATGAGGCTTTGATGCAAAGAAACAATCACAAAAATGATGAGTCAGATCCCAGGCTTCACGACAGAGGAATAAACTGCAGTTTTATCTGGGATGAGGGATACTCGAGAAGCCCAGGAAGGGATGAACTGAGTTTGGAAGGGATCATCTGAGTTTGAAGTGAATGGTAGAAAGTAGGATGTGGAAGAAAGAGCAAGTTTTTGCACCAAAGAAGGAAAGCATATTGCAAGAAGATACTGATGGAGTGCTTTACCATTTTTCCTGGACTGGAGAGAAGAAATGGACACCTGAAATTCAAGGCAGGTAAGAAGGGAAGGTTTTCAGAGGAAAAAACTAAGGACAGGGTAGGGATTACAGGACCTCTTCTGAAATCTAGCTCATTAACTTTTATCTGCTGGTGGAGTGCTATAAAAGCAATGGAGCTCAAATAGTGACCATTAGGAACAGGACTTGCAGGAGACAGAAAATTTTGGATGTTTTTGCCAGTTGAAGCCTTCCTATGAATACAATGCCATACAAAGGATGTGCTGTATTGAGGTTGTACACATCTTCTTACATAGTGACACTCTTTACTACCCCATGAGATCTCTGTTACCCTCATGTTCTCTCAGGTAATGCTTTTAAGGTTAATCTGATGCTTGGATTTGGACAGAGGCTCTTGTTCTCATTGACTGGAAGAATAAATCACAAGACACATAGAGTACAACCCCATGGTCAGTGAGAAGAACAGGTTTTGTGAGTGTTCTGCCATGTGCCGCTCTAAGTTCTGTCCAAAACCAAAGGCACACAGAGAGCCTCTGCGCTGAGCAACCTGGCCTCCAAGGTGTGTGGAAAGGTGCCGGCAGTCACGGGGTTTCTATTCCCAAGCTCCACACTAACCAGCACAAGCCAGCTGGGGCTGGAAGCAGTGTAACCACATTGGTGAGGTACCAGGTCTGAGCTAACAAACCAGGTCAGCATCTATCCCGAGAGGTCCGTCTTGAGTACACCTCACTCCCACACAATCAGTTCAAGTAAAAGACAGGCAGATGTCTTTTCAGGTTGGGAGCCTACATCCCTATGAGGACAGGGAATAAGTGCACGACAGGAAATGAGTGGAGAACAAGAAGGACTGCAGTGGAGAGACTAGAGTAGCTGTCCAGCTAAGACATGGCTTCATCTCTGCAGGACTTTTTACGTGTCTGCTTAATGGTTCTTGCTTCACAGAGTTTGTGTTACACATTCTTGTCTGTATCTTTGCAGTACTAACCATGGAATGCTGCTGCTTTAACCCATAGTTTTGCTATTTTGATGTTGAGCTACATGTCTGGTCTAATTAGGTATTCATGCAGTGATAAACACTGTACAATTCTTGTGCACATTATGCAGAACCTTGCATGTTTCCCTGTGTTTTCTTTTATTTCTTTTGTAGTTTCTAAAGAAGGACATGATTATTTTGAAAGAGAAAAAAGAGATGTTTATAAAAGGATCCTACATAAGCAGAAAAAATGCTAAGTGTAGTCCTCATGAAACTGGAGGCTAGCCCACAGCTCAGGACCTCTAGACCTTTTGCTAAGGTGTGGAGGAAAGTGTCATGGAGGTGCACTAGCTTTTACCAGGCTTATGGGATAATTTTATGCAGG
The DNA here is from genome assembly GCF_025592945.1 of Manacus candei. Taxonomy (NCBI): domain Eukaryota; kingdom Metazoa; phylum Chordata; class Aves; order Passeriformes; family Pipridae; genus Manacus; species Manacus candei. The sequence goes on from NW_026138131.1 coordinate 2,214,172, forward strand.
TCACTTCAGCAGGCATCTGTGCACTTGCTCCACTGCAGCTCCAGATCTGCTAAGCCCACCAGGTGCTTTTTTACTGTCTGTATGGCAATGGGGGCAGCTGCACTCCAATAGCCCCCAAGAAAGGAGGGACCTCCTTCAGCAAGATGGGGAACAACATATATGTGGGGTCTTAGAAAAATTTGGACAATATTTATTGACTCATTTTAATTATTCCTCTGGAGTGTAATCTGCTGCTTGTATATCCCTGGGCACAGCTGAGCAGTTAATGCTGGCCATTCATTCAGAGTCAACACTGCAGACATTGTTAGCACTACAGCACTTGGTTTCTCAGTTGTCTGGTGGAAATCTAAAGGCTGGCTGGTCTGACTTTACAAATCTGTCCGAACCCCCAATTTTGACCACATTCATATTCATCTTTTCACTCCTGCCATGTGGGTTATGTCAGTATTTTAATGGCAAAGCCTTTGGACTTGATTTCAATCTCATGTTTTCTGGTATCCATTGCCAGTGTCTTCAATGAAGTAATAAACCTGCAATAATATGTCATGGAATGAGCAAGAGGAAAGTCAATCCTACAAGTTTTTAGAGGGAAAAAACTAATCCTGAACTTGACAAAAGCTTGAATTTCAATCCAGAATCTTACTGTCGCCATGTTTTATTTGATCAGCTAGGGGGGGTTTGAGGGAACATGTGCACACAAAACAGCTGTGTTAATGGGTTTGTGTGATAAAAAACAGATTCATTTGAAAAAAGTGTAATGTTACTGGCTGTTACTATACAACATGTAATACAGCCTAACGTTGTGTGCTATGCAAAATGAAAGAACATGCCAGCAATAGTCTGAAAAAGTATATGCTGTACATCACATTGGTTGTTGTTGGTTTTTTCTGCACTAGACAAAGGATACTATGTCAAAGAGCAGTGCTCTACATGAGGATAACTGTACAGTCATTTGCATAAAAATGATAGATTTTACAAATCTATCTGCTGGTCCAATCCTACTCTTGTTTACACTGTGTGTTCAAGTAACCAATTTCACACTATGTACATCAAAATTTAGTACTGCATGTATTATACACCCAAAAAGAAAGGAAAAGGAAAATGAGAAGAGGGGTATAGAGCTCTTTCAATTAAGATTTTTAGATTCTGTGGTACATTCATTTCTTTCTAAAACCATCATGAGAAAGCAGAGAAACTACTGTTAAAGCAACCCAGATTTCCAGACCTATTTCAGCTTGCAAGCTTCCTCTGCCCTTTGGGTCCTTCTCACCTTATATGCCAAGCAACCCAAAGATTAAACAGCACCTGTAGGTTGTGAGTATTGTCAGGTCCATTTTTTATTAGCTGTGTTTTCTACAGCTCCAGCTTCTGGGTTCATGTGCTTCCTTCAGCTTTCAGGGTAAAGGCTGAATACGTAGCTTCAGGGATTGTAATGAACTCAGATTGTTGTGGAGACTTCCTTGTCATCTCTCCAGTGTGGGAAGTTTGATGGTAAATCCCAGAAGCTGTGGAAGCTCTGCCTGTGCTATCATCCTCTCACATTGCCAGGCAGAGCGTCAGTGGGTTGCATTCACTAGCAGCTTAGATGCCATCACGGTATGATGGTGCTATTGGGGGAGCTTTGCTTTGATGTCCCTTCCACCCAGTTCTCCCTCAGTGCATGTCTAATCCTGTGATCTTCACAGCCCTTCTTTTTATTTCATTACTGTTCCCCATAATCAGTTCTTTTTCTCCTTTTCTTCCTCTTTACTTCTGCCCTTTCCTTCCTCAGGGATCTTCAAAGTTTTGTAAGGGCCAGCCTGCTCCTAAAAGGAGACTTGCAAAAAGTAGTGGCTGCCTTGAAAGGGCAGAAGCCATGTCAGTGCCAGCAATCACTGGAGCTGCACAGCTGTAGCACCTACTTCATGCTTCTACTGCCTTGTGCTTCATAGCACACCCAGGTATTTGGATGGAGAAGACAGGAAAATGTTCCTTCTTCTCTGAATATGGAATTTTCCTTCCAGGTTATGCAAAACTGTCCCATGGCACTTTGAATTGTGAACTGACAGGTGCCAGGGGACTAAAAGGCCTCTGTAGGCTGGCAAGAACTGAATGACCCAAACCAGGGGAACTTTGCAATGTTTGGTGGAAGAAGTAAAAATGTGTCTTTGAATCACCCCAAGAAATGAGGTTCCACCTGCTTTTTAACATGGTTCACCTTTGGAATGCATTAATTTCTCCATGGATTTCCAGGAAATCAGACTGTGCTTTACAATTTCAGAGTTAGACAGCCCTTAGTTCTGGAGCCTCCAAGAGGCCACATAATTTGTATGAATCCTTTCACCGATCACAGACATGACATGTCAGGTGTTTGGAAGTACAGAATGATGCTAAACAACAGTTGGGGAGAGGCAGTGAAAAACGGCATGTTCTGTGGGAGCTGTAAGATAGAATTAAGGAGACTGAAAGAATTTAGTGGGTAGTTGGTTGGGGCACGTGCACACTTTGTGAAAAAATGCTGTGGTATCTTCCATCAGCAGAAGCAGCTACAGCCCCAGTAACACATCTCCTACGGACAATGAGGAGAAGGGAGAAGGATGTTGAAGGGAGAACACTATCCACCGAATACTTCTCACAGTTCCTGACCATTTGGCATTGGTCTCCCATTTAGCCTTGACAAAGCCCAAAACTTCTCAGGTGGCCCCTGGAGGGGAAGGTGGGCTTACACTGAGCCGTACCAGGCCTGCTTGTGGCCTGACACATTGTGCATCTTCTGCTGTTTATTTCCAGATGATCTGCTTTGATTTTTTGTCTTTATTGCTGTGGATAGTCAAGTACTGTAAAACACGTCAGAGTCCTTATAGCTTCTTTCTGGAGGAAGAGAACAGCACATCTCTTTTAACAACAGAAGAGAGAATATGGAGGCATTCGGAGGAACTGAGTGAGGGACCAGTGTTTCATTGAGACACCTGACATGAACCCAGGAATAAAAAGTAACCACCTGCTTTAGTTTTAACTGCCGCAGTCAAATTTTTAGATTAGAAAATATGAGATCTATCATAATCCCTGGTAGGCTGATGACTTCAGTTGTATGGGGTTCTTCTCTGACTTGAAACAGATGAGCAGGGAAGAGTTAGTGTTACAGAGGCAGACTAGGAATTCAAGACAAGGAGCAGATCCCAGGGAAGTGCCCAGGTGCAGAAGAAGAAGGCAAAGATTTGCCTTATATGACATTGTTGTGGGAAGCTTTTCGGAGAGCAGAATGAAAAAAAAGAATCAGTGGAGTGGTCTGCTGTTGGTGAAAGTGTTTTTGTCAAAAAGCAATTATTTTTTGGAAGTGTATCAAAATTTAAAATGGGAAAATGAGAGACAATTATCTTTTGACCTTCTCATTTCACTGTGATAATGTCAAATTGTTTCATTTATGCAAGTGAAAAAGTTTCATTCTGATTTCCTCATTTAGATCTGGATTTTTCCATTGCAACATTTGTTATTGTATTTACATATCTCTTCTATATATTCCATATTTATATTGACTCAGTATTGCAGAAGTACAGAATTTTTGGTTCTGCAGAAACAATTCTATATAATTTTTTTAAGTTAATTTGTTTTAAAAATGGTGATGTTCCACAAACACACCACCCCCCCGCAAAACAGACACACAGATTTTTCTGTTGCCTCTGCTTCTAAGGAGAAAAATTAATTTTCCCCTCAATTTTGAGTGCACTGCAAAACCTTCTGAGGCCAAGGTGCTTGTATTTTGGATCAGTCTGTGTTCTGAGCTCAGGTTTTGACTCTGAGAACTTGCAGTGATCAAGTCGTAGTAACAAATTTGTGAATAATACCTGTCTTCTTAATGCATTTTAAAGCAATTCAAATTATTTTCAGCCACTTTCCATACTGTCTTTGAGAGTCCCTCCTCTCTCACCCTGAAGGTGCCACTCTCAATTCCACCATGCAGTCAAGTCACAATCCCCGTGGAAATATACTTCATAGAAAGAGCAGAAAGTCTCCAATTACCTTTCTTATTGTTTCATTACTTTCTCCTTCTTCCAAGGGAGGCCAGTGTGCTGAGCATGTGCCTGCTTTCTAAGCTTGCAATGCTTTTCTTTGGATTCTCTGCACCATTACCTCATGTTGTGGGTTGGCATTTAAAATATAATTGTTAACAGTGACATTGGGAGAAACTACACAGTGATCAGAAATCAATGTGTTATAGGAAATAACTAGTTGGAGTAGCAGTTCCTGTGTCTTGCTTGAAAATCCTTCAGCATCAGTCTGCAATTAAGGAAAGAACAAAAGAGTTTCCAGAGACTGAGGTGCTTTTCCCAAGAGGGTATGTGTGTGTAGAGGGGATGAGTGCTAATTGTCCCCTCTCTGCTCCTTCTGTCCAAGCCGACCTGGCAAAGAAGTCAAGAGGGATTTAATGCACATGTAAACCAGAAAACCAAGAGGAGTAGTGCCTTTCCCTGCTACCACGTTATGTTTTCACTCCCCCACTGGGGCCTTGGGAGGTTGCTGCTGCATTGATGGAGGATGCCTGAAACATGCATTCAGAGCAGCAAAAGTCAGTTTTAAAAAATTTCCCAGGCGAGTGTCAGTGTGCCACTAATCAAATTGGGGGTTGATTGCAAAACTAAAAATGAAGCAAACACTTTGCATAATTTGGTAGACTGCTGCTGCCTGTGTGCGTGTGTGTTTATAGACTCTTCTTTAAGCATTGTGAATTGAATTAATCATGGAAAGAGAAGCACTCCGTGTTCATATTCTTGGTGCAGTTCCAGAGAGACTTTGTATGTTCTGCTCTGCATTTAAGGCTGGGTTAGGAAATATGGGAGAGTCTGGGCCTCGTTCTCCAACTACCGTGTTTGTGGCCCAGATTTAAAGGCAGTTCAATATATTTTGCATGACTTGAGAAATTTTAGCCTGCATTCCATATTTACTGTGCAGAAATGGAAAGAGCTGTTTTATCTCAGCTTCTAGGAATGCTTAAGTTAAATATCTCTGCCTACTTGGGTAACCAATTTATTTACTGAAATTAAGCACAGGAAATCCCAAATCCAGCTGCAACATCCCAAAAATGCAGCCTTAATGAACATGAGAAGTCCTCAAAAATTTCCAGTTGTCATCAGTGCACCTGAAGCCACATCAACCCACAGTTTGACCCATGAGGTAAACACATGCCCTTTCTCTCACTAAGACCTCACAAATTTCCCTGCCCTACTTGAGCCTACAGAGCTTTTGTCTCATTTACATTGGTTTGAGATGGGTGAGAAGATTAAGCTGAGAGACTGGCATAGTAAAAGAGTCAACCAGCCCTCTGATGCTCTTCATCTGGCTGCAGGTAGACTGAGCTAACTCTCTTCCTCCCTATGAAGACTTCATGATATAAACATCTTCTGGGCAGTGCAAGAGGGACTACTCTTTTCAAACCAGCCCCATTTTGCTCTGTGAGACAAAAAAAAAATGACCACAGCTTATTTGAGTGGCTCTAGATTCATTGCTTTGACATGTTTTCTCAGTAAAGCCAAACCCAACCAGTGCCAGTTACCCCGAGTGGGCTGGACCCATCGCTTTTAATTCTTTTCTTTCTTTGAGGAAGGATGGAGCTTCTAAAAGGTTCCTCAAGGCCTCCTCATTTTCCCCTCCCATACTAATCCTGTGCTTCAGGATATCACTGCCAGTCCTTGAGTGTTGTCAGGCTGCTGTGCAGAGATCACTGGCTTGCCAGGTCCTTTTCCCCGGATTTATGTTGTCTCACAAAACAGCACGTAGGGATGCTTTGGCAATACGAAAACAAGGTTTTCATAGCTGTCCTGGTGAAAGGAAAAGGCACTGGAAAACATTAGTTCAAATCTCAGTGCAGTGTTTCCCCAAATGAGTGTTAACTTAACCTTCAAGTATCGACCCTGCCTGATAGGGGAAGGGGTAAATAGGAAAAAATGGGATAAGTGGTATGAACCTATTAATCAGTAACCCCCCCTAAATGATTAGTGCAAATCCTCATGTGAGGCAGTCAGTGTACTGAAGGCTCCTCTGATTTGTAGCCCCTTGTAAAACAGCACACCTAGGTGCCTTTCATCTAGCTGTCATTTCCTCCTTGACCAACAGCTCTGTTGTTCCCTAAACCAGTCCTCTGCTCCAGACAGTACTTTGTACTGTTTCTTTTTTACCCCCCTCAGCCTTTCATAAAGGTGTAAACAGCCCTTCCCACTACACGTGAATCTGCAGGGCTCTGCTGTTCTCCTGCAGGGCTAAAAAATTTCTGCAGCAAATGAGCTGCTCCATAGAATTTATCTGACTAAAAGATTAGACTTCCTGAAATGCATGGGAGGGCTGGATCCTCCCAGCTGGTATAAATCCTCATTTGCAACATAGATCACAGCTATAGCCAACATGTAAATCACAATGCTCCCTCCTGACTTGAAAAATCTATGAATCTATGAAAATTGGCATAATTGCATTGATTTCAGGAGGGCTACTGTGATTTACACCGGCTGGGGACGCGGCCCCACGTACGCCCATCCTGTTAGAACAAATTAGAATTCTCTCTGTGGCACAGCAGTTCAGCATCCAGGCAGGCTGGGTCAGCAGCAGCACGCTGAGCTCGCCATCGGCTCCTCCAGAGAGGAGTGGGGCTCCCAGCTCTCCCTGAACACTGAGCATGTGTCTCTGCCTCCCTGTTAAGGCAGCGTTGGAAAAACACTATTGCCCAGCAAAGTGGTGCAGAGTAGAAACATAGGAGTGGTGGTACTTTGACCAAGAAAAAAACCCATGAGGGTTTTCACAAGCTAACTTGTCATGTCAGATGTGGTTCAGGGAATGCTTTTGCAGAATACTTCCAGCACTTTTGCCCACAGACCTCTCTGAAGCCCTCAGTGCCAGTTCCTTGGCATAGCAAAGCATGCATGAACAGTAGCATCAAATCAGATTAACAGCCATTGAGTCCTTCCCTCATGCAGTGAAGGGATCTTGCTTTCTGGCTGCTGCAAAATTAGAAGAGGGTGAACAAATAACAAAGAAGAAATACAGAGAAGAATCTCAAATAGGGTATTTTGTTCTGCATGCAACCCATAAGAAATCTCATGATTGTTTACTATTAATTGGGTTTACATGGGAATGTTTTCCAGTAGAATGGCAATTCACCTTAAAGTCTCTGGAATAAGAATCAAAGCCATAAGTCTTACAGAGCATTTACTAAAGCCTTAGTTGATAGTGAAAGTTCTATTTAAGCCTACAGTTGTACTTGTCTTACGATAGTTTGTTTTCTGCTGCTTACAATTTCCTGAAAAAATTATTTCTCTGGATTTAATTTTCAATGCCTGGCCTTTGCTTGACAGTAAGTTTGTTGTTTTGGAGAGAAAACTGTTGATCAAGTTTCTAAGAAAAAGTATAAAATAAACTTTTTATTATCAAATTACATTTAGATTTTTTTTTTTTTTGCATACAGCTTAATACCAGTGACACCTGCAATTTAAAAATATGCAGTTTGCTTAATTCTCATCCAGGATTGAAGTCAAGGTCAATTGATTTTAGACATGTTCAGTGAACAGTTTCTACTGTGCTTAGAGTCATGAGAGTGCAAGTCACAACAAATAAATATTGACAGATCTGTGAAAGCACAGAATGTGGCCAAATTCTTCTTTTCACTACACAGTTGTATCTCTCTGGGGATACGAATGTTGCTTTTGCCTATTTTCATAATCCAGGCTTTGGAGGACTTTCAGGTTTGGATTTTATTTTAAATTGTCTGGCTATGGCGCTATGATGGATGTTTAATTTCCCTAAAGATCTGGGTAAATCAGATATCTAATTTTGGTGGCCAACCTGAAACTTGTAGCTTCTAGTGAGTAAACAGTGGAGTCACAGTGTTTCACCCAGCTCTCTTGCAACAGCCATTTCCAGCCTGAATCATGTGATTGTATCAGGGATAGGATTCTGCCACCAGTTTCAGTCATTAGCAAGTAAAAGAGATGGATGCAGTGCACACAGGGTGTGCACCCTCCCCCTCAGTCCTTATCCCAAATGCTGCTCTTTGGTGGGGAGGGCATGTTTGGTCATCCTCTGGGCTGCACCTTGTCCGTCAGGGAGTTTCTCCCTGTCCTGGGCTGTCTCACATCAACAAAAGACAGGTCTGTGCTCTAAAATGTCCTGTAAAAATTGACCTGTTTACCTACCTCGAAGCCTCATCCTCTGTTGTTTTGAAAGGAAAGTCAGCCTGGACACATTTAGTGTGAAAGTGGCCTCTGATTGCAGGTTTTATTGGTACTTGCCACAGCTGGCTCCAACTCAAGTTTCTGTGTGCTAGGTGTGGCCCGAAAACCTCCATCCCACTCATGCCAGACCTGTCCTGGCTTGCTTGCATGAGGAAAAGAGTTCATACGTGGTGCTCAAAAACCCTTTGCGGGAAGGATCTCCTGGCATAGATACAAAGAGGAAGAGGATGACTTCTCAGACAAAAAGCACACTCTTCTGTCCTCCCTTGAACCTAGTGCCACTATGCTTCCTCCCCACCTTATTGCCAGGGAAACCCTTTCCCACTGTCAAATGCTGCTCTAATGCTGAAACTCTGTGCAACATCCCAGCCTCATCAGAAAACCTGGGTTTGGTCGTTTTTTTCTGGCTGGCTTGCTTGGGAGGGTGGTGACTCAAATCATCTCTGCATGTGTGAGTGAAAGGAGTGGCTGACACCTGCCGCTGGCTGGACTGGCCGTGCTGCTCGACTTCTACCCTCCCAGGGTGCTGGGGGCCTATAAACATGCAAACAGGGCAGGGCAGGGCCTCACAAGCTGCCCTGCCAGCTGGCAGGGGGGTGGGCTGGTGCCTGACACCGAAGCAAGTTGTTCTATTCCTGCTTAGTGGATGTTTTTACTGCAGTGTGAAACGAAGCAAAATATAGAAGCTGGCTGAGACTGTGTTGTGAGGAAATCCTCTGATCTTGCTAGCTCTGCTCAGTGTTTAGCCTTTTATCAGGACATGAGCTCATTGCTGTTTCAGGCTAAAGACAGAGCTTTGTATGGATTCTTTGCTTTCACTCTTGAAATTCTCTGTTTGACTTGCAGCTTGTGTCGGAAGGGGCCTGATCACAAAAAAAAATGTTAATGCTTTTACCAGGAAAGTTAGCAGGCACTTACGTGTCACTCTTCCAAGGGGTACAGGTATGTAAGTAGAGAAAAGTCACGCAACTCTCTTTGAATCAGGTTCTCAGAGCATCCATCTAGATACTAATTATCTTCTGCTGAAGATCCCCAATTTCTTTTATGTCACTGAGAGCTCTAGTTGCCTGGCAATACCCAGTAACATCCAAGTGCCTCAGAGGACTGGATGTAAACTGCAACACTGGTGCATTGTAAATGGAGGCAGGCGTATTTCAAGGTTTTTACAGAGGAAAAGCTGCATAGAAAAGTTTGAACAGACAGCTGAAATGAGTTCTTTTTATTCACATGATATTTTATTCCTTGTGATAACCAACTTCTCCTTTTATTAAGTAAACTCCAACAAAACCTTCCTCAGCTTTTGTCTGATGGGTTTTTTTCCATTGCCAACCTGTGTCATACTCATGATTCTTTTCCTGGTATAATTTAGACAGGGGGATGTCTGACTAGGATATCCAGAGCCTTGTCAGAAAATGCAGGGCAGGACTGAAGGACACGGCCCGAGGTATCAGCCTGCCTTGGTGCTGGCTGGGCCATCTTGAGGGGTTGTCACAAGGTTCCTGATGTGTAAGTGCAGGCTCCAACACTCTGTGACAGTGAGCGTGGGTTGTGGGAGCTGATGGGCAGCTCACCAGCAGGGTGACCAGCTCTTCAAGTTGCGGCCATTTAAAAGAATCCAGAAGACTTTATGATATGTTTAGCATCAGCTTCCAGAGCTGGCACACTGTGGCAACTCCAGTATAATGTCTGGTCTGCTGCAGAAGACGGACTTGCCCAGGCTGGTGCCTTTTCCCTCGATACTGCCCCCACCTAAGAAACACAATTGCCCTCACCTGGCTTCCCAGGTCCTGTCTCCAGGCTGTACCTGTGCAACCAGATCAGGTACTCAGGAGACCTCTGTTGTGTTAGGGAAAGTTCAAACTCCACCAGTCACAGGACTATTCAGGGCATTTAAGCTACAGTTTATGGCTCAAATCCAGGCTCAACAGTGGGCGGTCGCACACATTAGCACCTGCCTCAGAGTGGTAGCAGAAACAAAAGAAAACTTCAGAAAAAGCTGGCAGTGTTGTCTTTGTTTTGTTTTCTGTTCTGTCTGGTATTTCTTCTAACTGTCAGGAGAGTTAGGGTTTTGTTTTCATAAGACACTTTGTCTTCACAGGGCCTCTGAACACAGGACAGTAGGTGAAGGCTGTGTCTGCAACGGGGCTGGGAGATGCTTGTTTTAGGCAGTTCAGTTTCTTTTAGCAGAGACAGAAATGAGTTTTAATGCAGCACTGCTCTGGAAGTTACCCCTGCTTAACTCTAAGGTGAAACCTGTTTGTTTATATTGTAAACTAATTCAGTAATGACTAGTTCAAATTGTGCTTTTGAGTTCAAAGGTATGCAAAATAGTTGTGCTGTGGACAGTTGGCCCACTATTTAAGTGTTTTTCTTTATAAGTTTCCTGATAGTCTGGAGTAACAGCTTCCCAGAATATGTCTGATAAAATGATCTCAAGCTGTTTCCTAGGGAAACTGGGCTTCTTAACTGGATTTTTCCTATTGCTTTTAACAGACTCGAAGTGGTGTATGTAGTAGGATGACAAGTTGCCATATCCCAGCCCTTTTAAAGGGAAAAAGGAGCTTAATGCTACCTGTAGTTGTCCACCAAAAGGCTCATCGTGGTGTGCATATTCCACAACTGGATGAAGAACATCTTGGTACCTGTTCACTCATCACAAAGATGATCCTTGAGGATGATGGACTGGTTCCTTCTGAATCAAGAAAAGCATAACATAAAGGAGGATGTGCTTTTTTTCCATCTTCTCTTTGAACATAACAGTCAGTTTGTTTCCCTGCATTTCCCTTCTTTTACTTAATATCAGAGAGTGGTCCTCAGGAAGACGTCATGCTCTGTGCCTCTGGGTGGTGTTTGGCACAAATTGAAGAAAACTGAACTTCCATGGCAATATAATTAAATGTCCTCTCGTTGCACAGCTCTGTGGATACCAAGCTTCAACCATTGTTTTCAGTGTGACCACTGTGTCATTCTTGCCATTTCCTCTGGCAGTAAACTAAAACATGAAGGCTGTAGGTCAACAAGCACACAGTTTAAATATTAAGAGAAATGTAGGACAGTCAGGCCAGGGGCTTGGGGACCCTAGGCTGAGACTTCAGTGCCATAGATAAAAGATCATAAGGTTATTGTACTTTCTAGTTTTAATTAATTACTTCATTTTTTTATTTTCTACCTTTTAATTTATATCCTTTTTTTTTAGGTACATGGGATGTAATGTGATGTATAATGCAATTCACTGCAATATATATGTCTCATTATGGAAGAATTACAAGCAAAAAAGGCTCCTAGAAGTAATAAAGGGATAAAAGTTAAACTTGTATTTCAGGAGACTCTTGAAGGCCTATCTCCATGGGAAAGCTGCATGTTAATTTGCAGTGTTTCATCTAGGTTATGTTTAGTCCTACATTTGTATTTCAATTCTATGGCAAGTGCAAAGTATCTCTCCACAAAAAAAGTGTGTTAAACTGCCTTGAAGTTAGTGAAGGTGTATAAGATCAGCCACAAACGAGGTAAGATCCTGTATGTCCTGCTCCATCTTCTTTTTCAGTAACTTGTGTATACTTTTCAGTTAATACTTTTGCTTGTAATCAGACTGTTGGATGAATTAGGATAGTTACAGTGCTAGAAACCAGGCAATGTAGTGTAGAAAGCAGCATTGTGCTGCTTTATGTTGTGTGCCTGCTGCCTGTTCCAGACCTTCTCGCCACGTATTCTTCCCCCTTCCTGACAAGTTAGCTGTCCTGTCTATTCAGAGCAAACACAGATGGCAAAACTCTCTAGTATATAGGCCTACTGAAGTCTCCCTGTCAGATGTACACCTGGCTATGGTGTCTGAGCCAGCTTCTTGGTCCTTCTCGCTTTTAACACTGCTTGGTCTGAAGTGGCGAGCCCACTCTTCGTTTCTTTTGCTTCTGCTTGCACACTTTCTAGACATGAGAACACAGAGCTCTGCTTTTCGCAGGGATCATGCTCGCCTCCTTTTTGTGTGCCAGAATTTTGCAGTGGCATAAGCTCGTGCCTCTTCAGAATCTCCCGTCGAGGTCCTTATCAGGAATATTAGAAGCCAAGTTATCCTTTACTTTAGGAGCATAAAAAAATACACTATGGTGCCACCCTTTCATATTCTCGAATGTTTTTTGGGTTAAAGTCAGTTTACAGAAGCTGAACGTATGGTCTTATACCCAAAAAAATTATTGTGGTGAAATAATTTTCCAAAATATCCCTTTTTAACAGTCCATTTTTTCCAGAATAACTCTAGGAGCTTTCATTTTCACACACTGCCACGACTGAAACATAAGAACTTTTCATGGATGTAAATTTTCACAAGGAAGTATTCAATGTACCTCTACTGAACCTGGTTCTATACTGCCCCATGCATATACAATTATTTTTACTTCTACTGTACTGGGTGGGAGACACCCTTGGCTTAGAACTGTAGAGAGTTAAAGTCACTTAGTGTTGGTCTGAACGACTATGTAAATTGAAAGAGGCAGAGGATCTGATTCTGTGCCTATAAATTTTATCAAACCAGCTGCTTGTCAAATTTCATTTTTGCTTTATTTAATCATTAGCTATTACTGGAAGAAAAATTGTATATTCTTCGGTTAGTTCTTCTGGTATAAATCTGGAATAAGAGTCTAATTCCTACCTTCTTCTCTCTGGTATCAGTGGAAATCAATTCCAGTGAAATTTACTTTAGATTTAAGCTACCATGTTTCTAGTATAACCTGGTCTTTGTGTGTCTTAAAACAGACGCATGGAAATGCCTATAGTTGTAAAAAATTATCCAAGTCAACATATTTCATATCATAGCATTTACTTCCGTATGATGCGCTGTATTCTGATACTTTTGAGCATCACATATTCAATTGCCTGGACACTGAGCTGACTTTGGCTAGAAAATAGTTACTGGCATGTATTGAATCAGGCATCAGGTTTACAGGGACAGGTAAAACTGCCAGTTGTTGCAATAGTACCTGAAGCAAAGGTGTGGTTAAGTTAGCAAGCATTTACCCTTCAAATAGTGATCAGCTTCCACCATAAAGCCTTGGAAAAGCTCTTCATGTGTTCTGTAATCCCTTCCCTTGCACACTTTTCCTGCAACTTTATCCTGGGAACAGAGTGGGTAGATGGGGTGATGTACCCTGGTCAATTTATGTTCTGTAGGGCTGAGACCATTGCAAAACAGTGGAAGAGGTGCTTGAGATCAAACACAAGAGCCTAAGTCAGCAGCTGCAAGCACCAAGAGCAGGAGTGGCTGTGGGAAACTCAGGAGCCAGGTGGTTGTGTATAAAGTGAGCTGAAGCCATGGTTCTTCACAAGAAGGTACTTTGTGTGACAGGGGAGAGGCGGAGGTGATCGGCAGCCTTAGAACAGACCCAAACTATGCACACAGGGGGCAATGCCAGCACCAACTAAGGAATGTAATGCTACCATGCCCAGCAAGGATTTCATCCAAACTGGTGCCATTTCGCTGCTTCTTAGCAGTTTCCCTGTACAGAGTGTTCAGAGAAGGACATGTAGCTAAAGGGTGTTAGCTCTCCAATTACCCTTGCCTGGTATAATGGCTCCCAGAGCCCTATTCTTTGCTGCTATAAATTAGAATAGCCCTTAAAGTTGACTAATTTGTCCGTGCCCTTTACTAAGGGATGAGGCTGATACACAGGAGATGTAGAGCAGCCTTCTCCCCTCATAGCCACAGGGCTCTCTTATCCACCTCAGCCCAGCCAGCAGTGGGGATCGCTTGTAATCCTGAATTCCTGTTGATGGTAAGAAAAAGTCGCCTGGGCAGGATGTCACATGGGCCAAACTAAATCCCTGCAGAAACATGCCACCATTCTCTTCTGTGGAAAGCCTGCACAGCAAGGCACTACCCTCAGTACGCTGTTACATCCCTTTCCCTCCCTCTCCCTTTTCCACAGATGCTCCCTCAGAGGTGTGTTCGCTCAGTGTGAAGGCTGGAGGTCTGCCCTGAGCCTGGCAGTGGAGCATCCTTGGCCTGCCAACAGCTGGGCCCGTGTGAGCAGTGATGAGGCAAGTGTTTGTTTGTGTAGGGTCGAGACACAACTGATCACATGGCACTCACAGCCAGCCAGCACGTGCCCTGAGGAGGCAAAGCAAGATTTTCCACTCCTCTGGGTACAGCAGCAGCAGCACCAGGGTTGTGTAGCCCAACAGGCACTTTCATAAGCAGCAAGCATGGGGTTTCCCCTTATCTTGGCCCAGAAAAAAACATACCTTTTTTCAGGGGGTTACCTATGGACCTTTGGCTTCCCAAAAGTTGCATTTTCAGCATGGAGAAAAGCTGTTAGGTGCCTGAGAAGCCAATGATAGGAGCTGATCTGCATGTAAAATTTGAAGAAAAAGGAAAAGACACTTATGTGAGGAAACCTTCATTTGAAAGGAACTTTGTTCTGCTTTAATCTGTGTTGTTTGATTGACCCTTTCTGGTGAAAACCTGGAGCACTGCTGCTTGTACCTCTGAGGCCAGGCAGCAGAGGTCATTTCCCTCCTGGAAATGGTAATTTGATAAAGCTCTAGGGGGAAATGTGCAAGGCATGGGTAATACCCCAGTTCCTTTAGAGTGGCAGTTTGGGTCTAAAAGTGGTTCCAGAGGGGTGTCTGTAGCCCCACTAGTGCCCGATAGAAGTTCACACACGTCTATTTTGACAGTGCAAAGCTGGGAACGCGGGTGTCTATATCAGGCCCCTCACTCTCCAGTCTGTGTTAAGCTGTGCTTAAGTGTACCTGAAGACTCTTGGGGTTCCTTGTCCAGTTCTTTGCACCCTCGCAACACCTTGGGGAAGGGACCCCTCTGAAGAGTAGCCTTGGGAGTGTGGTGAGGGGGGACCCTGTGCTAGTTTTCAGCCAGTCCCAGCTAGTCCCAGCACAGCAGATGAGCGCTGTGAGGAAGCAACCAGTGGTGAATGGGGAAGAGACTAAGTCTACTAAGCCAGTACTGCCACCAAATAAACATGCCTTGAATTGCAGCTGCTGGAAGCTCATCTGTCAGTGGTACCTTTTCACAGGGTGACAGGGCACAGGAGCTGAGCCTAGAAACTAAGCTTTGAGAAGCAAATTTATTTCAGTTATATCTAAAAGAAGCCAGATATTCCTTTGTTTAAGTTTATCCAGCCAAATCACTGTCAGTTGCCCCGTTTCCCTTTGAATTATCTCTTCTGAGTTCACTGCAGTGCCTTGAGTTTACTCTGGAGAAGAGTTGAGCTATGGCAGCTCATTTCCCTGTGTTTTTCTGAAGAAAATGAATTCGTGACATGGGAATACCTCCTGGCTTAGTCAAAAGGTGAGTGAAGGCGTTTGACGGAGCCCAAATGCTTGCAGGGTGACTGTCCATCACAGACTGAAAAAGCCACTGTGATCCTGGGCTGGAAGAGCATGTGAAGGGCAAGGAGACTGACTTCCCTTTCACTCATGCAAGTGTTTATCAAGAGATTTCTGTAGTGTTATTATTACCCTAGTATAAACCAAGCAAACAGTAAGAATAATCAGGCCAAAGTTCAAATGAGCCTGGTTTTTAGTGCATTCACCTTATCTGACTGCTCCTACCCCTTGCACAGTATATAATAACTGTTGTTAAGTTATTTTTTAAGGTCATCACTGAGGAATATTAGCCCTAACAGTACTGCACCCTGGTCAGACGCCATCTTCCTCCTCTCCCCTCCCACCACTCACGCACACCTTTTAGGCCTGTAGGTATTGCAGACAGTCAGCTATTGGGGGAATTGACTGACCAACATGAGGTTTTGCTGTAAACTGTATTCCTGAAAACAAACCTTTTTTATTATTATTTTCTCTCAGCCTGCTTCCTTCAGTTTCTACATCAAAACAAAACAACAGCCCTAGCCCTCTCCAGAACAGGAGACTATTCAGCTGCATGCAGACCTTGCTCACAATCTCAAGAAGGTTTACTCAGGTTTCACAGTGGTAAAATAGATTGCTCCCATCTCTGAATGTGTGGAATTGCACAAGGGAATGTGATGAATGAGAATGTTTTTCTTTCTCAGCATATCTTCTAAATCCCATTGGACAATCTGTGTGACTGGCAAAACTCTCCCAGAATTCTGACTGTTGTAGCCCATCCCAAATCTTAAAGGATTAAAGAGCATGCCTTCTCCGCCAAAAGTTTCCAAAAATCCTGTGAAGAACACCTTTGCTTTTCTCACTCTCACTGGCTGGGAATCAGTGATGAAGCTGGAACCCCTAAACTCTAAGCAGGTTGGGCCAGTTCTCATTACCACTCCTCCCTGGCCTGGGGTTGCTACCACCTTCCCCAGGCATGGCTGGCTCCATCCAGCCCTGCCTTAGGCATCTCCAGTCTGGGTTTCGTGGTGCTCCTGATTCCTGGAGAGTGTTGCAGGCACTGAAGCTGATCTGCAGAAGGAATTGGCAAAGGTGGAACAGATCTCATGCACCTGGGCTGCGTGCTGTGCAGGGCACCACACTAGGAGATTCTTCTTTATTTCCATTCTTGAAATCTGTAGGGGAAAAGGGAGATTAGTGATCCCCCAAATCCTGCATCATCTGAGAATCCCAGATAGATTCTCAGATGGTGCAGATCACCAGGCTGTTTTTTGACTGAATTCCAGCCAAGAGCCTGGCCCCACCTTCTTTACATGGAAGCAGCACTCAAAAGCACTGTAGGAAATAAATGTCCTCTCTTTAGATGTAATAGATGTTTACCCCATTGTTTAATTCTTTTGCTCTGTGTCCTGCCAAGGAGTTCAGTGCTGGATAATACAAATGAAAACCATCCCCACCCTGAAGGCTGACAACTCAAGAGATAGACATACTGCAGACTCGTTTTGCCAGGGAATAAATAGGTGAGCGTGTTTTCACGTTTATCACTTTTACCAGTGATGAAGAGCAGGACAGATTCAGAAATGAGTAAGCCTGAGAGAGGTTTTTTCCCAGTTGATCTTGAGGGAAAAAAAAAAAAAAAAAAGCCACACAATGAGTTTAGGAGAGTTCAAATGTGGAAGTAGCTAGAGAACAGTGTTTGGCCACAGAGAGGGAGACAAAGTCTTCAGGGGCTGCCTCCCCACAGTAGAAAATTACCTTGAAATTCCTTCTTAAATAAATCAGAAGTTCTTTTCCAAATAATCCCATTTAATGCATATGTACTGCAAACTGACTAATTCATTACCCTTGTAACAAAACTCACATAGTTAAACCACATTTTCCAATTTAACCAGAGAATCTGACAGCAAAGGGTTACTGAACAACTTAAGTACACTTCTTCGAAGGTCAAGGGCAACTGACCAAACCTTACCTTCCTTTTCTGGCTACATGAAAGCTGTATTTCTAGCCATGCCTTAACTATACAGAAAATCTTAGCTGCAAGGATAAGGAAAGTAGCAGCACCCTTATTTTGGCTGCATAGATATATGCACCTGCACAGGCAAACAAGGTACCTGTACCACAGCAGAATTCACACATGCATGTTTAATTCAGGCTTCTGATTCTCTTAGTTATCTATTATTGTTCGGCAAAGTTTTCGGGCTGATGTCCAAATTTGCAAAACTGCTTATATAAACCTTGCCTGCTTCCTGCACAGAGCAGCAGGGACTTACACCTGCCTTTCACGAGGTCCTGGAGGTGATGTGCGTCGTTAACTTCTTGCCTTTGCCAACTTGTCTGCATGGCTATTTACACAATATTTGCAAAATTTATTTTCTCAGCAAAATAATTGCATTTGGTTGTCTATTCAGAGGTTTTCTCATGTTACAAACCAGGAAGGTAAATGAAGAAGGTAAAAATTATATGGAAAGCTCCACATTAAGGGTTAAACACATCCACAGGTGCAATCAACAATGAGATTACCACGGGATTGAAGACCAAGTGTTTTGGAATTTCTAAAAGCCTTCAGGACTGCACTTATAACACAGTAATACTTTAATGCACCTTTTTCATTTCAGAACTTGAAGTGTGAAATTCTCACATACAGGTTTCCCAGGCTTGTATTCTTTATATGCCCTTACATTGCACTGGCATTCATAGGAATTTACTATGAATGCAGTGTCAGGCCCTGCTACAAGTTTCTGTTTTCTAAGTCTATTAGGGAAACATAAGAAGAAGCAGATATTACATGTGCAAATTTTTACTTTCATCTCTATGTGGGTATGAATAGTGTGTCATTAGTTAATGATGACATAAGAGCTGGCATTCCTGATAAGCCCACAACTCCTTCAGGCTT
Source organism: Manacus candei (assembly GCF_025592945.1). Classification (NCBI taxonomy): domain Eukaryota; kingdom Metazoa; phylum Chordata; class Aves; order Passeriformes; family Pipridae; genus Manacus; species Manacus candei. The sequence continues at coordinate 2,232,577 of NW_026138131.1, forward strand.
GCTGGAAGGTTGCAATCCTATTAGTCAGGTGCTGTAAAAGTTGTTTTTTTAATTACCTTGGAGTCAAGATAACTCTTCCCTTTCTGAGCTGCTAGGAATTATTCACAGATAATTCAAGGGAATGATTTGGCCTCCGAGTTTTAAGTATGATCTCTTTTAAATGCAAGGTAAAATACAAATTTCTTTCTATAGTACCCAACAAGCACATTCCTACCTGACCTGTCTCCTACCTCCTTCATGATTTAGAGTTCAAATGACTTCCTTCACATCCCACCCCGAGTCTCACAGTTGCCACACCACTGACAGTCTGATTACCTGGAGTAGGGGACCTGAGGACAGCCAGGGGACAGGTACGTACCACAGATTGATTTTGTCAAAGTCAACAAAGACTGTGAGAGGGGATCTCAGGACAGCAGGCTGGCAGACAGCCAAGGGGAGCCTGTCAGCTGCTGCGTTTTGTCAACTAGCAGCAATCCTTTTGCCACTGTGGATTGCAAAAACAGCAGTGCTGCCAATGTTTATATGCCTCTGGCATCCTGACTAAGAATCTTTTGGTTACATCAGAGGTATGTGCAATAGGGTTTGGATTTTTGCTAGCGAACAGTGCGATTTTTGGATAGATGAAAGATGTGGTTGAATGTGTACCTGAGTATCAGAGTTATATCTGGGACTGAACCAAAACCACAAGGAGACAACCTTATATTTTGAGCAGTGGTTGGTATAATAGTGGGCAAAGAGGGACTTTGCTCCTCTTAAATCATAAGTCTAACCAATAGTACTACATTGTTTTATACCAGGTGTTACTCTGCTGAGTGTAATCTGACTTTCCCTACACTATACTGTGTAACAGAATTTTGTATAGCAAACCTCTTTGCTGTGCTCCATCTTGTAGCTCATGGACATTGTAAGGAAGCATAAGACTGTAGACCAGCTCCCCTGTGGTCCATATCTGGAGCTTTGAGACTGAATGTGCACTGAGTGTTTTCCTAATGAAATTTATCCTTCTTGGCTGAGGGCTAGTTGTCAATAGGAAGCTGATCTGAAAAGTATCAAGGTCTTCCTCTAATCTCTTACAAAGTCCCACAAACTTTCATCAAAAGAAACAGGAATCGTAAAACTAGAAAGGCCACTATTTTCACGTCTGGATTATATGGACAGACATCATCATTCAATTCTTCTATTGTTTGTAATTTTCTTGGTTTCACCAGCAATATAAAAAGTTTTGCATCGTTCTTCTTTACAAAAGATTAGTACCATATTTTCTAAGGTGATCAACATCCCATTTGAAGCAGTCATTATGAAGGATGATAGTACAGACAGAGGAAAATGAACACTGTTCAATGGAAGTAAAAATGTGATCTTAAGACATACAGGGTGCCATGACAGCTAGGCAAGTAGCCTTGTAAAATCCAGATGCAGTTTCCTTGTCTGCCCTGGGTTCTTCATAACCTGCAGTGTCACTAAGAGCATCCATGGACATTCTACCCAACAGTGTTGATTTCACTCCCCTCTGCACAGGGGTTCAGAGAAACTTCAGTTGTTTGTGTAGCAGCTGCAGAGCTATATGGCCTGTGTTGTCCAAGATAATGAGCAGCAGAGATTTGGTGGCTGCTCCATGAACAGAGAAACCTTTCCTGCAATGGAGAAGTTACAGCCTTGAGAGCAGCTGTAGCAAGCACAGGTACTGTGCTACTGCTGACCCAGGTAGACCCATTCTGCTCCTAAGCCAGAACCCTGCACTATCCCTCAATTCTTTCATCTGTAAAAGGATGTAAGAGGATTGTTGTACTGCACAGACACGAAGTTTACACAATTGCAGGTGTGAGATACTGAAACATTGCACTAGTAAAAATACTTCAGATGAAGAATTGTTGCTCTTTCAAGGCTAATGTGATTTTTTCCAGGTTGTTCTGTTCAGTGGATTCTAAAGGACAGGGATATGGTTTTCTTAAACTCTGGGGAATTATGCTGGATTTTGATTTGTTAGCTTTTATTTTCTGTTACAGTCTATAGGGTTTTTCCGTAAGGGATTAAAGTACTTTTACAGACCTTGCTTACCACATCCTTCTTCTTCTTCTTCTTCTTCTTCTTCTTCTTCTTCTTCTTCCCATTCCTTCTCCTTTGAACTTGGATATATACTTCACTGAAGTATTCTGACAAGGAGCAGAAGAAAACATCTAATCTGTTTCCAGTTGTATATAATTTAGATTGAAGAGTTACATTTTCGGGGGGGGGGGGGGAGGGGGGAAAGGAAATGAATCATCCTGAAGTGGGCACAAGACCTTCAAGAGTCAGATCTTGAGTCCTAAACCGACAAGTTACTGTGGGCAAACTGAACCACTTAGCTCCCTAGTCCTTCCCAAATCATAATTTATAACAAAGGATATTTTCTCAGATTAATGTTTGAGCTTTTTCTCATCTGCTATGCCCCTTTTCTGAAATATTTTTGTATATGAGTTGATACTGCACATCAAATTTCTCTTTTGCATTCAACAGGGGACCCGTGGTTCTAACGAACTTCAAAAGAGAATTCATATTCTGTAAAATACTTCACATTTCTCTGTATCAAAGTCTAATATTTTTGCAGGGTTGTACAAGCTCACTACCTACCTAGTCTGTCTGTCTGCATCACTTTCATGTGTTTCTGAATTGCTAATGAAGGCTACATGGGCCTCAAAGCTTGCAAAGGGTTCCCTTCGACTGGGTTTGCACAACATGAATTAATTTTCCTCTAAAAATCCCAAAGTGCCTTGTTTCTTTTGCCTGTTGCTTAAAAAGAAAGATTCCCTTGGTTGTGCAGGTGAGGTCCTAGAGGCCCAGCAACAACGTTAGTGACCAAAGGTTATAATTTTTGCTTTGCAAAATATTGATAGGGAAACAGAGAGGATGAAAAATCCAGGGAGATGTTCACAGCTGAAATTCCCACTCTTGCTGGGCTGTTGCTGAGTTTCAAGTCTTTTTGTAAAATATTGAGTGTTCACTTAGGAAGCCTTGAACACTGTGCTGTTTATAATGTAACATCCCAGAATTCCATGTCTGACTGTAAAACTGCTGAAAACCCCAAATGTGCAACTTTACTTACAAATCACTAGTATTGTTGCAACCATGGTGCAGTCATGTTTTTTCTCACCTTTCCTTTCTACTTATCCATCTTAGCTATAGATCTAGTGAACACACATTCCTTTGAAGGAGAGACAACAAGTGTCATCCATTCTAAAGTCATCTCTGCCCCTGAGATGGGACAGAGGTGGTGCCTGTGCTGTTCCACTGTGCTGTACATTCAGGTTCTACCGGGGCACTTTCAGGCCATACTGTTTACGAGATGGGCAGCAGATTGTTCATAACAACAATCTGGGGTGTGTGTGTATATTCAAATCCTTCTGTTGAGGTTAAACTCCGTGTTCATGCCAGCAAAATGTTTCATTCGTTCCCGTGTCTACCCCTGCCATTCCTGACGTCTTCCTGCTCAGCATATACAACTATTACACTTTCTGTGCAGAACCACACCTTCTTCCTGAGGAGCTGGTGACTGAAAAGACTACCAGAAGGATCAGCTAGCAGTCATTCAGAGTTGAGCAGAAATGAGTGTTCGACTCACAGAAAATATTATTTTGTGACCAGGCATCGTCTTCTAATAGACAATAGCAGATGTGTTCTTTGTTCATTGTCTCTACAAAAATATGGTAGCTCTTGTTATTCATCCAGAAATTACCAAATTACATCAGTACCCTGCTCTTTGGTTTCCATGTCTAGGGTCACATGTACATGAGTGACCAGGAGAGACGCTACCAAGCAAAGAAAAAAGGGATTTCATAGCTGGGAAATCAGCTGTTAGTAGATATTTCTTCCTAGTGATAAGCAGTTAATATCCTTAAATAGAAGGTTAAAGAACACACTTTGTATGCCAGTAACCTTTTTTTGATGAAACAGTTCAAGATGGTTTTTGTCATTCCTGCAATTTCCGTAACCCTAAGGATAGCCCGTGACTATGAACTCTCCATGTTGATAACTTGTTGGTGGGGGAAAGAGAGATTTGTCTGTGTTATTTAAAATGCTATAATGAGCACAGAAGGAAAGATTGAAAGTATTCTCAAAAGGCAATTAATTCTTTATGCAGGTTGTATCAGAAATATAGGTGTCTAAGTGCAAATCTGTGTGCCTGAAGGTGTTCACCTCATCTTGTATGTCATAAACCTTTTACTTTAATATTCCTCGACTGGCTGATGCTTTGCATCTGCTTATGCTCAGAAACACCTCAGTCCTGAGAAAGCTGAGCAGAGTGACACCTACCTCATCTTTAACCCAACAACTCTGCACTCGGAGCTTATTTCCCCAGAGAGATCTATGCTGCTAAAGTATTATCACAGCACATCTGGCAGGTAGGATCCAAACAGAAGGGAACGGAAACCTTACTTTTCTTTTAAGACTTGGCAGGGGCAGATACCTTCTGTACAACAGCCTGATGGTTAATAGCCTACCCTTCACTCACAAGGCTCTGCCACAGTGGCTCAAGTCCACACCATCCTCAACAGTATGTAAATCACCAAGTTAAAAGCCAGAGTGGTCTGAAATGGGTATCTTAGCATAGCTGTCAGCTTCTGAGAACAAGTTTAGCTGTGCCATGTCCTAAATTATGAGGAGTCCCAGGATCCACATGAACACTGAATTCCCCTTATGGCAGTTTCTGTGGCAACTGGTGCTGTCCTTGTCCTTGGTCACCCACCACACCCTTGCTCTGTGCCAAGTCAGGCAGGGGTCTGAGATGGCCTGGGCAGCTGTACTGATGTGCTTCAGCAGCCTGGGACCCCCAGCCTCGAGCTTGATTCTTCCTTCAGATAAATACTGGATCAACATTGCGCAGTCAAAACAGTATAAATCAGAGGAAATTTTAGTCCTCCAGATGTCTTAAGGATGGTCCAGAAAGCAGTGTACCCTCAGAATTAAAATCATATATAGATATATATGACTGCCATATCTTTTTCTTTCCTTTTGCAGCCCTTTTCTTATGTTTTCCGGAAAGCAAAGTAATTAATAACATGGGTGGCATGTGTTTGTTGCTACATGGTTAAAGGAAAGGTGCCAGAGCCCTGTAATAAATTATTTCTCTGAAACATTAAATATCTGGACAACTAACTGTCGAGGATTTTCCATGCACAGATAGGAGCTGTGAACAGCAGACCTGTGGGGTCTGAATCTCATGCAGCACAAAAGGAGCCCTTTCATGTTACATGAAAACACCCTGCAGTGTTTGAAATTAATTCCTTTGGATCAGGGGGAATCAATTTTGGTCAAATTGTCTTCAATCAAATGACTAATGGTTTTGTTAAAAATCTCATTGTCAGTCTCAAAGAAAGATGTTGATCTGGATAAGCTATGCTGATCTTCACTCCCTCACTGCTCATGGCTTGAGAAAACTCTTCAGAAAAATATCCCATGCAGCATATTATGATGTTCTCATGTGTTAGCATATCTCATTCAGAGCTATCCAATCTGATTTCAAATTGCATGTTAATCTTCAACTAAATATAACCCAGATTTCATATTGGTTTATTATTTTCTTCCTCTATACCTGTTCCCAGAGTGCATTCAGTAAGATCATGTTATTCCTTCCTCTATCATGAATATTCATTATGTTCAGGTTTTCATTTTGGGATCTGGGATGGGCAAAGCTAGTGAGGTTTCTTTCTTGTGAAATCTGTTTAATCAGGGGATTTGTGGTTTCTTAATTCTCTAAAATTCAACACCAGGCCAATTTTACTTCTCCTTATCTGATAAGATTTTGGTGTGGTGTTAGATTAAAAAATGCCATTGTGGAGTGTAGCACCTGAGATTTAAAGAAATAATTACTTCTGTTCAATTGTAATGAACTTTATTTGCCTTTTGTGTGCACATCTTCTATTAGATCCAGCAGGTTTTGCCTTGGATAATAAGGAAGAATTATATGAGAGATAAGTTGATTACTCAATATTTCCCTAGGAAAAAATTCTGAAGCAAATTCAGGTGATAAACACCATCTGCGTAGGAAAGACCCACCTGTGAATGGATATGGTAAATCTCTTGTATATGTGTGTGCAATATGTTCTCCATATCCCAAGCTGAGATAGCCAGGACCACTACTGCAGTCAGAAACCTTCCACCCCTAGGCCACCTGCCAGGGAGCACAGCACTTGACCAAACCATGGACATCCAGTGCTTTGTTTCCAGATCTTTCTTTGGGTAAAGCAGAGAAAAAGTAGTAAGTTTAGAGTGCCTCTGAATACTGTTCTCACTGCTGATGAGCACCACTCTTTTCTTATTTACTGGCACAGCTCATCAGAGGATTTCTTCTCCAGTTTGCTTTGAATCATTCCAGAGACCTGGTTGCTTCCCTGCATAGCTTGTCACATCTCGATTTCTATGTCAGCATGGGCAAGGTCCTTTTGGAAGAGTTTTTATGTTTTCTTTTCTGCTTCTTCTCACTTTTTATGAATACACATATCCAGTGGAAAGCTGGTGCCAGGATTTGGCCACACATCATTTCTTCATACGAGCTACACAACAGCCGGAAGATGCTCCAAACTGAGTTTTTTCCAACATATCTTGATGTATCCATTGGTGACTTCACTGTTTCCTTGCTGGGCTGCTATGTGGAATATCTCCATTGCTTTGTTCCTTGGTTATTGGTGGCTTCCAAATTGTGCCCATAACAGTTAGGGAAGCCAAACTATGTGATCTACGCTAGGCCTGGTCCTTTGAGGGGCTCGATGAGGTAGCAACTGTCCTGACTGCAGTACAGCATAGCACCTTTTTAGCCCATCAGCCTGCTACATCAGCCTTCACAGGACATGACAGGATCTGCTGCTGTACAATGCACAGCACTCACACACAGAAATTTAGGAAAGAATGATTTATTCTTATGCAGAGTAGGTATGAAAAATGCACCAAATGATGTAGCGAGACTTGCAGCTTTGTAACCTACTGCACAAGAAGCAAATAATGAAGAATTTAGAATTGAGTTCTTGATATTTCATGTAATGCCTTGCTGAGTCCAGACCAAGTACCACAGTCAATTTTATACTCCATGTGTGCTTGTAGTGAAACTGTTTACTGCTCCTTTAAATCTGCTTTCTCCAAGGTGAAATTACTGTTGGAACCATAGGATGTTGGTACACACATCTTTGGGTGTTATTTCCAGATGTTGGGGGAGTTGATATTAAATTTTCTTTAAACTTTGATTGTCTTCCTTCTTTTGACTGAAGTAAATAATTTAAATGTTTCCAAAAGGCTGTGAAACCGATCCAAACTTGCTTGTAACACAGAGAGTGGAAAAGATTTGGAAACTGAAATGTCATGAGATTATTTTTTTATCAGTGTGGCCAACTCTTTTTGAACTGATGTATTTTGATTTACCTTATCAAAGGTTTAAAAAGCACAGTGATAACAAGCTCATCACATAGACATTTTCAAGATTAATAAGTTATCTTAAAACTTTCTGCATTATCTCCACACTTCAGTTCACCGAGCTTTTTGCGTCTGAACACTTTAGAGAGGTTTCAAATAATTTTCAGGGGCTCCCTTAAAATTCAGAGCATGCCGTGATGAAGGCTAGGTTTTCTGCAACGCTTTTGAAGTGACCAAGTAACCTACTGACTTGCATTATAGACACAGTTCATGACATACTTGTCCTCATGAATCACTGAAATTGCTCTTCCAGTCATGCCCAAGGCTCTCTGCTTGCCTACTCCATTTCTCTACCTCGCACCAAGAGCTGCTTCTATCACCCTGATTCACACAAGACATCATCCAATGAATGCTTTTCCAGCATTTGGGGAGATGTCTTCTTCAATATAACACAGAAGCAAATGAGAGAGAAATTGGTGGAGGCAGAATATCTGAAGAAGCAACGTTGCGGTTGCAAAGAAGATTCAGGGTTTGTTTATCCTGTCCTCTGTGTGGGGAGTGGAGAGCCCAGCCACAGACTGTGCTGTAGCTCAGGCCTTGACACCCCATTTGGATGGGCTGGCATCATTTTCCAGCAGAAACCTTGGGCTTGTCTTTTCCCGAGCAAGGTGAGGATACTTTGAGCACAAGTTGTGGGTAAGGTGCCACCAGCCAAGTGTAAAGAAAGGAAAGGGGTCAGATGGCTCGTGCTGCTTAACCCAGGGCTCAAACCTGTGCTTCAGTGAAAATTGTAGAGAAGTGATTCAGAAAAACTAAAGTAAAAGATGGGAATTTGAATGCACAGAATAACAATTCCACCATCCTCCCTTTCTGCCATTCATCAGCCCTGCACACTGTCTTAAAGGGAGGGGGCTTGTGGACACCTTGGAGGGCATTTGCTCTCCCCTCCCCCACATTTCTTTTTATTGCCTCACTTCTACCTGTAATGAAAAAAAGGTCCCTGCTGTGGTCAGACTTTGTGTTGTTTGATTTAAGCACAGATCACAGTGATGAGGGCTTAGCAAAGGCCTTTTGTGTGTGTTTAACACTACAGCTGCCAGGGTGAAGAGAAAACTCAACAGACTAAGCAAGATGCTCTAAATACTAATAAAGTCTGAGGGTGATTGGAAGGAGTGGAAATGGGAAAGCCCACAATCCAGGTAATTAAGCTGTAAAGCCCACAGAGGAAGGGCTGTCACCAAGTCATCTGATGTGGGATGAAGACCAAAGCACGGTGTGATTCTTTGTCTCTTAATCCCCTCCTCCGCTCCCCAGCATGTTCTTATTTCCCTATAAAGTCTTTATATGAAAGGTGAAAAAAAAAACCGATTTAAAAAAATCCTGAAGGATAAATCTTGTAATTCAGAGCACTGAACAGCTGGTAGTTTAAAGCACAGAACAGCAGTTTAGTGATTAATTTACCTCTTTAAAATGCTGAACAATACAATGCAATAAAATACAAAATTTTATTTTGTATGGCCTCCTTCAAACCGACTGTATCCTGGAGCTCTTTCTAAAGTTAAAGTGCATCTACAGAGTTAAATAATCAGTAATACCAGAAGGGACAGGTATAAAGAGAGATGTGCAAGCAATAAAAAGATCAGCTCTACAGGAGCCCCCCTCCAGTCCATTTAATTTTACTGAAAGAAAGTAGCCTTTGCGATGATTTTTACATATTGATGGATTTTCGCCTCGCATGCCCTTTCCCTCTTCTTCCATGTCGTACGAGCATCTCTGTGCTGCTGCTGCTGCTGCCGCCGCTGTTGACACTCCCCCGCGGCATCAGTGTGCAGCTGATACCGCCACAGGCTGTCTCACCCCGGAGAGCTGCCAGTTCTCTGCTCGGCCCCGGCCTCCCACCTTGTGATTAAATGTTACCTTCGGCGGGTTGCCGTGGTACCACCGCCGAAGGGAATGCTGCCCTTTTGTCCTGTTGCCCCAGACAGAGGACTCCAGCAACCCGCTCCGTATCTGCCTCTGCGGTGTGTGACCTCTCTGGAGACACGGAGGGTTGAAGTTCAGTCCCCTCGCACAGAGAGCTGTGACTGACGCGCGAGTGTAAGAGAGTGTGCATGTGAGCGTGTGTGTGTGTGGTGTGTGTGTGTGTGTGTGTGTGTGTGTACAGAGGGGAGAGATAAGAAAGGTGGAGGGGAAATCAGGCGGATAATGATTTTGGTTATGGGGAGAATTGCATTAGTGTGAGGCGTACGTGGGCAAATTCATCCCCGGCGTAACATCGCTGAGCTCCCAGAGACAACGTCGGGGAGTCATTTTACCCACGGAAATAAGAAGCTACTCTTCTCTCATTTGTGAAGCGCAGCACAAAGCAAAGATGTGAAGAGGCCTGTCTGGGGTGAGGGCAGAGGGGTCTGCATGTTTTGGGAGCCCTTCCCTTCTGCAGTGTTCGGATTTCCTGAAGTATTACTCCATCTGCCTGTGTTCTTCTTCCGCTGGGTAATAATCAGGGAGTTTGTTAGCAGACAGATGCTAAACCCTCTCTTACTGCATTTAGCATTTCAGAATAATGAATAGATTTGCAAATGATGTTTCAAGGCTGCTTCTTTTCCAAACAATGGCATCGCTAATGTTCCCAGCTCCTTTGACTTTGCAATTGTCTTTCTCAGACAGTAAATGTGACAATTCCCTTTCTGGTGAGGACAGAGGGGAAATGGCATTTCTAAGTAATTTCAAGAAATTTCTTTTGTAGGGAGAAGTACGTGCTGATAAACTACTCGCTTAATCTGGCAATGGAGTTACACCGTGCTGGTCTGAATTTATACCTTGTAACCTGGGAGATGCCCTCCTCCCTTCCATGGAGTCATTTCTTCCCTGGTGGGCTTTTGCTCCAGTGCTGGCGAGCTCAGACTCTGGTCTTGAGACCACAAAGCAAGGGTGGTGGCCTAACACACAGCCTAGAATTTGCCTGAATTCTTACGTATGATGAATCTCGCCCCGGGAGTTTGAAGGTCACCCTCCCTAGGGCAAAGTGTACAGCAGAGCAACCAGCGGTGGAAAAGGCACCTCGTGGTTTCCAGAAGCAGAGCAGAGCTTGCCTGTCTCTTCCACTCTTGCGCTCCCTCTCCACTAACCCATCTTCAATACGGATCTAATTCCGACTACATTGGAGTCCCGCGAAATCACATTAGGCAGTGTAAGGAGACTCGCCGCCCCTTCAAGCATGATAAACTCTTGATTGCTTCCCCGAAGCTCTAATGAGCCCGCGTGGGCTGAGCGCGATGGAGAGAGAGAGACCTGGCTGGCAGCCGGGGCGTGCGGGGAACAGGGGTGGCTGCTCCTCCTCCAAGGGGACAGGAGCCGCAGGACCGAAACCCGCCGTCAGCCCAGGCTCCCGTTCTTTTCCACTCTTACACCAAGACACTTGTGAATTCCCCAGCGACGACGGGAAGGGCAGGAGAGCGCGGCATTCCCGCACTGCCAGGCGGAGCAGCGCATCCCTGCTCCCCCCTTCCCAGAGACACCCCCCCCGCGATGCTCCAGGGCTGCGCGGAGAGGAAAGCGATGCCTTATCGCGCCTCTGCGTGAGCCAGGCGGAAAGGTTGCGGCAAAGGTGGGAGGTGTTAATGATGGGTTGGCACAAGGCAGTGCTTATCTCTTTAAGAAATGGAAATGAGGTCTAATTAGCATATACTGGTTGCAATTAGCATATAAGTCCCGTTCGGGGACTTGGAGGAAGGAAAAGGACCAGGCGGCAACTTAATGGGATTTTATTAGACGAAATTAGCCAGCACTGAACAGTCATAAAAATATCTAAATTATTAGTAGCTCTGCAATTTATTGTGAGTGCTTCCCGGACATGCTAATGTCTATTGGGTCTGCGTCATGCCTGCTAATCACAAAAACAAACTGTGGGACAAGAGTAATCTATCTGCTGTACATTGTTATGCTATTGTAGGCACAATATGACAGCTTTATACGCATATGTATGTGCGTGTGTGGCTTGGCTTGAGGGGCACATTTCTGCTAATGCCTTATAAGTTATGTAAATGGGATACGTTTGAGCAAAAATGACAAACTGGTCTCTACAGAAACAATCTCACCTATAATATGAGGGAGAAGAGGAGGCTGAAGCATCGGGCTTTTGTTGAAGCAGAATGAAATGCAAACCCCCTATAGTCATCATAGGCAATCACATGCAGAGGCCAGGAAAAAAAACCCTCTATGTAAGAAGATGATCTCTAGAGACAAAAAGGATATTAAAAAAAAAACACACTCAAATATATGTATTTTTAACACATCCGTGCTTTCCTTCATCCTTACACAGATTAGATGCTCTTTTTAATGAGCGCCATCTACAACATCCACATTAAGTGAGGTCCAGTTATTGTCTCCTTTTCCAAATCTGATCATCTGAGGGTGGATGCTGTGAAAGTGAGGTGATGAAGAATCAGCATTTTTAATTGATAGTGAAAGGTCAGGCAGACTGACACAAGACAGGGTTCCTATAGAAAGTTTGCTATGCAGACGGGGAAAAAAAATCCCCACGATAAGAAAAATTGCACTGCTCTAGCCAAGCTCCTTGCTCTGCATTTGAAGAAAGAAGTGGTTCCTGCAAGCCTTTTCTGTTGTACCAATGGAGGAATTCTGGGCTGGGTCCAGCAGAAACTTGGCTAACCAGAAGGTCTGGGTGCTGTGGCACTGGGAGTGGGATGGCACCAAGGATTATCCTCTTTGCGTTTTTGTGAAACTAAGTGGAATTATTCCAAACATTGGCAGGACAAGCATGAGCTCTTGACATTTGGCCATGGCTGTGTTTTTACTGCAAGAAGGTGTAATGCACCTTTTAGGGTCGTATTCCTGGTGTTAATTTATAAGTGATGCATTTTATCATATGTTAGTAACTTCATAAAAAAAGGTCAGGTTTGTGTCAGGTTGGCAAAAGAATCACAGAGGCTAATTTAACAGAAGCTAAGAAGTTAAAAAAAAAAAGGATAGAAGTAATCTTAAATGGTTGATCCAGCTCACATGGCCTCCTATTTTGGAGTAGGATTTGGAACAACTTCTGCTTTTTATCTGTTTGATATGTTCAGAGCATGGTGAGTGTCTCTGAAATGTTGACTGTGGTGCCTGATGAGGAGCCCAATTTACATATTCTCAATTTAATCTAAAGTAGGCGCTAATTGATTACTGCTGAATGTCAGCACGCTCTGATTATCTGTTCAAGATGCTCTGGAAAAGAAAAAAACTACAACCCTGAGCTGCGAGTGGGAAGGAGACGTTTGAATTCAGTCTGCCACGTGTGCTGGTTTTGACCGGGACAGAGCTAATTTTTTCCATAGAGGCTTGTGTGAGGCTGCGTTTTGGATTTGTGCTGAAACAGTGTTGATAGCACAGGGAGATTTTTGTTACTGCCGAGTTCACGTGGAGTCCCAACCTTTTCTGCTACTCACCCCACCAGGCTGGGGGTGCACAAGGAGTGGGGAGGGGACACATCCAGGACAGCTGAACCCTACTGACCACAGGGATATCCCAGAGCACATGGTGCCACAGTTAACACACAGAGTAGGGGGAAGAAGAAGGGAGGAGGTGCATTTGCAGTGATGATCTTTGTCTTCCCCAGTCACCATCCCCCGTGATGGAGCCCTACTTTCCTGGGGATGGCTGAACACCTGCCCATGGGAAGCATTGAATGAATTCCTTGTTTTGCTTTGCTGGCACACACAGCTTCCTCTACCTCTCAAACTGTCTTTATCTCATTCCACGAGTTTTCTTATTTTTATGCTTCTGATTTTCTCCCCCACCTCAACACGGGAAGAGTGAGAGAGTGGATGGGTGGGGCTGAGTTGCTGGCTGGGGTTTAACCGTGACACCATGGAAAAACTGTTTCCTCTTTTACCTGATATTGTATAAAGGTTTTAGTTATCCAGACCTGAGGCTGTTGAGTGACTGCTGCTTTCTCATGTCCTTCCAAGGCAAATGAGACAGATAAAGAATTGTCCTTGCTTTCTGACTGATTTTTCTCAAACTAGACATCTCTTCTACAGGGTTTTTCTCATCTTCTCCCAACCCTGTCCTTAACAGTTTCAGACTTCAACCCTGTATATCCTTTCCCTGACGTGGAAGGCACAGTATAAGGTCAGAGAAGGAAGCTTAGGTTAATATTTAATATACTACGCTGGATTTCAGGAGACGAGTCATCAGCAGGGATGTGATCTTTGAATCTGGGACTGGGAGGAAAGCAATCTGTAGTAGCTCTGTATGCAGCTTGGGCCAAATCTCACATCTTCTTTAAATATCAGATTCCCCGCTCATGACTGGACAAAGCCTTTCCTTTGTAAACAACAAAGACACTACATAGAGAGATGTGCAGGGCTTATCATAAGGAAACCTTGACACAGACTGATGCAATACTACTAATCAGACATCCATTTAGGTACATTAGAACTTTTTGCTCTCATACCTCATACATTATTTTGGGAGTCTTTTCTTTTGCTGAGACCTGAGCTTTTGGGGTTGCCTTGTTTGGTTTTGGTAAGCTTTCTTATCTGGGCACTAAGCCCAGCGTTAATTTGTTTACATACTTCGTAGCATGCCTGGTTCTGTACCTGGAGGTAGGTATCTATCTATTATTTAAATAAATGCCTACACTCTGCATGAGAAATAAGTCACCATGAACAAAAATTTTAAACAGCTGAGCTAGATGCAGTGAGAAAATGCTCTCTTACTGTTTTCTTTTTCTATTTCTTTTCTTTTTGTGCCTGGCTACAATTAAGCAGCAAATTGTTACTTCTTTGGATCACGGTAGGATTAATCAACAGCACTGTAGCAGGGCCATTTTTTCCTGGCTCAATCTTGGTATGTGGGGCTATTTCCCCAGTAGAAGTACCTTCCAGTTTAGATCCTGTCATGCAGAAAGCTTTTTTCTTCATGTATGCTCTCCCTCTGTGGTTTCCACAAGAGCTCTGCCCTCCAGCTTTTCCAATTCAGCATTCACAGTATGAACTTGTGTGTTTGGGAAGCTGCCAGAGGATGGGGAGCTGAGGCAGCAGCCAGTGCCGAGTGGAAGTGTTGTGTTTTTTATTTCTTTTGAGCAGTTAATCTCCATTAGATTGCCCAGCTACTGTTATGCATCTCTGATACGGATAAAGGACTGCATAGGAAACGCTGTCATTAAGAAATTTCCCTTCCTGTTAGTGCTGCTTATTAAGATTTGAATGCTTGAACACTGTTTAGATATGTCAAGTAGTGGCTCCAAAACCACTTAATTTTTTTCCTTTTTTTTTTTTAATCCTGCAGCATTTTGGCTTCTTCCCATGCATGCATTTATGATACATTTCGGTCTATCCCAAACAGTTTCCTGTCTGCTTCCAGCTCCTTTCAGTGTCCCCTAGATGGAACAACCCATATTTTCTAGTGCCCAGCAGAAGTATTGCTGCATCCCGAAGTACAGCAAAATCAGTCTTTATCCTGTCCAAAGCTGTCCCACAACTCTCCCCAGTGGCAGATTTTTGTACCCTGTCTCTACCTCACTGCCAGTTCAACCCCTCCCATTCATCTTCCCAGCTCCCTCTTACACTGACATACTTCCATGGTTCTGTGCTCGAGGTGGCCTAGGGACCTGCTCCCTCTCCTCCCTTTCCTAGCCATCAAGGCTGGGCTTTCCACAGGAGAAATGATATGCAAACATGCCTGCTATAGCCTTGGTCCTGTCCTGGTTCAGATCAGCAGCTGAGAAGGATGAGCCAGGCCTCACAAGGAGGGTACACCTCCACCCAGTCGCAGGCTTTGGTCCCACTCTGTCTTCCAGTAACACAAAGACAACAGCAACCAGAGCAGGGAGAGCCAGGAGGAAAAGTGGAGGCTTGGTGGTTTTTCCCAAGCAATTCTCCCTTTCTCTGCCCATCCTCAACTCTGTGCTTGCTCTCCTGTGTCACCTACCCCTGAGTCTGAGACCTGTGTCTTCAGAATGACCCCGCAGAAGGAAGTGCTGGCTCAGCAGCCCTGGGCACAAGGGCAGAAGGGCTGGGTGGCCTGGAGGAACCTTCCTGCTTCCCCTGCACTCCCAGTTGTGAGGATCGGCCATGAGCGTACATGTCCCACACCACTGGTCACTTTTCAAATGCAGTAGAAAGGTGCAAGGCATTTCCTAAAGTAATTTTCATGCTTTCCCACTGGATCTTATTCCCCTGGAGCAGGGACATCTAACCAAGCCCTATATGGATCAGGGCTCAGCCCTGGCAGTCATGGGAGGAGCTCCGCCTGGCCTGACTGTTCATTCATGGAGGGGAATCCTCGTGCCTCTCTCCATTTCCTCCCTCTGGCTAAGAAATGAGACATCCCACGTCTTCATGAACTGCGCCCAGCTTTCCTTTCTTTTCATTTTCCCCTTTATTTCCATCCCTCTCTCATTTGCCTATTGCCCACGCACAACCTGCCCTTCCCTCAGCCTCCTCAAGCCTCCCGTCTCCCCTTTGGAGTTTCAGCCACCCTCCTCCTCCCCTATGTCCAGTGCCTCCCTCAAGTCCCCTTTGCTGTTTGGGCCCCTTTGTTCTTGCAGTTGTCTGTCAACTAGGCCTTCATTTTGAAAGCAAATCAAAACCAGCCTGTTGTGAGAAAATGGAGAAGTGGTGAAATGACTGGGGATGGGAGAAGGATAGGATTAGAAAACCTCAGTTTTGTTCTCTCTTTGTTTTTCTGGTTTTGGCACAGGTAGTGCCAGAGTTATAAACCGTGTAAATTCTTCTTTTTTTTTTTTTTTTTTTTTTCCTAGGTAAGGCCAGTTCCTGTTTTATCCCCAAGGAAAACATTCCAGCAAAAATGGGGGCACGCTATATATTTTGATTGCAAAATGCTGCATTAGAAGAATTAATACAAATTTCAATGCTGAGCAGAAGATTTCAACAAAATACAAGGCAGGAATTGCTGGAAAGCATAATTAATAATTAGTTATTATCCTATAACTATCACAATAATTAATGTGCAGTGTTTCGCTTCACCGGTTTTTTTCAAAATATTTGATTATTTCTGCCTTCACGGTGCGAATTTCAGGTGGTGAAAATGAGTTGCTTTGCACCACTAGATCTCCTGAATATGCAATGAAGAAACCCGCAGCAGTCAGGAGCCCCAGCCAAGGCAGGAGATGAGACGGTGAGCTGGGAAACAAAGGTGAAGGAGAGAGGCAGTGAAAGCGGAGAGCTTCGTACAATAGCTAAAATACAAATCTCTGGGGACTTAAAGATATTGCATGAACATCAATTTCGCATGCCTATTGTCTGAGTGGTATTAGCGTGCGTAGGACTTGCAGCCCCCCCCTTCCTCTGAGCGAGGGGAGCATCATGGCAAATCAGGAAATGGCATAATTGAATCGGCTCCAGCACATGACAGGGCTTAAAACCCGCCCAGATGAGGCACTGAAATGACCACGTATCCCGAGCACCTTGGCATCCCCCCCTTGCCAAATTACTTCTGTGAGAAAAGTAAGCGAGGTTTAAACCGCAGCAGGAGACAATCCAGTCAAGGATTTCATTAGTGGTCTCTTTTGCCATCTGCGAGACTTTTAAGAAGCTGGATGAAGCAGCTTTCTAGAATCTTCTTTAGAGAAAAGACAGCTAAAAAAAATGCAAGTCATGCTTATGGTGTTTACAGAGAGTTTGTTTTGTCCTTAGGAATAAAACAAGATGCCAATAGTTTACCACTGAGATAACACACAAGAGTCAGAACATGCTGCTGCAGGTCAGAGAGGTACTGTTCCCATTCCTCTCTCCCTCTCCTTTCACCCCTACATAAAAGTTGACAATTAGTTTTTACTGCACATACATGAAGGGAGATACATGCTTTGGCCTCTGTGTGAGAGCAATAATTCTCTTAAATTGATGTGTCAGCGAACTAAAACTCAATATTTTTTTTCGCACAGTGTATTTTGCAGTCAGAGGACCTTCACTAATCAGAATAAAGCAATTTGGCTCCCTGTCATTGCTCACTGAAAACATATGAGCTGGTTGGCACATATGGCCTCCTAGATTTATCAGTGTCTCCCATCTAGTGCATGGGAGGTTCAGGGCTGCAGCTCAGAGAGGAGTGAGTTTTTATGAATGCTTTTTCCCCTCCCTGAGAATTCCCAGAGCTAGATTTATTTCTTAGTTTCAGAAAATTTTTATTTATTATCCATATCCCATATCCTCTTAAGGTCAAAACAAAGTCGTATTTTACATCTTTTATTTGTGTTACTATGTCTTCGTGGCTTTGTTCATTGAAATAAAAAACGCAACAACCTAAAATTTGGGAGAAGTACTGTTCCCATAGCTCTTCTTTCCTTTTTTTTTGTCTGAGAGTTCTGTGATGTGAACATACACAGCTGTCATTTCAGTGGGACCTGTATAAAATGGATTTGCTGCATCTTGCATCAGGTTCACGAAAGGCCAGCTGTGGTGTCATGTCCTTGTCATGCTACCTCTAAGGAAGGCCTCACCTCCCTCCCAGATGAACTGGTACTGCTTACACTGATCCTGTGACAGGGCAGATGGGATAGGTATGTTTTAACAGTCAGTCTTTATAGCTTGGTTACAACAGAATATGCCCTCTTGTCTCACTGACTCTGTACTCTGTAGTCCCCACTCCCTGCTCCTGCAGCTCCAGGGATTGCTCTTGCTACCTCTTGAACTTGTGCTTTAGCCTGGAGGAATCTTTCTCAGCTTTCAGATAACGTGAACCACAAAAACACGCTGGAATCCCACTGCAAACACCACATCACACCTCTTGTTACAAAGAAAGGGATGTTCTGCATTGGGTATGGCAGATGTTAGTTGACATGCAGGTTACCTCAAAGTCATGCCAAGGAGAATGCTTGTTTGAGGTTGGGGAAGTGTTTGAGTGTCCAGACAACTCTTCTAGTGCCTGTTTGTGACAGAAGGGGCAGCCCAGTCAGGGGCAGCCTTCAATGGGAAGCAGGAATGTGGTTGGATTCCCACCCTGAACTTGTGCACAGACTGGCACAGGACTGGGACCAGTGCTGTTGATAGCATGGTGACAATCCTATGTCTATGATGACAGTATCCAAGGCCTTGTTCCTGTCCTCTCTGACCTGAATGTCAGATGGGACCTAAAACACAAGCAGTGCTTCAGTGGGAACCAGGAGGAGATATTTTAATTGTGGATGAAAAAAACTTTTCAATGTATGTGTTTGAGGAGTTAGTTTCTTGCCAACTACTATCCTAAAACCCCCTCTTCTCTTAGTTATTCTCACCTGAAATTTGAAGTTCTTTGAAGGCTGGCTGCCCAGCTGGCTTGGCAAGAGGCACATGGGCACTGCTGTCCTTCTGGTTATGGACTTTCACTTGGCTACAAGGTTATTAGGATCTCAGCTGACTCCTCATCCGTGTAGAAGGCTTAACCACCCAGTCCAAGCCTTCAGCTAGGACATGCCAGTCTGGAAAGTGGCATCTGTAACAGCTTGATCTTTGCCACAATGAGGCACAAGACAGAAAGGGTCTGTTACGTGTCTCCCTTTCAGCCTTTCCCTGGAGGTGACCTGCTGGTCTCAGCAGCAGGGGGAGAACGTGCTCTCTTTGGCTTCTCCTGTCTTTATTCCCATCTACCCTTGGCATGCTGTGGAAGGAATGTTAAGAGGATTGGTTAATAACTACAGAAAAATGTCCCAAGTCTTTGGAAGTCCATCAATCCTTTTAATCACACTCTCTCTAATGAGCTGTGTTTTTCCTACTTATCATTTCCTTTGTTCATGCCCATTACGGTGTTATTCACAATTTTAGCTCAAACAATACCTCTTAAATAAGAGGATAATATTAAGTGCATCAGCACATGGAGGGGAAGCTGCTTTTAAAAACTGAAAGTACTGCATGATTTCCACTTTCAAAGCATTTAATTTCACCTGGTCCACACTTCTAATATTTTCCAATAAAATAACTAGATGGGGGCACATTAAAATGGTCTCAGTTGAGCTGTTTTAATAAAAGGAGAAAGTTTAAAGAGCTCGGCCATGGATGAAAAGCTATTTAAAACAGGCAGGTTGGATATTTCTGGCATGGATGCATGAGGTATCTGTCTCCACCTCTAATTAAAAAGTGTATATTGTTCAGTTCTACAACACTCCACATGATAGACATGTTAAACACCCAAGAGACCACCATGTTGTCCTGTGTTGCACCTCACTCTCAGCATGGCCCTGCACACGTATAATCAACTGATCCTGCCTCTGATCCTGGGAAACCTGGTGATTCAATCTTTGTGCCTTTTTTACCTTTGTCCCACTGGCCTGGCAGGGCAGTTGCAGCTTTTGGAAGTGAATTATTCTGGGTAACACTTTGTTCCTGAAAAAAAATGACACAACTTTCCGCAGCCCAGGTGGAACTATGGAGTCCAGAACTGGGAACAGCATCAATGATACGAAGAAAACTTGTTTCGTTTTGCTTCCCTGCAAAATTTTCCCATTGGCATTTCAGGGGGATTTGCACCAAGGAAAAAGCAAGTGGGTACTTTTCCTGCAGTTGTTGGCCTACCAGAACTACGAGGGAACTGGACTTGCTTTAATGGGGTGCAGATGTCACTCTTTATCTAAGACTGAAAACCCGTAAAAAATACTCATACATCAGCCTTGGTACCAACTGTAACTTGCAACCCCACAGTCCTTTGTAACGTGATGCCACATTTGTAAGCTATGAAATATCTAGAATGTTCTCTGACAATTTTCATCTCTAAAGACAGGGAAGCCAAGAAATTATCTTTCTTTGGAAACCTGGCTTAAACAGGCTGTACATAATGAACAGACAGTTTTCTATTTTGCCATGCACAGCTACTGTGCACCAACAGGTGGAAGGTGTACAAAGTGTTTTAAAGTGCAGATGTCTCAAAGTGCAGAGGCACAGGCTTTGCTGAACTTGGTCAGGGAGAGAAAAGAGTCACTACAAGCCTGGGTGGAATTCCCTAAGAATCTGGTAGCAAATATGCTTTCACCAAGGGTTTATTGGTGAGGGAAAGTTTCAGACTGGTCCCCAAAAGGATCACTCTTCTCCTGGGTAAGTATCCAACACAAAACATGATGCTGTTTTTACGTGATGACACATCCATTGTGCATAACTGCACAGAAACAGTATTAGTATTCTTATAAAATGCAGTTACTGTCTACAAGGAATACTCTGATGGCAGTAGCAGCATTAATATTCTTCATACACAAAGGAACTAATTAATTCTGGCGTCAAACAAGGAGTGTGGGTAGTTAATTGTTCTAAACCCCGTTTCACAGCTAGGTGTAGGAGCAAGGAGGACTGTGTGCATAAGTGATATTATGGAAAGAAAGGTCAAGTGACTTGTGTGAGGTTCTATAACCAAGGGAGCTGCAGAGGAGAGGATTTAGCCAGTCTCAGATTCCAGGTTGATCTTCTGTTTATTAGATCATATTAGATCTTGAAGGCTGTGTGGATATTGGTATTCTTTTATTGGCCATTTCCACTGCATGTTATTTCCCCATGGTTTTCAATCTTATCCTTTAAGACCAACATTTGTTGTAAAAGATTATAACAATATACAACAGATTACATTTTTAATGGAGGATTCTGAAATAATGAGGTATATTTTCCTCTCTGCCTCTACTCTCATTGTTTCCAGTGTGATCTCACCAAGGACAAGGACACTGGAAACATTAACAGAGAAAATAATGTTGGGATTTTAACCACACCATCAAGTAACAATGCCAGACACCTTTTTCTGTGTTGGCATCTCTGAGAAGAGCTGTGCTGGTGTGGAAACTGTGAGACAATAGCTTCGAAAGAGATGCAGGAGGGAGCGAAGGGAGAGGAAGGGCAAAATCATAGCACAGTTGAATCAGGAAAGCACCTCTAGAGATTGGCTAGTCTTAACCCCCTCAGTCAAAGCAGGGTCATCTACAGCAGGTTGCTCTGAGCATGTCCAGTCAGGTCTGAAATATCTCCAGAAATGGAGACACCACACTCTCTGGACAATCATCTGCAGTGCTCAACCAGCCTTACAGTAAAATCATTTTTCATTATGTTTAAATGGAATTTCTCTCTTGTCCACATTGCCCTATGACCCTTGCTTGACATCCAGTTCCACCACTTTTTCACTTGATTGCAGGTAATCACTTCTCTCTTGTGCTAGTCCTAGTATAAAACATTCTTCACCAGGTTGACCAGTCTGTTGACAGAGCTCTTTGTCCCTCTTAATCAAGTGAATCCCATCTCTTCCTACCAGTCACAGAATCACAGAATATACTGAGTTGGAAAGGACCCACAAGTATCATCAAGTCCAACTTCTGGCTCTGCACAGAACCAACCCCAAGAGTCACACCATGTGCCTGAGAGTATCATCCAGATGCTTCTTGAACTCTGTCAGGCTTGGTGCTATGACTACTTCCCTGGGGAGTCTGATCCAGCATCCAATCATCTTCTGGGTGGAGAACCTCTTTCCAATATCCAACCTAAACCTCCCCTGACACAGCTCCCTGATCCTCACAGAGGATCATAAAAACTGAATCTCTGTTGCTGATGTTAACTGCATAACCAGATGTTGACACTCAGAATCTATTCATTCCTCCTCAAGCCCTTCCTCCTGGCTGACAGGGTTGAAGACAAAACCAAGTTAATATGCTCTAGGTTTCCCCTGGCCACACACTGGTGCCCAAACTAAAGAGTAGCAGTGTAATACTCAAGGGTCTGAAAGTCTTGGACAGTGTCTCCACAATATCCTGAGGCCTGATGATGGATCAGGTTGACAGGCAGGGACCTCTCTTGCCTGCAGCAAGGAGTCTCCCACTACTATCCCTCACAGCTTCTTTCTGGTGCTCCTGAGTAGTTTGGGCTCTGTCTGCTCAGATGCTTCATTGGACAAAACTCTCACCTGTTACCAGGTCTGCATTGACCCTATTCTGAATGTACAGGTCTGTGGGTGGAGTAGGAGTCTTCCTCTTGGTAATAGAAGTCACCAGCTTACAGCCTTTGTTGTCACAAAGGCTCTTACTTCCCAGTTCCCTAAGAATAGACTCAGCCTGTTCCTCCTTTAGCACAATTACAGGTTTGGGCTATTTTATCTGCAGAGTCTCAGAGAAGATCCAGTCACCCTCCTTTTAGTCCTCTCCAAAGTTGCACAGGACCTCCTCCTGCAGCTTCTTAGTTTGGCAACACAGATCCTCAATTAGTGTACATCTTCTGCAGGCAACGAGAGCATCTCCCCTGCCCCAGCCTCAGCAGGAGATCCTAGGCACCCCTACAGCCCTAGATGTGCAGAGCTGCATCTTCTGCAGGAACTTGGTCTTGGCTGGTACCTCTGATGCATCAGGTACCTGCTCCCATGGGTGCTGGGGGCCACACCCTGTGCCAAGGAGCACAGTCCCCAGCACTTTCCAGCCTCCTTCCCCATGTCCTTCTGCCTGAAGTGCTGCTCAGACTGCTGGGCAAACACCTTCTTTGCTGCAATTCAGCTGTTGATGGGACACAACACAGTTTAGCTGAATCTAGTGAGGCTTGGTAAGGGACCTGGGTGGTGTCCAGTGTGAAGTGGCAACTACAGTGAGAGAATGCTCCTCGTGTTTTTCTTTCGCATGATATGAAATAAATAACCCCATGAACTCCAGTGGACAGCCACTGAGTTCGGGGGGTCTCTTTTCTTGTGTCGTTTAGCCTGCTGAAGAAAAGCTACTGCAAAACAACCAATATCAATACCCATAGCCCTTGAATTTTCCAAGGCAGCCACTTCTCCACCTGGCACTCTTGCGCTGCTTAGTTTGAGATCTCATGAAATCCCACTTGCGGGTGGTATGATTGTTCCTTGAGATGCAACACTACAGAGGGCACTATCCCCTCCTGTACTTGCTCCACGTTCCTTGTTGCCTTAGTTCTTTGCTCCATTTAGTGATGTGAAAGGTAGGAACGGAGGAGCTTTGAACAAGTCCCAGGGGCTTCAGAACAGAAAAAGGAATATATCTGAGGAAAGGGAGAGTATCTGAGAAGAGAGGAGTTATCAGCATGAGAGACCTCAAGCTGAGTGACTGAGAGCTGACATTCCTTCTATTTATTTATAAAATTTGTAACTGTGGAAATTAGCCTTAGAAGCTGTAGCCCCATTACTGTTAGTTTTATCGTCCTTCTAAGACATACCCTGAGGCACTCCTAGAGATTGAATCCTACTGTACTTTGCAATAAGCCCATAATTGATTATGCTATGGAGCTTTAATATGGGTTGAGAAATGGAATCCAGAGTAAATACATTCAGAATTTTGCTAGCAGACCAAATTTAAAACTGGTTTTCTGAACCTACTAGGATTATTCCTTCTCAGCTCATGATTTAATTTGAACTAACCACCCTGAGAGGTGCAGTGTGTCTGGGCTATCTGCTTGCTGGGCTTCTCTAAAGAAGTTTATCCTGTATACTTCATCTATAAGTTTGTAAAGATAAAATTAGATTGTAACCTTATTCATTATAGGACATTTTAAGTCCTGCCTAGAGCTTTCTCCAGTAATGCTTCAGATGTCTGTCAACAATGTCATCACACAAAATTTGTTGACTTCTTTAATTTCTGAAAAACAAGTATATTACACTGCATTTGAGGGAGAAATTAATTAGATGGTGGTGGTCATTTGTTGTCGTATTTCTCAGCTTAAAATAAAGCCCATGTAGCTTCCTAGCCTTCCTTTTTTTTTTTTTCTGGTTCACTCATTTGATGAAAATCTATCCTTTCTAAAAGAAGCTTGTTGATTTTGCTCATTAATGAGGAATGAGATGATGATCTCTTCTTTCCCTTTCATTAGAAAGGTTCCTCTTTTCTGGGGTGGTAAGGACCATATTATTTCCTTTAATATCCAGGTGCTCCTGCTGACTGTAGCTAATTCCAGGGCTTAAAGTGACCAGCTTGTAGATCTTGTAGAAACTGAAGTTTCTTAAAGCACATCATTTGCTGTCTAGGAGGTGTCCTAAACACGCAAAAGAACTTTGTTCAGAAGTGACAGAATTAGCACTGTTGTCTGATCACTTGAAATCCCTGATTTGTTGCTGGACCTGAAGTCCCTACAGAAAAATGTGCTTGTGAGATTCAGACTTCTGAGTTGGTCTGAGGTGGGGGGGTTTTGATTCATAATATGTTTTTATTCAAAAATACTCCCCATGCAACATTGTTATTGCCTGTGTGTGGTCTTAAGGGAAAAAATAATTTATTTCATATTTCCCACTGGAAAAGAACTCTCTCTTTCTCACTCTCTTTTTTCTTCTCTCTCATCAATAGCTACAAAATTGGTTATTTCCTCAGAACTACTACATCACTGGGTCTACTCCATTAAAAAGTCATACACAAGGATTGTGTATTTCTATGCACAATGTGCTGATCCTGATAAAGTCTTCTTTCATATGTTCTTACAAAATGTTACTGTACTTTTGTTTTTATAAGCAGATAAGTGGAACAAATACAAGCTAAAGAGACAAAAATCCATCTCATCAAATTGGAGAGAGCTGCAATGAAAGAACAAAATTATTTCATGCTTTGAGTTCTTCCTTACTTAGCTCCCCTGTAAAGGGACACGTGATATCTTTGACACACAATGTTTGCCATTCCACATAGGTCAAGATGCAGAAAAAGGCTTATATAGGAAGACAAGACATAGGTCATAAGGTGTACATAAACAAAAAAACTTTAACATAGCTTCTTTAGCAAGCATAGCAAGCATTTGGACCAACCTTTGGATCAACTGTCAAGTTAAATTGAAAGAAAAGGGAATAATTGGTAAATTTTTAAAGAAAAGGCTGTTCTTCCTAACACCAAACTCAAACAAAGTCTGGAACTGCATACTCAGTGTTATGCAATAAACTTAAACTTTAATGTTACCCTTTCTCACCTTTTACCTGTACTTTTATTGCTCCGGGGAGACCTTGCATGTAAAATCCCTAATTTTTGCTCTGGCACTGGGAGGTACCTACCTCTGCATACAATAGCTCTCCGCAAAGCTTTGCTATACAAAAATATTTTTCCCATTTGAAAACACCACTTAGAGCTGTTTGAAACAGGAGCAGATGATGTGATCATTAAAACATCAAGATTTCATGTTTCTAAAGGCAGTTTTTGTTTCTGCTGCAACGGTGGGTTGACTGCAGAGGTTCTGGCAGGAAAGGCTTGGTGGTGTGAGCAAATGTAGGTCAAAATGTAAAATCAAAATATAAAAATTGTCATCTGTTTTGTATGAAGGAAGAACTAGGATTTGGAGGGCAGAGTCTAGCAAAACTGGTCTTTGTAAATTATCATCATGGCTAGGCTTCGCGAGTGAATGCTTTGCTGGATAGACAGACAAAACTCTGCATGGGGCTGAGAAACCAGTGACATGTGACTGGGCTGAGAACCACTCAGGAAATGGAGCTGACATTCTCTAGGACAAGTCTCTCCTGGATTCTTTTATACAGACCCATTTTAACTTTTCAACAAGTCTGGTTACTGCCCCCTGCAATGATTCTGTTGCTTGGTGGTATTGATGTCTCTTACCAAAGTGGACAATCTTCCACTTTCCCCATCATCCTTCCAGCATGAGAGGAAAAAGAAATGGTCCCAGCAGTTACTGTCTTGCCAGCTTGCTTGTGTAGAACAGTGATTCCCTACCTTGCAAAAACTCATATAGGGGCAAGAAACTATTAGTAGGCTGATAGACTGTACTGCTTTTCCTGTGGGAAGCATTAACTCTCAGATCTCAGGAGTTACATGCACACACACACACACAGAAGGTTATTTATCTATATGCAAGTATGTATGTCTGTATTTAAAATGCACAAATTTGGAGGGACAATGAGGAGCTTCTACTCCTTGGTATGTTTTTATGTGTGTCTCCAAGTATGCTCAACAATGTTCTCTAGCATCAAAGAGGAGATTTCTTTATTTTGAAAGAGAGGATTTATTGCTAAGAATTTCAATTCCCTTTCTCATATGTAACTTGGCATATTTGCCCTCCCTTTATCTGTTTGAAGTGGGAAAACAAAACTGATGAAACAATCTCTATCAGAATTATATCATCCCCTACCTCCCATATATGTCATTCTAATTCATCAGTGTATTTATGAGGTCTTTATTAGACAGGCCAAATTTATTTTTCATTTGTGCTAAATTGTTTATGCCCTTTTAAAAGTGCACTGTATCCACAGCATTGGGTTTTCACTTATCTGCCTGACAATGATGAAGTGTTATGTTATAACAAATGCGTTAAGATCTTGTCCTGGTGCATATTCTGTGCTATTTGTGAAATGACAGTGATAAGGAAAGACAGACCAACAGTGAATGGATTATGCGTGCATATATCTTAATTTTTGGTAAATTGCTCAAACCAGTTCAAGTTGGTAGTGACCAATGGATTACTGTTTCCTTTGAAAAAACTGAAATCCCAAGGGAGTTTCCTCCTGTTTAGATGATGAAGCTGGGGTCATATTTGCAAAAGAACTCATTGGCAATTTGCAAAGAGTGCTTATGAAGATATGCTTGCTTGTTTTGGTGCCTGGGTGACAGCTAATTATCCAATGAGAGAGCTGCTACCAGTGCTATTTCTAGTAGGTTATTACTTTACCAGTAAGTGGCTTCTAATTGGTATGCAGAGCGTGGAGTGAATTCCCTCATTTTAGGCATGCTGGTCAGGTTCCTGGGCTTGTATGTTCTCACTAGCCTCTGGCTAGCCTGGGAATCCAGCAGGTACCTTGCCAGCATGCTGCAGTTTTTCCAAGGGAATATACAGGAGTAATTAACAAAAGCCTCTGACTGCCTACACTGGTAGAGGATCTGTGCTGTTCCAAGCCTCTTGTGGTTGATGAAAAATCACTCACCACAGAAGCCTCAGTGAAGAGGGCAGATCACGACTGGGGCTGGGGGCTGGGGTGTGCCTTCCTGGGGAAGAGCAGATAGCTGCAGCACAGTTCTGCCTACACACCTTAAAGTACAAGCCATCCTTGGCAGGTAAGCTCCTTGGGAATGGGCAGGGCTGTATCCGAGTTCTCAAGTTGTGAGAGCCATCAAACAACACAGGTGGGGAAAAAAACACTGCTGTGTGCCAGTGTCACAGTATCAACCCTGAGAACAATGCTCATGAATATTGCTTCCTTTGGGAAGTAGGGGACAATTTCTGTGCCTCCCAGGGGAATTTTCACTTTGTCTCCTTCAGGAAAAGAAGCCCTTTAACTCATTGACAAGGATGGCAGCAAAAAGAGTCTGTGGACTATAGCCCTATGGCCACCTGAGGTTCTCAGCTTAGCTGGTCTTGATGGATGGATCAGATCTGATTTAAAACAAGAGAATAAGTTGCTATTGATGTTTCTGTGCTAAATTTTTTTTCTCTCAAACCTTCCAAGAAACAAGGCTATTTTGAATCTTTTCTCCATGTTAATGAAAACAGCCTCAGGACTTTTTCTCACCCAGTTCCACACTTTGCCTTGTCATCATATTGGAGAGTGGTACAGCATGGAGAGCACGGTGTGAAGAGCACGAAGCGAGAGTGGCACAGGTTAGAAGATGTCTATCAAATCAGTTCACTGCCACAGAGGGGGAAGGGAGACACATGGCCATTAATTTGGGGGAAAAGTATATGTGATTTTCCACTCTGACAGAATGTTGGGGGTTTTTCAGCAAACACTCCATGGTCGCAGGAAAGTTTGTTTGGATTTTACACCAGAGGAAGGAGGAGAAGGGTGGAGGCCCTTGTGTTTCAACCTCATCTGACTACCAAGTACAACCATTGATCAGATACTCATTTCCTTGCTAGATTTTGCATTTTCCTTCTCTGCCAAAAGAAACTGCCTGACCAGCTGAGAACACAGTGTCACTCATACCCGGGTGACTTTCCCTAGTCCCATGTTACAGAGTCTGTGCTATTCATGATGCCTCAGGCAGAAAGAATCAGGAATATCCTGCCTTTTCAGCTCTTGTGTCCAAACTATGGAGGGAAAACAGCAGCAAAGAGGGGATCTCTTTCAAAAAACTGGCCAGAGCTCCAGATTTTTATAGGTGTCAGCCTGGTGGAGAGTTAATGCCAGCTTGTGATTATTTAGGGTATCGTATTTATGGCAAAGTGACGCATGAGGCAAGTACTTGACACCTCTGAGTTTGTCAGTAAGATCCTGGGATCCTTAAGAGCTCCATTAGCTAAACTGTGAAGTCATCATCCTCCTGATTACCTATGGAGAGCTGGGATGGGCAGCTGATGCACTAAGAAGGACATCTCATGTCTTACCACGTTGGAGCCTGGAAATTTTGTGCTTAAGCCGCCTTTGCAGAATCTCATGTGGCCAGAGCATAATTGAAAAATTTGGCTCCAGGGCAAATTTGAAAATTAAACAAGGACTTGAGGGAGTGGCCCCTATGGAAACCATGTCAACGAACAAACAGCATCAGAGGATTTCAGTGATGTTTGTATAAGGAGGATAATGTTTGCTTGATTCTTGCGGGCTTTAACTGTCTGTCATCCTTCTACAGCAATGCAACAGAAACTAATTGAAAGAAACTAAAACCAAATAGAGGCATGATAAGTTATTTGAAATTTGAAATTTGAGTCATATGGCACAGTTTTGATAGGATGCATCATATCACATGGAAGATTTCTGTTTGTTATTGGAGAAGTGTAATTTTTAGAGGATGAAGAGAAGTATGTTAGAAATGAGCAAAAGTGGTAGATTTCTATTCTAAGATCTGTAATTTCTTTTTAATCAAGCCACTACCAAAACTTTGGGGTTATTCAGTTAAAAGAATTAAAGACATTTTCTTCTTGGATGCAGTTCCTTTAACTCAGAGGGACCACACAGAAGCCTTGTTCCCAAGGGAGTCATGCAGCAGTCAGTAGCTGTCTTTGCCAAACTTCCAAGCTCTTTTCCAACTTTAAGCATCAGTTGTCTCAGATATTTCTCAGTGTCCTACCAACAGCAATTCTGTCCATCTCTGAGGTTTTATTGCTGTTTCTTTCTTTTTTTCCCCTGTATTTGTATTTTTTTCTTTCTCTTGTACATTTATGTACATACAGACACAGAGCCCTCTCTTAAAACTATACCTAGCACTCTCTATCCTTCTATGCAACTCAGACTCCTTATAAGCTTCATGCATTTTCATTTGGACCTTGATATGCATTTGGACCTTGACATGAACCCATATCTTGGATGGAGGGTGCTACTGCTTAAGCAAGCTAATTTAATAAAAGAGCTGATGGCTTCTCACACCTTAAATGAAGGGTAGATGCTTTGCCCAAATATGTTCAATCCAATCAGAATGCCATTGCAGGTTGAAATATATTTTCTGATGCTTAAACTATAACGTTGAAAATGGAGATTACCTCTCATTCCTTGGAAGTACAGTGTCTGGGACAGGGGGGCCTTAGTCCTGTTTCAGGTACACGGGTGTTATTTGCACCACTGCACAGTGCAAATAGTGATAATGCATTATAAAATCTTTTTTGCAAGTACAGAGTGGAACTCACAGTCCTTGCAAAGGAGAAACAATTTATGACTGTACTTCATGCCTTTTCTCCATGAGCCTGAATTCAGAAGGCAGACGAAAAAATGTCAAACATTTCCAAGAGAGAAAATCTTACGTGAAGAAGAGCAAAATGCTAAAGATGCAGTGGGAGAAGCTTAATAGCAGCAGCCCTCACTTCCACTCAGGCAACACTGAGAGCTGACCCCCACCCCAAAATTTAAGTGCAATTTCTTCTAGTCTTCTTTGAACAGATCACCAGTAACACTATTCTGCTTTTGCATGGCCATGCGTCACTGAGCTACCGTGAGCATTTTCCAGGATTAACTCTGCTCGGCTCCTCAATTGGTTTCAAGGTTTTAGCAAGCCTTTTTTTAGCCAGCGTGGAGAAGCTAATGCTCTTATTTCTCAAGCTTTTTAAAAAGTGCACGAAGCCAGATCATCCCCTCCCAGTTTTGCCACAGAAGGGATGTAGCTAGCAGAAAGCCTCCAAAGATAGTTCGAGGAAAGGGAATGGAGCTTAAGAGACCCCAGCTTTAAACCTCATTGTCCTCTCAAGACTGTAGTGTAGGTGAAGGGCTCTGTCAGATCCCAGAGAACTGCACAGGATAGTTCAATTCCCAGGAAAACTGGAGAGAAATAACTCAGGTTAGAAAACTCATGATTCACAGTGAGACAAATTCCTAGTGATGACTGACTTGAATTCAAGGTTGTTCCCAGAGGAAGGGGGTTGAAGGGGGGAGCCCAAGAGATGAGCTTTATGCACAAAGGCCCCAGCAACTTCACATAGCCAGTACTGGGCTTACTAGCCAGATAAAGAACATTAGTAATGCTGGGCAGGTCTGCTTTTTGCTCTGCTAAGAAATATCTCCCTTCTTCCCTTCCTCACAACCTTTCTGACCAGAAAGTTATTCAGGCACCACCAAAAACTCTCTGCAATTTAGCAGAAGTCTCTTTAGCCTCAGCTCCCTGCCTGTGATACAACCGGGGGGAGTTACCTCTGCAGACCTCCCTCACTGCGTGTGAGGAACAGCACAGTGGCCCGGATACCCTTCTCTGTGTCTTTTATTGTTGGTGTCATCACTGACTGCACATCAGAACAGCAGTGTTCTGACTTTGGGCAGAGCCTTACAGTCACACTGAGGATGGGCAAGCTAAAATCAGAGTAACTTCAGTCTTTCAAATATTAGTATGTCAGCGTTTGTACTGGTATGAAAATCATTTGGCTTCAGATCCCAATATGTCAAAACACCAAAGTTCAGGGGACAGGAGAGGGGTTTAAATTCCTTCCAAATTTCCAGAAAGAAAACAAGGCAAAACACAACCAACTTCTCTAGAGAGCTTTTTGCTGGTGGTGTTTTTCTCCAAACAGAGCCAGTGTGTGCTTATCCTCACTTACTACTTCTGCAAGACATTTAGGTAGACCTTCCCAAGAGCAGAGTGTATGTCAGCCCCAACCTTCTCACAAAGATCTGAGCTTCCTCATAGCTCCTGTGAATGATGTACCTGGGCTGTGATTGACATAAGTCGTGCATGGTGGAGTCTGTGCAGAAGGACGAGCCTCCAGTTGTATAGGGTCGGCAGCAATATTTTGCTGTAATAAGGTGATGGACAGCATTCAGCATTTTTTCTGTTCCTGCCTCTCTCAGATGACCACTTGAAGAGAGGGATGAAAGAGGAGAAGCTCCCTGGATTGCAGAAGGCACCTTGGTGGTGAATGCCTGAGAGCCACATTACTGTTGTACACCAAGGAGATGTGTTCCTTCTGGATCAACAGCAGAGCAGGACAGAGAGCAGGCCTCCTGGATCCTGTTCTGGTGCTTTATTCTTGGATAAGTGTGGGGTTTTTATTTGGATGGTTTCAATGAGACTGTTACTAAACACATTTTATTTCTTAAGAGTTGAAAGAAATCAGGCAGAATGATTTTTACCAGGCACAGTATAAGGGCCCTCAAGTGTTGCCCTGAAATGCTTACAATATAAATGAGATACATGCAAGGGCTAGGGTGTTTCTTTTTTTGGGTTTCGAGGCTTCTTCAATGTGTTCTCAGGTTTTTGAAGAGTAACAAGTAGTGTGTGTCCTATCAAAGGAGACAGAATAAAAGCACATTCAGAGGGGAAAAACCAGTTTTGTTCCAAAGCCATGTTCCTCCTTCTCGCCAGGAGCAGTACCGAACTGAGGGATTTGAAAACTTCTGCAAGACAGGGAGGGAATCACAACTGGCTGTGGCAAATCATCAGTAGAAATAGTTTTCTACTAACAGCTTGGCCTCTACGTAATTTTAACTGTCTCAAAGATTTGGAGGAAGACTGGATGATTCATCGCACCTCTTTACCCATTTTTATGTAAGAAAAACTTAATGGCTAGTTTGAGAGCTAACTAATGGCTGGTTATATAACCTTGTTAAGTACATGGCAGAGCTATGGAAAATGGCTTTTCATTTTGGCTTTCCACTGACTCAGAGATTCTGTGTTTGTCAAATCGGACTATTACGTAGCAGCAGTGGAAGAACTAATGTAAACTAAATTTGAACAGCTCGAGCAGCTGGCCTTCCTCTTTCTCTCCTGCAGTCTGGTCATGCTGAGTATGCTGTGCTTCCCCCTTTCTGACAGAGTAGGATCATGTTTTTGTGAGTGCTAGGCTGGGCTAAGTTCAGATGGAGGTTTGAAATCATGTGAAGAGTTCAACATGTGTGCAGCACCTGATGGGTCTGCAAAATGAACCCTCCAGATGCAATTTTGTCAGAAAACATCTGCTGAAGCATTTGCTGTTCTGACCTAGAAATATTTAAAAAATATTTCCCTGTTTAATAATTTCTGCTTTCGGTGTGTTTGGTGGTTGTGGTCTCTTGACGTCCAAGTGTAGGTTTATCTTTTCCATCATTCCAACAGAAGGAGGAGTGAGTCATATGAACTGAATGAAACTTTTCCACAAAGCCCAGAGAGCTCAGAGAATTCAACTGCCCCCACTGAAATCTGGATATTGGGCTTAAGACTGTAGATGGGTTTGCTGGAAGGTTTGTAATTTCAAGATAATTCCAGGTTACAATTTGACAGAAAGGACTAAAACTGAGTGTGGAGCAGCTTTGAATCCGGAAGTCCGCTGGCAAAATTTTGGGTGTCTGAGTACAAGGGGTGCTGGAGAAAAACTGTTGTGATCTTCTGCATCTGAAACTGCCTCAGGCCTTCCTGCTCCAGAGCACAGTCTCATGCACAGTGGTGCACATTTACCTTTTTATTGTGAGCTTCAGAGTACTCTTTTTAAGATACAAACAGACAAAGACACACACACAAACATAAACAAACAAATAAATAAATAAATATGCGTCTTCCATAACTTTAGTGAACCTCTTTTTCTTCAGACAGATTGTTAGTTTTGCCTTGTTAGTGGTTTCTGAGCTGGATTTCCCCTTTACTCCTAGTAAACTTAAAAATTAATGTGTCTTATAAATGGGTCGTTCATCCATGCAATCCACAGCAAAGAATATGTGGGAAAAGACTTGATGTAACCTCATCATAGAAATTACAAAGAAAAATTTGCTCCAGCTTTTCATTTTTTTCTAGATTTGTCACATTTTTGAGAAGGGAAAGGTAATTTAGCAGTAAAGAATCTGTTTATTGCTAGCTCTCCTCCTGCTTTCTAAAATATTTGCATATGTAGTGGTATGCTTGTCACCTATCTTTAGCTAAAATGTACTGTGAATTTTGTGGTGAGGTATTTTTCACTGATGTTCAGTGGCTATGAGTCCAAGCAGGTGCCTTTATTTTGCTCTCCTGCACCAAGGTAAATCTGGAGGGTTTTGTTTCCCCAAAGCACCTCTGGATTTAGATGAGCATAGCTGAATATTGAATCTACCACAGTGTCTTCTCAGCACAAAGACTCTGAAATGGATTTGTGAGTCTTAAAGCAGTCCCTGGGGCATCCTAGTCCACACTGTAAAATCACCGTATGTAAATTGTCACCGTTAAATAAGTTGCTCAGGAGGGAGGGAGAACAGGATGGGAATTGGAAGTTACTCAGTGCTCATGCTGGGTTTCAGACAGGGCTGCCCTCCCAGTTCAGAAGCTGCTGAAACAGAGGGGAGGAGATCGTGTGGCTGCCATATGGACGGCATGTGCCAGATGAGGAAGTCGTCTCCATTACTCCCACATTCTACAGAGAAACAGAAATAAAAAATGAAACATAAAACACCATCCCCTTTCCATCCAGCCAAAGGAACAGGGCGGAAGGGGAGAGCAGGCCCTCCTTCCAGAGTATTAATCTAGTAATTCATTAGCTGATATCCCCCTTTTTTCATCTCTTCAGGGAAGTCTGCTCGGAATTTATTGCTGAGCCGTTAACGAATTTTTAAACTATCAGGCAGTAATGTAAATAAGTGGGATCCCAGATTGTTGCACAACCACCATCAGGTCAAAACACTTGCATGGGAACTGTTGCTTCAAGCAAAGAGTAAACCTTAACATAAAGTTACAAGGCACTGAGTTCCCCACAGGAATGCCTTCATGGCCCCATTCAGTGGGAGTTCAGCTGCTTCCTGAACCCTCTGCCCTTGGAGAGGTTAAATAGTGTCCCTCGAGAACATTTTGATTTTCCAGCTAGACCTCAACAATAGTTTTTTGTGACTTTAATGTGGCAGAAGGAAAAGCATAATTTAATGGCCTTGGCCTTGGCTTTTCTTTTCACTGACCAGGAAGGCACTGGCCATAAGTTTTGTCATAGAGACCTCTGGAGCACCAGTGTCCATGGTCAGTGCTGGCTACTGCTTGCAAGCTGCTAACATAGGACAGATTTTTGGAGAGGGCACTTGATCCTTGCCAGCAGGAATAGGGGAAGGAAGAAACAGTGTGCTTACAGGGCAAGAACAAGGACTCATGGCAGGGTGAGGAAAAAACATCTCAATGGACATTTCCAACTCGCTGCCCTTCCTTCCACACAGCAGAAGAGTTTCACAGGTATCATGACGCTTAAGCACAGTGAGAGTACTGCTACTGAGACAGCCAGGTGCCCAAGCTGTGTCCCTGAAACCACCCACCTCTGCTTAAGGCCAGGGGTGGCAGCTCGGTGTGCTCTGGTTGCAAGAACAGCTCATCAGATGCGTCTTCTACACCTATAGCTTGGTTTTGTTCAGTATTTTATGACAGCTGCAACAGCCAAGTAGGGAAGGCTTTTAGTGACTGTTCATTTCTCACTTTTAATTTCATTAGAAACCTAAGCCCTTTCAATAGAACTAGTTGTTGCCTTTATAAGCATAGAAAAAAAAAAATGAAGCAGCAGATTTAATGATGGGACCAATTTTAAGAAATCTTGTCTCCAGTGCTAGGACTTGATTTGTTCAGCACGAGGGGGTAATTTGTTTGCTTTTTACTCTACAGAAGAGAAAAAACCCTTTCCCATTCCAAAAAAGATAATCATGCATGAAAAACAGACATGTTAAATATCACAAGCAAGGACTCACATGCCCTGATGCCTCAAGTCCAAAAAAAAAGAGTCACATTAATGTCAATGTGCTTTGGATCATTAGCTCTTAAGCCTCTAATGATGTTCCCTAATGACCCTGCTGTTCTTCCTCCTCCATCAGACTCTCTCTAACCTGCAGAAGGTGTGCTAACTTTTCAGGATTTTCCTGTATGAGGGCCTGTGAAAAAACACATAAGTATCTCAGTAAGATGTGAGACTTTACCTGCTGGGCATCTGCAACATAATTTATAGGAGGTTGTATCCACAATAGTCATTATGTGAAGGCTCAAGTTCTTATTCATTTTTTATTTCATTCATTTATACTGCTACAGAAATGAGAATAAAAAGAAGCATCTATCCCAAGATTAAGACAACTTGCCATTAGTTTAAAACTGCAGTATAGATGCTGGTTACAAAATTGTCACCTCTCTCCTCCCCTCTCACACATGCTTCCATATTCTAACCAGCAGCCAACATTTTCTCCTGGCCACATCCAAGCCTGGGGCATACCAGCATTATAGTATTTCCCTGTGTAAGGTTTGATATCCATGTGCTTTGCTCTGCATGGATAGAAAGGTCCCTTCTCTGCAAAGCCACAGTGTACTGTGACTTTGTTTTTCAGTCTGTCAACACATCTTTCAATACCCTTCTTGAGGTCCAAAGAAGAATGCACTGGGTGATCCCAGTAGCTGTTCTGCCTCCATGGAGAGTACAAGGATTTTGGCAGCATCGGCACATAATAGATTTAAAACACTCACTGTGTATTTATGGGGTTTGTAAGCAGTGTACATATGTTTATATCTCTTTCCAAAACTAAGGGCGAGCAGGGCTCCACCAAAATGGCAATTAGAGTTAACCCTGCCCACATCCTTCAGGCAGGGATACAGCCTGAGGACTTCTTTGTCAGCCATTCTTTCCACTTGCACCAGGGTGATGTGAACCACCTCTTGGGGAAATTCTTCTCAATTTAAGAGGGAGCAGAACTTGACCCTCCAGACTGGCTGTTATTGCAAAAACATAGGAAAAAATTGTAAGACACATGCAGAACGTAGGAAAGCATAGTACTTTCCCTCAAAGTGGTGTAGTAGAGAGTCTTCAAGCTGTTCAGAGGGTTTACAACATAGCTTGCTGTTTTCTGATAGGTCCTAGAATGTAGTCCTACCAATAGCACAGAGATTGACAGATCTTTCACATTTGGGCATAATCTCTGGCCTCATCACTGCCTGTCTGATCTCTACATACATTTTTGTCACACAAACAGCACCAGGAACACCACAGTTATTTTGGTAGGTAGGTCTGTCTTGTCTATACCTTCTGATGCTGCTGCTGCTCAGAGTTAGATAGCCAGGGAACAAGACTTTCCCAGCCTGTTTCTTGGAGAAAGCACAGCAGCACCAGGGGAATCCTCCTGATCCTTACGCTGACCAGAAAAGGCACAAGAAAATTCCTCATAGGGAAAACCCTGGAGGAAAACAGTCGTTAAGTGAGTCAGCAGAAGCTTTTTTGCTGACTGACTGGAGGGCAGTGCAGCATCCTCTGCGCAGTCTGGGCACTCGCAGCCAAGCCAGTCACCTTGGGGAGACTTGGCTCCACCCGGCTCTGGCACCTGGAGGGCGAGCGCCCTGAGCCGGAGGCGGCTGCAATGCATGGAATGAATTGCCCTCTAGAGGTACTTTGCTCTCTCACCACTGAACTTACTGGAAGCTGGGACAGCTAACCTGGGCTTGAGCTTTTAAAGGGCCATTAAACAGCCGCAGTTCAGAGAGGTGACTGCTCCATAAATCCTCAGAATTCCCCTTCCTAAGAGGGAACGCACCCCCCTTACGATCATCTGTCCTCCCTCTCTGTGGTCGTGGTTGGGCATGGCAAGAATCATTGTGCAATCAATATTATTAATACAAGCAAACCAACGCTGGCTCTAAATATGCAGAGGCCAAGAAAACAAATCGAAACAGCAAAGGGGGTCTTTGTGGTTAGTGCAGCTTCAAAGCCGAGGTTGTAATCACATAGAAGCTAAGGAATGCAAATGTGTGGTAATCAGAGTATTGTAACTCATCCATCCAAATGTTAATAGTATTTTCTCACCATATATTACGTTAGCATTAATGGCTTAGGTTCAAATTCTGCACTGTTTTCTACAATTATGACTCATTTTTCAGCTAAGGGGACTATCCATGGTAATCAGCATAGCAGCAGCAGGATTTTTAAAGGCTTATGTGAGCATGCCATGTGTGTGTGTGATTCTCCCTGTAATAACTTCTGAAACCCTCTGGCCAATGCCAACAAAATGCAAAAGCACAGTAAAATTGCTTAGGTGATTCAGTTCCTACAGGTCTGTGAAAATAGGCAGTTATGAAGAGGAGAGACCTGCCACTGGACAGGATGCCATGCTGCTGAACGAGCTCAGCCACTGTTGGACACTGGAGACGTCTCACCAGAGAGAGCACCTTTCTAATCCAAGGGAGAAACTCCTCATCTCTCGGGCCCCAAAAGCCAGCCAGCCATACGTTTTGCTCCTCTCGGTGCCAATGTCCATGGAACTGCTTGTTAATTGAATGGTGTCTCAAAGCATGTGAGGGAACACATCACTATACGTATTTTAATGTGCCATATTCTGCAATTGTCCTAAAAGAAAAATAAAATAAGCACATAGGTTGTTCTGGGTATACAACCTGCTGCCCTTCCAAACAGAGACACCATCACAGTGACACAGGGTTCTGACACACCCAGACTTCTACACTTATGTCCTTCTCTGTACATTAATAATCATAATAATAATAATGATAATGATTCATAATAGCAGAAATTCCTGGATTAAATTCACTTATATGGAAAACAACAAGCTAGACAATCCTTTTGCCTTGCATTTTTCTGGGAAACTTTGCTTCATCACAGCACCGAGCCTGCTAGAATTCAAGAATCGTTTGGGCGATGCTCTCAGGCACATGGTGTGACTCTTGGGGATGGTCCTGTGCAGGGCTAAGGGTTGGACTCGATGATCCTTGTCAATCCTTTCCAACTCAGCCTATTCTGTGAACCTGTGATTCTGTGATCATGCTTTCCCCACCTGCTTTGGGTGTTCCTCAGGTAAAGGTAAGGTGCATTCAAAGAGTAAATTCTGAAGCCCATATGAATTTAGTTACCTGAAAACATAAAAACAGACATGGGTTTCCATTCCAGGGATTGCTTGAATAGACTTGCTTTTCCTAAGCTAAAAAAGCAGTACAGAATAAGAGCGTGAATGATTTTGTGTCACAGCTACAGCGATTATTAAGATGTTATAAGCCAGAGAGAATTGTTTTCATTTTATTAGAAACAATTCTAGAAATGAAGCTTATTTCTATCTAGATAAAATCAAGTCTATCTCCAATCCTTCTTCTTGTCTTCTGACATAATGCTCAGGAGAGGCTGTGCTGGGTAGTTTGGTTGATGCTTATTCCTAATTCACTGCTGCCCTTTGCATTTGCAAATCCCCAAGCACTCAGAGCAAACACACACAATGCAGAGAATACCCCTGTGTGGTGAGGATGTTTTAGTATCATCACTTTAGAAGTGGCTAAAATGAAGTATGGCAAGAAGAAGTGTGGCTTGCCCCTGAGCCAGCTGGGGATGGAACCGAAAACAAAACATAGGAATTCCCATGCTGGGAACCTTAGTCTAGGCTGGACCCCTCCTTTATTGCTCTCATGGGGACCCTCAGCAGAATAACCCAGCCCCTGTGGGCTCTGCATAGGCTTATGGACAGAAAAAACAGACCCGCTCCGGTTTTGATATTCATGTTTTTTTTCAATGACATTGAACTTTGAGCTGAACTTCACCTGCTCTTTTCCCTAATCATCAGCTTCCCTTTGCTTATATTCTTAAGTATGGATGAGAGCGGATGGCAGGTCGCTGGGTTAATCTGCATCTAATCCATAGCACAGTCACGATGTGGAGCAGAAACCATGTTTAGCTCCCTGCTGTGAGTAGCTCTCCTGCCTGCTGGGGGTGGGAAATCCAGCAGGTTGATGCACTTCCACTGCTTTTCCACTACAGAGCGTATGGCAACAAGGTTTCAGCTCTGAATGGGACCGTTTTTGTGCCTTAGACAGGAGCAAGCCTTCTTTTGTGGGCAGGCAAGCATGTTTTCTTCTCAATTTTTAGTCAGCTGTACCCTGAGAAACACTTTATGACCTGCTGCTTTTTCAGAGCATTTGGAAAAGAGAACAAGGTAGGCAATCCTGCTCATCAGACTTACTGTCTGTTTTCTGATCTCAGGCTTGTTATTCTCTCCACCATGAGTCACTCCTGCTGGAGTGGCCCAGTTTTACCTCCCCTCGCCCCCTGCTTTATTAGCGACAACGAGAATGACAGCGCTCCTATGCCGCAGGATGTTTCCTTTGTGCAAGCCTTCTTTTGTGTTTTGACATTTGTGGATGTTCTCATCCTTTAACATGCAGGCAGAGCCTAAATTTCAAAGGTACTCGCTGCCTGCAGTGACAACGTCAGACGAATATGGGTGCTGTGTTTTACACGTTGAGGCCCACAGGTAAATAACTCGGGGGTGGCATGAAGGAGGGACACATAGCCCAGACTTAAACCTCATTTTTAGCCTGCTTTCCAAAGGAGAGGAGGTTTCTGCAATTCTGTTCATCCAACTTTCCTGTAACCTATGAGCCTATTAGCAGATTTCCACTGAATCTGATAGAGAGATGTCCCAAATTCGATTAGGCCTGCAAGTCTTTTTAGATCAGGCAACTGAAGAGAGGCTTTACTAACACCCCAGTGAGGAAGAGGCTACTGTGTAATTCTGTCCCTCACAGACACTAGAAATCCACAGGGCTTTGCTTGCTCTTGAGACCCAAGCCCATAGCAGTGCAGACCTCATCAAGTCACTCACAAAACAAACTTGTGCCGTAAGTTCATGAGGACTCCCTCCCGTGAATCTTTGTATGTGTGAGTGGTTTTATTCCCGCAATCACTCCAACACCTGGGTAAGGGGCAAGGAGTGCCAAGACATCCTGCTTCTGCTTTGGAGGCACTGGGTTGCATAACTTCTTTATTTGGGGAAGCCCCAGCCTGGAGAGCTGCAGTTCTCAGTTCCCAAAGAAAAGGAAAGATGATACACATTTCTGCCAGCTATTTGAGGGGGAGGGAGCAGAATCACCTAGGTATTAGATGAACCTTAAAAAAAAAAAGAAAAAAAAAAAAGAAAAAAAACCTGGATTCACTAATTCACTGAAGGTGGCCAGGGAAACATAGAAATGATTAAAAAAAATCCCTTAGGTCAATAACCAGTCTGCCTTTGGAGACACACAAGGGTTCAGTGGGTGTAAGTTTAATTAAGCCAGCCAAAAACTGAAGGGAAAATTAGAAACCGTTTCCAACAATGCTTTACAAAAGCTTCCCATTGAAACAGACACATTAATTGAATAGGAGCTGAGCCGTACTTTGATACATGAGCCCCGGCCCAGGGTGCCTCTTGCTGCAGAAAGCAGCATTGTGAGGTTTCATTTAGAAGCAGCAATCTCTCACCGTTATCCTTTCCTTGTTGGCAAACATCAGCTCCCTCCCTCTTTTCTTCCTTTTTTATTCCCTTCAATTAAATGTTTAATTAAAGTACCATGACTTCCTTTCATTTGGAATAGTAATTGAAGACACTAGTGTGTGAAAAACAGGCTGAGAAGCGAGCTGGAGAACACAGAGCACAGAGCATCAGCGAGGCCTATGAAAATGTAGCCCTTAATTTGCTTTGGTGCCACATCAAATTGTGGTGATGGTGAAGCGATACAGCTGCAGGAACATCTGGAAGGGGCTGATAATCATGGGCTGGGTCGGGTCTGAAGCAAGCACTGAGTGCAGCTTGCTTTTATTTGAATTCTGAATGGTCAGCTCAACGCAGCTGGGAGAGAAGAGCAACATTCACAAAGATACATTTTCTGCCAAGTTTTCACGCAGTGATTCGGGAGAGCTTGTTGACTTGCTTGATAAGCAGGCTGGTGCCTAGTAAGGATTTTCTGCTGTATCTTGTAGGTCAGTCTTTGTCAGGTTACATGGTGGCTCATCACCCTGACACATTCCAGGACCAGCAAACGCCTCTCCTCTGGCTGCATGGTTCTTTTCCCCAATATCTTTAAGAAACCTTAGCAGAAATTTGTAGTTACGCAGGTCGTCTGTGCAGCCCATTTCCAGCTATTGGCTTGAAGGTACTCTGGTTAATTCTGACAGCTTGGTTTTCTCAAGCAGGCTTAGAAGCAGAACATGAGTTCCTGCTTTTCTGTAACTGTGTGGAATTTCCCAGTTTGAGCTTTCATTGCCTTCTGAATTTTCAATGCCAATAGTGTTACATTTCTCTTCACACATTTTTAATAGAAAGTATCCGAGTTTGGATCTTTTTTCTCGCCATCTTCAATTGCTGCCCCATGTCTCTGACACACCTGTGCACACCAAAACATTTCCATCCTCTGATGAACTGCTGCAGTGGGGAGTTGCTCCTTGCAGGCTGTGCTTGGGGCTCTTTTTACCTTTTATTTCCAGTCTAGGTGACTGTTTGTGTGGTACACAGGCTTGATTGATTGAGGCCAAGAACGAGCCAGCTTGATTCATTACTGGAACAGTATGTGTGCATGTCTGATTGATAGGGGAGGGCTTGGAAATGAACCCAGGTCAACAGTCAAGCCCAGGGCCTATCTAGAAGAGCAGGCATAAAGTAAAGGCTAATGGGCCATGTCCCTCCTCTGCCCACAGCGGCTTGGAGTCCAGCCTCCTGAGGCCGTGACTGGCTTCCCAAGATCACCATCACTGTACTGCCCACACCTGAAGAAGTCAGTGCTAAATGCTGTGGGAATGTTGCTGTCAAGGTTGGTGAGTTTACTTCCCAGGTTTCTCTGGCTGCTTGTTGGAAAGATGTACTGGGCTACAGCTGATCTGTGCTGGCTCTCACTGTGTGCAGTACAGCCAGTCAGCAATTTTCTGGCTTGCTTATCTGGCATAGCAAAATCTAATACACCGGCATTGAAACACACTGGAAACATGTCAGTTTTGATGAGATCCTCCCAGAAACCAGGCAGATGCAGAATAACATCCTCCCTGCCAAGCAATTTTTTGAAAGCTTCCCTCCCTCCCTCCCTCCCTCC
This sequence comes from Manacus candei, assembly GCF_025592945.1. Taxonomy (NCBI): domain Eukaryota; kingdom Metazoa; phylum Chordata; class Aves; order Passeriformes; family Pipridae; genus Manacus; species Manacus candei. The sequence continues at coordinate 2,274,965 of NW_026138131.1, forward strand.
CCAGCAGCCCACCTGGCAGGCAGGGGATGGAGTCTGCCAAGCCCCATCTCCTGGCTCCCTGGCAGCAGGACTTCCCAGGGCTTCCTGCCTGCTGGGCCTCCTGGCCAGCCTTTGAGCCCTGGAAGTGCACTGGAGAGAGCAGTGGATGGCCAGTCTCCTCTGTGAAGTCTCAGGGAATTCCTACTTCAGCCCTGCAGAAGAGAAACAGACTCCTATCTTCATACATTTTCCTTCTCTTTTGGAATCAAATTTGATTGAAGCTTGTTTCCTTGGCTGGGTTTTTTGCTTGCTTGTTTCTTTTGTTTTTGAATTCAGACTTTCCCAGGGCACAGTAAGAATAATTTCTAGTCATCCTTTCTATGAATGACTTTTTGTATGAGGAGACTGAACATCTTACGGGTTTTTTTGGCCTCTTGTAATGCTTCTCCTCCTTGGGTCAAGCAGAAGAGGGGACTGGAATCAAAGATGTAAAGTGGCAGTGGGTGGAATGTGCATTTCAGTGTTTCTTTCCCAGCACCTTCTAACTTTTCAGAAAATCCATTGATCAGGTACCTAATTACCCTTTTTTTTTTCTTCTTTTCCAGCTGTTACTAAAATGACTTGGCCCCAAAAGGCCAAGAGGGCCTCCATGACTTGACGGCAAACAGGAATTGAACAGTCAGTGGGACAACAACATCCTGATGCCACAAATCCCTGTCTTGCCTCTGCCACAGATCTCTGCACTGCCTCTGCCAGGCAGTGCCTGAAGGAGCATCCTGGCCACCCTGGCTCCAGGGCACACATGGTCACAACCACACGGCTCTGCACAGGTTAAGAAGAGGCAGGAGCAAGCCTGTGCCTTCCCAGTTCAACCTCTCCAACGACCTTGAGTGATGGGACTCTCCTTGTGCTACCCCGCTCATCATGGCAGACCCACCTCCAGCCCGGTGTTGCTTGGGCAAGGTCACACTTGTGTGACCATTGTGTCCTAGACAGAAGGAGGAGCTTTCTGCAGGCAGAGATCCAAAATGCTGCTCACAGGTACTTTCCAGGCTATCTGTTACTGATCAGTTGGTGGATTTTGAGGATTTCAGATCAGGGGAAATACTTGAAGGCAGCTCTGAGGCATTCCCCTGTCAGATGCACATGTGATTCAAGGGTCTGAAGTATGTGTCAGCATCTCCTGACTGCTTTATCCTGAGGGATTAAAAGTGAGACCAAAGAGAGGAGTCTCCCAAGGCTAAACTGGGAGACAGAGTCCTGCCTGGAACAGTGCCAAGACCCACTGAAGATGTCAGCAGGATCCCCCCTTCAGTGAACCCTTAGGGGTCATTAGGTGATGTTTCTTTCTTGGCACAGCTGCAAATACCATCCATTGCCTCTGTTTTACTCTACTAGCATTGTTTTCTCACTGACCCTAGTGTTGATCTTTAGTGTTGATAATCATTGCATCTCATTTCATCCTAAAATGAACTATAATCTGAGGGAGGCCTGTTTTTCATTACCATTGAAGTTGCAACAACAGGAACTTTCTCTGACGCAGTTCACAAGGGGGTGAGGAGGTGGGAGGGAGGGCTAGTTATTCCCTCTGTTTCCTGTGCTGGAGCATGGGCTTCTCTATCAAGCTCTGCGATCTCTCCCAGGGGCCAACCACTAATTCCTCCATACCCCTGCATGCTGGAGCCTCTCTTTAGAAGAGATTTCCAATCATGACAAATTATCTGTGCTGATTTTGTGACATGAACTGTTACCCATTAGGGAATGAACTGGCATCAATAAATTCATTTCACTTACAACCTCACACTGTGCATGAATTGAAGTTCTAGAGGTGAAAGACATAAATTTACCAGGTGGGCAGGCACACAGCTTCCCTGTAAGACTGTGCAGTTCACCTTTGCTACATGAGCTGCTTCTGCTGGGCCAGCCCAACATTAATTTTGCATAGAGTAGATTTCTCCTGGTCTGTGCACAGTCCACATGATTTATATTTGCTTCAAGTAGCTGTGTGAGTAGCCTTACCACAGAACAAACTCCTGTTCGTGCCTTCCCCCCCCCCAAAAAAAAAAAAAAAAAACAAAAAACCAAAAAAACCCCACCAACTTCAAACTCAAGCACAGTATTTTGCTTTACAAGATAAGAACAGTTAGAATAACATCTTCTGATTTCCAGGCTATGCAGAGTCAGTAATTAATGAGTTCTCCCAATGCCCTGGTGGGGCAAGTGAGAGAGCATCATTTATTAGGCAGAAAGGAGTTCCCATATGTGTTAATCTACGTCTTAGTCATTCTGATGGTAAATTCATCAAATCACTCCAGCAGATAAGGCTCTCCTCCTCCCCAAACACTCTGTCAGTCAAGTGGCTGAAAATTTCACTCATTTACCCAAATGAAAATCTCACAGGGGACAAATAGAAACTTCCAAGCATTTAGTCAAAAACCTCTTGTGTCTCCATGCTCCTGAGAGCTCCTGATCAAGCCAGGGATCCTGTTATGTTGTGCATTGTGGACACCAGGTGAAGGCAGACCTCAGACCAGAGCACTCACTGACCTTGTCGTTCCTGTTCTGAATGTTTTGAATGGTTGTTTTGGAATACAGCTTACTGGCCATAATATAAAATAAGGGGTCTTGAGGATGAGGTCTCTCCTTTTCTTTTCTTAAGAAGGGTTAGATACGGTCATGGGTGACAGGTCTGTAAACAAATATGAAAGGAAAAGAAGACAAGGATGTGCCCTTCAGCATCCTTAAGCCATCTACGAGTGTGGGTGTTGGGGGATGGATGAAGGGAACAGGGTCACAGAGGCTCATGTTTTCTCCTTAAAATTCTTAAGACAGAGCACTGGGCACGACAGACTGCTCATCTGACTCAGCAGGGCATTTTTTGCGTTCTTAGGTGAAAAGGGAAGGCTGGAAACTTCCTTCAGAAGCCATAGGAGTGGAGACATGACTTTGCTGGGTCTTCCAAATACAGTAAGCACTGGAAACACCTCCAGGGTTGCTGCTGGCAGAGCCGCTTCCTTTTTGCTTTCATCCAGCAATCAGACATTTTCCCATCTCTCTGAGGAGCCAGGCCTACCCCCAGCAACAATGTACAAAGGTCACACTTCTTGTGAATGTGCAGGAAAACCTGAATGGTGGTTAGGCAACGAGTGTGGTGAGTAATTAGTCCCTTTTATTTTGTTTTCTTGGTTTGTCATGTTTTTAGGGTTTTTTACCTCTTGGCAAAAAAACATCAAGTATAGCAATTTGGGAATGCTGTCTAAATGCACCACAGTGGTTGTCGCTTAAAAGCTTCATTCGCTTCTTCACTTGTACATTCTGTGCTCCCTGCCTGAGCTTCATTACTTTGATGAACTGAACCTTATTTTTGGTAAGCATCCTGTTGACCACTGTGTAGCTACAGGAAGCTCTTCACCATAAACATTGTCTCTCTCCAGTCACAGCTTGTCAGCTCCACAGATTGTGGTCACCTCTCTGCCTGCAAAGTGTTTGTCTTGCTGTGGTAAATAAATGGGACAGAAGGCAATAGACAAGATGCCTGGGAGGATCAAACCCCAGACACACCTCTGAACACCTCTTTCCCCAGAGACTCTACATTGCGTATGAGAGGGAGAGCCACATTTCAGCTCCTTCCATGCTTACTCCTCATGCAGAGTGGCAGGACCCCAGTCCTTCCTCTGGGTTGTTGTGGTGCCCTTCCTTCCAGGCACCCCTAATGCAGCTGTAGGTGAAGACAAAGGTGAAGGCAAAGGCGAAGGTACAGTGGCAGGGAGGTCATACGCCTTCACCCACAGCATGGCAAGACTTGTCCTGGGCTAACCTGTCCCACATAAGCAGCAACAGCAGTCCTGCCAGGCTGCTCAGCTGCTGCTTCACTGGCACAAAATCCATGGCCTTACAGAGAGCTTCATGCCCATTAAAAGCAAAGGCAAGCCAGGAGGAAAATCCCTTCCCTACACTTTCTTGTGCTACTGGTAAAGGCAGCAGCCTTTCCTGGAGCAAACTGGTGCTTTGAACACTGGCCATGTGGGGTGGCCAGGTAATCATTCCCAGGGGCACCATGCCATAGCCAGCCATGTTAATGCTCCTCTCTCTGTCCTCCCACCTGCACTGCCCCTTCTCACCACCCTTTCCCCAGCCCATCTCCAATGGTCAAAGGGATCGAGAAGTGCTCCTGTGCCTTTGGGGTCAGACCCAAGCACCCTGAACGTGAGAGAGGTCACAGAAGGGGAGGAGGCAGGGAAACTCATGCTCCTTCATAACATCAGCAGCAGGCAGGACCTGTTCATATTGAAGCTCTGGTGCATGAAGAATTACACTCCAGCCTGATTGTTTTATAAAAATCTGCTCCGGCACCTGTCCAGAGCCATGATCACATCTTCAGTCATGTGGCCAAATGCCTTTTAGTTTTAATCATTTGATCAAATGCCCTAGTGAAAGAGCCATTCGTTCAAATGATTGAAAGTTTGTCATTTGACCAAATTACTAGTCTGGCAGGATGACTAACGGGTCATGCCACAATGTCAAATTCTATTAATGTCACCTGAGAGAGACAAGTGAGGAAAGTAAGGGTTAAAGGAGGAAGTTTGTAGAAGTGTTTATTGCCTCACCATGTACCCCCACACATGCACAAGTGTGGTCCCAAGGAACAGGGTGTGAAATCACTCAGATGGCTCCATACCATCAGCAGATAGGTGGCTGGAGGGGCTCCATGTGGACATCCCTCAAAACCTGGTGAGAAAAATTTATGTCACTGAAGGAGGACAGAGCTGCTGTATCAGAGGAGAAAACTGGAACCTGAGTGTACACTTGGACTTCAGGTGAGGGCTGCCACTGCTGGGACTAGATGGAGAAGAAAATCTGGCCAAACCCTGAGCCAGGAACCACAGCTCAGTGAGAATAGTCCCAGGCTCTTCTAGTGCCACTGGTGTTACCAGGTTTTCACTACCTGGATCAGCTGGGGACACTGATATCATTTCCTCACGCCTTTCCCTTCACATTTCTGGAGCTGTGTTTCTTGGATGGAAGGAAAACAAGGAGTGGAGGAAGGAAGACTAAAATGTAGCCACTGGTAGAAGGGAGAACTGACAGCAGCCATATAAGGGGGCATTAACCTTTCATAAACCTGCTCTCTGGCCTGTGACTGGAACCAGGGAAGAAATATAATTCTTGTAGTAGGTCTCCTGTGTGCAGCATGGCTGTTCTGGCACACGCACTGGCTTCCTGTGATTTGCAGTTATATTTGCAGGGTGTTAGTATAGAGGTAAGATGGATTTTGTTAATATTAAAGAAGCAGCAGACTTCAAGCAAGAGGCCAGCATTGAGGAGCCAACATCTCTTGTCTTTCAGAAAGGGTTTGCAATGGACATTCCTGGTGAGTGATGATCCCTTACAAAACTCACACACCCTGTCTGACCCTGTCCCCATGTATGTTGGTGGGTGCTGGGGTGTGACCAACAGCTCCAGACCTCTGAGGCTCCTTGCAGGAGCAGGTGCTGGATCCAATTTATGCCCCTTCCCTGTCACCTGCCGATGTTTTGCTTCAAGGAAGACTACAGGGGGATTGGTATGCCACCACTTCTCATCCAGGTGTACAGTTAGGTACTTGTTCATCCTGATATCAGAGCCCTGTCACTTGGACACAGCCAGTGAACCCTATACTAATTCAAACCCAGTAATAACAGTCTATCTGACTTGAACCCTTGACCTGCAGACGTGACACACACCAGGCCAGGAAAGAGCATGTGCAGAAGTGTGTCTGTGCACATGGGAACAGCATGTGCAGAAGCGTGCGTATTGGTGTGAGTGAGGGTGTGCACACATCTGAGCATGATCTCTGCCTCTTCAGGCCGGTTCCACTGCTGCTCCCTGCAGCCTCTGGCCCAGCCAGATCACTCTCCACCTCATAATGAACCATCTCACTGCAAAGGCGAGTTATGACCTGGGTGATGACGCTGTCAGTTCCAGGACAGCCTCTTTCTTTCACACTGGGTCAGCACATCTGATCAGTGTGTCAGGGCAGTAAGTTCTGGAGTCCCCTGCCCAGCACCTGGGACTGAAGTGCATGGTTCAGTGCTGTGCTGTGCCAGGGCCGTGGTGTCACAACTCAAGCAAAGACAGGGCAGTGACTTGGCTTTATCTGTGCCTCCTGCAGTCTCAGTGTCTTCCCCTTTCTTGTGACTTCAGCTGGAGTGCTTTAAAGTCATCAGGTCAGTGTGGTTCTTGCTGCTGTCTCACATCCCTACCCTAAGCCCTCAGATAAAGGTGATCAGAACTCCAGCCTATTCCTTGTGCTCCCTTTCCATTTCTTCCAGTTGGCATGTGTCCCTCTTCAGTCAATACACTGCTTTCTGTCTACAAGCTCTGTCTTCTCAGGCTACATGAGTCAACTTTCACAGCTGACTCCAGGGCTTGTAGTGTTAGAGAGGTGTTATATATCCTTTGCACATCTACATATACTTGAGGACTGTCTGTACTGGGCCTGCAAAATTAGATATATACACAAGCATGGAGAAAGCTGTAAAGAACTATTTGGTCATAAAAAGATTGCCAGTTCAGCCTCAGCTTGAGGTAAATGTCTCAAGCAAACCCATTACGTATTCTCTGAATACACAATGGGCTTGATTTGAGATGTATTTATGCTCAAGAATATTATGTATTCTCTTTATACACCATGCAAGGTTAAATTTTTTTGAAAATTTATATTTGCTTTTTATCCTACAGACGATTTATGGCCAGATCTCCTGAATCTATTTGAAAACGTCAATTTATTCTTGATTAACTCCAGAAGTGCTGGAGATTCACTTGCTGCTGTTAATGTATTTAGGAGCTAGAATCAGAAAAGTTTAGTTAAACTCTTCTAGAGGAAACCAAGAATCCAGATTTGGCCTGTTACAGAAAGGGTCTACGTTAAAATTCAACTTTACATTGGAATTCCTGATTGGGGGCATTTAGATTTATAGCAGTGACTTGGACCAGTCCCTAATCAATTCCTAGATAGTACTTTTTCATCAGCTGATCTGACAGCAGGAAGAAGGTCAGAATCATAAATTTCCCCTTCCCGAGTGCCAGGAGTGGAGGTGGGAAGTGCCTCCCCCAGGTGAGCAGCAGAGCCAGGAGCAGGGGCTGGGTCTGCCTGGGTATTGAGTTCAGCCGACCATCCAGCCCACTGGGAGCACTGGGAGCACTGGCTGCCTGCCACCTCCCTCTCAGGAGCTCAGCTTGCCTAAGGACACTCAGAAAGGGTGACCACACACTTTTCAGAGTTGGCTGGGTCAGGTGGGGCAGGGGGTCAGCCTGGGACATCAGTACAATTCTCCTTCACCCAGTATACATCTCCTCCTGTTCTTGCCCCTTCCCATTTTCCTTACCATGGCCTCTCATGCTCTCAAAACATCTTAGGTATGCCACGCAAGCCAGGCCAGGTTGTTCTTTGAGGGAGAGACTGAGCAGAGAGAATGCTACTGTTGGAGTGCATGGAATGAGCTCCTCGACAAGGTGCCCTGAAGTTACACACTCCCTGCTATATTTAACCCCCTGCATAAGCATCTGATTTTCAGCACTGTGGAGCTCTGTATCTAGCTTTACACAAGCTTAGATAGCATTATGTAGGTGGGTCTGAGTTGCAAAGTTCTCAGGTTTGGACTCAGTCCAAAGAAGGCACTAAGCAGAGAAGAGGAGAGTGACTTTCACTCCTGAGCTGCCTCTGTGGCTCTGTCCCTTCCACCAGGTGCTGCATAGCCTCCAGTAAGCCCTTTTCCTCACACCCTCCTCTAGATCTTGAAGCTAAAGTCCTGGTCCTTCCCACCTTCTTTAGCTCCTCAGTGTCACCTTTTACTCCCTGCATCCTTGCACATGCCCCCCCACATGATCCTGCAGTGATCCTGAATGCTGCACCATTAACCCCTTCCCACCCCACATATGGGCAACAAAGGCATTGAAGGTGTTGGTGTATTTGTTTGCCCCCCACAGAAGGGTTGCCCAGACCTTCCCTCAGCACCTCCGTGAAACCCTTTGGCTGGAGGAGAAACATCAGCAGGAAAGTGTAGTGTCACATCAGAAATACCTGAAATACTCATGGTCAGGGTCAGATGGCAATGACTTCTGCTTGACTGGGTTGGTGCAGGCTGCTGCACCTTCTCTTTAGTGAGAGCTCATGCAGTGGTGATTTGATTCACTCTGCTCTCTGATTACAGCCTCCATTTTCCCACTAAGTATAGGAAGTGCAGTAAAACACCAAATTTACTCATCCCCCAGAAGCTGAAACGAACAAGAAATGATGTATGCACCCCTGTATAGGTTATGATATTGCAAGCCTTTAAGCACCACTGCCCAGCGACTATGGGACAAAACCACCTGGCACAGATAGGGACTGTTTCAAATAACCCACAATCTAGTGCTGAAGTGGGTCCTGTTGCTACCAGAGATAGTAAACCAGCTGGTTTGGACTTTGTAACATCGTCAAGGCAGCATGGTACAACTCTGCCCAGCTTATCAAAAATGAAACTAGTGTTTGATGTAACAACAGTGTTTATATCTATCACGCACATCATTGTGAAATATATCGGTCAAGGAGAACTCCCACAGAACAGCTCAGCACTTAGCTCCTTGCAAAAGCTGCAGGAGGGTATGAATTATTATGAGTATTTTTAATCAAGTAACAGATACGGTTGGTGCAGTCAGAATTTTCAGAGAAGCTCAAGCTCCTGATAAATATGTCACAATCTATGATAACTTTGCCAAGTCCTTTAATATCCTACAGCTCCAGTTGTTGCCTTCTGACTCCTGCAAAATGTGGGAAGGAAGGGCAAATGTCAGTAAAATCTCTTTGTCTGTTTCAGATCAGCACATCAACTGCCTCAAGGGCAAATCCATGCTCCCTCCTTCCTCTCTGGTGGATGCAGAAAAGGGTCTTTGTTTGCCTTGTTCTCAGAGGAAGGTTTTACCCAAGAAAGAGGCCTTTCCTGTCAGATTTTTGGAAAGGATTTAGAACTCACCCACCCCAGATGGCAAGGCTCCCATATCCACCAGTGATAAAGCTTGCATCTTCTCGGCTTCGTTGGTGTAACCTTTTGCAACTTTGCTAGATCTGCATCACATTTCAAATAGTTAGCTCCCAAAACAACAGTCTAGCATCTCATTTCTTCAGATTGAGTTGACAAGGCTGAAGGAAAACACCCAAGGATCACTGATTCTCATGGAACCAGGAGGTGACCACCTCACAAAGGGAAAGCAGAGGGGGAAGGTTGCAGGAACGAGAAGTGCCCACAGAGACAAGAGCTCAGGGACATGAACCCCCTTTGCTGGAGGGACCACTGGCTGAAATGCGGGTAAGGTGTTTGTGGCTCTTTCCTTCCTTCTGAGGAAGCGTGAAAGGAGAAATTCATCACACGTGTGCACAAGGCAGCACAGTTCTGCCTGAACTTCATCAAGGTAATTTGTGTGGCACCACTACTTGTATCAAGGATGGGGCACAGCCAGTCCCCCTCCACGAGGGTTGGGGTTGATTCAGCCTGCCAAATAGCAAGGCTGGATCTCAACCTACTTGAACATTGAAATATTCAGAAATGGATTTTGTAGACATGAAGGAATCAAGACCTTTTATTCCATGCAAAATCTTAAATTGCCCAGAGAGATTTTAAATGAGTCAGCCCAGGATGGTTTTCAAGATCATCAGTACAGGCATCTCTGGGAAGTGCTGTAATATATGGCTTTTATCTGGAAAATGACCACTGCTTGTTCTCTGAGCAAGAAGTTCAGGGGATGGGGAACGGCTCATGATTTTAATTTTTACAGTTTTCTCTTTTTTCTCTTGGTTCTCTTGGTTTCCAGATGTCTGTTATCACACCACAGGTGAGCAGCAGTCTGTATGGCCTGTAGGAGTAATGTAGGATGTAGGGAAGGAAATAAGGCACTAGAAGTCATGCAATCTGTCTAGGAGATCAACTGGGGAATGCAAAAAAATCAGCTTAGTTTTATCAAATGTTACTTTTAAAGGACATGGAGGAGAGGGGATACGGAGGAAATCTCCTTCAAGGCATTAAAAGTCTGTGCTAGAGAACAGCTGTCCAATAAAACACATAGTAAATAAAAATGCAAATCCTAAAACACAGTACAAAACTCCATGCTGTCTCAAGACTGAGAAAGGTCACCATTTCAGGAACAGCAAAATCTTCCAAGTCACTGAGGCAAGGTGGAGCCCCAGCATGTGGGTAAACACTTACTGCAAAGCCTGTGAGAGCCTTGTCAGTGTGGAAACCCTAAAGGCACTTCTGGGGAGAAAGGCTGGGACTGGGGGAGGACTTCATGGTAAATATTAGCCTAAACAAACACAATAATGGGACCAGAAACTGCCCACACCCCTTGAATGAGAAAAAAGATCCAAAAAGCAAATAGAAGCCTCCATCTCCATATAATCTGCCTAATCACAATCTCACTGTCTCCATTTTTTAACATTTAGTGCACACCCCGAAGGTGCCTGATGCTCCCTAGAGCCTTTCTGAGCGCAGCTGGTGAAACGGATTTGCCCTGGGCTTCCCCATGCTCCCCACAGCAAAGGGGAAAGTGGCATCCATGCTGCCCTACAGCACAGCAAGGCAGGGCTGAGCACACACGAAAGCTGAGTTCAGGCCTGTCCTGCCCTATCTCAAATGTTTGCACAGCGATCCCTCTGGCCAGGACTGGTGGGCAGGAGTGTGTGCCCAGCCTCATCCATGAGCACTGTCATTGGGTATCCACCCAATGGATTTGGTATCCACCACTGGCTGCTCTCCTAAAGTCTGACCTGAGTTCAGAATAATCTTTTAAATCTCTCTTCTCACCTTTTTGTCTGCAGCTGTGATGAGCAATCCCAAAATGACTGAGCTTTCCGCTCGCCCTCCATTTGTTCAGTGCACTGACCTAATCCTCTTTCAAGAGCCCCTGGAGCACAGCAGCCCAGCCCACTCAGCCACCATCCCACGGACCTTCCTCCACCATGGGCCACAGGATTAGTCCTGAAACATAAGACTCACCAGAGCCCTCTGCTTGGCATGCTCCTAGCTGATTTTCCAGGGCCAGCAACCTCGTCAAGGGGAATTTCCTTTGACATTTCCAACGGGGAAGAAAGTGCTTTCAAGAGGGCTATAAAAGCAGAGCTGCTGCTGGCTGATTCACTTGCAGGAATCCAGCAGAGGAGCTCATAGCCATGGTAGCAAACAGGCCATAGGACCAGGGATGCTCACACAGCACAGTCAGTGGACTTGGGAGGCACATTTAAGGTGGGGCTTGGCGTCATGGCAGTGAAGGGCTCAGGGACTAAAATTAGGCCATGGCAAGGAAAGCCAGTGAGCAGGAGCTGCCACAGAGTCTCCTGAGTGTTACCTAGTGCCTGGGAGGGACACTGAAGAGAGGACAGCACAAAACAGCCCCCCGGACTTGCAGCAGCAGGGACAGCACCTCACACCCCAGGATGAAGGGTCATCATGGTGGCTGTGGGAGGGAGACAGATCACTGGGAAGAAACTGAGACTGGTTGCTTGGAAAAAGTTGAGACAGGAGAGAAGAAAAGAGCCTTGTGTGCAAAACAGAAGCTCAAAGTGCAAAAGTAAGACAAGGAAATATTTTACGTCTTTTATTAACCCACTTGAAACAGCAGGACAGAGAGCAGTATTGATAAATAGTCGTACTGGGAAAATTTGCAGACCTTTCCTTCTGGCACCACTCCACCATTGGCAGCCGTGCCGATGAATTAAGGCTCTGGTATCTAACCCTGGTCGTTGCTGTAGCAATTTGGAAAACAAAGCTCTGAGTGTCCTGGCTGCCTCACAGTTGTGAAGTGACCCATCACATCCCAGACCTGGCACCTGCACCTTTGGCTTGCTCATGCTTTATAAGGAAAAAAGACCAACGCCCTGACCTTTGCAGCACTTTCACTGCTGCTCGTCTGGTCATAGTGGCTCTCTTGAGAGGCTACCAGAGGCTGAAGAGGTGATGGTGGGTTTGGGAGAGAAGTTCAAATGCTCCCGTGCCTGGTTTTCTCTTCTTGGTCTGTTCCTACCGAGGTTGCCGCAGCAGGGTGCAGGAGTGACTCACAGCACACAGGACAGCTTTTTTGGGAGTGAAAGGTTTCTTGGATGAACAGGAGCAGTAGATGAGCCTGTCTCTTGGAGAGTGAGTGCAGCCTGTGTCTAGGAGGTGGTTGCTCTGCTTGTCAGGGCTGGGCTGGTTTCAGTGACCATTCCCCTCTGTGGTGGCCAGCACCATTCCTGTGTCACGCAGAGCCTATAACTCACGGAAATAAAGCACCTCTGACACCCCTCTGAGACATGTATTCTATATGAAAATTTGGTTTATTACTGTCAGATCCACAAATCTGGATCCGCTGTGTAATTCTAGCAGCGTCCATCAGTCAGACAGACACATTTAATGAGAATGAGAATTTATACCGTTACTTCCTATATTGGCTGCTGCCGAAGTGCAATCGACAGTCAAGATCTTACCTTGCCAAGAAAATTGTCCCTGAAAGAGTGCTGGTATCTCAATGTTTCAGGAGAGCAAACCCACAAATGTAGAGATGCCTCTTTGGTTGATGCAATTCTCCCATGCTGGATACAGAACCAGGGTGTCTGTCCTGCGTAGGCACATGGGGGACAAGCAGGCAGTCAGTGGAATAGATAGAAATGTATAATGGATGATCTTGCTCGGCACTTGGGAATGTATATTTCCTGGTTTTCTCAGGAAGAAACACATTTGATTTCCTCCAGCTATTTTTTTTAAGTGCTGTGTTGTGAATATTGACATGTTCAGGTGTATTTGCATTGGCTGTAGCTGTGGGGGCAGGGCAGACTTCTCCAGATGCATGTGTCAGGTCGGGTGCTTGACTCTCAGAATAACACTGCTGAAAATCGCCTTTTCCCTTTGTTTTTCTTGCCCTTTCTTCAGACACCTTTGCCGCCATTCTGTCTGCTGCAGAGAAGCCAGTGAGGGCTACAAGGAAGCAGTACCATGACATTTCAACACTTGGCAAGGTCCCCTGTTAGTCAGAGAGACAGCCACATCCCAGGTCTCCCCCTGCACAGGGTGCCCCTGTTGCACCTTGCATTGCCTCCATCCCACCTGGGGATTGCCCCACCTGGGAGCCTTTGGCTGCCTGTGGCTGCACATTTGCAGGTATGACTTTCAGTCGTGAGCAGGATAACCATCTCCATGCTTTAGTTACATGGATTACACCAGCACTGGGAAGCGTCTCCCCTGAACTGAATCCTGAAGGCAATTTTTGTTTCAGGAGACAAAGTCCTTGAGGGTGATTTTGCTTCTGTATTAAATACTTCCTCCTTTTAAAATCAGATGTCTTGCACTTTGACTCAAAAATCAAAAATAGGAAAGCGGTTGGGAGTCTTCCTTTTGAAATTATTCCAGTTTTACTTGTTGACTGAATTTAGTAACAGTTTTTCTGGAATAAAGAAATTTTGTCTGTCTGGATTTTGAGCCAGACAAGAGACTGAGAAAACAACCTTCCCTTCCAAAGTCAATTTGGACCAAGATCATTTTCTTTCCTCTGACAGACAGGTTTTCTGGTTTAGAGCAAGGTACTTCTCATGCATTCCTCATGCTCTATTGAGGTGCAGAGGTCACAGGGAACTAAAAGACCAAAACTGCATTGGATAGGACTTGTCAACACCTACAGTTTAATCTGATGCTGAGCCACTACCTTGCACACAACATTACTGGCAAAATACACACAGTATATGGGCCTGCAAACAAAATGGTGCTGCAGTTTTTGTAACTCAGAAAGTAAACATGGTGAGTGGCACCTAACCTGAGCTGTCTTCTGCATAGCATCAGGTCCTCACCATGGGCAATCACTGTTAACTACCAGAACTGATGACTATGTTGGCAGTTTGCAGGCAATGTCACTGGTAAAACGCTGAAATGCCAAGAACCCAGACTTGAAAGTGCTGAACATCCTCATTTCCCGTTGATTTAAATGGGAGCTGAAGGCACACAGCACCTTGCAGGATTTGGCCCTGTGTAAGAAGATACTGGCTGAACTGCTCTGGCTGGCTGTCAAGACTGTCTTTTTTTTTCCATATTTTTTTTCCAAGGAAAAGATTTATCTAGGATTTACATTTTGCAAAGGCAAACTAAGATAAGACCTATTCTTACGGAGAGAGAAGAGTAACCGTAGTTCCCTTTCTGTCTGTGTTTTCAGCATTTGCAGCTCTAAGAGTCCATTTTAAGGCACTAGAAAAAAAATAAAACTGGGATGCTATTCCAACAGTGGAGAAAATTATTCTTCACAAACACGGCTAATCGAGGCTGCAGGGTTGCAATCATTCATTATAGATGGGCGTCGGAGGAGAATAAAATGTGTCTTCTAGCCAGTTGCTAAACCCAAAATTAGAGGAGCCACGTACAAGAACTGAAGCTGCCTGTATCCTGAAAAAGGGTCCTGGTTCAGCGGGAGGGGGAAATTCCTGCTTCTGGGTTCCTTTTACAGCTCAGCAGCCCCCCTGCCAAGTCCTCACTATTAATCCCTGTAATGTTTAGCACCATCATCCTGGTTAGATTTTGTCTGCTAGCAAACAGGAATCAGACACATGCAAATCACAGGTGGGCATGAGGACAGCAATGCTACAGCATCCCTGGGTTGTTAAAGCACCAAGCTCTGAAATAAGAAGTTGCCAGGGGTACACCATCATTTTTCAAACCTGTGAGTTGCTCTCATAGGATGATAGAGCCTGGTTTCATTGCTTTCCCCTGGGAAATTCCCTGAGGCAGGAAGGCGGTTGAACTACCGTGGTTATAACTTTGATATCTGAATGAGTATCTGCTAGCCTCAGGCAACCGGGCTTCTGTTAATTTTGACCAGGGAGCATGATACACTGTGGCAAGCCGTGTCACTTAGGATTGTATCTGCTTAGACATGATGCCTCTGAGTAATGTAATTTATATTTCATGCACAATTGAAGCAGCTAATGGTATAATTCTCCAAGGGGGAAACAAGTTGTTACAGCATTAATTACATTGCAGTTGCCATTTTTTTTTCTTTCCACCCTGCGCCGAGCACTTTCGAGTCACCAGTTCAACGACAGCAATAGCTGGTGTCACATGAAAGGGTCTCTGGCCCGGCAGCCACGGGGGAGGCTGAGGGTCCCTTCCCTTCGGGGGTGGCAGGCAGGTGGCCTTGGCTGCCGAGGGCAGGCTGCCTCTTGCGTGTGCAGCCCGAAATTGCAGCTTGGCACAAGGAGACAGGGTTTGGAGAAGCAGCCAGACACGCACAGAGCGTTAGAGACGTTGAGAGAGGGTGTCGATCCTGGGTATCCTAAGCGGGGGTGAATACTTTAGTACCCCAGGATTTGGAGGAGGGAGAGACGAGTGCCCATGTGTCTGCGTCCTCGGTGGCTTTCTGCCATGGCTGTGGCTGCTAGGAAACAAGGATAATTCAAGAAGCGTGGGAAGAGTGGACAGAAGTTTAAAAAGCCTCTGATGTCTCTGCTAGCCCGGCTTTCCCCTCTGCACAGCGACCACAGAGAGGGAGCCATGTCTTCCCCTTCCAGCCACTGCTGCAGCAGCAGCAATGAGAAAGCACCTACAAAGGAGATGAGCACAGACCTCTCAAAGCAAAGCTGCCCCCAGGTATCCCAAGGAGGGGGATTTTTTTTCTGGGGAAAAGCAAATGGTAGTTTAGTAGGCAGGAGCCTCGAGGTCTCATCCAATCCTGGAGGTCAGTCAGCAACGGGAGCTGGGGGCTCCCAGGCACTGGGAGCTGGGCTAGGGGCACAGTGCTGTCCAGGCTGGCCCAGCTGGAGGGCAGCAGTGCTGTGGGTGTGAGAACAACCCCATGACCAGGGCTAAGCCATAGTGGCAGGCTCGGGCAGGCAGAGGGGCCAAAGAAACCTCCGGCAGGGGTTTGGGAACTGCTGGCTGTGGGTGGCTCTGGGCTATAAAGCGTGTTTCTTTTTCCAGTTTGCATAGGGTATCAAAAACCACAGAGCTCGCAGCTGAGCTAGGAGGAGGTGTAAAAATAGAGTCACTGGTACATACCAGAGTGTGCCCAGGCTGGATGTAACCCGAGTGTGCACTGCTGTCAAAAAAAGAGATAGGGAAGGGCAAGAATTACACAACTTAGGCTGCTATGAAAAGCTCAGAAGTAAAAATAAAACCCTCTGTGTGTGTGTTTTGGCCCAATGGTATGTCTCGGAGGGAATGCAACATGCTGTGCTGCCAAGCGTGAGGCTGGGATCAAGAGAAACATCTGTGTCTGGACTTCCCACTCTGTCAGGAGACTGGCAGGGATTGTCCCACTCTGCTCTGCACTGGGACGGCCTCACCTTGAATATTGTGTGCACTTTTGGTCACAGCAATATAAGAAAGATATTAAGCTACTGGAGAGTGTCCAGAGGAGGGCAATGAAGATGGTGAGGGGCCTCGAGGGAAAGCCACATGAGGAGCAGTGGAGGTCACTTGATCTGTTCAGCCTGGAGAAGAGGAGACTGAGGGCAGACCTCATTGCAGTTACAATTTCCTCATGAGGGGAAGAAGAGAGACAGGCACTGATCTCTTCTCTGTGGTGACTACTGAAAGGACGTGAGAGAATGGCCTGCAGTTGTGTCAGGGGAGGTTTAGGTTGAATATTAGAAAAAGATTCTTGACCCAGAGGGTAGCTGGGCACTGGAACAGGCTCCCCAGGGCAGTGGTCACAGCACCAAAGCCTGACAGAATTCAAGAAGCGTTTGGATGACACTCTCAGGCACATGGTGTGACTCCTGGGGATGGTCCTGTGCTAGGCTAAGGGTTGGACTCGATGATCCTTGTCGGTCCCTTCCAACTCAGCATATTCTGTGACTTTGTGATCTCTAATCAGGAGGAGGGCACTGTGACAAGACGGATGAGGGAGGGGACCTTTGCCTATGCTGCAAGCACTGCCCGTATCAGCAAGCACTGTACACACTGAGAGCCAGCAGCTGTCCTCGTGGTGAGAAGCTGGTGGCCCAGATCACACCTCTGCAGAGTCCCAGGGAGGGTGCTAAGGAACATTTGCGCTCCCCATGCTCAGGCACTAATTTTGTGCAATCGTTTACACCAAACTGTAAAGGAACTGATTGCAGATCCATATGGAAAATGATGCCGTGCATCTACGCAGAGATATTCCAAGCATACCATGGGACATAAGATCTGAAGGAGGGGGAACTGGAAAATTATTTATTCACAGAGAAACGCTGCTTGTAGTAAGCCTAGACTATTCAGTTCAGTTGAAGTTTAAACTAGAAAATGGCTTTGGCAAAAAAAAAAAGTATGAAGAAAATGCTTCTAAAAAAATTCATTAATATCTAACTGTTTTGTAGAATCACTTCCAAAAGGAAATATCTCTATAGGGAAGAGAAATTCAAGTATCACTCACTAGGGGACTCAAAGACCATTCTCCAAGGGGAGGAGCACAAATGCCCTCAAAGTGGTTACATATAAATCAGTGATTAAATAATATTAGCATATTAGCTATTCATTCATGTGGGGTCTCCACCTTCCCATGTGGATGTTCTTCCCCCAGAACTGTTGTATCCCTCATACTCTGTCCCCGATTCTGTGGGGATGCTGCTATTTATACAGGAGTCGGTGAGGGCACAGTGTAACCTCCATTCCTCTGGAATGTGCCACTAGCTAATAGCTGGACACTGTCCAGCAGGATGAAATACTGTGTTTCAGTCTCTTTCTGCAGCAAACCCCCAACTGAACTCCACTCTGTAGTATTTGAGCTGTGAAACTTAATCCACCATTAACTTCTGAGGTATTTGGGGTATGTTTGCACTGTTCTGTGCCAGCAGTAGAGATGTATCCTTAGTTCCTTGTGAACCCAGCTCTGGATCCCTTATTTGAGGAGCGGGATCTTTCTTTCTTAGTATCCATATAAAATTGAAAAACACACCAATGCAGGGGGAGATTTGAAATAGATGTACTCCTGTGGAGCAAATCCTTTTGGCTGATGCAAACATTTCATGGCACAGCCAGGAGGATAGGTACAGATAGGCTATGCTCAGGGCTGGCTAGATGCAAGCCAAGTCCAGCCTGGGAACCAGATAGCCACAGGTTGGTTTGGGCCCAGTTCCAGGCTCAGAGAAGTTCTGGACACGAAGCAGAGTCTCAGCCAGCTCCAAGCATCCACCCAGCACGCCTGGGTCTGGCTGCAGTCCCTCACAGCTCCAACACTTGCCCAGAGTGCTGGTCACGTGTTGAGATCCACTGAATCCATTACTGAGTGAAAGTTGCAGGCTTGGGAATCTGTCTCTGCAAGGCTTTTTTTCTTTTTTTTTTCCCCTCATTACAGATAACTCATGTCAGGGTTAAGGGGCCTTCTGCAGCTCATCACCTTGGGAAATCAGGTTAGTGATGTGGGGGGAAACTTCCACATGGTCTGAGGTTGCTGGCTTTAGGCATTAGGAATTTCTTTAGCTGTTTAAAATCAGACCTGGGAGCTACACAGTTTGGAGACAGAGCTGAATTTCTGCTTAATCTCCACTTGGAAGAAAAGTGTGTCATTTTTTTTTCCTTAGCAGTGAGGTAATTAAAGGAAGAACAAGGCAGATTTGCCATTCTGGGAGCTGTAGCTGTATATCTGGGCTTCCACAGAGAGGGATGAGAATCCCTATGAAGCTGTTCCAGAAGAAATGTCAGAAATATGCTTTTACTGATGAATAGGCAGAAGCCACACTTTCAGATAGGAATATTTACCTGCCCTGCCATACACCCCAGCTGCTGCTATGTCCAATATATAATAATCCAATCCATTTTAATAACCTACTGCTCTGCAATAGCCAGGATTCTTTCCATTTCGAAGAAAAGGGCTGCATTAACATTCAGGCTGTAATCCACACATCCTAAGCACGTTTATAGCTGCTGCCATATACCCGTGGACCTGGATAAAGGCTAGATTCCACATTCCCTCAGGCTGCCCCAAAATTCAGAGGCATTTGGTTCCAGGATCTTTCAGGGCTCCATTTTTCAAATCCTGCACGCTGATCTCAGCCAAGCCTCTGTAACATGGTCTGTGAGCCCTGTGCTGCAGCCTGCCCACTGCCCTGTGAGTGTCCTGTGAGCTGCTGTCACACAGCCTCAGCTGCAGGCAGACAACAAACTGAGCAAGTTGTGCTTGTGGGAAATGGTCTGGGAGTAGGGAACAGAGCAGTGGCACTGCCTTTGGAACATGAGCCACAGTAGGGGATTGCTCAAAAAACTGAGACCCACCAATGCTTCTAGCTGTAGACACTACTGCACGGCCCAGTATCCCCTTCCCATCCTCACACAAGAAACTGTAGGTCCATTCAAAATAGGTTCAGAGGACAGTACACAGGCTGTTACTTTATGTAAGGCTGCAATGACCTGTCTTTGCCCTTTACACTCTTCAGTCAAGTTGAGGTGCAGTCTGGTCTGCTCATGGAACCATGTTTGCAACTCCTACGCTGGAGTAAAGGCATTTAAATCCAATCCCACCAGCAATCCAGGTCTTCTTGTTCTGTGCCCCTCTCAATACTGCTCAGTCTTCAGAAAGCACAGCAGTGCCAACATCCAGATGGAAAGGTGCCAGGAACATGCAGGGAGCTCTGCTCACATCTGGGAAGGCTGAAAAAAAGCAGCCAGAAATAGCCAGTGTTTCGTAAGAAGGGTTGGCACTGTGGCCTCACTCTGCAAGGCAACAGAGTTCTGATATGTTTTAATGAAGCATCCAAATTCTCTTTTAATTTCAGCCTTTTCTCACCTTTGGCTCATCACCAGCCTTTTAAGAGACACAGCAAAAGGCATAGAAAAAAGAGTGAGAGTGTGTCTGGTAAAGAGAAAACCTACACCTTTACATGTATTGAAATGATTTTTGCCCCAGCTTTGGACCCCATTGTGAAACAAGTGTCCATGCCTGCAAGTGCTCCCTGGAAGGTAAATGGTGACAAATTTGTGTCTAGCCAGCAAAAACTTCCACCCAGGGTTTCTCTCAAAATTAAGCAGGTTTTGTTTTGTTTTGCTTACAAGTGTTAGTCCCTGGAATGGAGGGGCTGACTCTTTCAGTCGGTGTGCAGACTGGTCCTGCCACACTCAGTGATGATCTGACTGTGAGACAAGACATCTTCTCTTTACCCAATGACATTGGTTTCTTTTGCTTAGAAGCCACAGGCAAGGGAAGGACTTAATAAATATTTACTTCATATCCCAGTGCAAGGATGGGATTGAGCCAAACACGCCATCAAATCAAGGAAAGAGCACCATCAGAAAACAAAGTGAAGACCACGGGCAAGTGGCCTTTGGCAGCTGCTGGGTGTGAGTTGACCAGGCATGTTGGACACACAGGAACCCTGCATGCATGTTCAAAGCCTACCCAGATTTTCCATAATGATGCTAAATGTGTAACTGGCTTTCAAGTAAGAGCTGTTCATCCAGAAGTACCGTAAACCCACATAGTCATTTCACAAGAAATGCCACAGCTTTCAGACGGTCTTTTAATCCTTGCTAGATATGTGAGCACTCTTTCTTGTGGCTCAAATGAAAGTGAAGTTTTGGACTGGTTACCCATAACCCTACCACTGACATATGATCTGCTGCTAGGGCAAAAACCTCAGCAGAGAAAGAAAAGTGAGACTCCAGCAGTGGGTTCCTGGAGCTCTGGCCAAGCCTGCATCAGTGTTGGACTGGGTGGACACATACATGTGTTAGCAAAGCCCTGGTCAGTTCAGGAAAAAAACAGCATGTGCAAGAGGGCTTGGGGCAACTCTGCAGAGAGATCTAAGACATGCTAACCAGTCCAGACTAGCAACTGACAGAACTCTTTGGAACAAAAAATTGAAAACTGCCAAAAAAAAAAAACCCTCCTGTACCCCAAAACTGATCTCAGGTGAGTCTGCTTTTTACAGGAATCACCTTGTATTGTATCACCAAAGAAGCAGCCCTTGCTGCTGCACAAACAGACGGCAATCCTTCCAGATTTAATGCAACAGCCACATGTAATGACACACACAGTTCATCACAGAGGCAGGTAGCAGGGCCCTTCACTCTCATTCATATGAATATAATGCCTACAGCAATGCAACGCATCAACATTTTTAGAGCCAACAGTTTGACTTTCATTGCTCTGTTATTTTTAATCATTTTAATCTGCATTTTTAGCATTCTGCTTCCTCTCTTTTTTACTTCCAAACAAGACAAAAAGTACTCAGCAGCTAATACCTCTGGTTTTAATGGCTTGAAAAATAATGAAGGAACATTAAGCAGTTCCTGAGCCTTCCGGAGCACTGGTATTTTTAAAGATGAGATTGATCAAAGAGGCTGTGAACTCTAATGGAGATGGATTGGCTCAGCGCTGCAATGCCAGCACGGAGGCCGTTTCAGCGTGGATCCAGCCTTTTCCTCTCATCTGCTTAGCACTCCAGTAGCCAAAACGTCTTTCCTGGAACAAGGCTCTACCAAGCACAAAAAAATCCCACATTTCTTGTAAAAGTTTAGGGACAGAGAATTAATTTTTATACCAGTTGCCTGTTTTTGCCACTGCTTCGCTGCAAGCCTCTCCCTGAGGCTTCTCTCACGAGTCTGAGTTATCCCAGCCTGAGATCACACCATGCCTATGTTGCTATGCAGGCAGCTCAGCAACACGTGAGGAAGGCAGGAGAGGAGATTTTAGTCCATTTATTGCAACCTGAAACACACATCTACTTCTGCTGTTAATCTGCCCGCTGTCCCAGTGAAGAGGGGCTTGGCAGCCTGTGCCGTGGGGATGGCAAACACTCACACAGGAGGCAGCAGAGCTCCTGAGCCCACCTTGGCATCAGTGGGAGGAGAGGCCAGAGAGGAATCTGACTTGCTACCAGCACAGCGAAACCTTTGCATCTTGCCGATGCTGCCTTCTCCTCAGCCAGAGCCCATGCACAGAGCAGGTTTTGGAGTAATTCTTTGGTTTGCTTTCTGGTTGCTTGCTGAGTCCCTGAGAGGAGCACAAGCATCCTAAAGGGTTTGGTTTGGTTTTCCTTTCTTTTCTCTTTTCTCTTTATTTTTTTGGGAGGGAGTGGAGGGGAGTTGGGAGGGTGATGAAGTGACCCACCAGTTTTATAGCAGCCTATCAATCCAGTGGTACAGGAGGGACTTGATCTCAGACACCCTACATTTGCCAGAACCAAAGGCATGAGCCCTGGGTGTTAAATGAGGTGAAAGCCACTCATTCCCTGTTTCCAGGAAGTACCAGGACTTTGACGACAACAACAATTGCTTTGGCAGGAGACCCAGCTCTGCATCTGTTGCCTCTTTAAAACCCACTCTGCTTTATTTCTGTGTGGCAGTGCTGTTGCTTTCTGCTCCCTAGGCAAATCCAGATGAGCTTTGGGATGCAGAGCAGGATGACAAGGTGTGGGGCAGTAACTGACAGAAAGATCTTATTTTGGTGGAAGAGTAACCAAAGGATCAACTCATGGGATATACAGAGCACCCTGCATGCAGTTGCACATGCTTTCTACAGTGGGAGTCTGAGCCTGAGGTCTTGCAAAGCCAGACAGGAGGTCCAGATATGGGCTGAGGCACTGGGTGCTGAGGGCAGCCATCAGCCACAGTTCAGCTGCAGGCAGCTCTGAAGCATATAGACACTGAGCCCCGATGTCCAAAGGCTTCTCCACTCACCAAAGGTCTCCACCCACCAAAGAGGACACCCTGGGGAACTGCTCTCCAGATTTTTCCCACTGGAAGAGTATCCACACCAAAGCAGAGCTGCAAAGCCTCCATATCCCACCCCCAGAAAATATGCTGCTGCTTCTCTATATCTCCTGAGTCTGTAAACCTTGTCAGGGGATAGCCTTTACACTCCAGATTTAAGGCGAGGCTGTGACTATAAATACTGTGCTTTGAATAAAACAGTTGTGAATACTAGATGACTCCATTTATTGTTAAATGTCATATTTAAATGTTTTAACACTTGGTGTCCAGGGTGCTGCACGAGCAGGTGAGACCACACAGTCCCCCCTCAGCCATTTTATTTTCAGCAGACAGACAGTATTGCTCAGGTAGGACAAGGAGGCCATAGAGTGATGTGGCAGTGTTTTAAAGTTTTTCTAGCACAGTCACATCACATATGAATGTAAAGAAAACACCTTCCCAACTCAGCTTTGTGCCAGCACGGTCCCTTGCATGGGTGCACATCCTTCTGACAGACCAAACCTTGCACCAGTGCTGGTACGGAGCCCTGGCTGGCCTGAGGTCTCATCACACTGATGCTCACTCTTCACCAATGCCCACTAATTATGGTGGTGGTGATGGGGAGGTTGTAGCTGCCTGCCTAATTAAGCCACAGTGGAGAACTCATCAGCTACTCTGCTCCTGCTCCTTCGTTTTGCATTAGTACCTTGTTATCACAATGGTAGCTCTTTATTCATGCCATCGTTTTTTTCGCATTTTGGAGGCTAGTGATTTATCTATCTATGCTCTGTTTGTGTAACTCCTGCTCTTTTCCTCCCCAACTGCTTCCACACTTCTGAGCATGGAAGGAAAGATTTAGTGCACCTGGAACATCACAATTAGCCCCATCATGCTAATAACTTAAAGGAAACAAACAAATACTAGAAATGGTGGCACTTTGGAAATTCCCCTGCGCTGCAGGAAGAAGGCCTGCTGGTCAGGGCACATTGATTTTTTTCTGAATCTATCCACACAGGATTCAAGGACAGGACAAAACACTATTAAGTCAGCAAGCAGAATGCAGTAAATAATGAGCAAGCCAGAGAGGGTTGAGGCTCTGCACTGACTGAGTCCAGATACAAATTGTGGTGAGCTGTACACCTCAGCATCACAGTGACACTGCCTCTGGAGCTCAAGGAAAACCCAGATGGGTAACAGGAGCTGGAAAAGCAGTTTGAGACCCCAGAAGTTTTGCATATTGTTTTTGTTGGGGAAGCACCAGTAAACTCCTTCCCCCAGTCCACAGGATTCCTTGCTGCTCTGGAAACCTGTGCAGATAAATACCACCTCTTCTGCTGGAGCACAGCGTGTCTGTGCCAGACAAAGGCTTTAGCACAGGGGAAGTTATGCTCAGGAAGCAGGGCTTCTACTAGCACGGTTTTACTGGTATAGCTGTGTCAAAGCACTTTGCCATCACTGTATTGCTGCTATACCTATGCTGGTGAAGTGCTTTTCCCCATGTAGAGATGCTCTCTGGCCTAAGGCTTATTTGTGAAGGAAGAAGAGGGGGGAGTCCAACAGATAAAAGCTTTCCACTGAGCAGCAGGAGGGAGAAGGCAACCCATTAGCTTTTCCACTTCTTTGTTTGCCTTTGTCATCTCCAGTCCTCTGTGTACTCCAGCACGTCAGCTTCCCTCAGAGTTCAGGGGAATTAATCAAGTACGTAAAAAGCTTTGTGTGATCGAGTGTTTGCAGGGCCGGGGTCCTGGTTAAGTGACGTTGGGAAACAGAAGAGAGAGGATACCCCTGCTTGAAGACTCATCCCTGGTCTGACTCTCGGCTGCCTCTTGTGCTTTGGCCCACACAGAGCTGCAACACTGGCATCCCTTCAGGAGGGTGATTCAGAGCACCCCTGCAGAGAACCAAGCACTGCTTGTAACCCATGGTAGTCAATTCCTGCGATTTAATCACCAGTCTTATGCTTCACTGTGGTTTTCCTCCCAAAAGTAACCACGTGCAACAAGAACTCAGCTTTCCTTCGCTGGAAGAGAATTCTCTCTTGCCATCCCTGTTACAAATTAAAACCTAAAAGCTGAATTCTTCTGGGACAGAAACCCATGAACTGGGGATCACAGAAAGCTGCTTTCCAAAAAAGCCTCATGACGTATTAACTGATTTTATGGTCCAGGACTCTGATATATGACACTTGGGCCCTGGGATGGACTGGCGACATTGAAAGAATATACTGTCTAATACATTTGAAAGAAATGTGTGTTTATTCAAATTGAAAACATAAAAAGGAGTAAGTCTGGAGGTAAATTAGAAAAATATGATCTTAATTTACATTAGCTCTTGAAAACAGTGGTGGTTACTGGCCTCATAGATAAGCAAAAGGCTCTTTGGTGTTATCACTGAGGTTACGTCAGTGCCAGCGTGATATGATGCCAGCTTTTCCTTCGAGTTACTCCTGCAGCAACTGCTCCTACCTCAAAGTCATCTTTGTTCACTTCTTGGTCCTTTCTTTCCTCCCCCTCTTATCCTCTTCAGTGCCCTTGGCAAGACATGCAGCCCCTCCCCCAGAGTTATTGCCAGCACAATACCTGATGGGGAGCGGAGGTTTGAATGTAACCTCCTCCGAGACCCTCTGACAACCACTCACACTGCCCTGCCTTGCCTTGCCTTGCCCCTTGCACTCCTCAGGCCGGCCCAAGTGCATTCAGGGAAGGTGGCTGGTCTTTTGGCTGACAGGGAACACGGCAGGCTCCCCTTGACTTGCACCAGGGCCCATCTTCTTCCTTGCAGTGGGACACCACTGACACTGATGACAGATGCCCTAATTCCTGATAATGCCTTGGGGTCTTTTAAGCCCCTTTCTCCCTTGGTGGACTCAAAGAAAGACAGGGGCTAGCATATGCCATTTGACTTTGGTCCCTCTCTCATGGAGGGCAAGAAACCACCCTCTCCTGCAAAAATGACTTCTTGAGTCACTCCTAAGAGTGTTGCCAAGCAGTGCCCAGTAGTTTCGCTTCATTTCATTTCAGGGAATTCTCTCTAAATCTTTCTACATAATGCTTGGCATGTTTCCAAACTGGTCATTACCTCATTTGCTGGGATGAGGCACAACAGAGACACCCACAAGTCCTATACTTTGAAAATTAAGTTGTGGAGGTCAAATCCCAGCTCATCTACTACACTGTACTGCAGCCAAGTGTATTTTTTCAGATTTAACCTATAATGTTTGAAGTGAAAAAGAAAGGGCAGCAGCATGCAAAAATAAAGCCAAAAAGAGTGTATGATGCAGAGTAACCTAAACCATAAAGTGGCCACGAGAGGGCAAATTCAGGTATGTTAAAGCGAAGGTGTGGGACTTCTAACCCAGATCTTGTCTCCCACACTTGTCTTACACTGAGGAAGGACTCGTTATAAGTCTCTACTGAGGTCTTCTGCAATGCCAATGGCTACAAGTCCTCATCTCCCCAGGCAAAGCACCTGGTGAAGAGTTAGATTACAGGTCATCGGGCTGCCATTTCACACATGGAGGGGGATGGAGTCACCATGCTAAAAGAAGGGCCAGTCCTGGCTTCAGAGCTGTGAATACCCCTCTTTCACAGGAAGCTGTGGAAACGGCCCCTCTTACCTCAGCCTTACTGCCACTGCTTCCAGATGCTACTGCTTGAGACTTCTGCACATCAGTGTTTCTGTCTGCCTGGCCCCTAGCCAGGCTTCGCTGTCTGCCTAGTCTGTAGTCCTTGCTTCTCAAGTATTTCTGAGCAGGAAAGGTCAGTTCCCGCCTTGTGAACTGCAGCAGTGTGACAGCAGACATTTGGGAACTTCAGAGGAAGTTGTTTGTTGGTCCATTCAAATGCCAAACCCAGGTGAGCTGCCCAGGTGAGCTGTAGCTGGGCTCTCCTGGGGATAACCAGCAGCGGCACTGAGGGAAGCCCTGGCGCTTGCAAAACTGGCAAGAAGGAGCACATGGCCCCCATCTCCCTATATGCCAGACCAAGAACATTTTCTGGACCAGAAAACTTCCCCACCAAACAACCAGGGCTGTATTTCCAGGCATCTATTGCAATGTGGTTATCCTCTTGTGCATTCAGCCATCTATGCTTGCACAGGCTGTACTTTTCTCAGTGTTGGGTTGTGACAAGCTTGCCTTTTTCCATTTAATTCTCAGAAATGCAAATGATTGCCAAAACCTTCCTGTGTTATGATTTTTAGAGGCATAATTATTAAACTGCATTTGGAAAAAGTGCAGTGACAATTCTCATGACCCAGTGATTTTCTGCTCTAGTTAAAGGGACGTGTTGTGGGACTATCACCAAGAAAGGAATAGGATTAAGGAACTCCTTGGCTATCCAATTAGAAATCCCTCTACAAAGGAGAGCAGTTTGGAAACCTGAGTGAGTCTAGAGTGGTGGCTTGACCCTGGCTGAATGCCAGGTGGCCACCAGAGCTGCCTTGTTACTCCCCTCCTCAACTGGAAAATCTGAAGTCCCCAAGGGAGTTACCAGCTGTAAGGATCCTTCCTCCCAGTAAGACAGTCAGGGCAGTACCCTCATGGATATGAGCTGAACTGGGTCTGAACTGGGAAAACAGACTTGAAGTCCTTTCCTTAATCCCAGCTGGGTCCATAATTTTCCCCAAGACCTCAAAACCTTTTTCCTCTTTCCTTGAAGAGAGGGAGAAGAGGGAAGGTTTGAGACATCAATATTTCCAGGTCCAAAATTATCCCATCCTGTTCCCTGACTGGTTCTGAGACTCGGCTGTGAGATGGATAGCACTGTACCTTCAAAATGGTCCCTGATTTTGGGTGCTATGCGGGATGTGTGTGTGGAAGGTGCTGACTATGCATCTCCTGTCACACACAATGCATTTCCAGGAAATTCCCACATAATGCCAGCCTCTCCTTAGCTCCCTTTTCCTAGAACTAATCAACCAGGAGCTGTGCACAGAAAGTCATCGCTGACTTTGTCCCTCAAAGAGGTTCAGCACCTTAATCCATGCCCCTGGTTTATCCTGAGCAGGGGGAGTCCTGCCCAAGTTAAATACCTCCTTGCACAGGTGTTTAGTCTGGCAGCAAAACAACTCTTTGTCCCCATTCTTTTGTCAGGGAAGCAAAGCTCCCCTGCACTGGGAGAAGGCAGCGCCTGTGGTGTATCATGGCTGTATATCCCGGGTTAGCCACGTTGTAGGAGTGCTCCGTATCCCAAGATAAGCCTAGCATGACCCTCCTGCTGGGCTTGTCCCAGTCCTGTGAGCCCTGACCTCTAACCAATCCTTCACATCCCCTCCTGTCCCCCCATCCCAGCCGGCTGCTCTTGGCATTCCTTTGGGGTCCACCACCTCAGCAAAGACAGCTGATGCTCCCACATGGAGGGCAGTGGAAAGTGAGGAAGTAGAGTGAGCTCAATCTAAACCCCTCTGTGGGACTATGGGGGCACCAGAGGGACTCTCCCAGTGCAGACCCAATAGCATAGTGCCACAGACTTGCACACTGGCAGCACAGGGCACATTGTGCCGCCAGCACAGTCCTCTTCCTCTGCTCCCTCTGGAGCCCTGGCTGGTGGAGAAGCCTCTGCCTGGCTCCTAATGCTGCTGCACATGCATTTTGGGTTTTTTGAGCTGTTGCTCACAAACAAAAGTGTTCAGATGAAAAATAAACCTCTTAAAAATCCCAGCCTATTCACTCCTGGCAGTCTGGTATTCCTTCAAACTGTCAGACTTAGCAGATTGTTTACTGGAAACGGTTCAATTGGCAGGACCTTCTGCTGTGCAGATGAAATTTTAAAATCCTGTTTCTTGTTGCGCTCAAAGTCTCTCTTTCCACTACATGGCTTCACAGAATTATTATTCACTTGTTTCCCATTGAATCGAAAAATACCCTCTCTCTCATTTCTATGGTAAAAATATGCAGGGGATATTAGCCCTTGTGCTTCAGGACACAAGCCAAGAGCTAAGTGCTTGGGCTGGAGAGAAAACTTTCCCCGAGGGACACAGTAATGCAGAATGGTCAATTATCCCCGAAGCGTCCCAGCTGGCCGAGATGGGGAGTCACACTGTTCTGCTGGACAGACAAGTGGTGCACAGCATGACACTCTCTGTGGACCACCCAAGGGTCTCCTCATCCAGGGAGATGTTGCCCTGATAAAGAGAAGGTTCTCCAACTCCTAATCTTGCAGATTCTGGCGTTTCCCTTCCCGTGTGCAAGTACAGCAAGAGAACAAGCTGTAATCTGCTTTGCTGGGGTCCTGTTGCTGCCTTTGCAGTGTGTCCCATGAGCAGCTAAACCTTCAGGGCCAGGACATCCTGCTTTGGGTCAAATGTTCTGCTACCTTTTCCCTTTGGTTACATGAATGCCTGGCAGTTGCCAGCAGAGAAGACTACTTCAGTCAACTTTGTAGAGTCTGTTGAGGCTTAAGGCAGAAGAACCTGCCATGAATCGGAGATATTCCCTGTCCCACCTCCCCATGGCCCGTGCCTGGAGTTATGTCCCAAATCCTACCATTTGTCCTTTGCACCTTTGGCTGCCTTGTCCTCTAAGGAAAATGCCAAGAGCACCTGCATGCCCCTCTACTGTAGTGATGTCTCCACTAATTCCCTGTTAAGTGGTTCAAGGCTGCACATGCCTTCTGGGGAGGATATCTTCCTCTTGGACCTCACATCCAACACTGCTTCCACCAGGCAATGTTGGTGCCCTGCAAAGCTTGGAGGTATGAGAGACTTGCATCCTAAGCAATGCATGGTAGAGTAACAACTCTGACCCAAAAGACACTGCTCTGGTGTCTCAGCCCTGACACACTTCTTTTAAGGATATCAGGGTTTTTAGGAAGGTGCCAAAGCTGCCTGTTCCTCTGCCACAGTTTCTTGCACTCATCCCTGGTTCTCAGCCTGCTGCTGACAACTTCCCTTATGGAGATGTTGAACTTAAATAAGCCCATTTCCAAATGGGATCGCCTCTGCAGCATCCTCAAGGACTCCTGCCCACAGCTCTCTCTTACCGAGTGTAGAAGGTGGTGCAGGATTTCCATCAACACCTGCTGGACACATCTTGCTATCCTAAAAGTTCTCCTCTCCTGTACAGTGTCAAAACGAGTTGTTCCAGGAGAGTTTCTCATGGAGTTGATGAAATGAACCACAGAAATGGGCCTGATGTGCCATTCCATGTCCTGTTACATTGTCCCATAATCACTCTGTCAGCAGGTGGAGCAACTTCCTTTATCCTCACCTCCTCACTGTTAATCCAGCCACAGATCCTATTCCCCTTGCTTGCAGCTGCATTTCACAATGAATGCATCACACCCCGCAGCCTCACCCTCACTGTGGTTGTCCTTTGTGGGCACCTGTGATCCCCGTGCACTCTGTGATTCCTGCTACTCTTGTCCCAGCCTTATGGGAAAGCTGTCCCAAAGCCAGCCTTTCAGTTTGATGAGCATTTTCTCGTGCTAATAAAACAAAAGAACAGTAGCATAAACATGCAGAATTAAGAGGGCAAAGCCACACAAATTACAATTAGCGCATACAGCCCCAAGTCTCTGACTATTTATCCCTACATTCCTTTTCCCTGTGCTTCACCCCCAGGGGACACAGGTTCACTGGGTGAGCTTTTGGTTTGTGTGGAAAACACCATGCCTCCCAGTACAGGAAGAGAGTGTTTAAAACTAAGTTGGGGACCAAGAAGCATAAAACACCAAGTTTTGCAACTGCCAGCCTCTGAGTATTATGGCACAGAGCCAGGGACCTTGGATATGTCCCACTGAACCACTGCTGTGGACAGAGTTGAGAGAGTGTGTGGCAGTTCATTTCTCACGCTGTGGAGCAGAAGGTGATCTTCTCTGTGATGGGGGACAGATAAAAACGGATTGGGAGGACATCACTAGCAGAACTGCCTGCTGCCAGGGAAAGACACAGGGCAGGGAGATCCTGGGAGCCATCTGCTCCGTGCTGGAGGATGGCTGGGATTGCTCCCAGGCAGGCTCCACCAGAACTGTGCAAGCATGGCTCTTATTCCTGCAAAAGTAGCACAGATAACTTCTTTTTTTTTTAAGCTGTGCTTTGAGGTGGGAATGCTCTGTTAGCCAACAATTTGTAAATCTTCTTGGGTGCAGGTGGTTCTTATTTTAGCTCCTACACAAAATTCTCCCCACTGATTTGAGCATCGTTCCCCTCCTTCCCCATTCAAGCTTTCCTGAACACCTCTGGGGCAGAAAAAGAGCTCTGGCACTGGGTCCTTACCCCCATCTCTCTCTGGATGCCAGTGGGAGAGACACTCTCAGCCTGCAGCTCAGCCATGAGTTGCATTTACAACACTCAGGATCTCCTCCCTCCCACAAAATCAAGTCGTCCGGTAACGATACTCCCCAGTCACTGCTGTGCTGGTGTCACGATCTGATAGATGTAGCTGTGTCTAGACTGCTATCACTGCCATGGGCTTTTTCCTTAGCAGCATAGTTGGTCCTGCCCCACTCCTGCCTCTCTGCACCGGTAGGGTAAGTTGAACCCGGGCGTCACGCATGATGTACATCACAACTGCCTGTAGGATAGCTGTCTTGCCCTGAAATAACAGCTGATTCCTGGCTAATAGATTCAGTAATCTGACACCCGGGCTGTAATAATTGTATCTGAACAAGGCAGGCTCCAGCCTCTGCCAGCCTTATTAGAATGAGTGATTGTTTCCATCAGGGATGTAGCTCTGGTGCATTCACCTTTCCCGGGCTCCGAAAAACAAATTGAGCTTCTGACCTTGGCAGATACAACAGCTGACCTGTTTCCTCCTTTTTAAATAAGGAGAAAACAGGCTTTGGAGGGAAAGTGCTTGCTTTCTGCAGGCCTCCTTCTGCCGAGGTCCTCGCTATCATGAGATCTTAGTTAAATATTTGGCCTGCCGCTATTAGCCAGGATGACAGGCTGCCTAAACTGCCGAGCTCTTTCTGTGAGGTACAGAGGAGCAATCCTCTCCTCCTGCTAGCTTTATTCTTAATTTCTCTGCTCCCCAGCATGGCATGGCTGTCATAGGCAGCCCCTTTTTGCTGTGACTGTGCAGTCCCAGCAGCTGTGATTCAGGGGTGTTTGTAACCAGAGGGCTGTACTGGGGATGGGTCTCAAAGCTGCACCACTGCTGAGCTGCACCCCTGCCATCCCTTCCCTGCTTTGAGTCTCAGGCAGCACCCAAGGGGCTCTCCTGGGGTGGGGGGCAGTGAGCCCTGCTCTGGCACCGATGTGGGGGCACTGAGGCTGATGCTGATGGGTTTACAGCAGCACCCGGACTTGCCCTGCCTAGAGAAGGAAAAGCTTCCTGCTGTACTGGCACCAACAGCATGGGAAATGCAGGACCAGGGAGGGGATGACTCCCAGGAGCCTTTCCCTGGGAGCTACAGAAAGAAAACCACCTCCTGCCCTCAACCAGGAGTCCTCCTGCTGCCTCCTTTAGTCAGCAAGTCAACAAGCCTCGGTTGCTAATCCTAAATTTCCCTGCTGATGTGCCGTGCAAGCCGGGTTTTCCAGTGGGCTGCAAGCTCCGTCCCATGCTGTGGCTGTAAATATATCTGGGAGGGAGATTTAGCCACGGCCCCCCCCTCTTCCTCATATTGCTTTTCCTGAGGTTAAATGTCAAACATGTTTAAAATATCACCCGGGTCTGCAACCCGCGCGCACTTCAGGAGAGGGACAGCCGTGCTCCCCTCAGGGCTCTGTGCTGATTTATGGAGGTGTGCAGCACGGAGCCGTAAATCGGGGCATGCATCAGATAACGTCATGGGAGAACGGCGTGCATTTTATCAGAGCTGGGACGCTAACATGGGGAGGGTGGGAGCAGGCACAGCCCCGGGGCGTGCAGCTTGCTTTTTTCCCTCCGTCAAAGACCATTAAAAAAAAAAAAAAAAAAAAAAAAAAAGCTGCCCCGCCTTGGTGGCTGCGCAGAAAATTGTGCCTCAGCTCAGCAGAGGAGGCACCGGCGATGTCGTGGGAGATTCCTGGTGCTTCGCCTTTCTGCTCCTCTTTAAGTGAAGAGGAGGGCCGGTTTATGGACCACAGGCAAGTCCTGTAGGTCTGGTGGTTCGGCACAAAAGAGGGATTCAGGCAGGGCGTTAAGAGTGTTGGGAAGGAGATTTATGTCTTTTACTGTCCATCTGCAAAGCAAAACAAAAATAGCTGAAACACCGGTTTTCTGCTTTATCGGCTCTGTGAATAAGCATATAAATTTCTATGACATTTCTGGAGGCTTGCTGAAGGGGAAAAAAATTCATCCCATAGGACCTGGCCGGCAGCAGTGGCAGCATATGGTCTGCTGAAATCAGTGGCTGAGCGTATTTTGTGTGTGTTAGCATTAAAAAGGTGACTTTGCGAGTA
Source organism: Manacus candei (assembly GCF_025592945.1). Classification (NCBI taxonomy): domain Eukaryota; kingdom Metazoa; phylum Chordata; class Aves; order Passeriformes; family Pipridae; genus Manacus; species Manacus candei. Next base: position 2,307,901 of record NW_026138131.1, read on the forward strand.
ATTTCAGAAGCAGGAAGGGGTTTTCTCTTTTTTCCTTTTTTTTTTCTTTCCTTTTTTTTTAATCCTGCCTAAGCTGATGCAGCTGTCACAGCCAATAACTCTTGAATAAGGGAGCTGGGCTGCGTTTTCTTGACTGGGAAGTAGGAGGGGGTGATGGCTTTTGGCCGCCTTGTGGAAGCAGGTTCGGCCTCTTCCTGGGAGGTGGAGGGGAGAAAGGCAAAGTCCTCGGCACAGGCGAAGAGAGGAGTCGTGGATGTTTTATTTTTTCCAGCAGCTGCAGCTCCCTCTGAGAAGGAGTCGAGGCCCTGTAAGTCCGTGGGAAAGCGGCTTCGGTGTCGCGGCTGCAGGCGGATGGCAGGGGAGCACCGTTTCGAAGATGGAACTCACTGGGGGGAAAACAAATACAAATAAGCAACTGTTTGTGGTAGATAAAGTGTGGCTTCTTCTCTTTCATCGTTGACTAAAACCTCATGTTCTTTCAGGTGAGGGAGGTAGGAGCCGTAATGCGCTGTCAGAAAGACGTCTTTCAGCGAGGCAGCACCTCTGGATGTTTATCTCCCTGCCATTGTGCTCCGGCGCTTTGAAATGTAAAGGGAAGACGCTGCTAATCACACTGTTGCTTAAAGATCAACAGCCAGGCGAGATGTACTTTGTCACATTTTCTCTTTGGTCTCTCTTTTTCCGTAATGAAAACGGTGACATTCATTCAGGCTTGCACGCCAGCACATGGCGGTGGGTTTTTAATGAATCACTCCTGCCCTTTCCCTGGGCTCTGACTGAGGGGCGCAGCCGGAGCAGCCTTTGGAGCATCCTGATTGCCACCGAAACACAGATCCAGCCACTAGGAGATCAGATCTAGGTATCACGTCTGGTTTCCTCTGGTTCGGATGGAATCCATCCTGTGTTACGTTTGAGTCATATCGTTGAAGTCAGAGAGGATGCGGGATGTTAGCAAAGGCTGAAAAGCAAAAATCTGATGTTGGATTTCTTATCAATGGGAGAACAGAGAAATTTAGAGGGTATTTTAAAAAGTGTGGAATAAAAGAAATAAATGTTTATTTGTGCAAAGAAATAAAACTCATATACAAGATCCCTCTTCCTGCCATCATGGTGCAGGCTTGTAAATAACAGAGCAGAAAGGAAGAAGCAAACATGGAAAGCTGGTAGTTTCTTGAAGGGCTGAAGGGAGAGGGATGTTTTCGTTTTCCATTTCAAGACAGGAATTTCTCATGCTCCTATTTCCTTCACTGTGAGATTACCACAGAGGTCTCCACTTCCACTTCCCACTATGCCCTGCATGTGGGGAAAATGCAGCAACTCAAGTTCTACAAGGAGCATAAGGAGAGGGAGAGAAATTAAGCTCTTCTAATGTTGATCAGGAAGAGCAAACAAAGAAAAGGGCAGAAATGTGAACCCCCAGTTCTTTTTCAGCAAAGGCTCCACTGAGTCCTATTACAGGGATATATCAAAAGCAATAAGAATATTTTCATCTTTTGCCTGCCCAATGGCCAAGGCAGGTGTTGTCAGTCAGCAGTGAGAAGCCTGGGATGCACAGCAGATAAAGCAGAGTAACTGAAGAAACACATCAGCAGCGTATGTGTCAGGCATCAAAATACCAACCCCCACGTCAGGCTTTGCCCAAGACTTTTTTGTCCCATTCCCAGCCTCCTCTGGGAACAGCTCCCTGACTCACAGAATAAAGGTGTTTAAGCGCTTCCTTGGAGCACAGTCAGGGGAAAGCAATGGCTCGTGCATAAGCCACAGTCCCTGGGCACCCCAGGAAACACCACGCATTTCTGAGCGGCATCAATCAGCTTTTTCTCTGTGGACAGTTTCTATCACTGCCACGGATGTGGGGTGCCCAGTGCAGGGCAGGAGCAGGTCTGCAGATGTCTTAAGGCTCACAGTGGTTCACACTGTGGTTCACACTACCTCAAGGCGTGGTGCTCACAGGGAGAGCAGAGTTGCTGAATTGATCTATGTGTGTCCTTGGCAAAGACCACTCACCAGCCCATCCATGGCAATATAGAATTGAGGGGTGAGCACTCCTTGAGATAGTCATACTGCCTGTGTGCAGCTGACTTAAGGACGAGGAGCTACATGGTGCTAAGCACACTGCTTGCCTTCAGGGCCCCTTCCAACATGATAAATACTTATTTGGATGGTGCCCTGCAATGTGCGGTTGGATACGACCCATAAATCGTGGTGTTAAATCGGTAAAATAAAAATCCAGTGCTGCGTCAGCTCGGCCTTTGAGAAGGCAAAGCTGATAAATAGGGTTTGATTGGCTCTTTCTACACCGATGCCCCAGAGCAACACCCTCTGCTTGAGTGTGATATTGCTGCAAGCTGACAGTACAAAGGACAGACGCATACCCGTGCCAGCCATTGAGCCGGCTGCCTGGATTAACCCTGATTTCCTCTCCTGACACTCCTTTCTTCTGCCGAGGAGGGAAACCAGGCGTAAGAGCAAGTCCCTTTGCCTGTCATGCTGAGAACGTGGTGCTGGCAGCGTAATTCAGCGTGCTAAGCCCGGTTCTCCTCTCCCTGGTCCCTGCTCTGCGGTGGTCTAACTCCATAAAAGCAGGGGATTTACACCGTCTTGCACAAGTGGTGTGAGAAGGATCAGGCTCTGACAGTTCTGACTCCCAGCTTCCTGGGAAAGGCAGAGAAACAGCTGCCTTTCAGGTCTCCTTGAATCCCTTGTGCTTTTTGTATTGATAAGGATTTCCTAGGATGTGGGTGAAAAGGGAGCATGTGGGGACAGCAATTTACATGCACCTTTCAGATTTAGCCTAAATGCCTATGGGAGGAGTTCCACTGTCTCCAACAGCAGAGCAGCCAGCTCCCAGCCCTCCAGCCACCCCTAGCACTGCTGCTGAGATGGCAAAGTGACAATAAATACAAATCTTATCTGTCTAATAAGGCAAATTCCCTGTGCAGCAGGAAGGAGCCTTTCCATCGAGATGGCATCTGCACCAGCTGAGGTGACACCCTGAATTCGGCAACAGTGCAGCCTCACCAGGGAAGGGAAAAGCAAGAGGCACTCACACTTTTCCCACAGCCTTTTGGTGTGTGCCCAAGCAAGCCTGGCTTGTGGCAGTGCCAGGGGTGGTACCTGCCCAAAAGGAGCCTTAGCTCTCAGAGGATGCTCTGCTCCTCCCTGCCGTCTGTGTGCTTACTGGTGGCTGAGCTGACAAGACGCCAGGAATCTGGTGCCAAAACACAGAGCCAGTACAGTGCTTTCCTGCTGATCCCTGCTCACCATCAGCTGGCCCAGGGCTTGCAAGAAATCAGCCCTGGAAGGGAGGATAGTTGTCTAGAGCTGACCAGAAACAAAGGGAAAGATGCTGGCAGCTGGAGGGAGCCACCTCCAAGCCCCTCATTGCCTCTGGCCTTCCCCCATAGGCAGGCAGCCCCTGTGTGTGCTGGACCTCAGGGCTGCATCCCTCAGCTGTCTGGCTGGGGACTGCTTTCCACCCTCTCCAGCTGGCTCAAGGACACTGCTGTATCCTAGTGGGGAGTGACCTGTGTGATGTTTTCATGAACTCTGAGTGAAAGAGATGTGACTTTCCTGGGCATGAATTCATTGGAAGTGTTGAGTAGGTCAGAAATAGGCACTCCCAAACCTGTCTTCTGCTCCTGGTGCCAACATCCCAAAACAGGTCAAGTCCAGGCTTATGATGGTTATACCCACTGCAGACAGGAGATGGGGTGGGAAATGATGTACAGCCACTCACACTGATTGTGGGAGCAGAGTGCAGAGCTACAGCACAGGTCAAACGTCTGCATTTCAGCATATACTGCTTGGAAACAAAGACAGAGACATAGGAACATTTTGATTTTCACTGATTCACCACCCAAAAGGAAAAATTGAAGGTGAAGGAAAGGAAGGATATGTCCTTCGGGTTCAGCCCAGCAAGCAGGGCTTTTGTTCAGCTCCTTCAGGGGGAAGGAGCTACAAGCAAGTCTGGAAACAATACAACGTTTAAAATGAAGAAGCAGAATGTTTGTGACCACAAAATGTTTTGAATTTTTTAAAATTGTCTCCTCTTGGGTGACCATTGGTTAAAGTCAGCACAAGTAAGTAAACTTCAGTCTGCAAAAATTGCAGCTAGTGCTAAGATGTTGCGTAATAGATTGGAGCTGAGCAGGTGTGGGACCAAATGTCTCTGCTAAATGAGAGAGCTTTGCAGGTGATGCTCTGATTAAGGCATCTGCCAGTAAATAGTCTCTCTCTTGGTGTTTGTCCATCTAAGATAATATTGTAGAAAAACTGTACAGATTACCCTCAAATCAGTAATTTTCTCTATGCCTATACGCCTATTTTTTTAATAAAGAAAATGACCTGCATCTCAAATCCAAACTTTTCAGACTGCTCAGTTGGAGCAGAATATTGAAGTCTTCCAATAAATTTTCTCCCTTATTGCTGAAATTTCAGCTGACAAAGAAAGCATCTTGTGCTCCTTTCTCACACATCTAAATTCTGAAGCATCAGCCGTTTTGAAGGGGAGGGATAATAACTCCCTGTTTTTAACATCCAACTCAGTACGTTTGTGAAAGGGATTATACAGCACCTCGTCCGCCCACAGCAAGGGATTGAATGTGATGACCGGGGAGGGCACCTCCACTCTCATGTTTAATTCAGCCAATGTTTTCTGTCTCAAAGGCAGGGAAAGTGAGTGAGGCATTTACTTGGGTTGGAACAGGAGGTCAAATTTAAGTTTGAGTTAGCTCGACTTGGCCACCTGCAGTTTTATCCTGGTCATCGTTAGAGAAGAGCTTGGGACCAAGGCCATGTTGGATGGAGCTCTGAACAATTTGTTCTTGTGAAAGGTGCCCCTGCCTATGGCAGGGGGTTGGAACTCCATGATCTTTGAGGTCACTTCCAACCCAAGCCATCCAATGACTCTACAATCTGTGCTCTGCCCTTGACATTTCTTTCTACCCTCAAACACTGAACCCAAGCACTTTGTAGCACTGTCCCCATTTTACAGAAGGCAAAAGCAAGGTATGGGGGAAAAGGACCCTTGTCAAAAATAGCCAGTATGGTAAGAGCAGAACAGGGGTGCAAACAGCATTGTACTTCCTAATCATGGTCTGCTCCTGAGATGCTGGGTAGAACCTCAGGTGTGTGACCACACCAGGCTGCCTTTGCTTCTATATGCCTTTAGTTTGAACCAGCATATAAAGAAGAAATAAGTCCCAGGTGCTGGAGGGACCTGGCAGGTGGAGAGGTTTCTCTACTCACACAACATAACCTGGGGTAGAGGCAGGGGCCAGCTGTCCTAGTGCAGGATATGGGTAAAATGGGGGGTAAAAGGGTGGCAGGGTGGTGGGAAGAGGAGAAGAAGCAGGTGGTCATGGGGAGAAGTGAATGAAAGAGATCAAAAAGTGGGATAAGGAAAGAGAGAAGATTTCTTGGGGACATGAAGCACAAAGACAAATAATGGTAGTAATGGCGGTGGTTGCGAGCACAAAGAAAACAAAAGGGAATGAAAAGCAAAGGGAGAAAATGAGAATAAAGCTAGGAAAGGAGAAGCAGAGGAGAAAGCAACCATCCTGCCAGCCTCTGTGATGGCTGTTATTTGCAGATAGGAAGTGCTGCCTGCAGAAAAGCTGATTGAGGCTGATTGAGGGAAAGAATGAGCCACATGTGACAGATGTTAGTCACTTTGCGTAATGCCCTACTGGAAGGCACTTGGATTCTGCAGGGATGACAGCACTCAAAGAAACTGCATGGAGCACAGCAGCCCCGGGAGCAGATAGAAAGCAAGAGGAATGGCAGGAGTGCTTGAATCCCCCAGTCTCAAGTTGGGAAGAAAAGAAGAGAGAGACGAATGACAGGCTCTACCTTTTACGTATTTCCTGCCTCCCTCCATGCTCCATCACTCCCTCATCCAAAACCAGGCAAAGGGCTGAAGCAGATGGGAACTCACACTCCTTCCTGCTGACAGCAGGGCTGTCTCCACGCCCCTCAGAGCAGCCATCAGCACCCATGCAAATTGTTTCTAAAAAATGTCTCCAGCTATTTGTTACTCAGGTGATTTTGGAAAGCAAAATTCAGGGAAAAAAAAGAGCCAAAATGACAGTTTAATTGTGCTTTTGTACCTCCATGTCTGACACAGACTACCTTTCCTTACTTCCAATATTTTAAAAAAATCGCTAAGCAAAAAATGGCACAAGGCCCTTCATGTGTAAGGCCCTCATGTGCAAGTCTTTTTCTTTTACCCATTTGCCCCACCTTTAAAAATGCAAGAGGAAAGCAAAACTTCTCAGGGACTACTTTACCTTCAGCGTTTCCAGTGAAGCAGCTGCCGTGTTAGATCATATTCAAATAGAGCCCCAAAGAGGTCGGGAGCAGCATATTAGCTGAACTGTTTATCTGCAGCCAGCCAAGGGGGGATGGTGCTGCTCAAATCAATTTTCTATGCTCCGACTGGCCCATCTTCTTGACACTTAGATGTCACTGTACCACTGGTGATAAAAAGGCCTGCCAAAAAAGGATGGATTTGGATTCACGCAGGGTCCTACAGAGCCAAATGAGAATTGACAATATTAGTCTTTAGGACAATTTTACAGATAAAATTAACCAGAAGAATAAATTTTCAACAGTTCACTTAGTCTAATCTGCTTTCTATTGCATTGAATCTTACTCCCATCCACTGTTGCCATTTTAATACTTGCAAGCGATGCTGGCTATTTTTCTTTTTTTTTTTTTCATGGAATAAAGATCAGGCACATAAACCAGAATACACATCGCCATGAAATGCCTGTCAAAAAATAACACACACCTGGTTTCTGTAAAAAGGAGGAGGAAGTCCCCCACACAGATTAAAAGCAAGGAGAAAAAGTATCAGCATGTTAAATTTGGGCCTGAGGTATAGTCTTTGATATGATCTGAACCTTAACTTTCCCTAAGTTCATCTGGCTTTGGTCTTAATATTATTATTTGGATAACTGAAGAGCAAAGGCTGAATCTCAGTTCCAGATCTGGTTTTGAATTAAAAATAGCTGACAGAAAGTTCAAGACTATCCATATTCTATCTTACCTCTGTTATAAACTATGTGGGACCTTGTACATCTGTGACTATCGTTCATGGTACTAGAAATCAGAAACTCTCCGATTTCATAATAATAAAAAACACATGTGCAACACTTTCCATTCCTCAGTACTGCACAAATGACCAAGTCTCACAACGAGCCTCTGAAATGTTTTCTCTGTAGCAGAGATGACATTTCATCAGGAGGTTGACTGTGTTGGTCAAGGACATTCAGACCATTCAAAAGCAGAGGTTGGGGCTGTGTGGCAGAGCCAAGGCAGGTGGGGATAGCTGCATCTAACCTCTAATACACTGCATTACACATCAGTCCTTGCATGCTTTTCTTTTACATATTTGTACAGAAGTTTTCCACATCTCTGACTGAATATTTAGGGAAGAATTTCAAAAACTGATTCAGCTGGCTGTCAGAATGGAGCTGGAAGAAAATACTTGGGGTTTGGCTATGCTAAAACTATTCTGCCAGCACCTACTTTGAGAATTTTCAGGGTTTGAATCAGGAATCTCAGCACTTGCCATGGAAAGAGGAATAATTTTTTTGCTAGCCCTGTGCAAATTTACCCCAACGTGGGCCTGCTCTAACCCTCTGAAGTACAACCTTCATTCCTGCCCCAGCACAGCCCGGGGCAAGCAGCGGCTGCAGTCTCACAGGTCCAAGGCTGCTCTGCCAGGGCTAGGCCCAGGGCAGTGGCAGCAGAGCCAGATTTTCCCTGCACTTGCTCCTCTGGGCTCCCAAAGGCAGCAAAGGAGCTGGATGCTGGAGATGTAGCCATCCACAGGATGTCACAGGTTTTCAGTGCTCATTGCCCGGATAGGAGTGGGAAGTGCCAGCCTTAGCACACAGCAGAGGCAAAGAGAGCCCCAGGCTGGGATAGATGAAGAAGGGCATTAACACAAGGAGCAGATGAGTATGAAAGTCATACAAGGCACCCCGGAGGACAGAGGTCAGTTACCACCTGTTAAGAGGCCACAGTCATGTTCAAATCCTGACAATGTGTGTATCTCCCATCCCTCTGGATGCTCAGTGAATGATGGTTTGCTGCAGCTACCAGGCACACCATTAGCTCAGCTGGTGGAAATCACTACCAAAAGCTCTCCAGGGCCAAAGCACCGCTTATAGGTTGGCAGCCTTTCTTCTGCTTGTATCTTTGCTTGCAGAGGGGTTCTCCCTTCTGCTTTTCAAAAGCTACTGACAGCACAATTGGAAAAAGAAGTAACTTGGACCATGCTGAGGATGCAAAAGGGAGCACTGTCATCAAATGACCTCTGCAGCTGGGTTTGGTGCCTGTGGGTACAACCACTAGACAAACAGCCAGGGAGTGAGGTGAAGCATGGGGCACAGGACCACATTCACTGATGAATTTTACCTCTGCTCCTTGAGTCTGACCCAGAGCAGATGACAAACACTACAGCAGCCTGGGCTCCTCCTGCTATCCCTACTATCTATCTCCAATACTACTCCAGCAAACCTTAAGCCTTTAAGCTGTACCTCATGCTATGCCATAAATTTCCATACCATAAAAGTCAGCTCTGGTGTGCTGCAACACAGCCTTCCTGTTACTTCGGTTGCTTTAAACTGGAAAAAAATGTGCAAGGGGTCATAGTCATATTTTAGGACTGCAGGGCCTTTGGGCCCAGAGAAGACCCAAGGCTGTATTATTTAGGCACAGTGACTCTGCTTTACAGGAAATACCAACGTACAAACTGTTTAGTGTCCCTTGTCTTGGGGACATGAATCAACCCCTGCACTCTTTTATTTTACAATACTGATGTATGTTTCGTTTCTGGATTACAATATTGGGAAAGCATGCAAGGCAGCCAGAACTCCTCATCCCCCATGGCTGTAGGCTGGACTGAGTTTATGTCCTTCATTGGCACCATGCAGAGAGGCAGCAGGCAGGGAAACACAGGGTGTTTGGACACGGCTGTCTGAATCCCCTTTACAAAGCCAGCAGTAAAACCACAGGCACTTCAAAAAAGCAAAACTCAACTTTTGGTCCAGAGATGGATATGGGTTCATTTCTGCACTTGGAAAAAAAATACTGCTGTCAAGGGAAAAGAAACCTTAAAAGCCACTGGCCAAGAATTTTCATCCGCTGGTGCTCAAACGGAGAGTGCTGGGGGAGGCAGAGGGGTTTGTGCAGAGAATTAGGCTGTTGCTAATTAATCAGGACTGATGCATCCTTCAGTGCCCAAAATGGCCATTGGTAGTGAGGATGACAGAAGGAGGTGTTACCATCATGGGATTAAGGCAAAAGGTTTGACACACTGATTTGTATCCTTTACTACCACAGAGCTCAGACTGGATATTTTGAAAGTGTTTTAACCCAGTATTTATACAGATTGCCATGACCTGGGTGATAAAGTCCCAGTTTATGGAGCACTGAGTCTGTGAGATTAGGGGTTAAATTTGTTCTCTGTCCTGTGGTGGGAAGCAGGAGAGCCATAATCTGGACGTACAAAGTGTGAAATACAAGGGAAAACCAAGTGTTCAAATTGGTCACCTGAAATTAGAGACAAAATTTTCCAGTTTTGTCTCCTTTCTCTCCTCTGTATTCAGCACTTTCCAAAGAGAGGCAATAATCCCTGTGGGGGTCAGCCTCTGGCTGTCAATAAAATGTTTGGGAGCTAATGTGGTGAGCAGCCTGGCTTTCAGCAGGGATAAAGAGAGATGCTGAGCAGCTGCCCACCAAGTGACCATCCCACAGCCATTCCCAGCAGCAGGGGTGGCAGCACCCTCTGAACACAGGCACCTGTGGACAGATGAGTGATAAGGAATCAAACCAGGAAGTGTGGAGAGCTGAAATCAAGAGACACACTGGACAACACGGTAGGAAAAGGAAGAAAATACTCTTTGCAGTAGATGGAAGGAATTGTAGCGCCTGGATGGGCTCACACTCACTGCTGGCTCCAGTCAAATTAATTTCCCTGCCTCTGCTCTGCCAAGTAGCAGCACAGCACTGAGCTCCTGGGCTGTTCAAGGAGGAAGTATGCTTGTCATGGATTGCTTTTTCTGGTGTTTTCTCCTCCTTTTTCTTCCAGCATGTTTTTCCCCTCCGCTGGAGTTTCCCACAGGTTTTGGCAGCCCAGATCACCCTGGAGGGCTTCACCTCTCCTGCTAGAGGCAGTCAGAGGCTCTCTGGGTTGGCAGCTGTCTGTGGGTACCAGTGCTTTTGGGGGAGGGCTCAGCTGGCAGCTGGCAGCTCCCTTCTCCTTATTGCGCTTCCAGCTTTCATCTCCCAGTGCAATTTCCACTCCTGCCTCCACAGAGCCAGAGCCAGAACAGGCAAATACCCAGCCCGGGAGCCTGGTCTTCCTCTAGCAGCTCACTGTCTGTGCTCCTCAGCTTGGGAATAGAGGCAGGACCCCGTCACAGGCATCCCAGGTGCTGGATCACTTGCTTGCTTTGGTTGCCAGCTTCCCAGCACGGCTTTCCAAAAGGCATCTGTGCATCCAAGGTGCCAGTAGGCAGTGTCTGCACGTGGTCTGAGTTTGGAATAAACTGCAATAGAAATGCATTCAGGCTGGAATAGGTCCCTTACACTTCAACAAGGCCAACTGGGGACTCAGCCTCTCTCTTTTGCTCTCCTGCAGCCCATGCTAATGCTCAGGTAGAGTCAGAGCCTGCCCTCAGAGAAATCTCTGCGTGGCTTATTTTTTTGAAAGACATCAGCATTTCCTCAGGGACAGGAGGGTGAGAGCTGCCACCCAGCTGTACCTTTATTAGTGCAATTTTCTATTCCTTCCCTCCTGAAAGAGATTTTCTGTCTGCCAGAATAACCCCAAAGTGCTTAAATCTACCAGTCCTGACAGGAGCTAATCAGAGCTCATACCCCCACACTTTGCACCACTTTCTGCATTCCAGCCAGACTCCAGGCTCAAATCAGTGCGTGACAGGGGATGGGGTGTCAGTGATGCAGTGGGAAAGGGATGGGAAAAGGTTGTGTGTCCAGAACATGGACCATAGAGAGAACAACCATATGAGGAGATGCACAAATGGAAATCAAGGGAGTGGCACATCTGGTTTCTCAGGAAAAACTCACTACTTTCATGGGGAAGAAGACATTTCTGGTGAAAAATCTTCAGGCAGAAACCCAACTGTTCAATGACATCCAGGTCTGCCAACTGATTCCCACCAGTCCTAACCCAATGTTGGTTTTTCCTACAGAAATTTCAGGAAATTTCCATCCCAGTTTCATGATACCACACGGGCCTGACAGTTCAGGGTACTCTAAGCTCTTCTCAGACCTGGCTGCATGCATCTGTCTGTAGGGCTAGCTCATGAAGAAGCCACAGCCATTGCACCCCTGGAGGTGACTAAGTCTCTGTTTTAAACCAGGGAACCCTGCATTGTGATAGGTGCTCTTGGGGGCTCAGATCCTTGCCAGGATTATCAAGGAGGAGGGCGTGTTAAGACAAAGGAATCCTTTGCCTCTCTTCATGAAAGAGGTGGTGTTAAATAAGACACACTGTGTTGCCAACATGAAAGATTAACAGCAGCAATGTGGCATGTTTATAAAAAAAAAAACACCCTAAGCAGACTTCTCTTTCTTCTTTGCTCTTAATTATAGGAATGTTTTTTAAAGCATAGGTAGAAGCTATTACAGACAGAGCAACCCGTAAAGGAAGAATCTTTAGGCAAGGCATTGGAAGTACTGTTAGAAATGTTGTTGCAGGTGAAAAAAAAGAAGACAAAATAAAAGGATGACCACAGAAGGATGGAAAATGCAGAAAAGAGGAATGATGCAGTGGGAGAAAATGAGGACAAGACTATGTTGCAAGCCTGGAAGTTGGTCTGGAGACTCCGCAGTCCCAGGCTTATTTATGCTGGGTTTTTGACAGGGCACCACCAGTTAATGACTCAACCTCGAAGCCTGGCTTGACCCATTACTGTCATAGGCAATGGCAGAATTACAAATCCTAAATCCTATTACCAATTTTGGAGGTGTTCGGATGTGAGAGTTTTATTTAAAGGCTCCCTTTCAATAAAAAGTGGGCAAACTGTGATCAAGGGGAGGGAATTGTCTCTATTTTCGTGATTCACATCTCCTGGCACCCACAAAATATGCATTTCCATGCTCTGATCTGTGCTGCTGTGAAGGACACAGCTGAGAACAGAGCAGGGAGCTGCCGACTAAAGGGTGAAAGAAAGAAAGAAAAACACAGTTACATTTTATTCTTCCTAACATTTTGTTAAATTGGTTCAGCAAGCTTCCCTGAGTCTGGGGAGCTGGGAAGGGGAGGGAGAGAAACTTCATTAAGTGAAAAATTCTCAGAGATAATTGGGAGGCATGGGATAATAGTGGCAGCCTTCATTGTGCTGGGAAAGGAGGGCACTTGCTCTGTGTTTGTTAATTGAAGAAGCCAAGAGCATCTTTCTGCAGGGCCAGGTCTTGGGCTGGAAGGCTGAAGGAGATGTATATTTTTGCTGGTTTAAATAGACATTAGGGGGCTCCATTTTTTAAAAAATAAGCCTCTCGAGTTACTTCGGCAGCCGATCCAAACAAGAGCCAGCAGCTTGGGCTGAATCCTCCCCCACCCTTCGCACTCTGGTCCAGGGCTTGCTCGGCAAAACACTTCAGCCAGGGGAGGTGGGGACCCTGCCAGGACGAAGTGGCTCCTGGAGGGGACAGAGAGAGGGAGGGAGTGAGGGGGGAGGGAGACGGAGCTCCGCAGCCCGGCAGAGGCGCAAGAAATCTTCAGAGAGACACGGTGCCTGTTCTGTGCAGCGCTGCTTGCCGACTCTGAAAATTAAATTCCCCCCACAGTGCAAGTTTGCAGCTCTATCATGCAGACATCGGAGCTTTGTTAAATAAATTTGCAGTTCTGATCATTGTGGAATAGATGAAGATAGGGCATCTTTCTAAAGATGCTTTTTTTTTCTAAACGCCTCTGTGCCTGCTGATATTATTTGCACATTTATCCATTTGGGCCCTAAAACTATTTAGATTTAAAAAAAAAATCTGTATCTGACTAATTAAAAATCATTAACACCATAATGTCTTATTAGTTTTATGAATACTCCCTTGTCTGTCTTGACTTTTTCAAGCAAATCAGAAACATTTTGGATCTGAGTCTTATTTGCCCTAAGGCCCGTTTACTCCATGCAGGAAAAGCCAATCAGCCTCAGAAGGAGAGCACGTGAAGGCTGCACCCACTGCAAGCCTTTCCAACTCTTGGAGTGGCACAAAGAAATTTCAGCTTAAAAAAAAAAACCAAACAATCCTTGAACATGCAATGCTGTGCAATAGGCTGGGTCCCACAAACTGCCCAGGAAACTATTTTTGCCAACATCAGTTATTGTTTTTCCCCACAAAGCCCTTGTAGGTCTAGGTCTGTTGCGACAATTAGTGATGAATCACTGCTGGGAGTTTGGGACATCCATTGGAAAGGCTCCCAATAGCCAGTTACCAGGAGAGCGCCAGGGCACACAGCAACATCATGCTTCATATTCTCTCTGTTTTTAATGGCGAGTGGAGAAGGGTTACACTTTAGTTCTGCATATACTGTGTCAGGGTAAAATAATGTTCTTTTCTGGCAGCACTGAATCAGCACACATCCAAAATTTGCCTTCTTCCGCTGCACGTGCTGCCCCCATGGAAATCAGTGAAAGCCTCATGCAGACATACGAGGGCAGGATTTATCCCATAAATCACATCCCAGATCATAAATACATGCTTGAACCCTCCCTTAATATGATTCATTAAGAAGGAGCTTTAACGGTTGGGGTGGTTTTAATTATCATTGTGTAATTTTATTGTTATTGTTTCCATTAAACATTAACAAACATTCCTTATTTTTGGTTAACAAAGATCTTTCTTAGATTGCACAGTAGTTAATGAAAAACACATAAACACATGCAGAAAGATACCAGGACTCTCATTCAATTAAATAAAAAACTTAGAGTAGAAGATCTATAAAAATCCAGATTGTAATGAATCATAAATAAAATATGGAAAACTAACAACTGCCTTGGGTAAAGTAGAAAATTTATAGCCCGAAGATTTGCATTTTTAAGGTTTGCGTCGTCTGTGTTGTGTTCACTGCCACCCACAGAAGATGCTCATCCTCAATGCCAAAGCCCCAGCCTCAGCTCATTTCCTTGGCTTCTCTAGGCGAGCCCTACAAATGCCACCAAGCCCTGAGTTAAACCCGCCTTTGCCCAGAGTGATCTCCAAGCCTCTGAACTTGGAACTGAAGCCACTTTCTGATCAATGAGTGAGAAGTCACAAGCATACCAGGTTTCCCAGGTGGGATGGGGACATGTCCAGCAAAGTTGTCCCCACACCCACTGTGGTGGATGCAGCTGGCACCCCCAGGCAAGGCTCTCCTCCTACACATGTTGGAGGAGAAATACAGAGAGAACAGCTGGCTCCTCATTCTTGGCTTCCCCCACACCAAGAGAGAGGGTTTTCAGCCATTTGTTAGGCTGTGATTGCCCTGTTTTTCCAAATGGGTCTGGGAAAAATTTGGCTGTAACTTACAGCCAGTGATTGGCACTGGTAAGAAATGAGATGCATAAAAGGCCAGCTACTGACACACAGTCCCTGAACCCACCAACATCCAAATGAACTGTTGTCGAGAGACATGAAGTAAAAAGAGTTTAGCTATGTTAAAACAAACCCACTAGGATGCAATAATTGAACAATCCCATCAGGACCATTACTCTTGGGATAGTTATCGAAGTCATAGTTGGCACATGCATGGACTCCTGCCCACTGGATTGTGTCGAGCCACTTAGTTACCAGCCTCAAAACTCATGTTCCAGTCTCCTTCAAGATTAACCCTGACATTTCAGCTTCACAAGCACAATAAAAAGTCTAGAAGTTCTTCCAATGTTTATCCCAATGAAAGCAAAGCAAACTGGTCTCCAGACCAGAGGCTTTGCTGGAAACACTGGAATGTCAGCATAGAAAGAGTTAATGGGTGAGAGAAGTAAAAGGATTTGATAACTGAAAAAGCTCTGAGGCATCTGCTGGAGTTATGGGTGTGTGTCAGTCTGTCTGACACAGCCATTACCACGGTGACAGAGTTCTCCCAAAAACGCAAAAAGCGGACAAGCTGGATGAGTGCCTGAGGAAAGCAGGAGACTGGAGATGGCTCCAGATGGAGATGATTTGGCCTCTGTAGGTGGGGCTTGGTGCTGGTACTGAGGGCCAACTAATGTAATAATTAGTCTCGTGAGCTCTGTAGTCTTTTCCAGCTGGACAGATGTTTCAGGGACTGGAGCCAGCTGTTGAAAAAAATGGAAATCCCTGGGAGTTTCACCCAACCTAACCTCATCTCCACTGCTCCAAGGAACGTGTCATGGTGCAGAGAGCTGCTGCCTGCAGTATTTGCAGGAATGGCTGTAGAGAGCCTTGAGAAACAAGGCTTTCCCAGGCAGCCCAAGGTTTTGAAAAACATGTCCATGTGTCTGCTGCAGCTGTTTGGACAGGCAGGAGCCTACATGTGATTATTAAAGAAGGAAGCCCCTCAGCTGCTGGCAGTCAGAGCCCTGGGAGGGAAGGGCTTGGGAGCCCTAGGCAAGCCAGGATCTAGGGCCAGATGGCGTTTGCAAAGCACTTAGGAGGACTGAGACTGGACATAACGGGTAAGCAGGGAGGGCTGTACACACCTTTGGGCTTGAAGGGGCCTGAAAGGATGGGATGGGAAAGGTGGGGGTAAGAGAAGTTGGGATGGGAGCAATGGGACCCTGGTGGGGAGAATTTGGGGTATTTGGACTCCAGAGCAGGAGATAAGGACTACAGGGGCCGTGGGTCATAGTTTGCTGGAGTTTGTGAGGACAGTCAGCACCTAGGCCCTTGTCAGATTGCTCCATGCAGGCATGCAAGGAAATTCTAAGCTGGGGCTTCTTCAGCTCCTATGCAGCACTGATGATGCAGGGAGCCCCACTTGACCAGGATCCAGTGCTGGCATGAGGAGGCTGTAGAGTCAGATCAGGGATTTGTGGCCCCAGAGCAGGAGAACTGACTTGCAACACACTGGATCACCAACACTGTGTCCAATCAGGCCAACAAGGAAGTTTTAAGCAAGGGTCAACTTACACAAAGCGGTGTGGTTGACTGCCCTGGGGTTTGCACCTCTCGTAGAAGGCTGTCTTCAGTACATTTTTTTCCCCCTCTATCTCACCCTTCTGCTAAGAGGAACTCACAGTTCAGTGCTCCTGAGGGAACAGACTGCTGCAAACAGGGAAGCAGCGAGCTGCACGTGTGACCAAAACAGTGTGACCAAAACAGTTATCCTTCAGCTCAGCAGGGAGAGTGCGGCTCTGACGGCCGAGCCATGTGAGCCTCGGCAGGCTGAGCCTCCGCAGGCTGAGCCTCTGCAGGCTGAGCCTCTGTGGGCTGACACTGGCTGGGCTGTAGCTCCTGGCACCAGCGCAGGGGTTATGTCATTCCAGCGTGGCTAGCGAGTATTACAGAACAAGTCAGAAGTATGCTCGACAAACCACAGGCTTAAAAATAAGGGAAAACACATTTCCTCTCCTCACCAAGGTGGGAGAAGATAGTGTTTCCTCAAGCATTGCTTTGCTAGCACAGTGAGGATGGGTCCGAGCCAGTAAGTGTTTAAAAGTGAAGCCAAAGCCAAACGGTTGTGTTTGGGAGCACAGGGTGGGGCCACCTGCCCAGAGAAACCTCTGTGTTCACAAGCAGTACGAGCAGCAAGTCATGGTCAGGACGGAGATACAGGTGAGGATTTTCATGGGATTTTCACCTGCCACATCGTGAAAGTTAACACTTCTGTATGACTCTTCTTTAAGTAGAAAGAAACATTTTCTGTTCTACCCTTTGATCAGGTGAAATAATTTTATAGTCCTGTTACTTTCCTATTAGGCACAGAGCTGATAAAGGTTACCTTGGATATATTACTAGGCATATTTTGACTCTATGTTTTCTGGTTTTAATCCAGACCTCCAGCACTAAAAGGGGACAACATTAAGTATATCGGTGATTTATATGCCAAGAGTCTTTTTTGTTTTCTTAGACTATTCCATTTTGAAGGCTCGTTTACAGATTATTTATCGTGGTCTCTGATGTCCAACTCCAATATCAAGAAGATGGACTGCAAATCCTTAATTATAATTGCATGTCCTGTATGTGTTAAGAACCCATAAAACAAAGCACATGCACAGTTCGGACTTGTAATAGTTTGATGAAGATTTCTAAATTTTCCAAGCTGCCAGTCCATTTCAAAAGATGGATTACTCCTCTTAGAATTTTATCTACCTAATTATTTCAGTCCTGGTTACATAACCACCCCATATTTTCTTCCTGCCACTGCCCCTGAGTAGCACCCAGAGTTCAAGGGAAATGGTGTTACTCCTTAGCACAGAGGTGACAGGCAGCAATGCCTGGGCTGCATTTGCAGGAGGGTGCTGTTAGGGAGGAATGTGGTATACAAAGCCCAGGGACACCACCTTAGCCCCAGTGTTTCTGCAGGTGGCAGGCAGGCAGATAAGAGCGCAGAAAAGGCATGTATCCAATCAAGTGGGTGCAGACCTAAGCATATTGCAACCCAAATCTATCATGTGCCAGGAAGCACAAATCCGTGATATGATGATGGGTATCAGTGTGCTTAAGTGTCTGCAGGGCCTCGTTGGAGAAAAGTCACCTATTGACTGATCACATGGACTCATAGACTCATTTAGGTTGGAAAAGACCTTTAAGGTCATCGAGTCCAACCATTAACCCAGCACTGTCAAGTTCACCCATAAAGAATGTCCTGAAGCACCACGTCTACACATCTTTTAAATACCACCGGGGGTGGTGATTCAACGACGACATGCTGGGCTCCTGCTGCCTTCATTTCCCATCTGGACTCTGCAGCAACAACAGGTGGCATTTCAAGTAAGACTTAGGAGCATAAAGCTGTGTAATGGTTTCAAACCAGCCCAGGAAATTGCGGGAATGTCCAAGACAGAGACCTGCTCCACAGCACGGCTATGGTTCGAACAAAGCAGCAGTGTGATCTGAGGATGTCTTGCAGCTGGCAGCCTTCAGCTCAAGGCTTGAAGGCACATGGGTATGTGAATCTACAAGGAGGGTTTTGTCTGGGCAGAGGGGAGGATGAGTGCTTTCTCCTCTTGATTCTGAGAGGTCTGCATGGTAAGGGATAAGTTGCTCCTGGGTTCCAGATACCAGTGAGGCTCCCCAGATACAGAGTTCCACACCAACTCCAAAGTTTTCGTAAAGTAAAATGTGAGAGCAAGCAAGCCTTTTTATTAGTATGACACTACAACTAAGACTTCTGCTGTTCATAAACATAGGCAGGGCTCTTAATATTTTTTGCAGGAAGAAAAATTAACCCTAACTGCAGCACTTTCCTTCTGAAGCTGGCCATGCCATGGATTGAACAACACAGAAGGACTGGGCTTTAAGTTTCTCTTTTTTCCTTTCCCCTCCCAGACAGTGAATGGCCCTTATTAGCATTAGAGCTGTGTAAATCCTCTGTTCCATCACAGTCCAACCAGAACACCTGCCATTCATTTTTGGTGGAAGGAGTTATGCCATGCATTTGTAGCCTCCTGGCTGGTGGAGTGCTGGCTGGTGCTCTCCCTGCTGCCTGCACCACAGCGGGCCTTGTGATGTCCCATTTGCACTGGGACCAGCCCAAGATTCCCACAGGTCAGAGGCTGAGGTACCCATGCTTAGGAGAAGGGATGATGGGTGCTTCTCCTGCTCATGACTGTGCAGTGGGATGCAGCAAGCAAGGGGAGCAGCTCAGGGCCTGCAGTACACTGGTACACCCTGGTGTGGGTTTGATGCATCAATATCCAATCAATTCCAAGATTAGCATAAGTCTGGGCAATAAGGGGGGTAACAAGAGGGACACGTGCCTCACCTGGTGCTCGGTGCTAGGGCAGCTTTGGGGGCCTGGTGGATGGGGGTACACAGCTTGACCCTACACCTGCCCTCTCTAGGCACCCTGCACAGCAGACATGCTGCCCTTTGGCTGATTCTGCAGCCTGGAGCAGAGCCAGGACCTCCTCTGTGGGCCTTTGAAACCCCCTGCCCTCCCTGCACAAGCATGGGCCTTTAAGCAGTGGGGGGTGGGAACAGAGTGGGAAGGAGGGGGAGCACGGGAGAAGGCAGCAGGAGGGGAACGGGGTGGGGAGCAAGAGAGGAGCAGAGGGGTAGCAGGAGGGAAGCGGGGGGAGAGCAGGAGAGGAGCAGAGGAGGAGCAGGGGGAGATCAGGAGGAGAAAAACACTCCTCACTCTCCAGGCCACAGGGTATCCCTCTCCTTTTACTCCCTGCCAGAAAGAGGCGTTTGTTTCCAGTGGATGAATTGCAGCCCCTACACCTGTGGTTATCAGCTTCAATATATTTTAAATTTAACCTGCATCATCTATTTATACATCCAGCACAGAAATACGTTTTTCTACAGCCTCAGGGCGGGGGCAGCAGCCCAGAAGAGGGAAGCAGGGCTGACTGGGGAAGCTTTACAGCCAGGCTGATGATCCAATTAAGTCAACAAAGCGCCCCAGTGATGTGATATGAGGGTTCAGGAGCTGGGAGTAAAGAGGGAACTGTGGCAGAAGGCAAAGCCAAGCAAACATATGGAATAAGTTACGGGGGATACGGTTGAGGCAAAGTGCAGAAATGAGTTCAAGAGATGCCTGGGCTTTTCTCAAGAGAAGGAAAAGGACTCGAGGGGGTCTGCTTGAAAAAGCAGGAAGGGGGGATTAAGATAAAGCCAAAAGAGGGAAGCCTGCTGTGCTGACTGGCCTTTGCTTGTTCCTGGAGCACATTTTTTTTTTTCCTTTTTCATTTGACTGTAGCAGGTATTAATGTAATTAAAAGATGCAGGAACTACCAGAGAGATCAGCAATAAGTTAAGGGTGAGCAGAAGGGAGTAGGAGTGGGAGCTACCTAGCAACCAATGCACAGAAGCCAATAAAATGTGGAGATAGGCAGCATCCAGGGGAAAAAAAAATAAAGCCCAGGACCATGAAAGACAAGCTCAGACATTGCATCCCCAAAGTCATACAGCAGCATAAGCAGGAGAGTTGATGACCATGCAGCAAGCTGAAGGATGACACACCAGTCTCAGGGTCCTGGTACAGATTCCCACCTGTCCCCATCTCTGTTACTGTGGCCCTGTGCCACAGCTTGGTCCTGTCGAGCCCTGGGCAGCGCTTCCGTAATGCCTGGGTAAGGTAGTAGCAGGTGGAGAAGGTGAGAAGCACAGCTCCCTGCACTGGGTGGCCAAGGGTGCTGGAGCCCAAGGCAGCAGGATTGAGACCTGGGAACCCCTGTCTGTAAGTAGCAAGGCTATTTTGGTCTCTGTTTAATCCCCAGGGATGGCAGCATCCCCTCACCACCAGGAGAAGCCTTCCCAGTGGTACCACAACCCCACCTCAGTGGGGGTGAGCTGTGGAAGGGAGGGGAACTGGGCCACAAAAAGTGTCCCTGCTATGCTTTGACCTGCTTAAGGGCTTTTTATAAAACTCATTTGCAGTTAAAGCCATGCGACCTTTTATGTCAGGCAAGACCTCATGTTTGATCCTGTAATTGTGGCAAGATTTCTTTTTTTTAAGAATACAGTTTTACAGAAAATGACACCCAAGAAGTGCTCATCCTCAGTCTCGCTGCACTTTTGGGAAAGACAGTAGCCTTTCTCCAGCAAGTCAATCCACTCTTTCCATTCTGAACCATAACCTCATATTTTTATTACTGTATTTAAAACTTGTTTGGCTTCAAAGTGTGATGAATTTTCCCAAAAGGTCGAGCAAAATTGGACAAGTTGTCTCTTAATTTACCAAGCTTTTTAAAAAAATATCATTTACCCAGGTTTGAAAATTCACCCTGTGTATCCTTTCTTTAATGTGGGACTTTATTTACTAAACTACTGTTACTGTACCACTGAGTTTTTCACCCAGGTGAAGAGTGTTAACAAACAATTTTTTTAAAAAATATGGCATAGTTAAGTAGTTGAGGAGTAAGGAGGGAGAAAGAAGGTTTTACCCTCATGAGTCTGGTTACAGCTGATGTCTCCTCCGCTGTCACACATTGTCACCTTGCCATGGGCTTTCTCCCAGGCCCTTGGCAGAAACAGCAATGGGACTGAAGAGGAGGGCTAGAGTTCCACTGCACGTTTCAGGGCTTGACCCTATCCTCATTTTTATTTGGTCTCCACTCTCGCTTGTTGCCCCATATTAACACCAGTAGCTTCTGCCATGGCTTCCCTTGGTACATTTGCATCGTTAAAAGTCACGCTGGCAGGATCAGGGACTTGTTTTGGAGTAATGGATTTGTTGCAGAATTATACCTAACTAGCTGTGTCTTCTGCAAAAAAAAAATAAAAAAAATTGGTTATGCTGGTTTTTGAGTTTCAGGCCATTAAAAATTACCCAGAATGTACAGTCACTCAGTAGCAGCTTCGTAGATAAGGATTTAATTATAATCCCTGCACTCACTTATACTCTTTGAATACTAAATGTATTTTGTGATTGCTTTCAGAGCACACTATTTTTTTTCCCCCAGAAATTTGAAGGCAATTGAGCAATTTTACAGTCTGGAATCCTGATTCAGCAGCCTTCCCTGTTCAGCAAAGAAATGATGTGCTTAATTCCAATGGGACTTAGGCATATGCCTAATTGGAACCAACGTTTAAGATCACATTAAAATTAATATCTTAATTTTTGTACTACTTTTGTGCCCCTGTGTGGAACACAATTTGATTCCATGACTCAAACTTTTATATAAAGAGGGTTTTGTTAAATCTCCACTTCATTGCAGATGTTCTTGCAGGTACTGCACAAAGCCCAGAAGGCTTAATGGAAACTTTACATGCAGTCTGTATGTAAAATACTTTGAATATGTTCTGTGTATTACAACTTATGTATGTATGTATGTTTGAATATGATGTATGTATTCAAAGAGAGAGGAAGAAAAAAGGAGACTTCAGAGATACCCTTAGGGGTTTAACCAAGCAGTTCAGCATAAGGATAGCTGAGAGCAAGCTTGTAGCTGGAAATTCTCCCTGATTCATGACAGCTTCCAGCTTCTTTGTGTTGTGTTTTTTCGTGGGTTTGTTTTTTTGGTTTTGGTTTGGGTGGGTTGGTTTGTTTGCTTGCTTGCTTTAGGTTTTGCAGCGTTTCTTGGTTTCCTTTGGCTTCCCCATGTCACATCCCGATCTTGGAGAGTTAGCACCCACTGACTGTCAGAGACCCAGGTTCAAGTGCAAGCTCTGGTCATCTAAAAGATTTGTACTCAGTCTTTCCTTGTCATAATCACTTGGCTACTAGCCAGGCAGGCCTGATATTATATCCTTCTCCAGCTTTGGCTTTAAGGAGAAATTCCATCCTTTTCTCAGTGAAGGTTTATAGCAGCTGCTGTACTTCTGGGGAACAAATCAGCTCTGATGAGCTTGCACTGTCTCATGGAAAAGCCATTTTATTCAAAAATTTCTAAGCAACCCATAGCCAAAACTCTGGGCTTTATCCCCATGCTCTGAATGATGCATGATGTGCAGGCACTGGGTACTGTGCTGGGCTGCCAAAACCCACTGACCTGGGGGTGACTGAAGGGCAGAAGTCCTGTCCCTGGGATCCATACTCTCTCCTGTCTTCTCATCCAGTGGGATCTGGAGAGGAAAGACAGTTTGTAAACAGTCCCTGGAGAATATGTGGGGAGCATCATGATCACTTAGCCAGGGTGGGTTAAACCAACGTGAGCCAAGCCCCCCTCAGTGCTGCTAGTGCAGATTTAGGGGCACTAACAGAAATGTGTGAGATAAGCAGAGAGTGCACATGGGAAAAGTTTCCAGCAGTTTTACCCTGCTTCCATCAAACATCTCAGCTTCACTGGAGAAAGGGATAACAAGCCAGGGGATGAGACTGGTTACATGTACATTCAAGAGGGAGAGTGCCTCAGGTAAGAAAGAGGAACTCCACTTTGGACTGGAGCTATGATTTTGCACACTTGCACATTAAAGGGCAGCTAAACTTCATCTGAATTTTCCCCAACAGGTTTTTTATGACCAGTTGGACCAGCATGGAAAATTATTCCCCTCAACAGTTGACTTCATTACAGAAAAACACTTATGGCCATTTCAAATTGCAGCGTCCTTTGTGCCTCTGTTGTCTGCTACAGACTTGCCAAAGAGAGGAAGAGAAGGAGCTCAGGGCTCTGGGAGGGCTGTATCCCTCTAACCCTGAAGTGCCCTAACTGCAGAGCTTTGCTCTACTTTTGTTCATCCTCCCTCTTCCCCAGAGCAAATCAAGCTGAAGTACTGAGAGACTTGTCAGGTGGGAACCATGGCTCTGAACCCACACGTCATCCCAGAGCCATAACATCCTTATCCAGCAGCCTCTAGGCCATGAATAACTGCCAATGCATGTCTCGCATGCAAGTCTGCCATGTGCTGGATCTTGGGTTCTTTCAGAACACCCTGCTCGCTGCAGACCATGCCATCAGGCCCCTAAATCACAGAGTGTCTCCTCAGCATCTGCTCAAATCAGAAGAATGCACTGCTTCCCAGCTCATTTAATGCCCCTTCCTATGGAGGACGTCAAGCTTTGAGGAGCTGGACAGTCTATAGGGCAGATGGCAATCCCCATGGAAGTGCATGAAGGAAACACATCTCTATTCCAGCCCTCTTGTGACAGCACCATTTGGGACAGTAAGGGACCAAAGGGCAGCTTTTCTTCGGGAAAGTTACTGCCAGCACATTCTACTACTGCAAGGTAGTATCTGGATATTAAATAAGGAGCGTGGAGGTTTTTCTCACCATTACAATAACACTGCAAACAGCTACGTTATTTATTGTCATATCGTTTTTGCCAAGGGCTTTAGCTCATCTATTGGTCGCTAGAAGCAGAAGCGTTTGCAAAACAGTTTAAAAAATACATCTTGCACCGTTATTCTTCAGCTTCCATTTCCAAGCGCTCTACCTCGGGAACACGGTGAGACTGCCTGCACACAAAACACTGCCAGATGTAGAAAGTAAACGAGCTGAGAAAACCAAATGCTTTTTATCATTTCTTTCAGCTAAAGTAATCGTACGTGTTGCTCTGAACAATCGCAGGAATGAAATTTTCAGAGAGAAGTGTGATTTAGCTGAATTTCAAATTCCCTTTTTCTCCTTCAAATTCCTTTTCTGCCTGTTTTTTTTTTCTCCACACTAGCTAGAACTTGTGCCTGTGGCTAGTCATCCTGGAGCGTCTCTTGGGCTTTCCATGACGTGAACAACCCCGAAACACCGGCTCTGCCTTTCACCCACTTTTTTCTTTAGCAGCAGCCTGTGCCACAGCCACTACGGCTGAGAGCAAGCAACCACAGCGCGCCGGCGTTCGCAGCGTGTTTGCTTTTCTGCCCGCCAAGCAATCGACGTGTAATTGCAGAATATTTGGAGGAAGGGCAGAAATGAGGGTCAGGACCCCGCAACCCACGTCAACCAGCTGGCCCTGCTGGTTTTACGTGATATGAATCGGCAGCAAGCCCAGCCTCAGCCTGGCTGTGAAACGCGTGGGATAAGGAGCGGGAAGTGCTGGAGCGATCTCCGCGGATGGTGTTCCCAGGGCACCGGGATGTCTGCTGATGAGCAAGGCAGGCACAAGCCTGCCCGGCCCCTCTATCTATCAGCAACCACTGGCTACCAGCTTTTGTCATTCAGATGATGATGTCCCTGTGTCTGCGCCGTTATTGGGCTCTTAATATTTAGCAGCCTGTCAGGCAGCTTTAATTAGTTTCTCTCGAGAGCAGGCTGTGGGTTGGGGGGTGCTGCAAAAGGCATTTGCAGAGGTTCAAATGCAAGGCAGTTCAGGCTTAAATGCACAGGATCGAGGGATTAAAAGAAGTGTTAAAAATGTGCCCTTTGTGATATGCCTTCCAGCTCCGGGGCCCGGCGTGCACAGCGCTTATGAATATACACAGCTGATTCAGAGAAGCAGCCTGCCAAGCAGAGCTGCCGCACCCACACAGCTAAGGGATGCCTCTCAAACCGTGTGTCCTCGCACTGATGGGAGCCTCCAAGCCCTCCCCCGCCCTATCTCCCCCCCTACACACACACACAGGCACCCTTCCCCAAATCACCCTCCATTTCCAGGTGCAGATCAAACCCCCAGCTCTCCCCCACAGAGAACACTCAGATCCCAGACCAGCACCCTGGCATTGGTCTGCCCCTTTGCTTGCTTGCCCCTGCCCACTCACCACTCCCTGCCTCACCCCTTGGGCTCTCCATTCCCCAGTCCCCCAGCCCAGTACCTCCTTCAGCGGCACCAGGAACAGCCAGGACAACACCTTAAGGCCCATCTGCCTTGATTTTGTCTGTTCCCAGTCAACCACAAACTTTGCACTCCCCCTGGCCCCCACCCCTGATATGTCCTATCTATTCCAGACCACCAGCACTGGGGAGAGTTGCCATGTGCTTGTGCACAACCCAGAAATAACCCTGCCACGACCTAGGGTGGACCCATGAGCCAGAAATAATAATTCCAAGTATTTTAAACAGCCAGAGGAGACTGGCTGAGATAAAATGTCACAGGGAATTCCCTGCCAGCATAAACAATATGAATTACAGAATCAGTAACACAAAGTATCATTAACTGTTCTGGCTCTGCAAAAATAGGTTTTGCCTCGGCAGTCCGAAGGCAGCACAGGGTGGTTTGAGAAGGGTGGCACAGGGATACAGCCGAAAAGATACCAATTAGTGGTTTTGTTCGTGGCTTTTGTGGTGTTCCATGACCTCCCTGGTGGTGTGTATTCTTCAGAGGTCAGGCTAACCTGGATCGTTGGCATTCAGATGTTAATTTTACTTCAGATGCAACAGAATAAAAAGTGGCCAGCCTGGCATTTGGGACATACACATTGCTCCTCAGCAGGTCAGAAAGGCAGCTGGGCTCTCAAGGAAGCACATGGCCTGGCTTGGCTGTTTCTAAATTGAAGGCAAGCTTATAGTGGCCAGAGCAGCCAATTACATCAGATTTTGAATACTTAAGGAAAAAAAAAATCCCGGTATGGAGCAGCTCTGCCTTTCCTCATGTTTCTTAGTCCACATTCACTCCTGCATGTGCTAGACAGTGTATTGTAGGGATTGTTCATACCTGCTGGTTTCTCAGTGCAGCAGAGGTGAAAGCTGCACAGATATTTAACAGTAATAACCCTCACATTCGAACACTTTGCAGATATTTACTGCAGACAGCAATATCTCGGTCCTACAGATAGGGAGTTTAAGAGAGACAAGGATAACCTGAATTGCCCAAGGTCCCAAAGAAGAAGCACGGCATGATATCAGAGCTGCAAGTCTAGTACCCTTACCTGACAGACCCGTGCAAAGCCTGTTAGACAAAACTTTTCTGCATTAAAATAAGTCTCTTTGTGGAAACCAGTGATCCAACTCCCATCTTGTGTTTATTTGGCAAATTGCTTCTCACACTCTGAGCACTGCCTTTGAAATCTGTCCTGAATCCCCACAAGTCCAAATGCTTCTTGTCCGCTCCAGGTGACCACCAAACCTCTTGTTGCAGCCAGAAGTACTTTAAAACTAGATAAAAATTAGTAGTTTATTTTTAAAATGCTAGAATATTCAACAAGATAGAAACCATTTGCTTAGAGAGACTTCTTGTGCAGCTAATCAGCTCGGTAAATGCATCGTTTTGATAGAAAGCTCTCCCCTCTTTGCTTGGTAAACACAGCATACATTATCCCTTTCTGCATGATGACATTAAATAAGGGAAATGGTGCTGCAGACAGGGTGGTTTCCTGTGCTTCTGGTTTGATTCAGGCAGTTTCCAGATGACAAGAACTCAGATCTGGGAAGGACCCGGGAACTACCTACGTGGGTTACAAGCAGCCTTGCCACTGCCTGCCTTGATGTCCTTGGTCTTATCAATTGGCCCAAAGTTCATTAATTTTAGGCTTCAGGAAGGGCTGTGGGGTTTACAGGTTACTGATCTTTCCTAAGCTTTTATGTGTGACTCTGCATAACTCCCTTCCATGCGAAATGGAAGCAAATGGGCAGCAAAATCTTGTGTGGGCCCACCAAGATCCCTGGCCCCCTAACATGGAGGCAAGCAGGCAGGATTATCCAGGCAACACATCCAGCCAGGATGCAGGAAGAGCCAGCGAACAGGAGTCTGTCAGGGAACATGCTGGCACCACTTAATCAGATGTTAATTCCGAGGAGGTAAGGAGCTGGCTGGAGCCTGCAAAGGATGCTGGAAAGGATGCAAAGGAAAGGCAGTGATCCACTCCCCAATTTGCTCTGCAGAGAGCCAGGATATGATTTGGGGTGTAAAGCTGTATTAGTGTCCAAAGTGCTGCTTCGCTCTCACAGGAATCCTTTGTGTCCTTAATGAAGGGAAAAAACAGGGCTTTATTCCGAAGCTTTGTGTATAATCAGATGCCGTGTTGTAAGGCTCTGGAAAACACACCAGAAATAATAATTGAGGGGAAATAAAAGGTTTAGTTCAAAACAGTGTGTGATTTAAATAAGAAGTGAAAAAGAAAGTGTGCAGGATTTGAGTATCGGAAGAATGAACTTTTAATTCATTTGCATTGAGATTACAGGGGGAGGGGCAGCATTTAAACTGGTATAAAAAACTAGTTTAGATATAAATGAGAGATAATGGTCTTTGGTAGGGAAATAAGCAGGGGGACGAACTTTGGCCACCAGGAGCCCGCCATAAGTCCTGGCATTGTCGCTGGAGCTGGAAGCCCCAGATGCAGTAATTAGCAATGAGTTTGCAGATCTCAGCACCGGCGGAACAAAAGGGCATCGCTGAGGAGCTGGGCTGCCAGCTGGGAGAAGGGGAGGTGAGCTGGCATGCCACAAGGGTTCATTACCCAGCAGTTTGCAGAGGGGAAAAGAAAAAGATCCGAGGTTGCAGCCTGGAGCAGGCATAAAAGCAATCCAGGGTTTGTGGGGTTTAATAGTTCCCAGAGCCCTGGCATTTTCAGCTGAAAAATTCCCTCAGCAACTGAACCAAAGGGGTCAAGATTTTTAAATAGGTCTTGCAATGCCCATGGAGACAA
This sequence comes from Manacus candei, assembly GCF_025592945.1. Taxonomy (NCBI): domain Eukaryota; kingdom Metazoa; phylum Chordata; class Aves; order Passeriformes; family Pipridae; genus Manacus; species Manacus candei. The sequence continues at coordinate 2,335,941 of NW_026138131.1, forward strand.
GTGCTGCTATTCTTTAACCCTGAAAGTCTCGGTTGATTAGTTTGGAGCAGGGAGGCAGGCTGCCGCAGAGATGCAATTTGATTTGTAATCATCCCATAGGCCTGAGCTCACCTCTTTGAGAAGGAAGGGGGAGTGGGAAACAGATCACAAGGCCCTGCCTGCTGCAGCCACACTACTTTTCTCCTCCCTCAGCCCAGGACAGTGTCCTCTGCACAGGCAAAGTTAAAGCCATGTCCATACAGCCCACGTGCATCCCGCATCCTGCACGGATGTCATTAGACAAAGTTTGGCCAGAGATCTGAGGTTTGTTACTGGTATTAAATGTATTTATTGGAGAAGAGCTGGTCCCAGTTTGCTCTGGGAAAAGTCCAGCTCTCTCTCCAGGATCCCTCAGCTCACGGAGGGATTGATTGATCTGCTTATTACTACCATGTTATTATTATTTAATTGCTCACAAGGAATGGCCTCCCTGGAATGCAGCGTTTGTTTCTGCTGAGGCAATCAGAGCCCAAATCCTTCAACCCAGGACGGCAGCTTCTGGCGTAGCAACCCCCCTGCTCGGGAAAGAATGTGCCTCTGCTCCCTTCCCTGTGTGGTGCGGAGCCATTCGCTACAGGCACGTCTGAGGAGTACAGCCTGTTGCCACCTCTCGGTGGCCTGCCCAGTCCCAGGCAGATTTGTTATAGATTTACATGGGGACTGACCTGGTTTCTGGGTCCTGTCAGGAAAAAAATAACTCTGCTGTCATCCGAGTGATGCATGAGGCAGGCAGCTCCCGGGTCAGACCCAGGCTTTACGTTCCCAGGAGTGATGGAGGAATTCAAAATAGCCTCCTGCTCCTGTGCCACAGCACTTAATGCCTCGTATGGCACCTAAATACTGCTGGGGGTTCTGCCAGCTGAGGGTCCCAACCCCTCACAGCATTACTGAGCAAGTCCTCACCCCTCAGCCCTCTGGGCTTTCACTCACAGTTTGCAGGTGCCACACTTTTTTATTAGTTTCTTACCAATGTGTGTCAAGCAAAGTCCTGACGCTCACCACAAGGATCATTTCTCTCCCTTCTACTCTCCCTCCCTTTTCCAAGCTAATCCTATTTCTCTGCAGCACTGCCTTGCACTTCCCTGCCTGTGTACTGCCTGCTGTGCTCTCACCCACTGCCACACTACTCCAAGGCCACTGCTCCTGCCCCACAGAGCACCCCTGTGTGCATGTGTAAGTACACATCTGCCTGTGTGCAGGAAAAGCAGAGAGGGAAAAGAAATAACCTGGGCTTTCCATGGTCTTTTGCAGCTGCTCAGAGCTGCAGGCAGGTCTAGCTTTGCAATGTGAGCACCAGGGTCCTGTCCCTCACTGATGGATGCCAGGAAGCATTTCTGTGTCACTGCAAAAGGCTTGGAGTGTTCCTGGCGTGGGTGATCCCAAGGGGAGGAGGAAGGAGCAAAGGAGGAGTCTCTTCTCCTTCCCATACACGTTCCTAAACCTGGGCTGGGAGACCGCTCACTTCAAACCCAAGGCTGGAGCCTGGACCCTGGCATGGGGCTGGTCAAGTCCTGGAGAAGGGAACTCCGTGCTGATGGCTTCAGGACAGCCCAACCTGGGGAGCCACGGGCTGCACCGCTGTGTTTTCAGTGGAGTGTGCAAAGGAGACATGAGGTCATAACCCTTTGACAGCAGAGTTGGGCACTGTTCGTCCAGATATCCAGCCCCTGCCCTGACACCCACAACCCAGCATGTGTCTGAGAAAGTTGTTTGTTCTCTGAGCCTGGAAGTGTGCCATATGTTACCCCTGGCCTTTGGGGAGAGAGATGTCTCTGGTTCAGTCCGAGGCTTCCTGGCAAGCTGGTATCTGAACACGCAGAAGGGGATGGAGGATTGATATTTAAAATGCAGAAGTACATGGAGGAAAAGCCTGAGTCCCTCCTCCAAAGAGCAATGTGTTAGCATGGGCAGCAACCATCTGTCCACCGTGCTGGCTGGCCTGCTCCAGGCAGCATGCAGCTGGCATTGCCAGGGGGGCACAGCTCTGCTGTGCCGTGCTGGGCTGGGATCTTTTTTAACTTCTCCTTTATTGAAGAAACAACAGACATTTCCAGTCAGATTCACCACTGGCATCACCCTAGCCACATGGCTAGAGCAGTGCCAGGAGCAGATTCAGCTCCAGGACTTGATTGTCTTCCAAAATGTGAATTGGCAACGGGAAAAGTCACTAAGGTCAGGATCCTCCCAGTGTGGAGCTACTGTACTAGAGCTGCCCACAGCCAGGGGAAATGAAAGGCCACAGATAGGGAGTAGAGGGGACTGCAAGCAGCTAAGGGCTGTGCATTTAACAGAGTTATTTGTAATAACCATTTTTAAAATGCTGTGCTGCACGGATTAGGATTGCAAGTGTTTCTATACCTGTCATTTAAATCTCTGCTAATTTGGCAGCATTTATAATCGGCTTTTTCTCCCCTGCTCTGCCTTTTCCCTGCAAGAGAAGTCAGCAGGGATCAGCAGCCCCAGTTTACACAACACTTCACACCCCTCCCTGTGTGCATTTGGGAAGAACAGGCAAGCTTTGGTCTGGGAGCCAGAGCATGCTTGGGAACCACCTTTAATTCCCAGAAACACAGAGCTGAGCACCCACCACCCAAGGTCAGGGGAAGATCACACCAAGATGGGACATGCTGTGTTTATTGACCTCCATCCCCCTCCTAGTCCTCTCTGGTACTGTTTGGAAGTTATTTTAGGCAATTAAGAAGTGAGTGCTTTGTCACCTAGCAGAGCAGAGGAGCCTAGTCCTTTGCAGCTGGGAAATCTCAGAGCCATTGGTACTCCTAGCCAAGCTTCCAGCTTCCCTCCAGCACAGCTTTTGTCCCTCACTGCTAAGGGGCAGTGAGTTACACAGCTCTGGGGTGGGAGGCAGCCTCTGCCTCCCCCTGCCCTCTTTGTCCATCACTGATATTTATTTCCAAGCTGTCTCTTGACTGACAGTTCGAAAACTCCCCACAACCACTTCTAATGCATCTCAGGTATAATCTCTCCAGGGAGGCTGAGTCCCCCTCGCCAGGTGCTCCCTGTGCTCCTGGAAAGGCCGGGCTGATTGCATCCATGCATCACTGTGCAAACCTACGTACAGCCGCTTCCCTCCCAGGAGGATTTCTCTGTCTGCAGGATCCCTGAAGAGAGCAGGGCGGGGGAGGGATGCACAGGGGAACAGCAGTGTCACCCCTGGCTGCTGAGGGCGTGTGCAAGGCTGCTGGAGCAGGGGCAAAGGACAGGCAGAGGAAGGAGGGCGAAAAACAGATGAAGAGGAAGCAGCTCAAGTCCTTTCTTCATGTTTCAGGTGGGCTACATCACCTCTCTACACCCCAGGGGAGTGCACATCTGGCCCTGTTTTGCAATTATATACATATATATATGTAATAAAAGGACAAACCTCTTGTACGCCCCTACCCCACCTGGGGGTAAGAGCACATGTGCCAACACACAGATTTTCCAGAGAGACTGGAGCAAAAAGGGAGCCTGTGGCCATCCTCAGTTGAGGGCACAGCAGGGTAGTGAGGCTCCACACAACCTCCCAAACTTGCAGCCTCACAGCAAGCCCCTCTCCTGCCCCATTGAGGGTGCTGGCTTCAGGGGCAGCATGGACACAATTTGGAGGCTCTCCAGAAACCCCTGACATAACTCCAAGGCACCCCCCCACCATAGCCACATGCCCGTCCCCACTATCAGCCCAGGCTGTTCCCATCCCGCTCCTCAATTTTTATCCAGTGTCAACAGCTGATACACTGCACAGGAGTGAGCTGCAGGAACTGCTGGCTTTAAACTGGCTCCTGGAGAGACCTCCAAACAAGTAAATTTTCTAGTTAATCGTGTCCCAGTAGAGAGGACACTCACAAATCAGCAGCGCCCAGTGCTCCGGAGCAGCACAACCTCCTCTGGGTACAAGTAATCCTTGAGAAGAGCGTCCAGGGCAGAGGGGGGTGGTTTTCCCTGTGTTCTCAGTTTGCTAACCGCGGGCCTGTGATGGCTCTCCCAGTGTCGCTGTTATCACCGTTCCTCTTCCAGAGGCAATTAGCCTGCTTCCCCCGCTGTTTGCACAGGCCTCACAGGCAGCGATGAGGGAGACTGAAAGATGGGAAGTTAAACCTGATTGCAGAGCCACAAAATCAACAGGATGACAGCAGGGGCTGGGTATTGCCTGAAATGGGATGTAAAGCTCGTTTCATTCAGCGATGGATTCGTTCCCAGCTGAGGGAGAGCTGCTGGCTGTAGGTCAAACGGCACATTGTCTTCTCACCATTGGGCTTTTGCTCTGCCAAAACCAGCCTTTATCAGGAGGGATAACACATCTCTTGGGTCTGGAAAGCAACAGTCCTGTGACACTGTTCCCCTCCAGGAGGTAGGTGACAGTACCTCACATACCTGCAGAACTTGGGTCTGTGGTGACTGTCCCCTGCAGACATTGGGCTCCATGCTGTGGGGCTGTGCTGTCACACTGCAGCACAGGCTGCCCATGGGCAGTCTGTACCTCCTCAGTCAGAATGTCCCCCCAGTCCCTCTGTCCTTCCTCTGGGGCATAGGTGGGTTGGGGGCATGCAGTGCTGGACCAGAAGGAGAGGGCCAGCACAGTGCTGAGGTGATTCTTTGCAGTTTTGCTTTCCATTGCAGACAGGGTGCATTATCAGAACTCATAAAATGCACCAAACAATCTGGATCCATGCTGATTCCATCCCAGTCCCACTCCTAGTGGAAGCAGCAGCAGGATGTAAATGCTGAGTTTCCACATTATTCCTGGTTCTGTCAGGCTTCTTCAGCCTAGTGGTATTTCCCGGGAGAGGCTTCTCTATACTCCCAGCACCCCAGGGCCACCTGAGAGCCAGGCTGGGACAGTAGTTCCCCCCTAACCCTCAGCAGCCCAACTCTTGCAAGGAACACACTGGCCTGTGAGGAGCCCTTGCACTGGGCTGGAGGGGAGGGCAGCCCCTTCCCCTTGCTGCCACAAGAATGAAAGACCAGAAGAGAAGTTAACTAACTGGCAGTCTTAGTGTTGACCCTGTGCTTGTCCACCACGGCTGGCTGAAAAAGTCAAGCCTGACAAACATCTCTCTTCATCCAAAGGGGTCCATGTGCTGGTTTGGGGTGGGCACAGCCCTCGGTACCTCCCCCAGATGCAAAGACCTAGAGCAGGAATCTGCAGGTGAATTGAGTGCCTCAGGCTTGGTCCTTGCTGTGATCCCTATGCCATTCCTCACTGAGACCTCGGGCACTGTTTGTCCTTGCTGGAAGCCCTTTAGGGATCAAGCCCTTACGCCAGGATGCTGCTGCCTCACCCTGTAAAAGGGCTTCATCATTTCTTCCAATCAACAAAGGCTGAGGAACACCTAATCCCAGAGAGGCAGCAGGCCATTGCAGAGAGGATATCTCTTTTCTTCTGGCCTCTTGCTCCCTCTGCCCAGGCACACAGGGGGACATGTGCATGTGCTCGTGCCTGAGTCCACACTCGCCTGCTCTCTGTGGGAAACGTCCCTTGGCAGGGGAAGGCAAGTCTCCTCCTGTTCTGCAAGGTTAGAGCTGCTGGGACATTCCCGTCTCCTCCTGCCAAAAGCACTGCTGCTGAAATAGCAGTGCTGCAAATAAAACCATCTCCTGGCTAATTACTGGGGAACAGTTCACCTTCTATTTTTAGACCAGCTTGCAAGCTTGCATTGAAAATTACCCTGCTCCTGTTTTTTTCTCCCTGTCTCTGCTGTGCGTGTTTCTCTTCCTTTCTCTTCTTCATTGCAAATCGTGCTGAACCAAGCTTGGTTTCCTGTGGGGTGGGGGAGCAGAGGACAGCTTTGTGCCCGAACGCCAAAAACAGTCATTCTAAAGCCATCCACACCAATTGTTTTAGCATTAGGTGGAGAGGGAGCAGCATTCTACGGAGCCAGGAGACTCTTCTCAGCTTGCCATGCCCAACCACTCCTGCCGAGTGCTCCCTCCACCTGGCCACAGCCAGGGACCTGCTTCCATCTGCTCCACACGCTGTTCAAATTGTCCTGTCCAAGTTCTACACTCTTGCAAGACAAGTGGGACTGATAAAAAAAAAGAAAGGAAAAGAGGAGGCTCTGTCAGCCTCCTCTCCAGCCTGAGGAGAAATCAGTGCATAACATGGAAGCAAGGGGAGCTGGACGGGGAAGTGGGGCATTCAGGGATGGCCACACAAGCTGTAAATCCTGCACTGACCTGTGTGGCAGTCACAGGAAGGCACCTCTGCTTGGCACAGAGCCACACGCTGCACTCCCCCTGCCGTGCCCGTGTCCGTAGCAAAGCGCCGAGGCTGCTCCATCTGCCTGCCAAGTGGGACCGGCTGGCGTCACAGCAGTGCCGGAGCTGCCTCGGGATGACAGTCCTCCCTGCCAGGAGACCTGAGATCGCACGGCCTCAAAAGAGCAGGGCTAACACGGTGAGAGCAGCTCTGGATGGAGCCCACGGGCACCCCCCCTGTGTGCACGGTGCAGGCGGCAGAGCCCCAGCCCGAGGGAGTGCATCCAAGCCTGCCTGGCGGGGTTAACCTTGGTCCCCAAAGCCGGTTAGGCAAATTAGCACGGCGTTTTCCCAGAGCTAATTAACTTCCCTCGCAGCAGGATTAATGAGCTCCAGCACAGCACTTGGCTGTGGCAGCCCAAGGAGAGGGGATGTTCTCCGGGGCTCACTGCAGCCTGCAGCACTGGCAGGCACTAGCTCCCTCTGGGAAACTCCTCCCCAGCACCCACTGCACAGCACCACTGGCCTGGGGACCTTCACTTCCCTGCCGACCCTGAATGCCACCTGCAATTTGGAGAGGGTGTGGGAGTCCCTCTCTTGCACGAGGCAGGTCCAGGATTCTCCACAGAGCGAGGCAATACCAAGCATAAGTCTTGACACCTTTGGCTAGCTCCGGAAGGAAACAGCTGGGCTTCCGTCCAGCGGGGAATGACAGTGTTTGGTAGCTGCCTTTCAGCATGCCTCTTCTGATTTTTGGTGAACATGGGCATAGTCCAGCCCTACATCCACTGAAGTCAGTGGCCAGTTTTCCAATTATTTCAGTGGCCAGCAAAGCAGAATGTCTTCAATATTCTCCTCCCTTCTTCCCATTCCAGCAAACTACATTTATTTTACCCTCCTCTCGACTCTTCCGGGGATCGATGGGTCATCAAAATGATGAGTTAGTGCCTGTAGTGACAGTGGCACTTTCCATCACTGCTGATATACCTGGGGGACACATGTCTCCCAAAGACTCATCAAGGCTAGGAAATTCAACAAAGGGGCTAACACTGTCATTTGCAATGAAGCCACCCCAAAGCATGAGTCCTGCAGCGAAGGCAGGACCTTCCCAGACCTGCGAAGGCCCCCCTGTACCCCCGGAGAGCTCCAGGGACAGCCAGCACAGGCACTGCAAACATGGAGTAGAGCACAGGCTTCCATTTACTGCTACTTTGTGGGATATTCCCTCTCCCTTTTCACCGACTGATTTTCTCACGGTGAGCCATTTGGATAAACACTTCTAGCTGGGGAACGATTTTTTTCTTGCATATCTCTCATAACTAGCAGACACCATGGATTTTTTTAAGGTTGTATTATTATGACATTTTAATTGGCTCAGGACTATGCAAGTCTCAAAGCCAATTTGGCCCCAATGTTTTCAGGCAGAACTGTTTTCCGTCTCCATTTTGATAGATACTTTACGTTGGCCAAAATGGCCTCGCATTAAATAAAACAAAACCTCCTTATCTTTTACAGCTGAGGGGTGATCCATTCCCATTCCCATTCCCTTCCCCTCCTGCTTCCATTTCAGCTCGAGACACCAACCGTACCTGCCCCCCCTCCTTTGCCGAGCTGCCCGCTCAGGGATGGCTGCAGGGCGAGCGGCAGCTGGGCTGCCTGTTCCCACTCGCCTTTGTTTCGCTCCCGTGCGGGAGCCGGGTCTGAGCCAGCGCGCTGAGTAATTGCAGGATTTCAGGCAAAGACGAGGCTGCAAATCGCGAACTGCTAATGAGTGGGTGTAGCTGGAAGGGCTGTAGGGGGCTGGCGAGGGACACTTGGGGACGGCGGGGCGGCAGCCGGCCGTGTGTCGTGGCAAGGGCACTAGGCTGCGCTGCTCCAGCGATGCCGGAGGACGTGTCAGAAATGTGCCACACATCGTGACGGCAGCGGCAGCGGCAGCCGGCAGTGAGACAAACGCCCGGCGGCAGCAAAGCCCGTGCGGAGCATCCCCATGCGCGGCAGTGCTAATCTTTAATTTGTCACACCTGCACGGTTCCCCGGCCTCCTGCCTCCCTGCCTTTTTTTTTCCGAGGCACTGGCTTTGATGCCGTCTGACGGTCCAATTCTTCCTCTGCCAGTCCAGCATCCTTCTGTTCCCCTCGGGGCTGCCCTCCTTTGCTATCCTCCCTGGCCAGGGGACTGACACCCGCAGACCCCGGGTGGCCCCAGGAACTGCTCTGTTGCCCTGTGCCTCCCACACACACAAGTTCTTTGGGATCCAGCAAAGCTGGAGGACATCTCCTGGATGCTGGGTATAGCGCTCGCCCACCTCCCTGTCCTGCCCTCTGCAGAGATGGTGGCAAGCGCCCCCAGCCACCAGCACTCTGCTTGGCCCATTAAGGTCACCTCTGGAGGGCTTTTAATCAGTGATGGTCAAAATCCACTGTTCAAACCACCACAACGGCCCGTGCACAGCTCTAATCCAGTGACACAGCACATGCAGGCACCAGTCCAGGGACACACATCGATCATCTGCTCCCCTGCTCAGCACCTCGCTCACTTGCATTAGCGAGGTTCTGGTGACTCGCCGAGCACCAGAGGCAAAAGGGGAAGAGCTGCCAACTAATACCATGTTGTTACCAATAGACAGCCTGTCTGCCCCAGCCTTCCTGGGACCAGAAATCTTTTTGGTCAAAAAAAAACCCTCCAGCTTTTGTCGTGTCTCAAAATCGTTTAAGTTTTCTCCCGTTCTGAGCTAAGCTGCTGAGAGGTTCCTGGAAAGGTGCAGGATGGGATGTCAGACAGCTGAAACGGGTGTCAGCTCTGCAGTTGGAGGGCTAGGTAAGCCCTGCCCTGGGCTTGGGTGTGACATACATGTTGATGTCTGTGAAGTATCACCCTAGGATCTTGTGTCAACAATTTTCCTAGCTTTTCTCTCTTCTTTTTTTTTTTAACCAACCTGCCAGGTGTTGCTGCAGTTCATGACCCGACATCCATTTTTTTTCCTTCCTTCCAACTTTATGCTTTCAATATGATTTACAAAAATTGCTCATAATAAGGCTCATTCAGCAGCTGGATAATGGTTGTCAGGAGTTAAGAGACACTGTGGCATGTTTAGCACAGAAGCATATTGAGTATCTGGGTCCCAAAGCTCTGTGGGTTTTAGATAGTTTCTGTCAAGTGTAGGACATGCAAAGGTACCTGTGGGGTGCCAAAAGGGCATTTCTTGCAAGGGATATGAGGGTTGCAGGACAGAGGAGGGATGGTAAATGGCCTCAGCAGTGAATATCCAACTGTAAATCCCGATTAGAAGAGTTCAAGGTCTCGGAAAGGCAGTGTTAATCCTCTCCTAACCTTGGCCCTAAATACTTGAACCACCAGCTCTTTCCCTGCCGCATCCCTGTTGGACAGCTGTGACCTGCCTGCTGGGCACTGAGCAAGGCCAGGGAGGGACATGGGCTGCACCCACTCACAGGACCTGACAGGGCAGGTTCCCATCCCTCAGAAAGTCTTTTGGTCCTGGTGTTACCTGCACACCCAGAGTGTGGGAGCTCAGAGCATGGTGCTTGCAAAGCCACCTCTGCGGGTGAGAGGTCCCTCCTGGGCAGGAGAGATCAATCGTTGGCAGTAGGGTTCCTTCCTCACCATCAGCCTGTTCCCCGGCAGGACCTGCCCTTCTCCTCCACATTTCTTCCCGGCATCACCCTTGCTCGTTTGGGGATGCCTTTTATTTTAGGGGTTTTTTAGAATAGGAAGAAGCAATGCTTTTGTGGCTAGGGGCTCTTAGCTTTGCCCAGGCTCGCTCCATATAAGCCAGGGCTAAGTCTGTGGGCTAATTCACTTTATTTATCATTTCTTTTAAGGTTTTAAATCATGCAGAGGGTTATTTGCTGTTGCTGCTGCTTTGCTTATTTTTTGTTTGAGGCAGGGGCTTTGTTTTTCTTTTTGCTTTCCTCTCAAGGGCCTCTGTAATTGTCACCTCAGGCATCAATTACGGCTCAGCAGTGCCTTTGGGCACTGTCAGAGTTTGGGAATTGCACAACCTTGGGGAGGGGAACGCTGAGCAGGAGACAGCCCGGCAGGGATCCGTGGTGTCCCCACGATCTGTGGGAGGGGGCTGGAGGCACCACAGGGATGAGCTCTGGAGTTTCATAAGTGGAGCTGTTGGGAAGCTTGCTGTCATAAAGGTCTCCCTGCTGAAGCTGAGCTGCATAAACTGTTGGATAATCTATGTTAGAGGCTTTTCCTCCCTGGCAGGAGAGCTGCTGGATGCCAGCCACAAGTGTTTTATACTTGCAAACCTCTGCTTTGCTTTCCAAATTCAGTCACTCAGAATTCTATCAATTTTGCAAACAAGAAATTAGTGAGTTTTTTGCATTGTTTGTTACTAGCCTTTTGGATTTTTTGCTTTTTAATTGCCAAAAAGTGAAAAAAATATTTTATTTTTCCTAAAACAAGCAGAAAACATCCTTTGGGTTGGTTTTGGGGTGTTTTTTTTTGGTGGTGGTGGTTTTGGTTTTGAGTTTTTTATGTGGGTTTTTTTTCTCATTTCCCCTGAATGCAGTATTTCCATTGCAGCTGTGTTTTCCAGGGGACAGAGGCTGGATGAAGTTACCTTCCCAGAAGGTTGTCTGAGGTTCAGGACACCCAACTCAGTTATACTATCACAGAAACATCACTGGAGACCTTCTCAAAGCATCTCTTGGCAGAAAGTAAGAAACGCTCTCACATCAGCTGTCTTCCCTTTCATCTTCCACCTCAGCATCTGTTCAGAAAATCGGGGTAATTAACGTAGCCCTGTCTTGTCCTGCCTAACAGTGTGCTCAGAGCCTTCTGCCTGATTTCTGGTTAGTGTAGAAGGAGGGGAAAGAGGGAAGCAAGAAGGACCAAAAGCAGAGAGATGCTGTGCCAAAGAAACTGCATCCAGGCTCCCCACCACAGCCCCACAGAGAGACACAGCCCCACATGCACAGGGCCTGGCTGCAGGGATGCTTGGGACCCATCTGTCTTGGAAGCCAAGTCCTAGGAGTCAAGCAATGGGATTAAGAAGTCAGACAGACTGCTGTTCACCGGGTAAGATTAGTCTCTGCTAAAGCGTTTCTTAATCCTAGGTGCAATTGAGATAATCTAAGCACAGATTAACCAGGTCCAGCTGGAGTTAAGCTCCCCGCTTCCCATTTATTTTTGGCAGGAAGAGACTACTACTGCTCTGATGCTTCATTAGACATTCGCACACCCGTCACCCACTGAGGAGGATGGGACAGAGAAACTCAGAGTAGCAGTTTCACCTTGCGGCAGAGACCCCAAATCCTATGGTTTTATCACAGGTTTTGTGATATGGGCTGGAGTTTTTATCCTCGGACTTCATATCTCAGATTTCTCTGATTGGATAATAAACCATCTTTTCACTTCCAGAAAAAAAAACAACCACCATCAAAAACTTTTGGCCTTTAAAATAATAATGTCAATATAAAGCTGTCTTTAAAAAAGCCCTTCCCTAGGGCTTTTCTGTGGGGTAAATCAGTAACTAGCTCAGGAATGATCTCCATCAGCCTTCCACACAGCAATATATGAAAAGCTACAGAGTCTGGGGAGAAAAAATACTGCTTCATTTCACGAGTCTCCTTTTTACTTTCTCAGCTGAAGGCTTGTGTTTGGTTGGTGCTGGACAAGGGAGCTGAAGGACGTTTCGCTTTCAGGATCTCCCTGCTGCAGCATCTGGATTTCTTTAAATGACACTATTAGCAAAAGCCCGTTGGGTTTTTAAAGCTTTGAGAATGTTCTTATTATTCTTAGATATTACAAAAACTGGTTTTTCAAAATAAAATAAACTCTTTGCCAAAATTTCATGTTCTGCCTTTAAGTAAGCAAGGAAAGGAAGAGCATAGGGAATGTTAAAAGTTTAAAAACGTTTAAACTGGTATTCCCAGACCCTTAAAGCATCTCTGTTTCTTTTTTTTTTTCCAACAAGAAACATCTAATTTTCTGTCTCTCAAACATTTCTGGATCATTTTAAGGTAGCAAGAGCACCGTGGCAACGACTCACATTACTGCATTTCAATACCTCCAGTATAAGATGCTTTGCTTTTTGGCTGAAAAGCAACTTTCTCACAAGCACACATAGGCACCCACGTATCTGTGTCTCTGCATAGAAGTCATACACTGTGAGAAAATGCTGGGTGTGGGATTCTCTTGGAGGTGACAGCTCCAATGTGCTGTGTCAGGAGCCAGAGGGAGCTGCTGGCGCTATGTCTGGGGTGGCACTGGGTGCCAGGAGCACTGCTTGGATGCATCAGCTCTGAGAGGGGACTCCCTCAGGAGATATGGAGCAGCTTGGTCCTCTCTTCAGAGGAGGACTCTGCCTGGGGAGGCCAGCACTGGACAAGAGTTGGGACTGACCATACCCAGGGGGGTACCCAGGCACCTCCTGTCTAACCTGACAGGAGCCCCATCCTCCTTCACTGCTGTGGTTCCCTGCTGCTGGCAGCCTTCCAGGCTTGTTTTATTGCTTCCATCTTAATTTCTCATGGTAGGAAGCTGGCCGAGTGAGTGGGCACCTCACTGCTTCATGAAGAGCCATGTGGCTGCGCTGCATCCCAGAAACTTCTGCGTAGGTTTTAAAATAGGGACAGGTTAGAGGGATTGATTTATTTTTCCCCACAAAGGCCACCACACCACTAGACTGCAAGATGATTGATCAAATGACCTTTTTTCCCATTTACTGCCCTTCCCAGAAACGTGTCGTATCCATGTGCTGCAGATGCCTCTGATAGGATCAAACAGCCGCGTGACACAGGCGGTTCAAATGCTACACACCTCAAATTTGTGATGCCTTTAATCAGCCCTCTTAAGTGAAGGGCTGGAATTAGACACACACTGTTGTCACCGTAATTTGCAGCCCTGGCAGCCTCCTGTGTGCCAGCAACCATCCTCAGCATCCCAAACACAGCACTGCCAGTCCCACAGCAGCTACGGGCAGACGGCAGGATTGCTGTCCCTCTGTCCTCCTCCAACCATCCTGCTTCCTTTAGGTGCACGCTTCCATTCTCCAGCACACACTGGGATGAAACAGAGGGCATCCAATCCAAGGAAAAAACCCAGGAGTTTCCCAGGCGGCGCCTTTCCGCCCTTGGGGAGCGCAGCGCCGTGGAGCGTGCTTATTAAGCAGACAGTCCTGAAGGACACTTTAAAATAAATTAAGAGGGCTGTTCCACTCCTGCAGCTGATTACAGGCATGCCTGTTTTGTTATTTTGGGTTTTGTTTTGTTTTTTTTTTTTCCTGGAGAGTGGAAAAGAACGCTTGGAAAAAATTGTCTAATTTTCCCCATTTGCCAGATCAGGTCTCTGTGTAATAACAAAACCTCGGTGCTCTCTGCTCGCTGCTCTCTTTGGGACACCCAGGCTCAGCGAAAGCGCGTAAATCTGTTGGAGGCCCGGGGCCAGTGCACAGCTGTCCTGACATACTATCCACCCCCCCGCCTCCCTGCTATGGCTTTAGCATCTGAAACGCAGGACACATGGAGATCTGGAGGTAAGCCCTGGTGGGAAGGAGTCCTGCAGGTCACCAGTTAAGCATTTCAGCCCAGAGCCGATCTCTCGTAAGCCACTTTTTGGAGATAAGCTTATCTAGACCCGACAGCTGAATTTAACCCTGAACTTTTGATCTTGATTTTTAGCCTCTGCAAGCCAATAGGTTTCCTTGAAATTATACACACTGGATTTTCAGCTCCCCTGCTACAATGGCTCCAGCACTCCCTTAAAAGGGACCTGCACGGCTGTGCATGACAGCATCATCCAGTAATGCCCTTGGTTTCACAGCCAGCCCTGTGAGTTAGACAGGCCCCCGGCTGGGGAAAGCCTTCGATTAATGACAGTGGGGCTCCAGCGGGAGAGGAGCTGGGATTTTACACTTCCAGTGATAACGCATTTGAAGGTAATATTGCACAGGAGTGGATTATCACCCTGGCACTTTGCTATGTGGGTTTTTGGAAATTTGTTTTCAGTGCATAGAAGCAGCTAGAAACGCTCTTTCTCGCTGCATGAAAAATGCACTTGGTAATGGTCTTTCTATTGCTGGACAAGCTGACTGTGTTGGGGCTGTCAGCGCCGTGACAGACTAGCCAGGAAGGGGTTTGCTAATCAGTTTTCCCAGCATCAAATCAGCATCTGCTATATACGATCAAGGAAATTGAGGAATCTCAATGTTTCTGCAATATTGCTTAGTTGGCCATGAAATATGGGTGGCTCTGAGAGGAACGACTTATTTCTCCCTCACGGAGATAAAGCAACTTTAGCTAACGATGAGGCATCGCTGCACAATGAAGCCAGCTAAATAGCAGTGCTCTGATGAGAGCAGACTCACAGCAGCATCCCCGGCAGAAGGGAAGGGAAGGGAAGGGAAGGGAAGGGAAGGAAAGGGAGGCATAAACAGCTCTGCAACTTAGACATTATTAATATGGGTGAACTACAGAGGGCAGAAGGGATTTCTGTTCTCCTCTTTCACTCCAAAAGCAATATTCAGAAAATGTCTGGGTTCCCACGTTTAGCCAAGAAATTAAATTTTTAGAAATTTAACCATATGTTTTCTCGCTTGATTTTCACTCACTGGCACACAAGACCAGTCTTCCTAGGCAAGGTGGCTGTCTAGAATCCAGCTGAGGAAGCCACTCTCCTATCCAAGAGGTGAACAAACAGTATTTAAATAGAATCCCACTTCTTGAAGTTATTTGGGGCTCTACTTGCCCGCGTCACTCCTGACACCAGGGTCTGAGCCCTGCAGGCTCTCTGTCACTTCTGAAAGAGTACCTTCTTCATGTGCCTAAACAGGTCTTCTAGTTCTCCCCTGTTTAAACCTATGACGTTTGCCACAGAACAAAAAGCTCATGGGTCAGTGTGAAGTGGCATGACTTTGCAGGGTTCACAGTAACCAAAAAGCCCACAGCAGGTGAGGGCCAGGCCCTTCAGCCTTGAGGCAGGGCAGATATTCATACTCCCGTGCATGCCCCCAGCCTGCCTCAGAAACAGGAGCACCCAATTCACACACAGCTTTTCCTGGACAAAGTGCTTTCTCAGTTTCTCCTTTGGCAAGACAGATGTGGTTGCAAGGAGAGAGGAATTTGCTTCCTTCCTCCCCTCCCTCCCCAGCACTAGTATTTTTTCTAAGGGTAAAAAAAAATAATCACAGAGCCTGCTGCATGCCTCCCCTTCCTCTCCATCCAGCCTGGCACTGGGGCAGTGACCACCATGCAATGGTGGGGCTGGACGTTGGGAGAGTGCTTCCAGGGCCAGCATGGCAGAGTTCGGAGCTCAGGTGGCTCAGAAGGGCAGAAACAGCCTGGTTTTAATGGCCTTTGTGAGATTTTTAGACCAACTGCCGGCCATTCAGTTGTGATCCATGGCAAAAAGTGCAAACCTGTTCCTGGGACAGAAGTGCATAAGCCCTTTTTATGTAACAGCCCTGTGATATAAGCAGCAGCCAGGGATTTATGCTGTCTTTGAAGTAAATTGCATCCCGGTGCTCTATAGCATGAAAGTTAAGATTTACCATTCCCGGGACACTGAAGACCCCGGTGGAAGCCAGGGAATAAATAGCGCAGCTCTCTCCTCACTGCCTGCTGCTGCACGACTGGGCTCCACAGACCTTCCTCCCCTCTCCACCCCTGCTTCCACTTGCATTGTGTCGGGGAAGCAAATTGGTCACATCTGCATCCGGCCAGAGAGGAACAAATGTGCTGGCTAGGCAGCAAGGCGCTTTCTGAGGGGGTATACCTCAAAGTGAAATGAAAGGCTGGCCATCAGAGGTAGAAAACAGATCAGCGGATGAAAGGGATTCTTTGCTTAGCCTTGGTAAGGCTACTAGGTATTAATAAAAAAAAAAATATTAAAAAAATAAAAAAAGGCACAAGAAAACTGGGGCATCCAGAGCAGCACGGTTTTTCCCCCTCCCCTTTTCCTTTGCTCATCCTCTGTCATCAGCGGAGGGGAGGGATCGGCGTCCCCCCATGCTGCGGCAAGCACTGTTTATCTTCACTCCTCAGGACGCTGCCATTAGCAGGGCTTCAGTGTATCGTGATGCTTCATCATTAGCTGGAGGTGCTTGATCTGGCTGGAGAATAAATGAGCCGTTCCCCTCAAAGAAACCCTCGTGTTTCGTGGCCAGCTGAGCAAATATTTTGAAATATTCCAGCTCTGCAATTTTGGCGGTCAGATAAAACAAAGGGGGATCTGATACAAAAGAGCTGAATTCTTCCGTTTGCTCTCAAGCAACCCCACCAAAGTCAGTAGTGGCAGGGGGAACTGTGGTCTGCACAGCAGGGAAGCACATACCTAAGTCCCATGGAAAATCCCTGCGGTCTTTACAGTTAATCATGTCCAGTTAATCATGTCCAGAGGTGGACAAGTGCTCAGCTGATGTGCTGAATCATGACATACAGGCAATTACCCTAAATCAGAGCGGTATCTTCCAGTCCCAAAAGGCTCCATTATGCTTCACCAACTCCTGAAGGGAAGGCAAAAACCCCAAGTGGCAGGACAGCAGAGGAGGGAGGATGAAACAGCCAGGTGTTCCTCTGCTGCCTCCCCAGCACTTTTCTAACCTCGTGAAAAGTTCTGGCAGCTCTTTAAATCCAAGCTGTGGAGATTTACAGCTCCAGACCCTCCAGGTAGCTTGCTGCATTTACTCTGGGTTTCTCCCAGCCAGCTGCCTCAAGCCCCACAGACAAGGTTTCACAGACAAGTTTCAAGGTTTCAGGAGCTGAGACTTCTGGGCCAGGCAGTGTTTGGCCTCCTTCTTCTCTCTGATTATAAATATGTGTCTTCCTCTCTTCTGAGCATCCTGCTCTCCTTTTCAGGAACTCTGTCAAAGCAAAGCCCCCTTGCCACCCTTTCATCACCTGGGCCCAGTGTGGCAGTGGGATGCTTTCCTGTGCACACTGACGGATATCCATAAGAAGTTGCCTGCTAGGAATAGCCCTACCCTTACCCTGTATCACTGCCAGCAGCTGGGGCAGCCTCTGAGAGATTGAGTCCCAGGGTATCCCAGCTTGTGCTTGCCTGGCATCAGTGAGGAAAGGGTCCCTGAGGACGGATGCTTGTTAGCTGCAGCATCTCTCCTGCTGGTCAGGCTCCCATGGCTGCTCAGTCTAGTCCTGGGAAAGCTGTGTTTGTCTGCCCAGGGATGGCGGTGCTTCCATTGCCTCCGGGCGTTTAACTCAGCAGGATCTCTTGTTGTGCTGCTCTGTGATTGGAAGCATTTCCCAGTGCACTGCTTGCTAGGAAAAGAAAAATACCCCAAAATGGGAGGCTTTGTGGGGAGAGGACATGATGCTGGGGATGGATGGATCGATGTCTGGGCAAAGGAAAAGGAGAGCCTTTCCTGTGCTAGTTACACTGTCTCTAAAACAGGTGTTGCTATCCCGGGAACAGCTTTGGCATTCATTTATAGGACTAGAATATTATCGCATATTAAGATACAAGCTAAGCCCTATTTTTCGTGTGTGTACAGGGGAAAGCACAATGCAGGAGGGGGGTCTGCATATTTTTGTTTAAAAGCCAAAGACTAATGTGCCCAGCAAAGCAAAATTAACCCAAATACCATGATTATGCAGAAAAAAAAATCTGCCAGAGAATGTCATTTCACCAGCAACATCCTGCCGTTTTCTGCCAGCGAGAGTTCGAGAGGTGGCGTGGTAACAGAGTACATCAGGGCAGGCATTTGACTGGAAGCATTAAATACCTCAGAAAGGTGAATGGCCAAGGTCTTCCCGATAATTAAAATGTGTGCAGTCTTCATAGACCAAGGAAGGGACAGAGCTATTGTTTAAACAGGTAATTAGAGCTGTATTTTAAGCAAACTCCAGACGGTAACGAGCTCTGTCAGAAGAGGAAAGGAGCACTCCTGCTCCTAGTTCCAGCATGAATAACTATTTCCCCCCCAGCCTGCTGCTGTGGGACAGCCACAGTGCTCCCAGCCCCACTCCCTGATGACTGCGCCTGGTTGGGGAAAAAAAAATCCCATTTGATTTCACATTTTTCATTCCCTGTCTCCTTCCTTTTGCGTTCAGGTTCAAGAGAATTGGCTGAGCCACTTTTTTTTATTAGAGCAGCAGCAGAGAAAAAAAATGGGACCCAGTCAAGCCCCAAGGGAGGGGAGGAAATAGCATGAGCCAGCGCTCCATCTTCTCGCACACACACACACAGAGACACTCTCCCCATCCACACAGGAACAGAAAAAGGGCAAACATCTGGTGGAGCTGGCATAGAAGCAAAATCAGCCACCCCCACCCCACAACCCAACTCCAAGAGACTATAAAGTCTCCTCACCAGCCAAACCCATGTGGAGGAGTCCCAGAGATGTGCCATAATCTCTTTTTGAACAACCAAGGATGCACATTCTTCTACTTGGGGGTCCACACTGGAAATCGGCAGGGAGAGACGCAAACCCTCCTCTGTGCTGAGAATGGGGCCAGGGAGCAGTGCTCACTCTGCCCTGCCTGCTGCAAGGGCTAATCCCTGCCTCACCTCCCTCTCGCTGCTGGCTCCTGATCAGGTTTCCATATTAGCCAGAGGGGGAGTTACCGGCTTCTAATTAACCCCCTTGTACGCAAAGCTGGAGAAAACAATCAGACCCGGGAGAAGGCAAGGAGGTGCCTTTGCGCCATCAACAATCTTCCATGAAAAATATATAAGGGCTAGACATCAGCGATGAGGAAACAGCAGCATACAATGAACGGCGCTCAGCTGCCTGGCTTTGCAGCCCACATTATCTGGGTTGCTCTGACAGGCCAAAAGAAAGCCTAAATCAAAACATTTCAGACTGCAAAGGCCTTTGGGAGCAGCAGGGTGAGGGCCCACTGCTCTGACATAGTGCAGGATGAGGAAAAGGCCTCTGGAAAGCAAAGGGCCAGTCACGTCTGGGAACAGCCCACGAATGTGTGCTGGCCACAGCCATAGTCTTACACTGGCCATAGTCTTACACTCTGGTTTGCCTGCAGCCTGGCTACAGAAGGCTGCATACTCTTCTCGAGTTTTGTATGGAAAACCCGTGAAGAATTTTTGCTCTGTATTTTGCTCCAGAGGAGAAGACTGATGCCAGGGAGCATGGAAAGACCAGCCTGTTTTGAACCTGGCATCTCTCACCCCCTTAGGAGTAGAGCTGGGAGACAAGGCACAACACAGTAAGGAAGGACATCCTTACACCTTCAACAAATCCCCACACTCAGAGTCACCTCTCTGACAGTCAAGGAGAGCTTTGGCCAATTCCCTGAAGTAGATTTGCTTGCTTACATTTTTCTTAAATGCCAGGTTAGCTTATAATAATGAGGATACTTGCAACATGCAGAAATCTTTCTCCTTTCCACTAGAAAGAACGGGAAAGAAGATGAGTGAGAGTATCATTGCTGGTTTTGACTGCCCACACAGTGCTGCATGAGCTACAAAGATAATTTCTATGTCTTGTGAGTCTTGGGATATCAGGACGTTTTTGTTGCAGCCCCAGCTCCTGGAGTCCTGTGATAATGTGAAACTCGCTGCTCTCTTTGCTTCTCTAGCCCCACTTCTTGCAAGAAAGCTGTTAAAATGTTAATGATGGAGGGAGAGCAGAGGGAAAAACTCATCTGCTTGGTCTTTTAAGAGCAATTAAGGTCAGATTTCCTGTCCTCCATGGCTGGAAGTTCTCAGCGCTGCTCCCCATCCAGCGCTGTTGTTCGGGGTTCTGGCAGTACTCGCGGTACTAGTGGGAGTCCATAGCCCTCTGGCTACTCCCACGGCAAGGAGAGGGAGAGGATGCAAGGTTAGCTCAGGTCTGGAGGAAATTGTTCCTTCTGCCTTCTTGACTAAAACATTCCTTCAGGAGCTGCCTTATAATTGCCGGTGTGTCTGAAGCCGTGAGTGTCTGCAGCGGCTGCCGGGGGTCTCACCCCAAGCCCGCGGGAGGCGGGGGCGAGCACATGGGCAGAGGGGAGACGAGTTCCGTGGGGCTGGGATGCATCCCTGGAGCATCTCGCAGCTCTGCCGCGGCACGGCCGGGCAAACCCTGGGCTTTTCCCAGGAGAGGGGACAGCCTTGGCAGCACGGAGCAAAACAGCTCCATTCCCCTGACCTCCACCATGGTCTGACTTTTAAACAGCTCGGAGCGCAGCCTCCCTGGTGACTCATACTGCGAAACTGGGGCTTTTTAATTATTTTTATTTTTTTTTTTAAGAAAGAGCGCTGCTCCATCAGTCAATTACTTGAAGAGCCGCTCTAATTTGGCACCCAATTGTTTCCCCAGCTGCCGCTGCGTCTGATCTCCGCTGTGGGCGGCAGGAGCAGCCTGCCTGCGCAAGGAAAGGAGCCCAGGCGCCCAAGGGAGGAGGAGGAGGCAGCAGGGAGGGCCACGCTGCCTGGCTGAACAGCCCTGCGCCCGCGGAACAGCAGCACTAAAAATGCAGGCATTAAAAATATCTCAGGGTCACAGGTGATTGCTGTATAATAAAAATTACCGTGGGAGGTGGCGGTGGGAGGGACAGATCCTGGCGGCAGGGGAACAGCCTGCCAAGGCTGGCCCTGCTACAGCGGCTCACTGTGAGCCATGGCCACAGCCACCACTGCTCAGTAATGAATGTGATGTGACATTTATGGCTTTTTCCGCTGTGGATTTTAAATCGCTTCACAACGGTTGCTTAATAGCACTGTCCTCTTCTTCTCTTCCAATCTCTCCCCCCATCCTATTTAATATAAAAAATAAGTGACTTGCCTCCCATCACGTGAGAAGTTAGCGGCTGAGCCAGCAGCAGAGCACAAGTCCCCGACCTACGCTTCTTGCCCTTTAGCCCCTGCGAGCACTCCCTTTTTTCCAAGAAATCCAAGAATAGGATCTGTACTGCGACAGCTGTTTTTAAATCAGCAAGGATTTTTTACTGAAGAAAAGGAGGCTTGCTTTCAGCAAGGAGCCTTGATTAAAACTGTTCTGCCTCCCAGGCACTGCAAGGGGCTGCGGGTGCTGTGGTGAGGGAAGCGGGTGCGATGCTTCCTGCTCCAGGGTGGAGGTACCCAGAAGCAAGAAGAGACTTTGGTGTAGTTGCAGACAAATATGTGTCTCCAGGCTGTAGCTCCTCTTTCACTCTTTTAATACAAGCATTTTCATATTTTGTTGCATGGACACACACGTGCATTCACACACACGTGAAAAGGCCTGCCTCACCCTCTGCTGCTGCCATCAAACCACTCCTCCAGCTTCACCCCCAGGCAGGCAGGCTCCCTGCGTGCTCCCAGCAGAGAGCTCCCCTGCCTGAACAGCCCCTCAGCTGCACTCCTTCCCCTCTGTTCTGCTCCCTGAGGCCTGTTAAAATTGAGACATACATGCAGCAGTTCCAGCCGAGGGCAAAAAAGCAGCACACTCGTTTTGGAGAAAGCCCATCCGTGCTGTGTGCAGTGCAAGAAGAGATGCTTGTGGATGGAGAGGCTGTGATGGGAAGGTGGGGGATGGGTACAATATTCCTGCCCTTTTCTAGTTCAATTCTTGGATTATTGGAAGATTTTTTACCATGTCCTTATAGAGCATAAACTGACCTACGGTACATGACGCTCTTTTACTTCTTGGTGGGAAAATTAGGATTATTCAAGGTATTCACATGCACATGCGAACTCACTCATGCACATACACACACACACACATATGCACCTGGGCTGCCTGTAGCAATGTATGGGGCTCTCAAAACTCTTTCCCGCAAGTTTGTTCCACCAGGTTGGACTTTTCCTCCTTAATCTGTCAGGACATTATCTGCTGAAACAGCCAGCATCCCCCAGACAGTAGAAAAGCCATTGCACCCCAGCCACAGAGCTCTCCAGGAGCTCCAGGTGAATCTCCTGCAGTCCTGGATTGGGGCCATTGCTTCTGCAGCTGATAGGACTTGAGATCCAGGACTTGCCTGAATGTGTTCACAGCAGCTCCTGCTTGAAGGTACTTGTGCTCACCATCAGCTGGCACCTCCTGAGGGCAGGTGGTTGCCTGCCAGAGGGGAGGAGACACAGACCTGTGACAAGGGGGGTGGGTCACTCTCCACCAGGCCAGGCAAGAGAGTCTCAGCCAGATGGAACCAGGAGAAAGCACTACCAAGTTGTTGGCCAACTTAGGATGTGATGTTGGCTTCACAGGAAGCTACTTGGCTGCCTCTCCCTGAATCAAGATTCAGTGATGCCAGGAGACAGGCACAGCGGGGAAACTGAAAGCAAAAAATGGCAGAGTGGATGGCAACTTGACATTAATTCATTTTTACCATATGTCTGACTATTCATTACACTCTACCATTCTGTTCTACAAGACTCCTGGGGGTCTTCTATGCCATTTTACGGATAGCAGGGTTCCTCTTCGCTTGCAGCACAGCATCACCATGCATGCCCAGGCTAATGGCTCACAAGGTCCTGTGGCAGGAGCAGCCCCATCCTGTGCACAGGCAGCCACTGGCATCAATGTGCTCTGGCACTC
The DNA here is from genome assembly GCF_025592945.1 of Manacus candei. Lineage (NCBI taxonomy): Eukaryota > Metazoa > Chordata > Aves > Passeriformes > Pipridae > Manacus > Manacus candei. The sequence continues at coordinate 2,358,616 of NW_026138131.1, forward strand.
ACAGCCCATCCCAGCACACTACGGACCTGCCAGGTCACCTGGCACAGGGGTCTGTCCCCCAGAAGCACCCGCGGGCAGGTGACACCAGCTACACACACTCTCTGGCACCTGCCGAGAGACGCTCGCTGAGAAGCAACGGGGGTTTTTTATGGATTTGTAAATTGTTCTGTATTTCTCTGCGGTCTCCCTCTGGAGTGTGTTCCTGGCATGGGACCAAGCCCCGGCTCCAGCAGCAAGCATGACTCATCCTGGCAGGCAGCGGCCCAGGAGGGGGAGGATCACCCAGGCTGGGAAGCCAACACCATGGCTTTTCTGTGTGCACTGCAGTGGCAGCAGCAGCTGTTTCTCCTTGTAGGTGGGAAGGTTGAATTAGCAGCTCCCTTGCCTGGATCCAGCTGTCCAGCCCCCCTGTGTGCCGTCATGGCTTCTCACCCTCGCTCCCATCACACACACACACCAAGTAGCAGCGAGCTGCCTACATGGTTGCCTGCACTCTGCCCTCTGTGCCTCCCGGGCTGAACTCTTGTCCAGGGAATTAGCAAACCCATGTCTTCTTCAGACTGCAAGGTCCTGGACCAACTCCCCATGAATCAGCTCCCCTGAGGAACTTCAAGGGGAATCAGAGGGCATTCTGCACGGGGAGGTGCAGGGGTTTGTCTGGATATCAATAAGAAAGGCACAACAGCACAGGGTGTAATAACAATTGTTTTTTATTAATAACAAAAAATAAGAGGAGGAATGTAAAGTAATTCTTGTGTCCCTTTAAAAGCTGGGAACCCCACTTATGAGCACCATTGGATGGCCTTCAGCTGAATAGCCACAGCACAGACCACGGATCCCATCACTGAGAGGTCAGGTCTCCTTCCTATACCGTGCTGCCTTTAATCTCCCATGACAAGCAAAATCATATATCTTTTTCTGACAGGTAGGGAGGTTCTCTCTGTAAGGATGTCCACCAGACCCCAACACCAACAGCACAAAGCATCTCAGCATAATCCCTTACATTGCTGTGTACACGGGTCTGTAGCCATTCTGGTACAGGGCCCTGTGGAGCAGACACAGCTTGTCCAATGTCACTAATATAATGTCTTCCACAAAGCTCCCAAGAGGGAGAAAACCCTTATTTTTCTTTCTGTCAGACGTGTTGTTTTCCTCTCAAGTTTTTGTGCCTGCTAGTGACCACAAACTGAAGCCCAATCAATGGAGCTGTTGTCATTGCTTCCCCCAAGGGGACATGCAATTAAAATCATCAGTGTAGCTCTGCCTAAACCACAGAGGCAAAATTTGCCTTCACAAACAGTTTTATTTCTTCCTTTAAATTAGAGCATCAAAATCTTCTTACAGGAGGCTTTAGCTTCCATATGTAATAGAGATGATAAAAATTCACTTCAACGTGCTATTTTTCTTTTAAGGTGTGCCAGGTGGATGTAGTTGCAGAGGTCTGGCATGGACTCAGTACAGCAGTGACCTGTGAAGCACAGGTACACACATTTCTGGAGCACCCTGGCAATACTCAGATTGTATCTGGTGTGGTTGACCATTCTCTGACAACTGTATCAAGGCAATTAAGGCTTCTTCCTGCATCTGCTTCCTTTGCCTTCAGAGGCAAAATACATCTCCTCTCAGTCTAACACTCCTCAGACTTGGAGAAAAGTACTCAAGCAGCTGTGTGAGGAGAAGTCTCAGAGTCTGCATGGGGAGATCCAGCTCCCAGTTGTATGGTTATAAGATGTGCAAAGCCCAAAACACACATGCTCAAGTGAATAACTGATGCTTTTGGTGTTTGTCCATCCATAAGGATACCTGGTAACCCACTCCTGGAAGACTTCTCATATCCTGCTTACACTCTGCTGAAGTGTCTGGTCCCTAATAGCTGCAATCCTTCATGGCCAGTTTTCCAACCAGTCGGTGTTTTGCTGCAGACTGCTATCATTTGAGATCCCCATTCTGTCCCAAACCAGGAACTGGGGCAGGGTTGAGGGGAGAGAAGTATTTTAAATGCTCTCAGAGTATTAATGTCATGCTCTCAGCCACAGTCTTCTGTGGCATTAGGACAATCTCCAGAAAACGGTGAAAAGGCTGCAAATATTCCCCTTAGTTTACCTGGGAACCCAGAGGCAGATTTCCCCTTGGGCTATGTTTGGGTTTTGCAATATTGCCTCCACGTAGGAATGTTTTTTTCTTCTGCAGGAAAGGAAGTGTCCTTGTTGAATGCTTTTTGCATTCATCTCCCGCGCAGCTCCTTGTTGGTTCCGTGCCTCCCGACAGCAGGCAGCCCTTTGGGCAGCGTGCCAGCGGCACGGACCAGCAATGCTTCCTGACAGAGCCAGGAAATCACCGCTGCGGCTCGCGGGGCTGGGAGGCTGGCTGCTGCCCGCAGCCGGGCAGGGCTCTCCCGCCCTTCCTGCCAGTGGGATGAGAGCTGCTGATACGTCCAGGCAGGGATTTACTGATCCAGCGCTCTCCCTTTTTCCAGGTGGCAAAATGTTCATCGGCAGCCTGCAACCATCTCACGTTTATTTAATTTAATGAGTGAGTTTCACCAAGAGGCGCTGCGAAAATTCAACATCTAAATCAGTATTTGCGTTCCTATTGGCACATTTCCTGAGGAACCTGAAATCATTTGTGTTGCATTTTTGGCTGCCTGCTATAGCTAATTAACAACACGAATTAGCATGGACCAATCCCAAATTCAATTTTTGGGAAAGCACCTCATTTTTGTCCCCGAAATTAGAAGATACCAAATCACACACATGGCATAATGTGTATGATACATACACATACACCACATACAAACCTAAGGAATCAGAGATAAGAGCTTGATGACATTGATCCACTTCAAATCATTGTTCCAACTACTTGAGAGACAAACACGCATTCAGTGACCTTGCAGAGCATGCATTTCCTCGGCTGACGTGACACAGAAAGCTCCTAAAATAAATGATGACTGAATCCTTACCAAAGAGATACACAATCAGGGTGGCTTAGAGGGGTACCCAAATACAGGAAAGGATCACATCACTTTCTTCGTCCGATGGACTAATGGTAGTAAGCCTAATTGATAAATATCTGAGCAAACCTTTCATGAAAGATCTGCTCCCAAGGATGACTCCTGCTCCTGGAGTAGCCACTGGGGAGCAGCCATGAAGCCAGACAGGGGATTTGGAGGTTGACATCACTGGTACATGGAGATGAAGCTCATGCCAGCAAGTGGAGAGACCTGCAGCCTGTGCAGGAGACCTTGCCAGTGGGAAGCTGAGCACCTAAAGGAGGGCCAGGAGGGTGAATCCAGTGACCAGCGTGACACAGTGCTGGGACAGGATCTGTATTGAAAGCGTCTCTGTCAGTTCCTTGGAAACGACCGAGAACTGAAAGCATCAAAGAAATAAAGCTGTTGCCAGCTGGAGGAACAATAGGCGAGCCACAGCTATCTTTAGCTCACGGGATTAAATTCAAATTGCAAATGCAAAGGCCTGGAAGAAAAGGCCTTCCCACACTACTGAGCGCCAGTGTAAGCGCACAGCACAGCCCGGCACTGACGAGCATCCGCAGACCCTTTGTCATCCCCTGTCATCCCCTTACCCGAAGGAAGGGCAAAAGGAGAGACAGAGAAGAGGGGGAGTCTGTCCCTGTCTGACTGCAACTCTCCCAAAACACCTAATTTTTCTGTGGGAGCAATGCTTCTGGGAGGGTGCCATGCCTTGGTGACAGCCCAGCAAACTTCAGCATCGGTAGCCTTCCAGCTGCAGCCTCACAGATCTCAGCACAAGCCAATTTTTCCTGCTTCTCATTCATGGAGGGTAGAGCAGGCAGCAGCTGGATGTACAAGCAGTCAGCACAGCCTCTTGCAAAATTACCAAGGGACTTGTAGTGGCCCCAGGACAGCAGCGTGGGGCCCAGTTCATAGGCAATTATGAGTTTGATGAGAGACGGTAAAAATTGACCCAGTGTACCACTTTCCCCTGACACCTTCAGGCTGTGTGGTAGCTCGTGCCTCCCCACTCTATAGGTAGTGGCTCTGAATCTTTGGCCCACCAATTGCTCCTGACGGTCCCTTGCATCACAGCAGAAGAAAGCAAGTCCTCAGCGCCAGTTTTCAGGCTCTGCCCCTTCACTAGAGTATCTGTACAGACTGAAAATTAAAAAACAGTCCAGCACAGCTCAGGACTGTTGGGAACACATCCTTGCTGCTGCCCTTTGAAAGGGGATGTTGATGTGCCAGCCTAAGCCAGATTTGGCGAGTTTGGGTTGCATTAAGGGACACGATGTCTTGCCTTTAAGATGCCTTAAAGCATTGTCTTGCTTTAAGATGTTAGTTAGCATGTGCTAGCTAAGGGGCTGACAGCTTACTTAGGTCTGACAGCACACATCAGGCTGGCTGACCACAGGGTACATCTGCACCATGCCCTGCAGACAGCTAAGCTCACTCTCAGCCAGCTCCCACTGCTGCCAGCTGCCAGCTTTGCTGATAATACTGCCATGGAGCACAGGATACAGTCCAGGCAGAGTTGTGGGCTGCCACAGCTATGCCACTACCTGACTTCATTCATTTATATCCGTCCCCAGTAGCTGCAGAGGGCTGGGTAACAGAGGCTGAATCCGCAGGACTGAAGGCAGCATAGCCAGTCCACGGCTCACAGAGCGACACACTCAACTAATCGAGCTGCTGGGGCACCACAGCTCCAAAGAAAGAGACTTTGAATCTGGCTCCTGCTGTACCAAACTGGAAAAAATCCAAGCTGTGAGTTAGGGATTGCAGGCACGGCAAAGAGAGAGCTGGGGAGGCTGCTGCCTGATAACTTGCTTAATGAATTGCAGGCTTCGGAGCTGGATTGTTCAGCTAGGGGAAATCCAACAAACACCTCACACCCGAGCGCTAGGAAATTGGTTTAATAGTCTCAGTGCCCATAATGAAACACCACTGGGGAGCAGAGGTCCCAGCTCTCACCTGCATGTGCAGTTTTCATGTGATAAAAAACCAACTTCTTTCTGGTTCCGCCAAGTGTTTGGAGGTGTTGTTATAGAGTCACAACATCGACTTTTAATGACAGTGTAAATGACAGCCGCGGAAGATCAAGCGTGTAGCCGTCCAGCCCCGGCTGTGTGCAAAGCCTGCCAGCAGTGCAGAGATTTTTAACTCCGTGCTGCAGTCATCTGCGTTTTTATGTTTGTTATTTTGTTTTTAAGCAGCCGCTTAGTGGTATCTGGAGGGCATTTGCTACTCTAATACTCAGCCTGAATGTGCACGAGAGGAAGGGCTTGAACAAGTGGCTGAGCTCTTTTAGGAGAATCGAAAAAAAAAAAAAGGAATTGCTGTTGGCTGCTGCGGCGCTGGAGCTGGGGGGGAAGGCAGTGAAAGTTGCACCTCCACCCCAGCCCAGCTCTCCGAGGAAGGGAAGAGATGTAAGGAAAGCCTCTCTGCAGCCAGGCAAGCTGCAGTTGATGCAATGTGTGACACAGCCTCCATCCTTGGACCGCCAGGGCAGAGGTGCCGGCACACAGGGGGTTACAGTGAAGTTATAACTTGAGCTGTTAAAATTCATGAGGTGTAAAATACAAATTGCACATGGTAGATGAGCTGCCTTTAAAGTTTATATATTACTTTCCCCCACCCTGCTCTGGTTCAAACTTCTGTTGGCACAAGCTAATTAGAGCTCACCAAAGGGGGAAGCACAGCCTTGGTAGGGCAGTACAGGTTAGGCAGAGAGTGAGCCAGGGCCCATCCAGACCATGTTTATAAATATTTGGCTACAGGAAGCTGTGAGAAACCCATGGCCTACACATGCATGAACAATCACAGATCAGAATTAATCCCTTATTCTCCTTTGTTCCTCTTTTCAAACTTCTCAGTTTGAAAGATATGAAGCACTGCCTTTGAAGTTTATGCTTTGTTTGATTATTCCCACAGCTCAATTTATGTAATTTTCCTATTGAAAAAAAAAAACCAGCAAAACATTTTTAAATAGTTCCCACAGCAGCAAAGCTTTTGCATGTTTGGGTTTTTTTACAACAAACTTCAATCTCATTTTTTTTATTTGCTCCATACAACTTGGCACACATACACCTTCCGGGACCCAGCTTTTTGCATTTTTGCTCGTATTGGTCCCTTCTCCTCAGTACCACTACTTTCACCACCTCAGGTAGAGGGGGAGTCAGGGAAAAAGGGGCAGGTGCTGACAAGAATTTGGGAGCACCAATGGTTTCTTGATGTCCTAGGTGACCCCTTGTATTTTCACCCAGAATTCGGTCCCCAAGGGGATTTTACTTACATAATTCTTTCCCCACCCAAGAAAGACTTAGGGATCAGAGATTCAGTACAGAAAAAAAATATGTAAATATCCAGAGCTCAGAGAATGAGTGTCAGCTTATGCATAGCTGACTGAATTGAACACAAACAATGATGGAGAATAGGATGGGCTGGAAGAGGAAATTTAAATATTTATCCTAAACGCTCTTTCTTTGCATTTCTTGAAATAAATTACTCCCAGCAATTGCAGGCAGAGATTGTTGATTAATTCCAGCAAAAGCAGAGAGACGGGGAAAAATTACAATACATCGTCTATTTCTGAGTTTCAGACGACGCTTTTCATTTTTCTTTGTAGTCTTTGTGATTGGTCTTTTTGACTCCAGGGTGATTTGTGGGCGGTTTGCAGAGGAGTTTGCCGCTCACGTCATAGGTACAGATATAGATAGTGAAGCACCATCACAAATATGAGCAGGAAGTGCTTTTTATACAGGAGGTGAAAACACAGACTATAACCTGGCCAGAAGATACCAGGGTGAGCAGCATAGATGCCCTGAACAGCAGTCTGCTAAAAGGGACCCATGCCGGGGCCGCTTGCACCTCGATCCCTCTCAGCCACTGGCAAAAGCAGTGACATCAAGAGGAGAAGCTGAAACCGGGATGCTGATACAGCTGGTTGGGCTGCGGCTGACAGAAATGCCCCTGGGCTACTGGCAATCGGACATAAATTAAAGCAGTTGTGAAGCTGCTTGAGTTTATACTTGGGCATCAGTCCAGCCCCAGCTGCCTCAGCGGCGGAGGAAGGTCTTAAAGCTGCCTATCCTTCCTCGCACGCCTGGCCCAGCGCCGCACACAGGCTGCCAAGCACAGGGGCCTCCTCGTCCTGTGCGAGCGTTGCTTCTCTCTCGGCCAAAACAAGTCCACGTGTGTTACGGTAGCAAACCACAGAGTGGTTGTGGTGGTATCTCCGTGGCTTTAGGGAGGCTGCAGCAGTTATCCTGGTCTAAGGTATAAGGAATACCCCAAGTAAGGTGCTGTGGTTCACTTTGTGTGAATTCAGTGACGGGACGTGGAAAAAAAGTGATTTGTAATTTTTTTTTCCGGCTCCGGGAGCCAGAGCGGAGCTTTGCACACCCTCTGAGACTCCATAAGCAGCTGCACTGCAATGCACTTAATGAAAGACTGAAACGGCTTAAAAAATGCTGCCGTGCAGGATAATCCCGCTGAAAACCAGGGTAAAGCCTGAGCTGAGGTCTCACTTGGCTGCTCCCTCCGTGTCCCGTGCCCGCTCGCTCCCTGCCCCGGTCGCACATCGGTGGAGCTGTGGAGCGGCAGCTGTGCTGCGGCGCTGGGCAGAGTCAGGCAGCGCTGCCGGCACCACCTCCGACAGCCGCTGCCCGGCACCGCCGGCGTATGCCGACCCCGCTCCCTCCGCGGGGGGATTTTCTCGTGTGCCAGCTCAAGCTGGGTGCTGAACCACGTCTTGCATGATGTCCGTGTGCCACCGTGTCAGACGTGAACGCAGAGTGATGCCTTTGAAAGCAGCCAAAAAACAGGGCAGAAAATTGGTCCCAGTTCTCAAAGCCCCAGGGGTGCCCTTGCAGCCCACCTGCAGCAACACGCCCCAGGCAGTCTCGCTGCTGCTTCAAGTGGCATCTGAAGTCCTGGGGAACAGTTAGGATGGTGGCCCACAGAGGGTGCCACCGGGTCTCTCTTGCACCTCCCTACTTGGGGCTCGTCCAAAGTGCCACAGGTTTGTGCATTGCCTGTAAGGGAGCCAAGCCAGAGGCTGAATTTCCCTTTGTGAGATCTGAAGCTTCAGCAGAGGACATCAAAGGGTTGCAAGTTCAGAAAACCGTTGCAAACCAGAGGCACAGGCAACAGAGCAGGTTCATTTTTCCGGCAGCTCTGGTAGTGGTCTTGTAGGTAAAGTGGCAGCACACACCATAAATGAGCCAGAGCATGGCTGGAAGGGAAGTGGAGCATCTTCCTTGCCTCCATTGTCACTGTGATTTAACAAAAGCCACACTCCCATTTGCAGCCAAGCCCTTGCAGGCAGTGCCATTGCACACAGGGGGGTCTTACAGGCAGTAACAGAGTACACAATGTCACATCCCAGTAGCTGAGACTTTGCAGTACAAAACAGAGTTCCCGCACTCCCCCAAAACGTTTTTGCTTCTACAGTAAATGTGGGCATCTCACTGGTTTCTCTGTTTAAAGGCATTTCTAATGTTACCTCCGATCTAGATTTCTTTCCTGTAATCCTGTAAGACCCTGGGGTTTCCTGGAAATCCAGTCAGAGACCTCTCTGCACCTGTGTATACCCAGTGTGGAAGCCCATCCTGCCTGCTTACATAGAGCACTGTCCAGAGGGCAGTGATTCCTTGCAAAGTTGCCTACAGAGCCTTGCAAAAGGAAAGTCTTTTTGTTTTGGCTGGATCTTTGAATTGCTGTGGTTACCTTAGCGGCACGTTAGGGCCAGAGTGTTACTTTCTTCATTCTTCAGTTTTTGTCTTGGTGCTTTTAATAATCAGTCAGATAGACCAGAGAGGTGATCAACATGTCCCCACACTGAACCCATACCAGCACTTGACATCACACAGCCTTCATCACCATTGCCTCTTTAAAATCCTAGGCTGCTTTTCCATACCTCTCATGGTATATGTTAGCCAATTTAGCAGCCCTTGTTGCCCATGCTGTCAGTCACCAGCCAGTGGAGAAGGTGTCCGTGCAGTTGAGGAGCCAGAAATCGTTTCCTCCCCATCAGTGCTCTTCACACATCCAGCTCAGTAAGGCTGAGTACTGTTAGCAGAGGGACTTAAGAGAAGCAAGAGGCTATTAAACTGCTAACAGAGCCGAGGGGGAAAGAGTCTTGCTGGTTCAAGATACACAGAGGGATTTTAAAACCCAGGCTTAGGAATAAAAAGCAAAAAGAGATTGCTCAGAGGCAGCGCTTTTCAAGAAACATGCAATGTAGTGACCACCTGAGGTTAATCCAGGCAGAGTGGGTGGCAGGCATAAGGAATTACTTGATTGCGAGGGACAGACAGGCTGAATAAGGGATTTACTTGTGAGAAGGGCAGAAAAGGAGGACTGGAGGAGTAAGCAACTTGGTGGTGAGCCTTTTCCCGGTGAGTGATTAACAGCAGTTTCTAATGAGCAGAGGGAGACTAAAGCTGACTGCTTTTTTAAAGCCATTTCGATAACATTGGCCCCAATGTAATAAGCTATTTGTTTGTGCCTACTGGCAGGGACAGCAAGTTGCTACTGAACATAATCCTCTAGAACCGGCACCATCAGCTTGTTTAAAAGTGTCAGCAACAGCATCTGAAAGGGCCCAAGCCCCATCACAACAACAATCCCAAGCGCTATTTAAATGCCTCTGCACTCTTTTGTGCTCTCTCTCTCTCTCTCCCTCATTCTGCCCTCTCTTTGCCCTATTCTTCTCCCTCCCCAAGCACCAGTGGGGCTGATTCCCAACCCTGTGCCCCTGGGCTGGATGGGAGGCTCAGGGTGGGCTGGCCCGTGGCTGGAGATCCCTGGATGACCTTCGAATCACGGCCCTGCCAGTTCACTGAGCTGCCCTTTCTGATAAGCATCATTGCTGGCGAAAGCAGGCAGATTATTGATGGGGGGCAAAAGGGGGGCAGAGGGCTGGGGAGCTGTTGGGAGGGGGAAGTGGATCAGCCTGCCCGCTCTGGATATTTTAGGAGGCTTTATGATGAGGGGTACTTTTGGGAATCTGTGTTTCCCTGAGAATTTTGATGAGTACACACGCTTTCTTAAAATAGCATGCAAACATCACGCAGCAGCGCAATTAAATGCAACCCGAAGAACTGGCTGAAAACAAAGCTGAACTCACAGCCCCAGCCAAGCCCTTTCAACCCAGAACGCAATGCTCCTTTAAAGCCATGGATGCACAAATAAACACCACTCTTTTATAAGCTCCCCTTGCTACTTCAATGCCAAATCATTTCTTTTTCAGAAATGCTCAAGATCACCCACAAACTCAGAAAATGCTGAAGTTCTGCCTGGTTTCCCAGCATGTCAGAGCCATTACCATCACAGTGTGTGCAGAGAGCCTGGCATCGCATGGGTGGGATGGCTTGCCTGGACCAAATCACTGGCAAGCAGAGGGACCACTTTTACCCCTCTTTTAGGGGCATGGATGACTAAACTGCTTATGTTTGCCTGAAACACTCTTGTCAGAGCCTGGATGGCTCTCGAGTGGGTGGACACTGCTAATTATGATTTACATTACCATAATTACTTCTCCCAGCAATTTCCACAGTCCTCACCTCTGGATATGTGCCATCTCTGGAAGGCAGATGTGACAAAAACTCGTAGGAGATGGGGGTCTTTGTGTGGGAATGTGCACACTCAATTTTCCTTTCTGAATTTGCAACATGGATTCCCTGTTGCAAAACAGAAAGTCAGTTGGTTGTGTGATCCCCCTAGGTCCAAAACCTACTAAAGGCATGCAAACCACTCCATGCCACTATTTGTACACTTGAATACACAGTGTCTGATTTTGCTGGAGACTTTGCACATACACTGACACATAATCTCTGCCTCTGTAAAGAATTGCCCCCTCTTCCTCTAACTCACTTAATAGTTCCTGGTAAATCCCTCCCTTTTCCCAGGGCTCCCACTTTTTTGTCTGAGTCCCCCTACATTTCATTTCCCATCCTGTTGGGATGAAGAATCGCTTCTTTTCAGAGTGCTACCAGCTTCCCAGTGCTGGTGGATCCCCAATCCACAGGACCCCCATGAAGAAGGGTGACTGCAAAACAGCTGTCCCAGTGCCACCTTCTCAGGGCAACTTGAAGGAACTTGCCCCCCAGGCCAGAGTCAGGGTGGAAGACAGGAGACTTTGTGCTTTTAAAGGCCATTTTGTCTAAAAAGTTTATTTGGATTTAATGCCATTTAGTCCCACGGCCGGAGAGAACAGCGCAGCTGATGCTGTGCCGGGCAAGAGACCTCACCGGGGAATTACCTACGTCACTCAGCGCTGGCAATCTGGATATAAATAGGCCTGCCTGACAGCTGCTGGGTCTCCACCCTTTTTTCCTTGCATGAACTTGTGGTTCCTGTTAAAGTTGCAGGATTATTTGAGGTTTGGCTGGAAAGGAGCAGATGTTCTGCAAACGACACCGACAGCCCTGTGCTGTGCGGTGGCATGGACCTCCCAGGGCTCCCCTCCTTGCACACGCCGCACCAGCTCACAGGGAGGGTTTGCAGGTTTGCAGCAGGGGCAGGCTTCCCTCTCCTGAAAAACAAATTTTCCAACAACAAATTCTCATTAACTAAAGTCCCGCTCCTATGGGTATTTTTAAAATGAGGCGGAAAAAACAGGCTAAAGTTACATGTGTATACGTACAGCTGTGGAGAATAAAGTCGTAAAATCACTAGCGAGCTTGTTTCTCTGGCTATGCCTCCCTCCCTCTCAGCAAAAGATCCTCACTTCAAAGGGAAAATATAAGCCTCCTCCCCCCCTCTTCCTGCACTAATTTTTTCCCCTGAAAATATTTTTCCTCCACATCTCCAAAGCATTGCCCAATTAATTACTTCTAGACAGCATCTCATAGCACGGCTGAGCAATAATGAACAAATCCTGGTGGCTCACATGCTGGTAGCTTTAGAAAAAAAAAGATTACTTTTAATCAGTAGAATGAGCACAGGGGCAAAGCCTATTGAACTCAAACATACACAGAGAGCCCAGAGCAGCCCTAGGAGCAGAGTGTGGCTGCAGTCTGCTCAGTCTGGCCTGTGGCAGGAGCCCTCTTCCAAGCAGGTCCCTGGGGAATAACGGGCAAGGCACTATCCCATGCACATTGCAGCTGATCCTAGGCTGCTCCTCAGGCAGGTGAAATGGTTTGTAAAATATTACAGTTTTCTCTCTCTCCCACTCTTTCCTTTTTAAAGCCCCATTTTTCAAGTTGAGTGATTCCAATCAAAGTAATTTTCATAAGCTCCCCCTCCTCCACTAGCACAAAGAAAGGTGCAGAAAAACTTCAGCTCTGCCCACCAAAAATACGAAGAAGAAAAAGTTGTGCTTTCCCTCCAATGTCATTATTCCTTCTCATTACAAACATTTTGGGACCAGTACTCTCTTTTACTCTCTGTAGAGCATTAAACAGCAAGATCAGCATGCTCTCTGTCTCCTACCGCAGTCTGAGTAACAAGGATTAAACAGTTCCCATTCCACTTTCTGGTTTAGTTTCTGAACAGGATTCTGAACAGGCTTCTTTGAGGCTCACAGCTCTTTGTTCCTACCTTCTCTTAAGGTGTCTAACAATAAGATCCTTTAACACCACCTTGCTATATATTTCAAGTGCCTTTTCTCCTAACCAGGACCTGCCATCAGGAACCACCTCCTGACTCTGTATATCTGTCTCACTCCTGTTACAGAGTTTTGGTTTTATCTGTATACTGTTAAGGCACGAGTTACCAGTATTTTGACAGTTGACAACATGACTCTCACCCATTAAATGCCTCAAAGACCTCTACAATTCTACTAATGGATTGCATCTTCCTTAAACTGACTAATGAAATAATATTTACTATACTGGGATAGTAGGAATTCTATAGTTGGAGAGAATATTGGGAATTTTTTAGCAAAGAAATTGCCAGTTCCTTCCTAAAATTTCAACACTCTGAAAATGTTGACTGGTGTATGTGTTGAAGATGGGCAACTTATGATGACATTGTCACTTTTTCCTCCTCTCAAAATTTCAGTAGACTTTTCTGTCAACTCCAGAAAAAATTACAGCTGGCTCCTCTGATCACCAGTGAATCACCTGACCCACACATCAAGCATTGCCTCCTCCAGGGTAGAATGCAGCATGAGATGTTATGCAGAATTAATTACTATTGCACAGGTAGATTAAAACCACTTCCTAAGACAACAGTCTGCTTCTGCTTTTCCCTATATTTTTATAATTTTTTAACAGAAAAGAGTGGATAAGTTTCCCCCAAAAGTGACCAATACAAAGCAACACTGTGACTTTGGTGAGAGACTTGTACCAGCTGCTGTTAAAGTTGATCTCCACTTGACAAATGATAGCTCTCCTGTGAGCCATAGCCATTTTACTCCAAGGACTAGCTGTGATCTTTCCTGTGTTTCTGGCACTAGCTGACCATGATAATACCAAGCTTTGGACCTCCAGTTTGAGAAATTGCTGGTATTGTCTGCAAGTGTCACAATCACATTATCGTCCGTAAATGGCAGTGTATGGAGGAACTTCTTGGGGCCCTTCTCACTCGCCACGGTCTGTCCCTTCTGCTTTGGTCGTGCTTGATGCTGTACAGGGAGTACAAATGTGGCTTGATTGGATTAAGGCCTTTATTTCTGTGAGGTCTGCTGCTATTCACTGAGGTTTAATTAAATTTGTGACCTCCAAGTGGTCAGGGAATGTGTGTCAAGTCAGGCACATAGGAAAACTGATTCATTCTACGAAAGCTTTGTAGGTGGACAATGCCATTTGAATCTTTCATGACACCGATACCAAGAGAAGAGCCACAGCATCATCAAGTATTATGCTTTTACTCAGCCTCTGGGACAAAGGTTTAAGCTGGGAAGGTTCAGGAGTCCAGGTGAAGGCAAGTTTCTCTTTTTATCTATCTCTAGTTCCTGCCGGTTTTCTCCAGTTACACAGGGGCAGTGAAACCCTTCCTGAAACATTGCATCACCTGGCAAAAGCTGCGGTGCCTGTGGCAGCAGAGGTTTGATACAGCCTCTGCCTTCCTTCACACCCCAACACTCAGGCACTGGCAACTCCCTTCCTCAGGGTAATCCTCTCCATCACCCACCCTCCTCTTGGTCTCCTGTGTGCCCAGGGGCTCTGCCTTGCAACAACACCTCGCGGAGAAAAAGAGGAGCAGAGGAGGCCACTCTCCATGCACATAAGGTTTCTCTATTGCTGGAGGCAGAGGCAAACAGAGTCTGCAGGGGAAAGATGCAAAGCAGAGCTCAAAATTAGTCCTGTGGACTTGTGGACTCCCAAACCCTGGCAGTGTTCAAAGCCAAGTTGGATAAGGCCTTGAGCAACCTGGTCTAGTGGGATGTGTCACTGCCCGTGGACAGATGATCTTTAAGGGACTGGATGACCTTTAAGACCCATTCCAACCCCTTAACATTCTATGACTTTGGGGCCTCAGCACATAGTAATTTTGGTAGCAATGGGTAGGGCACGCTTTTCAGATTGCATCCCTGCCGTGGTCTAATTGCATTCACCATCACTACCTCAAACCATATGGGAGACCTGGGATGAGTTCAGCAGTAATATATTCCAATCAACTACTCTGGAATTATTCTTCTACTTTGGCAGCAGGTAGTCCTCCTATCTCAGCTGGAAGAAAACTTTCTGCCTGGTTTTGTAGAGAGCTGATGTGTTACCTGTTGCTGTTCACGACAGTACGTTAAGGACTCTTTCAGCAGCAGGAATTTCATTAGCAGCAGAGACAGAACAGGGATGTTGCTTCCAGGAAGATGGCTTGAAGCCTGTCCTGTCTGAGAAAGCGTCTCTTTGAGTGGAAGAGAGAAGACAAAGCAAATGTGACTCAAGGAGGAAGGTGGGGAGATTGTACCTCAGTGTGTCTTAACCAAAAAGGGTAGAAGGAATGTAGGCAGACGGCGTATCCTTCATTAAACAAAATAGTATATCTGAGAAAAACAACCCAGCTTTAGGGAAGGTAAGCACTCCTTCAGGTCTGAAATAGGAGCAACTATCTCACCAAGGTACCTATGGGTGAGAACAACTGGGTTTATGCTGATCTTCTGAATGATCTGAGAGAAATGATAGGCTGGTATCTGCAGGGCAGGCTGGAGGAGGTGAGGAAGGGGAGGAACATTAACTGGGCAGAGGTGACAAGACTGAAAGGAGCAAGCTCATCCTTCATTCCTTTTCTTCTCCATGGGGTCCAAGTCCAGGAAGGTCCTTCCTTGTGCTGAGGAGCAATGGAGCTGCGTCCTTGCCCCAAGCCTGCAGCTCTCTCCCAGGGCAGCTCACACAAGGAGAGGACTGGGAGATGCTGGGTTGGCTTTGCCTTTAAAGGAATAAGAGACATTTATGGTATTTCCAACAAGTGAAGACAAGAAGACCTAGACACAGTAGCAAGTCAGTTAGTACTGGGACACAGTCACAGGGCAGAGGACAAAGGAGGAGACAGAGGGACATCTGTTATAAGAGGGATACCATGATGGTGAGGAGGGAAGCAGAAGAAGAGCTAGGGAAGACAAGGAATGACTGACAAAAGCACAGTGGAGGGGGATGAGAGAAAACATGATGAGTTGAGAGGGAGTTGTAAATGGCTGACAGATTGGGAAGCTCTCTGTAGGTGGCAAAAGGAAATTATAGAAAAGAGGACACACTTTTCTAAGAGAAAGGGAAAGATATTGCAGCTAAGAGAGAGCTTGTAAACACTGAAAGGGTTGAGGGGAAGGCACCTAAGCAATGATCCTACCAAAACAAGGCTCTGGTCTGGTCTGCCACAGCAGAAGTATTTTCTCTGACAAAAATGATTCAGGGATCCAGAAGGAGCAGTTTAATCATAAAGATACATCTAAAAATCCTTAAACATTTTTCAGTCTAAAAAGAAACCCTGAGATGCACGAACTGAAGAATTTACAAATGGGATAGGATTGGACTATCAAGAGGATTTTTTCCAAATATAAATAAATACACCAGAAATACACCACACAGAGCAATAAACATATCCTGCAAAACAGCAAAAGACACTGTACATTTTCAAAGCACTGTCTTATATCTGCAGGTAGCCCCTGGGCTGTTTTCTTGTTCCATCTTCTTTGAACAGCTGTGGAATTACAGGAAGAGAACCTGGACAAATGTCATCTCATTAGAAGACATTTAGGACTTGCGTCTATCATTCAGTATGAATTAAAACCTTGGAGATTAAATTGCCCACTGTCCCCAGGCACACACTGAGGAACATCTCAGCAGAGTTTTCACCTTGGTAACGTGAGCTGGAGCCATTTTCTTGTCCAAAGAGTCAGCCAAAAAAGTGGTCTTAACCAGGGAAAAATTGTAAAATAGCCATATTTTGAGTATTTGCTGTAATATGTGTGCCTCTTCTCAAGCTTTGGCTTTATGTCATTATTGAGTTGGAGGTTTTTAAACTATGACCCTAAATCTTACTGTCCTTACCCCTTAAATACAATAATCATACTTAATACGGAGAAGGACACTTAGCAATTGGCCTAGAGTTTTAAGACTTCTTTTCAAGGGTGTTATCAATAGTCTCCTGGCAAAAGAGCTCATGGCTTTCCTTCTGATGATGGTGCCCAAGTGACTCTGTAGTTTAAGCAAATAGCTTAGCAAATGTATTTCTAGGCAGTCATCCTCTACACCGTTCCCTGAGCAACGATGTCAGAGAAACATGGTAAATGCCCCCCAGCTCAAAGGATCCGATATATCTTCCTTCATCCTCCAAAGTCTGCGATTTTTAGTAGATGTCCAGTGCTAGTGATTCAGTACCTGCCCTTTTCCCCTTTCCACGTTGCTGAGGTCCTCACAAGGAATCCTGAAGGACAGTGGCCAAGGCTTTGCAGATAAGTACCTTTGTACATACCAGAGAGCCTAGCACTGCCTGCTACTAGTTAAGCAGGAAAGCACTTCCATGGCTTTCAGCAGTCAGACAGTGAGCTCTGTAATTCACATGGCTTTAGGTCATAAGGATAAGGGCCAAGATGGTGCTTAATCCTCTGATCGAACATTCCACCTGATTTGTGAAGCGCCTCACCTGGGTCACCTGTGAGCTTGGTCTCCATCACATCCTGGGGACACAGACAAAACTTCTTGCCTGAGCAATTCCTTGGTCTCCTGGGACCATCTGTGCTGAACCTGCAAAGCTTCCCTACTCTTTCAGGGGCCACTGGCCTGTTTGCCAGCTGGGCCTCCACTCAGCTACCCTGCGTCTGCGGCAGATGGCCGGATCCACAGCCCGCGTGGTAGCTGCCAGCACCTTCCCCGTGAGCAGGAGATCAGATGGACTCTCACACATTGCCCTTCCTGGCTCTGATTCACACTGGATGCCTCAAGGTCAGGGATGGCTGAACAGAAATCATGGAGGCACCTGTCTTTTGATCTAGTTCCTGTGGTCTCTCTTTTTCCACCGTCCCTGCCTCTAGGGACTCTCCCCAGCCAAAAAGCAACAAGGGAGATGGGCCGTGCCTTTTGGCAGCACATCAGGGTGAAAGGAGCATGGGAAGGCGTAGGAGGTTTTCATGATGAAGCCAATCTCCTCTTCTTCCCGGTGCCTCACACATGCTGACCTTGTCGTTGCATTTTACCAACACATGCCCTTTTACCTGGCTTAGAGTTCATCCTTTATTTAATAAACTTTAATATTAAAAGCCACTTAGTGGCAGATGCAAGAAGGTCATCAGGACAGAGTCACCTCTGGTTGCTGACCTTACAGGGGTACGACCCTCTAGACCCTCTGTGAGAGGGTACACAAGGGGCACACACAGTCTGCAATATCATTTTGCATGTGGCTTGTAGCCACTTGTGGGGTTTCATTGTTGTTGCTCATTAAGAAAGATCTTAATACGTTGCTTACCCAAGGTTTTTGAAGGCCTGTTTAGCCTTCAGCAATGAAAGGACTCCCTGTGCCCATCCTAAATTGTGTAACATGGCAGACAAGAGTAACCTCTCCCTCAGTGCCTTTCACATAGTTCATACACAGAGGAGGAAGACTATTCTGTCCACTGAAAACTTTAATGTCTTCTAGTTTTGTTTCTGAGAAAGTTTGGAGGTTACATTTTCCTTAACAACCCACTGAAGTCTGAGGCCTTCACTCCATACTTAATAAATCTTGATGAAATTAAAAATACCTCCCCTGAGTAAAACCGAAATAAAAGCTGAGTAGAGTCTTTGGGATTTACTTTCCTTTTTTCTGATTTGCCTATGATTATCCGTGCCATTTCCGCTTTCACATATTGTTCCATCTACTGGGTGTTAAAGGAACTTTTGCATTCTTTCTGCAACATGTCCATGTGAAGAAGACCAAGGAGTACAAGCAAAGGTCAAAGAAGTCTTGTGCTTTTCGCTCTTCATTGCTATCAAGACTTCTTGTAGCTGTGATGCTCATGGCTGATGTCTTGAGCCCAGCCATGTCGAGGGTGGCTACAGAGATGTGGTGACCCAGCTTTTTTATTCCCTGCAAGATCAGCCTACAAGCTTGAACTGGGGCAGGCACTGGGAGCATGTCTTGTCCTTCATTAGTGATCCTCCCCTTGGGACCGGCCGGTCCTCTGCAAGCTAGCCCTGGCAGAATCAGCTCCTGCAGAGGGTACTAAAAAGGCAACAGCAATGTTGCTCTTTTTAGCCGTCCCTTATCCTGATGAAATCTGCCAGATGCACATTTGCTGGTGGCGTGGTAGATGGTCCTGTGCTGGGAGGTGAGGTGTTGAATGCCAACATGACTGACGGCACTTGCCAGGCTCCCACTGCTGATGAACACCCTCAGTGCCCCTCATGCAATGATGACTTACCTCTTCCCGGATTGGAGAAGAGGAGGCCTGTGGAAAGCACCATCGCTTGTAAGTAACTGCTCCTTTCAGCTTCAATGACATGTCACATCCATCCTTGAGCTCTTCCAAAAATTCCCTCCTGGGACTTTGCTTTCCCTATAACTCGGAGTGACAAGCGTTGGCAAGGGGGGAGACGAGGGTCTCGCTCAGCCTCAGCTCTGACGTGTGTAAATGAAAAGGCTGGGTGGCAGGGCTGGGTGGGGGTAAGGAGAGGGCTGTGGCAGAGTAAATAAATTGCACCCTGCATGTGTTATGCCAGCGGGGCTCCAGAACAGTTCTGCAGGCTTTTGTAAATGGGAATTTTCCTCCTCGATCGCTCAGGGCAGTGCTGTCAAACAGTGTTGCCAGGCTTGTGCCTCATCCAGAGGTCTCAAATATTTCCCAAGTTGCCCCACTTCAATTTACTTTCACAAAATGATGTTTCCCTTTTTTTTTTTTTTTTTGAGGGGGGGAAGCAGAAAAGCAAGCCCAGAAAGCCCACCGAGAGGCCGTGGGAGGAGGGGAGGGGAGGCAGCAGGTGAGTGGGAAGGGATGGGAGGCTGAGCACGACAAGGGCTTTCACAACACAGGAATTCAGGCTCTTCCCCCCTCAACTCCCCCTCACACCCTTGTTTGAATTTAGCATGTGTCCTCCTATGGCGTCGTAATTACTAAGATTACCAAATGAATCTTTTGCTTCTGTACACACCGGGCATTCAGCGGAGCTCTAATAGTTGTCATTAAGTTTTCAGGGAGGTGGGAGAAGATAGATTGAATGCATGCAATCCAGCGCTGCACAGAGCCCATTGATGGCTGCTGAGTAATGATTTTTTTCTAATTGGTGGAGAGCAGCGGCCCTAATGGATGGAGCCTCTCTGTGCATTTGCACTGTCTCCTCAATCAATAACCCTCGCTGTGCCTGGCACGGAGGAGTTCCTGAAAGCCCCTTTGTAATAATGGATTGCTGGAGGTTACACAAACCGCTGTCTCCCGCTGAGTCAGCCCTCTGTCAGGCACCTCGCGCTTCCCTGGGCCCCAGCTTTCCAGACGGGACACCCGCAGGGGGGCCCTCGCCTCGGGTCTCTGCCCCCGTCCCGTGGCCACCGGCACCCCGCAGGCTCCCCGGCTGCTGGGAGGGTTTTGTTGCCTGCGGAGCTCGTGCTGGCTCAGAGGAGCGGGAACAGCTGGGAAGCTTTTTATTGGCTTTGGCTTGGGAAGTTTGGCTTTTTATAGGAGGCTTTGTGGGTTTTTTCCCCTCTCTCATCTTCTTAAAGAAAAATCAGCAGGTCAGATGTTGAGTATTGAGGCTGAAATCATGGAGAGGTCAGGCTGTGCCAGGCAGGGCTCTTGACTTGGCCAGGGTGTGCAGAGCACAGACCCAGCTCTGGGAGAGCAATCTTTGACCACCCATTAACCACCACGTGTGCACAGGCTGCTTGCAGCCCAGCCCTCAACGTCCCCCCCAGTTTCTGCTTTCGTTTTGAGGGATGACATGAAAATGAGAGCCACAAGACAGTTCTTGAAATTCAGTCTCACTGGTGCATTTCCAGGAGGCAGGCAGGTCTGAGGTTGCAAGGAGAGATGAGAAAAGGGATGTTATAGGGAACCTTAAAAAGAAGGCCTCTACAGTGTGTCAACTCAGTCTTCTTCTTCCCCACACAAGGGAGTCTTTTACTGGAGAAAAGGAGGGAATTTCCATGGCTTGATGAGATTTACAGATGACCGAGACTTGGTTTCTTTACTGTTACTCTATTTCGGCTCTGTCCTCACAGCCCACTGCAGAGCATTTCTGAGCTCTTCGTCCTCACAGCCCACTGCAGAGCATTTCTGAGCAGCAGCAAGTTGGCATTGTACACTCTAAGCCCCCCAGGAAAGGTGTCCACTGCTGGGA
The DNA here is from genome assembly GCF_025592945.1 of Manacus candei. Taxonomy (NCBI): domain Eukaryota; kingdom Metazoa; phylum Chordata; class Aves; order Passeriformes; family Pipridae; genus Manacus; species Manacus candei. The sequence goes on from NW_026138131.1 coordinate 2,379,283, forward strand.
CCTTTTAGAAGTGAACCTGCCCCAGTTACGTGGTTCAGACCCCCATAATTCAGAGGTCCCAAGTACCCTGTACTGTGTCTGCTTTTGTTGGCTTTCTAGCAAGGTTTTTACATCTCGCTATGTACCTGGGCTTTACCCAGCTGCACAACCCAGGATATAATCCCCCCAGTCTCTGGAAGGGACATTTATGTGGGCAGGGAGAGCTTGGGATTGCCCTGCTTGCATGGCTGGCTGCAGCCAGTCCCACTATTAATGCAGTTTGGATCTCCTCCAGCATTAAGGTAATTGGCATTTTCTGTTGTTTTCCCCAAAGCTTTGGGTCCTCAGAGCTTGTCATGGTCTCCAATCCTTCTCTCTGAGACCAAATGTGAATTTAAGGTCTGCCCCTGATTTGCTTCTGTTAAAGTTGAAAACACAAAAGCGTAAGGTAAGAAAGTTGATTTTGCTGGTGGAGGATCTGGTAGGGAGGATCTGGCCTCAGAATTTCACACTAAGGCCCCAGGCTGAGACCCCAGAAAGTGGCTGTTTGGGTCTGTGTGACAAAGGGCATCTCAGTATGCAAACGGCATCATCTGCATATTCCTTCTGGGCTCAGAGCTTAGCAAAGAGCACGTCCCAAAGTCCCTGCATGACCTCAGTAGCCTGGGAACATGAGTGGGGACAGGAGGGTGATCTGAGACTCCGCAGTGAAACACATGTCCTTGCTTGGCACATTACCTCTGGAAAACATCCCTCAGGACGGACTTCAGCAAAGGCTATTTCTGTGCTACGAGGTACACACCTTAGTTGCAGCTGAAGGAGTGGCAAGTAAAGGGCTGTAGAAGAAAAAATATTTTTTTCTTGGTTGATACCATAGCAAGGAAAAGACTGCAGATTTGCTTTAGGAGGGGGAAGTCTGATTCACCCTCACTGTCACTCACTCCTGACTCTCCATCTGAGTGCAGTAAGTGATTTTCTCCCCCTTTCACAGGGGGGGATATGTAGTGAGCTCTCAGGATTGCTGCTAAACAGGACTCCCCAAAGGGAGATCTGGAAAAGCTCCTTAGCTGGCAGAGAGGAGAAGCCAAAGCAATGGCAAAGGATAGACATTCAGGAGCAGGATTTGGCCCAGCTGTCAGTCCTGGTTTGCCAGTGCAGATAATGGCAAAGGGAAAGGATCTGTCTCATTCACTCTCTGTCACAGCTGTGTTAACTCATCAGTGCTGAAGGAGTTAAAATAAATATAGAGGTTTTCAGAGCGGGACCATGCTTCACCTGTGGCACAACTGGTGAGTAGGTCAGGGCAACCATTGCCCCGTGTCTCAGCAATGCCACACAGTTCCTTTCACTGGGACTTGCTGATGGTCTCGCAGCACAAACTATGGCATATCAGAGCACAAGATCACGGGGGCCACGGTGCAGCCTGAAGGCATCCAGCTGTTCATTTATGCTGCTGCTTCTTCACAATCCACTTACTAGCAGGTGGCTTATATAAATCAAACTGGAAATATTTCCATAAACTGTAATTTCTACGTAGTTTCTGGAACCAGAGAAAATCCATGGACTCCATCCAGGAGCTCAGGTGAGGAGGATTACAATGGCTCAGGAAGAAGTGTTCATGCCTCTCTTTTCCGGCAGTGCACCCTTTCAATGGAAGGAGCCTGCCTGCCTGTCTGTCTGAGAGGCAAGTCAGCACACAAAGCAAAGCCAGATGCCCTGTCTTGCTCACGGCAATAAACTTTTATTCTTTGTTTATTTGCAATCCTGCTTAATCTAGAGGAAATCATCTTCACTTGAGAAGTATAGCTTGTTCTTCATTTATAAAAAGCGCAACCTTCTCACCTGCATTTGTGATTTCTCACCTGCCCTGGCAGCTCCTCAGGGACTCCAGACCTGTCCTCTGCAGCTTCTTTTCCTGACTTTTCCCCATATTTTAGGAAAACAATGTCAGGCAAATCAGACAAACCAGGATCTTCCCAAACTGTCCCTCACAACAAGACCATATTACCATAATTTCCACAAAAGAGCTTACAATGGATGACATGAGGATATCCATTCCTATCTTATGTGTATATATATATATATATTAAAAAAAATAGAAAGGAAGCAACAAAAAAACCAGGAGCTGTCTGAAAGAAAATTGCCACAAAGGAAAGGAGCGAGGGCTCAGTTTCTTTGACAATCAGAGTGATACAGCTTGCATGAGAATTTATTTCAGTATGCTTCTTCAGCACACATCAGACTCCCAGGAGGGTGTTTCAGATCTCATTTCCTAACTTTCCTGATTGGAACTGAGCCTCGCATTTATTTGGCTTTTTCATTTTACACTGTCTTTCAGAGTCCTGCTTGATTTCTTACAACCTTCCTGCCTTTTGTGCCTCACCTCTTCCCCAGTCCCCCCACCACAGCCCAGAGAGACAAGAAAATACAGAGGATGTGCCAGTGACCGCAGCTCCAGCGAACTTCAGTTAATCTCCCCCAGAAGGACACAGTCCCTTCTCAGAGGCATTACCCAGTCCATGGCTATTTACAGCAGTCAAGAGTTCAACTTGTTTTCCCAAAGCAAGTTCTTGTTATAGCTCAGGGTAAAGGCTTCCCAAGAAAAGCAGAAACATCTCTTCCATTCTTTCCAGCTCTGGAAAAAACAGCTGAACTGGCCCCTCTGATGGTCTCCAGAGTCTCACAGAACATAGATTTACCCAGTCCTTAAAGGAGCCAACGGATAAGTATCCTCAGTGAATTTCAGATTTGCTCCCTTGACACTTGCAGCAGCTCACACTCTGTGTCCCACTGGCCTTTAGTAGCATCCAAAGCCCACATTTGGCCTGAGGGTCTGAGTCCTGGCATCTTATCCTACTTTCTCCCCATGTTACTCTAATTTGACACAGGAAATTTTCTTCTTCCAAGTACTGTTTTAGTTCAGTCTTCCTTCTTTCAAGCTTGTTTCAGCCGATGTAGGAATAGCAGCGGTTCGGAGTAGGAGATCCCTGAGTTTGATTACACATCTTGGGGCAGAAGACCAAAGTGGTATTTAATAAACCACCACCTTTGCCAAAAGCAGCATAATCAAATCCTGTGAAATGAGCAATTGCTGCAACGGGGATAGCTTGAGCTGGTGCGCTGGCAGAGCGACAGCTGCTTGTCTCTTGGCTACTGCTGAGCCAGATTCAAGAGCTTGAACACAGCTTTGAGCTCTGGCAGCAAATCTCGGAGGCACTGCAGGCTCAAGCATCCCAAGGGCAACAAAACCCCCTTGCATCAGTGCCTGCCACCCAGTCTGTGAAGTGGTTTTGCATCAGCTCCAAGAGCAAGAGGCGAAAGAGTGAGTGAGAGAGAGAGATGTTCACTCAAACTGGCAGCTGCCTTTTGTTTCATGATGGCAGCTGCCAGCAAGAGACAGGCAGGGCAAGGGAAAAACACACAAGAGCAACACGCTAGATGCAAAGCATATTACACGCTAGATTTAAAATAAAATAGCATGCATGAGGGGTAAATATTCAGCATAATGCATGACAACTCAGCCCCGTCATTCTCCTTCCATTTCCTAGGAGCTGTGGGACTGGATCTCCCTGGGCTGCACTTGCCATCCTGGATGAAAAGACAGGGGCAACACCCAAATTTTATAAGCAAAGGAAGCAAGGGCCTAAATATTGACTTTCTTCATCCACTTGAGACAGGTGAAAGAAGAAATATCACTTCAGTGGAAAAGGGTGGTCTGTGGGTGATCCTGTACAGTGGGCTTGTTGTTTCTCTCACTTCTGACAGCTTGCTTGCTTCCTCTCCTTGTGGGACTGTATTTCAGTCAGTTTAATGTTTTTGGCAGGGTGATGGCTCTGGAGCCTGATCCCCCTCCCCCCAGAGAAGCAGAGCATCTCTCTCCTCCTCCATCTAAGCCTCCCCAGCACAGCACTCCCAGCACCACCTCCTGCTCCAGGGGAAGCCCTTTGTCAGGAAAGGATCCACTTTCAAACAGTTGCACGGACCTGGGCGATGCTGATCAACATCTGTATCTGCATCCTTCAGGGATGATGTTCCTGCATTCTTCAGGGTTGAAGGATCATCCCTGGCCCTTTGGCTCCTCATCCACCCCAGTGTTGTTGCTCAGACAGGCATGCCAGCAAGGGCAGGCATACATTTCCCACCCCTTTCCCGAGTGCAGAGTTTGACAGCACAGTGAACCTGTCTCTGGGCTCCCTGGTACTGCAGCAAGAACACTTTGGCCATGTGGCACTCACTCCACTGGTTTGAATTTATTTTAATGGTTCTGACAGCCAACTTTGTAGCAGCAGCTTCTTCTGCCAGATCAGATATTGTTTACCCATCCTACTTTAACGTTATGCCATGTTCAATATCTTCTCTCCACACCAAGCTCACTTGATGCCAAATCAGGTATCGTCTGTCCTCCCTCGGCCAGAACATAAAGCTGGCATATGTTCCCTGTCGTGCACTCTGGCTAATTCAGTAGAAATGTGAGCACATGCCTGCACCTGATCCAGACCTGTTCTTCCTGCTGAGTGGTCTGGTGGTGGATCTGGCAGTCACTGCCAGGAGAGCACAGCCTCGGCACACTCCGACAGCTGCCAGGAGCACCAAGCATACCATGGAAGCAGCTTCCAGCTGCCCCACACCCTGGTCAGAGCAGCTGGAGCACCTGGTGGCTGTAAAGGTGATGCTGGGACACCAGCAAGCCATGCATGAGCTGTAAACCTGTTGGTGCATGAACAGAAGGGGTAAGGGGTAAGGGACAGGGGGACAGGAAGAGGAGGGGAAAAGTTGTGCTTTTCATAGTTCAGGTTAAAAGAGCAGTGAGATAAGATGAGGTTTGCCTGAGTCTGAATTCAAGCTGCTATTTAAAAATAAATAAATAAAAAAAAATAAAACCAGGTTACTGTGTTTTTCCTGCTGGAGCTAACTCAAGTTAGTCAAGCCACACTAAAAAAACCACCTTTTCTTTATTTACTTGTTCTGAGCAGGGTGTGTAAACATACCTGGAGCAGATTTGAGCTCCTTTTTATGCAAGGAAATGTTTTGGAGGAAGCCAAGAAACTGGGACATTTTTGCATGTAAGGTAGAGAAAGAAACGTATTGTCTGAGAGCAAAGTAACTCCGAATGTGGCCATGGAGATAAAATGGGGGTTTCAGCTCCTACATGCAAGAGCAGCATTTCTCAAAGACAGCTTTTTTCTGTTTCATCTTCTTTCTGTTTATTTTAAGTGAAGCTCTTTTCTATCTCCTTTTTGGGTTTTAATCTTTGTATAGAACACACTCTGTGACCCTGACAGAGGAAAAGCAGCAAAGTCCTACCTCCTCTATGAATGTGTTTAGAAACACTAAGTGATCAAAGTCAGCACCGTGTGAGCAGCGACTGAGTTACTCCCATTGCCACGCATTCCCGGTTTTGACAGACTGCATCGTTTGGTGTGTTGATGTAGAAGCATTTCATACACTATGAATATTCACCGCGCATATTAAATTAACCAGGTGAGAAAGTACAGGTTTGTTTTGCATGTTAACTCTGTGTTAACGCTGCCCCTAAGTGGTTAAGTTGGTTTATTGCAAGTTAATTAGCCCCTCATTTCGGGCAGTTATTTATTTATTTGTGGAAGACTTTTGTGGCTTTTTCTCTTCCAGCCTCATGCTTAGACCTTGTCTCTCTGCCTAGTCTGTGTTTGCATCCTACTCTATGTGGGTTTCACATAACCACAACATTTACAGTCAACTCAGCTTGGAAAACACATGTACAGGAAAACACGGGTGCCTACTACACATTTACTACTCAATCCAAGTGAGGCTGTGATCCTGTTAACAGGCTTCTCTCCCTCAGCTCGTTTTAATTAGCATTTCAAGGGATGCTTGGTACTGCAAGCTGGTGAAGTCTGAAGTTATGATGGGCTGCCTTTAACATCTTTCCTCCTTAATCAATGTGCCATTTCATGAACATTTCATCACCTAGGCAAGCCTTTTCTCAGGTGCCTTGATATTCATCCTCATGTTCCCATCCTTTTGCATGGATCCATGCAATGTGCCAAGATCACACCTTCTCCTCTTGGGGCAGCTGGTTGCTATTGGAGAGGTGTGTGGGTGTGGGCACACTAATAAGAGCAGCTCAAGCTTCCTATGAGGCCTTGAGTTTCCCTTCTTCACAGTGTGGGCTCCTCCACCTGCCCCGTGGGGAGGAAGAGGTGAGGAAGGAAGACAGCTCTATGCAGTTTGCTGGCTCTGAGGGGCCTCACACCAACAGAGGAGACTCGACAAAGCCTCCAACCGAAAACTGCAGAGCTTCCTGACATGCTAGGCTCCAAGGAGCCTTTTAAAATTTTTAGTTGCTTCCAGACTGTGGATGGGGAGCTTGGGACTGCTCCCCGGTTTGGTTCTCAGTGACCAAACTGCCTCCCAGGGCACATTAAGTGGGTGACCATTGTGATATCCTCAAAGTCCAAACTTCTTTGGCTCCTTGCTTCATTAGAGAGCTGAGTCAGACAGGTCAAAGCAGATTTTCGGTTCTAAAGTTCTTCAGCTCCTTTTGGGATGGTGTGGAGCAAAAGCGCACCTTGGTGCTGACCCTGCCTCATCCTTGGGGGTTGGGGTCCAGACAGGTAGGGTTAAGCCAGCAGCAGGCAGAGTCCTTGCACACTGGGCTTGCACCTCCGGGGACCTGGAAGTAATTCACGGTAGAGCCTCTGTCTGAGGAAAGCAAACCCAGTCAATATTGCGGTAGCAGATGCCTGCACGTCTGCACTGCACCAGGCAGGCAGCACAGCCATCCATCCCAGTTCGGGCTGTGTTGGCAGCACAGGCAGAGAAAGGTGAGAAAGAGCAGAGGCAGTACAGCTCAGGATACCTGGATATACTGGCAGAATCTCTCTTGATTATCAGCCTCTTCTTTCCATAAGCTCTAAAATTCATATCTAAGACACCATAAAAACTGAAGAGCGGTGAATCTTCAGGAAGGTCTCCAGGCTTTGGCAGAGAGCACGGGCTGCTTTTCCATCATGCCAGCACCGCCCTTCACCTTGAATGAGCGGCATTTGTCTCCTATCGCCTTCCCTCGTGAACGTGCAGACTGGAGCCCGGGTGGGCGTTTCGTGTCCCTTGAGCTCGATGCAGCCCCTCCTCGCATCGCATCCTAGTGCCGGGGCTCGGAGGGAGACATCTGGCCTTGCAAAGCAGGGGCTGGGGAGCGCAATGGGGGCGAGCAGGCATCCGTCCTTTTCCCAGTGCCCTGCTCCTGCCGCCGAGAGCTGCCTGCATCCTGGCCTTGCGCAGCGCGGTCGGACATGGAGTTAAGGAGTCCAGACGCTGGGATGCGAAAGGAGCCGTGACTGTGTGAGAGGAGCTCGCTCATCTTAAAGGGGCTTTGGGAGGGCAATGACAGTGGCACATTTATAGGATCCCCCTGCTTCTTAAAAACCTGCGGCCGCATCTGTTTGGTGCTGTGTTTTCAGTCGGAGCTGGGAAAGTCTGCATAAAAACTCAAGGACTACCTTAAATACCCCCTAACCAAGCCTTCTTAAAACTCCTATTAAAATACGAACACCGCAGTCAAGACGGCAGGCTGGAGGTCTGCCCAGTGGCCAAATAAATCAAAATATTCCAGATATCCTGTTTGCAAACGCCCATTAAAGCCTGACAACTGCTTAATACCAAAGGCAGCGTGGATCTGAAAGATAGGGAAAACGTGACCCTTCCTGCAAAGCAGCCCGGGTTTATTTCTTCCCCTTTCAAAGCAGAGCTTCGCTGCTTCAGTGCTGTCCTTTTCCCAGGGGGTGTAGAAAAGGGTTGCCGGTGGTCTGGCGAGCTGCTCAGGGCTGAAGGGTTGCGAGGGCTGGGGGTTGTGTAGCCACGGCCCCTCAGACCCTCAGCCCCACGGCCAGCACTGGCCACCAAACAGTGTCTGCCAGGGACCTCCCTGCCCAGGACTGCGGCCAAGCCTGGTGTCAGGGTTCAGGCCGGGGTGAAAAACAGCCATTTATCTGCGTTTGCAGCCCGATGACGTCCGCAGGCACTTTCCGTGCTCTTTATCTGTTTTCTCAAATAAATTAATAAATAAGAGGCGGAGAGGCTGGAAATAAGGACAGAGAAAATGAACAGATTTTGATCTAGTAAGCAATTTAAATCTGGGCTGGCAAGCTGCGTTCGTTCATTCATTAATTCAGCCTTGTGCTCAGAAAACCCCAGCAGGACTCTCTTCCAGCGCAAGAACTTCCGACTGTGAAATAAACCCCGCGTAACCAGATTAACTATGAGGTATGTATCAGCCAGGTCTTAGGCATTAATTCAAGCATACTGCACATCTCCAGAGCTTGATTTCTGGATCAGGTGTTGCTCACTGGAGGGCATAAACTCTCTGAAGTTTCCTGTCTTCCACCTCCCCCTGTATTGCTGTTCCCTGCTCAATAAATAAAAAAATATTATTATATGTGCTGTCAGGGAGTCTTGATTCGGCTGTTAATAGCAATGTTATCAATACCTTGTCTTTCAGTGTCGCATAACTCAAAAGTGGCTGAATGGTTTTCTTCTGGCATTGCAAAAATTAATCACTTCTGGGTTTAGCCCAAGCATAGAAAATCTCACCTTAAAACTTCAGCATTCGTAAATTCAGAATATATTTAGCATGCAGAAACTGATGGGCACGATAGAAATCTCTGCATAAGCTTAGTGCAGTCTTCCACCTCACAAGTCTGCGCTATACTGAATCACAAGGTGATTACTGTCTATATGAGTGACTCCAATTATAGTATTATCATGTTATTTATCATTTGATAAATGAAGTGGGACAGGGGCCTCTCTGCGTCAGGTGCTGTACAAACATTCAGATGTGCTCAGACAAGATCCCGAGGACTATCCATAAAGTCAATGGGACATGGGTGGGAATCTTCAGACAAGGGTCCCCTTCCATGAGCAGGGTGATCTAATGCTGCCATAGTAAATGCTTAGTCTGGCTTGCCAATGAACTCCTGGTTTTCTCTATGTGCTCCTCTGTGGACTGAATACAGAGAGACAAAGTCAATGCTAAGTCTGTTTGTACAGACTTGTTTTAAAAATGGAGAGCAAGAGGGCTTGCGTTGTTTGGGATTTTTTTTTTAAAGAGGCAAAATCTTCAGCTCACCTGGCTCTCAAACATTTTTACTAGTATAGCCACCTAAAGTATGGTTTATGATGTAGTTAAAATTCATGTATTGTCTCCACTGCAATTTCAATACTTTATTCCAATTTCAATACTTTATTTGCTATGGGGAAATCTAATACATGATAATGGTAAAGCTTCAGTCAAGAAGAGAGCTGGGATCATCCTGTGGATACCAAGTCATCTCTTCTCTCCTCACAGAGGCAAATGCTAAAACAAAGGTTGATCACTGAGTTCTCCACTATGCAGGGAAGCTTGGGCTGCCAGGACCTTTGACATACCTGCTCTGCAGATGAAAATCTTTGTCTTAACATTTTTGTTAGTCTGGCACCTTTCCAATATATTACCTCATTTTTATTTTTTGCAGGGAGTGCCTTTATACATATAAATGTATACCTATACATACACACATATACCTTGTATATATGTCCCTGCTATCACTCTGAAGTATGGATAAGTCACTGGCCCAACTAATTCCAAAACCTTCACCAAACTGAAATTTGGAAACACAAAGAATTTTTTCAGTGTGGCCTGCAAATTTCACTTTTTAAATTGGATCTTTCTATACCAAGTTCTCACCAAGACAATTTTTTTCTTGTGACATTGAGCCATTCAAGAGCAACATCATAGATAGCAGGGATGAAAACATGCAAAAATTACTTTTTTCTTTTCTCTCAGCCATCTCAGTAAGAAAAGAAAGTTCACAGGTAGGAGAATTTAGCTTCATCAGAGCCCTCCAATGCTATTTATCAAGTTTTAGTCGAAATAATAGCTGCGAAAATGTTTAGTTTGTTAGCAATGAAAATACTTAGCTGACATTGATTTTGGAGCTACACGTCGCTGAGTATAAGCTCGTGCTTTTGCTCCTGAGCCGTTGGATGAAATGCAAGAGCATGCTCAGATGCCAGCTGAGATGAGAGTCTCCAAGGTGCATGTGTTAACACTGCAGTGAAAAAAGCAGCCTCATCCCACAGACTTTAAAGAATACACATGGCTTTTTAGTTCTTAGACAACTGCGAGCATCATCTTTTCCCATACTAATATATTCTGTTTTCTGTTTTCACAAGACTTCAAGGGACAGTGAAATTGCTTCAAACCAATTTCATCATGTGAAAAAACAATTAACAGCATTTCCAGGAGAGGAACATTCTAGGTATTCATCATGGATTCTGCAGTCATGAACAGACCACGGGCACTTTTTCTTCTGACAACAGTATTTAGAATTATGTATTGTATAATATTCTGTAATTCTAACTTTAATTTACAAATCTTTATAAATTCCATGGGCAAAGGACACATAGTGGCCTTTTGCTCTTGAATATGTACGCATTTGGTAGATAAAAGACAAAGGGTCTTCTAGCAACTGAATACATCACAGAATCACAGAATATGCTGAGTTGGAAGAGACCCACAAGGATCATCAATTCTAACTCTTAACTGCGCACAGGACCATCCCCAAGAGTCACACCATGTGCCTGAGAGTGTCCTCTGCCTGTGCTGAAGTTAAGACACACTTCAAGATTTCTTTTTCTAAAGTTTAGTAGAATGAGTTTCTTCAGGTTCTCCTTCCAGAGCAGGTTTGACAGGTTGCAAATCATTTTTCCAGACATTTTTAAATCCTTTCTGCTTTCGTAACAGCCCTTGCAAAGCAGACAAAGAGAGGAGAAGGAACTAAAGCCCTCTGTTGTCTACCTTATCTCCTCTCGTGAGCCCTGCCCACTGCAGCACAGGATCTCCCCTATGAATGATTCTCAACAGCCACATACAGCTCCCTGCACCGATGGTGCTCACTGTACAAGTGGATGTTTTGTTGAAGTTGTAGCATGTGTCTCTCTCAGAGCTTCTACTTTCAAATATACAGTGTCCTTGTTCTAGATATGTGACCAAATGCTTGCTTTCTCTCCTTGCTCTTTCAGACCTACCCAGGCTCTGTAAGCTCACTTCATCGAAGGATCCAAGTGCTCTGTAGGTGCTGCTGATACCTCTGTTCATTGTGCCAGCTGCAGATTCCTACACAGTGAAGTTTTTCCTCTGACACACAAGTCAAAGTTCACTGACATCAGTATTCAGATTGGTGCATACAAGAGCAGAATATGACTTTGTCCTTCTGGGCAGGTGTAAACAATAAGGCTTCTTGCTTCTGCTGCTGCAAAAGTAATGTGTCTCATGCGGTCCAGATCCACCACATCAGCTCTGCAGCACCCTGAACTTCAATCCTCAGATGCAAACACAGCAATGAAGGTCCATGTTACAACTTTCTTTATGACTTTTGTTCACAATATGGCTTAAAATGTGGGGAGCTATTAAATGTCACTTTCAGTACTCAGGCTGATTTCTTGAGTTCCCCGCCAACAGCAGAGACCTTAAATGCAATGGCTTAGAGCTCTGGCAAAACCAAACTCTCGTTTCAGCTCATATCTGAGGACCAGATCTACTCAAATTTGTGTCTCAAGTCTGCTAACACATCCCACAGACAGCAGCCCTCATCTACAACCCCAGTCTCAAGGGGAGCTTTGCGTGTCATTTCCTTGAAGGGTAGATGGGAACAAAGTGTTTACAGTTCATCCCCACAGTACCAGGTTTTACTGTGATGGTGCAACAGTAGGAAACACCACAGAGCCAGTAGTGTATTTCAAAACACGTTATGACAGAATAGACACTGAGTTTTTTTTTACTGGATCAGAACAAAGTAAAATGGGTATTTCAGTAGCTTACACAGACTGAAACCACAAAGATATGCAACATCTATGCTGTGCTTTATCCATAAGGCTTTACAACATTTCAAGTTCTGAAGAACTCCAGAGAATCCAGATAGGTCTCATCTCTCGATATATGGGTTTGCTTGTGAAAACTTCACTTTGGAGCCAAGAGAGATAGCCAGACATGTCCTGCATCCTAGGCTAATTGTACAAGACTATTATTTATTCCATTCAGTAAGTGTGCATCTGGTGGTGATGATTGCAAAGCCTATAAGAAGGCTGATACTTCCTAGCAAGTGACATTTTTATGGTTAATAGAAACTGTCATAGAAACCACTTGGAGGGGGATATGTACAGTCTTGATTTTCAACTTAACAGTAAATCACTTCAGGTTAGAATTAGATATCATGACAAAATCCTTCATCCTGTAAATTTTCAGAATGCAAGTAGCAATGGCTCTGCGAGAAACTGTGATAAAACTAGAAGAAAAGTTTCTCATTTGGTTTTGACAACCAGTGTGCCTGAGATCGTGTCTTCTCTGTAAATGATAACCGCATTACAAATGTTCTTGCTCTTTCATTTCTTACTATTATATTAATAATAGAAAGTAGTCCTTCTTGTAGGCCACGACTCCTTGGGCAAGAGGTAGTGCAGAGATGGAAGAGAAAGATGGGCATCATGCCAGAGACATCACAGGGAACATGAGACCCACAGCGCTGCAAGACTCTGAGTCATCCCAAGTCCCTGCAAATACAAACGAGTGACAAGCAGTGAGTGGGGCTCATACCATCAGCCTGTGGTGATGAGGACACAAGGGTTGATGCCATAGATGAGGATGTCTCTACCTAAAACTTCTTACTGCTGGTTTGGGGCAGCTGCAGACTTCTGTAGTGTTCATGCCACTGATCTCCTGCCAAATGCTCTGTAGCTTCAAAGTAGTTTTGTGATGGCTGTAATGGTCAAAGAACATAGTAACACAAGTTCTGTCTGTAGAGACAATATCTTTGGTAAGACCAACTTATTGTAGATGAGAAAATTAGGCAAGCTTCTAGTCACAGAAGTCCTTCTTCAGGACTCCAAAAACCACTTTTTGAAGTGTCTCCAAATAAAAAACAGTCAACACAAATGACCAATAATCTCCTGAATATTACAGCTCAGATTTTCCCCTCCAGCAAGGGCTTGAGTCAGTGTCAGTTTTGCACCATCTCCCCTTCAAAAGAGCTTGTCTCCCAGCAAGCACTGATGCACTTCCAGAGACCCAGAGCAGTTTTATCTCTGAGCTACGTGTTTCCATTCTTCCCTCGGTTACATAGGTGCTCCTGGCCTGCCTGACATTGCCCTCCTGCCTGGCTGGCTGTAAGGTCTTATTCCTTTTGGGCCTCTCCCTTGCATGACATGGAGATAAGGCCTTCTTTGTGCCCAGCATTGTCTTTCTCTTTGGCCTGGAAAAGCCACAGCACCACGGGACAGCTTCGTGGGGACAATGTGCAGTACTCAGCATGGTCACCATCTTCAGTCCATGCTTCTGCAATGGTAGTGATAACATTCCCACATCCAAGACACAAGGCAACTTCACCAGGGGAACCCAAATTCTCCACAGTCAGGGGAAAGCCTCATGAGAAAGTCATGCATGAAACCAATAGAAAATAGAAACATATACGTAATAATGTTTGTGATGGAGCATATCTATGAAGTCAGGTTATACTCCAACTTGCAAGGGCCCCAGTTCCACCCTCCCAGGGAGGACAGACATTCTCTGGCTGCTCTCTTTCAGCTGGGCTCCACTTCCAGTAGCGAGAACAAATAACCATTTCAACAGCAGTGACACTGCACTGTACATCTCTCTGCAGCCCTCGCCAAAGCACCAGTCACACGCTATTTAGCACAAGCTGAAGAATTCACTAAATCTGGCCTGTTTTGAGTCAAACAGGGGCAGTTCCAGCCCTTAGGAGGACAGCCCTGCCAGCTGCCCTCTCTCTTGCACAATAGGGAGAGGAAGAGGACATCCATCTCCAGTACCCAGGCTGAGAGCAGCCGTGGCAGCACATGCAAGGAGACAGGTGGCTGGTGGGGAGCCACAATGGAAAGGCAATTGCATGGCACCTCTCACATAGTACAGGCACGTGTAAAAGCCTGCGAGCAGCCTGAGCCAATTAATTTCCATATTCCCTTTCACTCAGATCTTGAAACGAAGCGTGTTGCGTTCAGCACAGGAGAGTTGGGGGGGGAAGGGGGGGGAAAGAAAAAAATGATTCAGCAATCAGCAAATTCAGAGAAAGGGCAGGAGGAATGGGTCTGGAGAGATGAATCAGCACTGGCTTCAGGTGATGGAGGGAAGGAGGCATTTCTGCTCTGCTGATTTGTGCAGCCTGATTGAAGTCAGCCTGGCACTGGCATTGCATCGGAGGGGAAACTGCCTGATAGGCTGTGAATGCTGTGAGGGGAAAAATCCAGCAGTCATGCAGACAACATCTTTATTAAGTACATTTTGTGACCTCCCAGCTGATTGGACATTCTTTTACATACTTATAGTAGATCTTATAGATGCTGGGGGAGGGGCGTGGCTGTTGTGTGGGGTTTTTTATGTGTATGGTGAGAGTGTGTGGGGTAGTGAATTTTAAGCAGGGCTGCATGAAATTCAATCACTTAATCTTAAATTACAAGCCACTGGCTGCCAAAGCAATTTTTTGAGATGGAAATTCTTCTGATTCACAGAATCTTTTGCCTCTTTTAAGGAACAAATGAGTAAACAAACTATGAAAATGTTATTTTCTTTTTCAGAACTTGCTTGCAGAGAAATATTAAAGTTTTTTCTGGGGTATTTGGCAGGGCCTCCTTTCCCCTCCATAGCAGGTAGCTAGGAAAATATGATTCATGATAAACAGATATGGTTTCCAGCATTTCTCTATTGTATAGCCAAGACCTGAGCCTAATGGTTAAAATGCCACACGGATATAAGATATATAACAAGATATAACAGAGATTACAAAACCTATCCCAGTCCCCTTGAAAGCCCTAGAGGAAGTAATGGGCCAAAAACAGTTCTAAAGGATATATCCAAGGGTTTGGCAATATTCTGAGAGTCCTTAGTCAGCCAGGTAAACCCTCTTGGGATTACCCAAGGATTACTCACACAAGTAACTTTTGCAGATTGAAACTCTTCTGTGCCCACTCTCTGGCAATCAAGTTGTTGTAGGAAGAGCACTCTTCAAAGAAGATAAATAGCAAGGCATGGGTGCTCGAGCCAGTGCTAAGAGGAATTAGACCTTCTAAAAACCTGGCCCTGGGTCTCAGGCCAACACTAGGCACCCAAAATGAGTAGATGGTTTTGGGAAGGGGCATCTGCTTCTCTCTGGGATCTCAGGTGCCTTGCTAATGGGGCTGTGTAAGCCACTGGACCGGGTGACCTTTTGCATCAGTAAGTGCAGAGGAGACGAGAGAAGGTGTTAACTATCAGCACATTCATTCCCTCACATTAAGTCCCTAAGAGTGTTCTGAGGGATAAACATCATGAATGGAGTCATTACAGGAGATTTTTGTTCATTTGGTTATTTTCTGGATGCATCAGACCTGCCTGAGACAGTCATACACAGTCGTTGTAGTGGAAAATTATTGTCCCAAAGAAATAATTACCAAGCAGGTAATCTTCTCTTAATAAATAATATGTACATGATCACACACTTCTCTAAATTTTATTCAACCCAGAAAAAACGTGTGTAAAACAAAAGTGGCTTTCCTGTTCCCTCCTCCTCTTTATTTTTTGAGTCAGGACACCCATGCATTGTTGAGGCCCGCTCAAAATGGAGCCGCCTTTAAAGCAGAGTCTCTGTATGGAGGATTATGTGTGGATTATTTCTGAGAGATCATTCAGAACTGGAGCTAAGCATTTACCCAGAAATCATTTGTAATTCCAGTTGCCCCTTATTTTGGCTAATAGCGGCTGTAAGGACAATTGGATCAGCGCTGTGTATACCTGTCAGCTGCGCCGAAATTCCCCGAGCAGTCTCGAATTGTGTGCTGCACGATTACCAAGGGAAGCTCAGCGCAGTGCCTTATCTCTTTTATAAATCCTCTTAATGCCGTGGCTGCCGGATCCCCCGCAAGCCACTGAATCAACACCTCCCGCCAGTCACCCGGGAGGGGCTCTGCCTTCTGATGAACCGATTCGGCAGAGCTGGGGACCACCACGCAGGCAGCCTCCTCGGGAAGGAGGATCCACACATGGGTGAAGCAGGATGTGGATGCAGGAAAAACAATGTGGAGGAGCGAGGGAGGAGGGAAAGAGACGGAGCGTAAGGAAAAGGCTGCCTGGCATTGATCAGTCCCTACCCGTGCTGCTTCCCAGAGGGGCTTGCTGTGCCCCCCGGGGCACATATCCTCTCCGTGAGCAGCAGAAGCCGACCACCCTCCCCCACTTTTCCCCATCCTCTCGTTGCTCAGGGCAAAGGAGACAGGTTTCCCAAAAGGGACAGAGTGCCCAGCTCGCCCACCCACACCAAGGACCCGCTCACCATGAGCAGGCCACACGCCGAGCCTGTTCTTTGGAAAAAGCCAACCTTTCCCATGCCACAAAAGAAGGATCGCTACAGACCTCCACCCACTGCATCTCCCTGCCACAGCAGCGGGTGTTTTTAAACAAATCCCTGCCCGACTGAGAGAAGGGAGGAGGGGGAGGTGGAAACAAGGTTCCTTGGGTTTTACCCATTTTGCATGCACATAAAAGATGAACTTCCCTTTGGAAACAAAACGCACAGAGTTGCGGTTTGAAAGGGGCCTCAATTTGGCTTCGACCGGGTGCAACTAATTGCAGTTGCGAGCGCTGGCAGGTGCGAGCAGGCAGCTGAGGAGCCCTCCTCCTCCCCCCAGCCCTGCCTGCCCTGCCTGCCCCCGGCACAGGGCATGTCCAGGCTGTGCCGGAGACACAGCCAGGAGATGTGAGGGATGGGACTGCAGAGGGAACAGGGTGTTTGCTGCGTCCTCTTTGCTGCTTCATTTCTGCCAGGACTCTGCTCAATGTCAGCAGGGCTGGAGAAGGTCCTGGAAGGACCTGGAAGGTTGTGAAAGGTCCCAGAAAGTTCTAGGAGGCCCTGGAAAGTTATAGAAGATCATCAGGACCACCCTGGGCTAGGGTGACACTGCACTTTGCAGTCAAGAGCTGCTCCTAGTCTCTCTGTCCCCCAGCTGTGGTTGCACCCTGCCACTACGTCGGGAGGCTGCGTAGGGGCTGTCTATACCCTGTCTGTCATGTCAGCCTCCCCTCCATCTGCCCTGAACTCACTGAGAGGCCAATGTGGCCCAGTGATCACAGGCCTCCAGCAGCAGGCAGGTCAGAGCACAGGGATTTCACCATAGACTGTGCAAGTCCTGGCCAGGGTTTTGTCTTTATCCATCACAGGCCCCCAAGCCAGCCAGTGTGCTTCCCTTTTGGCTGCTGCACCTGATTCCTCATGTTTGTTTTCTTGGATGGAATGCCCACGTGGAACTGGCAGCGGATGGAGGCAATTTTGGTGTCTGTCACTGGCGGGCCAGGAGCCATGCGTTGGCTCACTGCTGCTCCCCAGGATGACTTCACTCCAGACAGGGGTTGATTCTTCCTCTTCTGATTTTTGGGGTGCTCCTTGCCCTGGCCAAATTCAGCATGGCCACAGCAGGAGGAACAAAAAGCACACTTTACCAGTATCTTTCCCAAAAGCTTATTTTGCCTGCAATGCTTCTAGCAGGGCAGACAATTACATTTGCCATCCTAACTCTTTCATCCTTTTTATGTCTATTAAGAAGTAGCTGAATCACTGCGATATGCACAGGTTTTCACAGACGGGATCTGTGATCCCATCGCCACACCCTCCTCCTTCCACTCTTACACATTTGCCCCCTTACTTAACAGCCCAGGGTATGAAATGAAGTGTCATGAGCCAGTTTGGGCAGGTGCTGCAGGTTTTCTCTAGAGTGTCTGGGTTCTTCAAGGGCCTGTGAATCACAGGGGTATTCCAAAGGCAGAGCAAGCTGGCTTGATAATCTAACCCAAACTCCTGAGTAACACACGATGAAGGACATCTCTGAATTCATGCCTGAATGAACTGGAGCACATCTTTGGCAGAGGGAGGGGAAGGAAATCTAATCCTCATTTGAAGTTGTTGGTGATAGTCCCCACAGTCCTTGGTAATTAGTTCCAATGGTTAATTACCCTCCCTGTTAAACATCTGCACCTTATTTGTAGTCAAAAGTTGTCTGGCTTCCAACTTCCAGTTGGATCAGATTATAGTTGCGTCAGCTAGATTGAACAGTCTTCTATTATCACATTTCTGTTCCCCATATCAGTGCTTAGAGGCTGTGATCAAGTCATCCTCTCAACTTTGTCTTCGTTAGTCTAAACAGATGGAGTGCCTTCTCCAGTCTGCCACTTCAAGTCACATTTTCCAGTACTTAGTCATTTTACTCTGTGGCCTTTCTTGGATTCCTCCTCACCTCATCCACAACCTTCTTGAATTGTTAGACACACTCATCTTTTTCATCAATCGTCTCTAGATGTGGCATTCCCTGCAGTCATAGGACTGTGGTCTGTATTCTGCTTCTGGATGTAAGTCTTAGTGTTTTTCTACATAGACACATTTTGGGTTTTGTGCCCATCTCATTAAGTGATCTGAAACATACTACCTTGGTGATTTATCCATCTCACTCTTCAGCTGGTGTTCCCACTGGTAAGGAGTTTTCCTCATACATGGTGAGGCTGGACAAGCTACCTTCCCTTCCCTCTGCTGAGCTTTCCCATTGCAGCACTTTGAAAGGACTGAGGTGGGGGATAGGAACTGGTGTGAGGATGGGAAATTCTAGCACTCAGCTTTTACCTCTGCGAAAAACAGATGCCTAACCTTTTCCGTTGCAGTCCATAATGCTGGCTGGTTTATTTTATTGATAAAAGAAGTTATCCTTCTGGGTGCAGTAGGTTCTGATTTCCTTTCACCACAGTGTATGGCAGAGATACCCTGCCTAGCTTTAAATAAACTTTGTATCAAAAGCACCACTGCGTCACAAAGCCCAACCAGAACATGTGAGCATGTTTCACAGCAGCTCAGCCCATACAGAGGTCTATTTCTTCTTAAACAGCGCTCAGCTGAGGAATCAACATCTTCCATGGATTCCCAGGGAGCACTAAGCATGCTATTTATGGTGTGCAAACTGCCGCAAGGAGGGCCACCAAAAAAAAAACCAGACCATTTTTTTTTCCCTAAGGGAGACATGGAACAGCTTTCCTCATGCCCACACACAGGATAGAGCTGTGACTGTGGCTCCACAGTGGCAAACTTCTGTTTGCATAACCACGCACAGGGCACAACTCAAAAGCATGGAAATATGGGACAATACAAGTGATCCATGGGCACCTGTACCAGTTTCCTGGCTCAGGGAACATGACTGCAGTGTTATTTCCCTGTGATTCCCAGAGGCTGTGCACTGAATCCCCCGGCTCACATCATGGGTGAAATACCACACAGGAGGGTCAAAGCTTCCAGATCTCCAGCCCTCAAGCATCGGAAAGTTAAGCAGTACCAGCTCTTCTTTCTTTTTCAATACCAAATGTCCTCAAAACTAGCTAAAGCTTTACTTGCCGACTGCAGTGACTTCTGTAGGTGTTACACAGATGTTGCAGGATGGCAGAAGAGACGTGGTGGGCTGAAGTGCTTCTGTGGCAATTGCCCCCACTGGATTTGCCCATCTTGTGCAGTTGCCTGAGGATGCCAGTTACAGGAGCACATCCAGACACTGTGCACACTACCACTTTCTGTTCATCTTGTTCCTGGGTCAGGAAACAGCCATGTTGTAACTGGGGATGACCTGTGTTTTGGGTATTGCACATGGAGCCTAAATTGTGCTGGGCAAAGCCTTGGGACTATTTAGATGAATGGGAGTTTTGCCAGTGACTTCAATGGATCTATGATTTCACCATGACATCTGTCATGCATTAGCTACATCAGTATTGATGTAACAGGCTGAAAACCAAGACCTGGCCTATGCCAGTTTAGTCAGGGAAGGAGTGTTGATACCACTATTTGGGGGACAGCCAGACCCAGATAGAATTCTTTGATTTTTGGTATAACTGCAACCAGGTTGTGGAGCTTTTATGATTATTCTAGTAAAAATGATCTCCCCCTCATCAAAATAGCTATACTGGTACAAAGACATTTGGGAAGCAGACACTGTTTTCATGTCGCTGTGACTGGGATATATTGCCTGATTCATAAGTGTACCCTAACATTTACTTCACTAATGTTTAAAAAGCGCTCTGAACAAAATAGAAGTACTATATTTTATCATGACCACATAGACCTAAACATTATTTTTATACCATGAAATATTATTTTCATACCATAAAATAATGTTTAAAAAAGCAGTGTAAGTAATTGATCACAGAGATCTCAGTAAAATTAACCACACGCAAAAATCTAGACTAGTCTCTGCAAAATTCTAGTATATACCCCAAATATCTGGACTTAATGACAGAAGCCTGGTAAACATTTCAGTTGCAAAACACAAAAAAAAAATCATGGCTCGAAAATAGCTTCTCCTTTCTGCGATTTTTTTTCTCACAGTCCAAATAACAGTGAAAAAGAACTCAATCCAATTCCCATAGGTCTCATTAATGAACCTGCAAAGGGAATGTGCTGGAATAGCTGAGGGCTCTCACTCCATTCAAAACGTGTAACAAACCCAAAAATCACTTATCTTGACTGTTTCGAGGATATACAAAGTTTGTGTTCAGAACTGTGCATCTGGAGATTTCTGGCACAGACAATATGCTAAATCTTCCGGGCTTCCCACTGCACCCGTTGCCAAACGCTTGATGCAAAGCCAGAACCAGGTCCTGGTTGCCCACAGAAGGTGAGGAACCTCCTCTCTGATTAGCCCCATTCCAACTAATGAGGCCACTCATAGCCAGCCCATGTTCAGAGGCTGGTGCCAACTGCCCAAGGGGCTGAACTGCCCAGCTATTCTGTGCTTCTTGCGCATCCTCCATCCTGCACTTGCTTTTCTGAAGCATGTTGTCAGGGGGTTCCATATCTCTGCCTGGTTTAGACCTGGGACTAAGAACTGAGGTATGCAGTGCACTGATTGCCCCAGTGACTGGCAGGAGATGCTGGGCCTGAGGCATACCTTGGTTTTCCCCTTGCTGTGGAGGGAGTGCGAAGCTCTTGGACATGGAGGTGTTGCTCAGTGGTTTGGGAACTACAGCCATTCATTTCTGGGTGTGTGACTTCAATCTGGTTAATCCACCTGCACAAGCTTCACCTTTTCGTGCAATGCTGTGAAAAGGTGCAGCCTAAGCTACAGCCCAGCTCTCCAAGCTATTGCATTCTTCTGTCTGTATCAATTTGGCTCTTACATCCCATGCAAAACCAACATGGCTGATACAAAATGAGTTATCTGGGTTGGGGATCCTGGCTCAGCACAGCACAAATAGAGGACCAGATGCAAACCTTTACTTTGGGTTCCTGCCATCTCAAATATACATGAGTGGAGCTAATTTTGTTCCAAAGAAAATTAAAATTGTCTGTTTTTTCCCTCCCATGTCGTTTGCATGGTCTGTTTTTGTTTATTGAGACTGGGGTTATTCAGGCTTTTATCTAGACCACGTTTAGGACAACTGAGTTACTAGGTCCCTCCTGCTTCTTCAAATCCAGTCCCTTGCTCTTCTAGGCAATCATATCTTACAATGCCAGTCATAAACTGAACAAGTGCTGTCTAAAAGCTAATTACATATTCATTTTTTTGTTGTTGTTCCCACTGCTCATACTGAAAAGATGCTCCAGAACCTCCTGTTTCGATCATGCCTTTTTGTTCAGCACGATGGCAACTCCAAATAAGGGAAGGCAGTCCAAAAGGAATAAATAATATTGTGTGGGGAAGAAAAGCAACTAACCTCCACATTATCATTAAGCAACAGGACGTGACAGGCAGTGTAATGTTTCTGGTTTTGTTGTGAGTCAGGAAGATGAAGGTCATGTGATATCAGCCCTCTCTGTAGCACAATAAACCTTATTAACATTATAAGATAAAAATAAATATTCAACAATTAAGGGGGAAAAGGGTCACACGTTTGCATCTGCTGGGGATTATTGACAGCAATCTGACATTACCGTCAGCTAAACCCACTGCTCTATTTTGTCCAGAGTTTCTAAAGCCATTATATAATGATCAGTCTAATAAAGTCTAGATTAGAGGCATTTCTCTTGTGTACAAAGAGATTGGCTTTTGGGTTGCCTTGTGGAAAAGCAACATTATTCTTAGGGAGAGAAAGGGTTAGTTGTCTCTAACAGCAATCCTGATGAAAAATGTAAACTGTCTGAGGCCATTTCAGACCTCCGGCAATATTTTATGCTAACAGGTTTATGTCTGAATTAACAAAGTTCTCTAACCACTTAGTCTGTTAAAATGCAGTTATTTTTAGTCCCCTTGCTAGGAAAGCATGTGCCAACCTGAATTTGGATTGTATTTATTACCATTTGCAATCACCTGGTGTCAGGGGCCACGTGAATCCTGTGAGTTTATCTGATTTGAGTCTGGAGCATCCAAATGTACCTTTCAACTTGTTTCTTCATGCTGTGCATGTCTAGAGTGTTTTGCAGTAATACCATAAGCCCCTACAAGTGCACAGAGTGATAGGAAGGAGCAGAGTAAGATACTGTCCCCTGGGTACCACATAGCTTGGAGGAAGGTGCTGAATTTGAATTATCCCATATCCACTGACCCAGCATCAGAATGCAAGCTCCCTTTCTTTTCTTGTCTTTTCCCTTGGAAAGAATGGGGGGAGAATGCTGGGAAGGGGGGTTGGGAGGGAGTACTGTCACTTAAAGATGCTATCAAGCCAGGTAGCACTGAGGTGTGACTCCTCTTGTTTTATAGTGCATGTGAAGATTAGCAGCACAGTGTTGGCATCCAGCAGCTGCTGCCTGCCCCGGACTTCCTGATGCTCCAAGTCCCAGGACCACAGAATGAGGGGGGAAGGACCTTGGGCCAGCCTCAGCCATGTTGGTCCAGGACTGCAGTGGGTGGTTGGCGCAGCACCGGGACTGCAAGTGCTGTTGTGATGTCCTCAAAGGCAGGAGTGGCTGCAGACACAGAGCACTGCACTGACACAGTTGCATCACCTCCTCAAACTGAGCCAGCCCAGCATCATGCTTTACATTTCTCATTGTTCATTCCCAGCTAATCAAAATCTCCTGAAAATTTTAGTCATCTGGAACATCCATTCTGTTTCTGCCATTTTTTTAAAATCATGGGGATGATTTCAACCCTAGATAATAGTCTACACTGACCTGCAAAATCACATTAATACTTTTCAAAAACATTGCCAATAGACACTTTCCTTGGCTGAGAGGCAATAGCAGTTTCATTGGCTGCTAGAGATAGCCAATACCAGAGATACCAGAGTCCTACCAGAGAAGTAGGACTCAGCTATTCTTTAAAACCGGTTTACATAAGGCGGTTTTACAAAATATGTTAAAGAGAAGCTAAACCCTGTTTGCATTATCACCTTTGTCACAGAGATTGTGATTAGCTCCAGAGCATTAGAGAGATGATAAACATTTTTCCTCTTGCCAGCTCAAGCCAGGCCTGAGATTTGTAGCAAGGATTTTGGGTGAAATGCCAATACTGGAAAACTTCAGTCCTGAAAACAACTTGCTAAGCCACACTAGGGGCTTTTCCACAGGAAGAGGCTGGCCTTTGCAACGGGTATGGAAAGCCAGTTTGGTGGGCAAAGGCTTCCAAACTGTTCCAGGCAGCTGTTACATTTTGTCCAAAGGCTCTGTCTGCACCTGGAACATTTTACAGCTGATATTCCTCATGAGGTCTGGCACAGTCACATCCCCAGCAATGCTGTGAACTCTGCTGCAACACCCAAGATCCTCAACCGCTCTCTCAGTGGGAATTGTCTGCACCCAGGACCACTCAACCCCTGGGGTTGAGTGACTTCTGTCAGCCATGCCTGTGAGAACCTGCCATTCTTTTAAGCCCTTTGCCAAGCAGATGAGGGCACAGGCAGGGCAGGGGGTTCCAGCATTTGGAACAACCCCTGTACCTCTCCACCTTAGGATTCTTGCTTTTGCTAACATGAATGCTACTTGGTAGGCAGGGAATAGAAGAAAAGCAAATTTTTTGAAGTTCTGTAGAACAGCCATGATCCAAGCAAGCTTTGACCTACCTACATTACCAATGAAGTGGTTAACAGGACACTCTTATGTGAGTCATTTTTCATCTCTACTCACAGATACCTCACTATCCCTGTTTTCAAGAGCTGTGGCACTGGTTTCCAGAAGTAGCTCTCCAGAACAGGGGCACAAGGAAGATGTTCAGGTGGGGGCACAGATCATGCCCAGATTTAAATTCATGATGTATGTCTGTAGGCTTCTATATCATTTGGAACTTGAGAGACAGACACAAGGAAGCATATGGACCTCAGTCATTAGCCAATGCTGGATATGCTTCTTAAACCCTAGTACGATATGATGTGGCATGAAATACCTAATTACATACCCCGTTTAATTTTACTCCCTGTCTCCTGTACAAATGCACACATGTAACGTAAGGTTCAGAGTTGCTGCAGTGCAAAATTCATGAGGACTCAATGATGAGAATGTAACATACTGCGGATCAGGGCCCAGGGTCTCCAGGCAGAGTGCTGCTCTCTCCGCACGGCGGCACGGAGAGCTAAAAGACTGAGCTGGGATCCAACTGTGCTGCTGTCATGTGCTGTAAGGGTGACTTTTTGATTGCTTTTGATTCCATCCCTTATGGAAGGAGATAACATTTGTTTTATTTTCCTTGGAGGAAGGGTACATATTTGCCTTGAAATTTCAAAAGAATTAAGTCCTCCTCCGTGTCCCAATTAGCTTTTAGTGCATTTGGGCTGTGCCTATGTAGCACTTTTCTATAGTGCTTTTAAATCCAGGAGCAGATATAGGTTGTGCTTGTGTCTGGAGACTGGACGTGCCCAGGGGACTCTTCCACACAACCCTGAGAGGTTTCTGTCTCCTTTGCCCGATTCAGTAAAGCCCCTGTGCAAGGTACAATCCACCAACAATTAGTACTGGAGTGTCAAGGGACTTCAAAGCAGGGAGGGAAGGGGTGTACTTACAGGGCAGAAGTTGGCTTTTTTTTTTCCTTTATGCAAAATTAATTCAGGACTCAAGCATTCAAGCATGCCTTTTCTTCCTTTGCAGTATGCTAGAGAGGTCTCCTAGTCCGTGCTAGTCAGTGGAAAAGACATCTTTCTCTCCCACCTTTCTGATACTGGCTCTCGACATGAACTTCCCTCTTTAGAAAAAGGCATTCTTTTCATTTTAGATCAGTGATGTTTACTGTTAGCCAGTTACCATTAAATCACTTTTACATCATGTGAAAGTAAAATGCAAATGTAAATATTTATTTAGAGCCCCCAAAACAGACCACGCAGTTTAAAAAGGTGAACGCATAGGAATGCTGAAGTCTTTCTGCAGCCATTCTGGTAGGTCCAGAAAGATTCAAATCCTCCCATTAAAAAGTATGCACTTCTTTTCCTCCAAAAGCTTAGATGCCTTTAAATGTTTCAAAAGGCAGTCTTGCTGCTCTTTCAGTGAAAACAAGCACTCTCACTCAGAGATGCAAATGTCAATGCACTAGATCAATGTGTCGCATCCTGTTCTTGACTTGACTAAACCAGCAACTCCTTCACTCAGTGAGGGTTAAATCCTCTCCCTCCAAAAAAAAAAAAAGTTGCAATGTGACTCTTCTTCACTGCGAGTGTGTCTGTCTGTTAAATGGTGTATTTTATTTCACTCCAAACCTCAGCCAACACACTTACTGCAAGCATCTGCTAGGGACAAACATGGGTAGTTTATTAATCACTTTTGATTGAGACCAGCCACTGAAATCATTGACTAGTGCATGGTGACTCTGACATGTCAGAGTTCCATCCTGACATGTTCTGTTTTCAGGACAGCAGGAATAGTCATTTTCTACTTGCTCCAGACTCAGACCCCTGGGGTTCTGCCCACCTCCCACTCTCTGCTGGCAATAGAGTAAACAAGAGATGCATGCATCGGAAAGCTTCACTGGGAGACTGTTGTTCCTTTGCAGAGTAGGTGCTTGGCTACCAGGAGGATGGTCAAGGCATACAGGAAGGGAAAAGAGGATAGTAATAAGTACTGAGACTTATTTTTCAGGCTACCTTTGAAGAGCCTCTTCTAGCTAACACTTCATTTGTGGGGATCTGTGATCTCTGAAGGCATTGTAACTCAGTTTGTCCTCTGTTTTGGAAAATTACTTGCGGGAGTTTTTGTTCTTCCTGGGACAAGCAGATACTCCCAAGCCCTCTCTCTTAGAGGCTTGATTTACTTATTTTCATGCAAAGAAGGGAAAACACCTGACATTAAACAGAGTGCTCTCAAATGTGATGTTTAGGAGGGAACCAGTCATAAGAAGGCCTGGACAAAGTATACTCGGTTACCTTCACAATCTGACTAAGTCACTTTGACACACATTTGCAATTGGCTGACCTTTGTTCTTCAGAGACTCACTCTGCCCCTTTTCTCTAGTCCTGTGTTGGACATGAAAGTAACCCCCTACCAGCTATGCTGAAACCTTCTGTCCAAATTTTCTTCCACACATCCTCACTTTCTCACACTAAAGACACATGTCCTAATCTGACCATCCACCAATCCCTCTCCTTTCCTTTTATCTGCAACTGCCAGTTACAAGCATAACAGGCATGCCTTGCCAGACCTCCTCACAATTTATTCTGTTTTTCAAGAAGCACAGCCTTTTTTAAAAGCCCCTCTCGAGTCCAAAGGAAGAGTATGCAGCTATCTGCGTCCCTGGTACAGGCCAGGGTGCTTACCAGGGCAAGGCTGTCTAGCCAACATGCATAAAAATTGCAAGAGACTCTCCAAAACCTCTCATCAGAGACAAATTAATTTGCTGTATTCTTCTCCAAGGTCATTTTTTAAATTGCCTGCTGGAGGGAGACCTTGCTAGCAAGTTACTCTCATCTTCTGCCAGAACTAAAGCTCCATGTTTCCCATAGCAGCCCCTCACTGACCGCTCTCTCTGAAATTACACCTCCCTATGTGAGGCTACTGTGCTCAGCTTTCTCAAGTCCAAGTCAACCAAAGTTCTGAGTAGATCCAATGTGGAATCAGGAGTGTGACATGCAAGTGCAGTAGTTTCTCTGTGCAACACAGCTCAGGCTCAACATTCCCACCTTTTCCCTGGTCAGATGGGTGAAACCAGGACTATTTATGGCTTGTTACAATTCTGCAGTGAAGGGGAGGCCAGAGTTATTTTCTTATCTTGGATGAAATTCACATCTCTTCTGGCCTTTGTCTACATAAAAGCTACTTTGAAAGACAACTTCTTGATTTGGAATGATGAGGTGGCATCAAACAGCACATTCGGGTACTGCCAAATGATTTCTCAGTGAAAGGTACACCTTCATCAGGACCACCAGCCCCGTGGCACAATGCAATTAAGTCAGTTTGTTTTCCTGAATATCTTCACTCTTACACTGGTTCTTCAATGGTGTTCCCTCAATGACCAAAGGGTTCTCCCTCTCTCCTCTCCCAGGAGGAGAAAGACACAGAGACTTACCAAATAGGAGGGAGCAGCATTTCTGGTAAAATGTAGCACATGGTCTTGGTTTCATAGGAACAACTTTGAGGGAGCCCTTCATATGTGTTTGTGGTGCTTCTCACACCACCACTTTATTCTTCATCTAGGGCCACACGGGAATTATGTTGTTAAAAGCTGAATACTCCATTTCCCGGTGCTTCCTCTGCCTATCTGGCATCTATGGCCCCTCTGTAAAGGAAGGACAGTACATTGGCCACTGACTAAGATGATGAGAGCTATTTTAGCAAACCACAACCAGTTTTTCCAACTTCTGATGTAGTGCAGCGTGTTGGAGTTTGATTCAGTCTGTGCACTGAATTCCACGCCAACAATTTCCTTGCTTTTCCTTTATGCTTCTGTCACAGTTAGCCAAATATCAACAGATAGGCCAGGAGTGAGCAATTCCCCTGTGCATGTGCTTCAGGAAGAGTCTAATCCCTGCTCTAGCCAGTAAAAGCTTTTAGGAAAAGATATCTGACAAAAAAGAAAGCACCAAATCTTAGCATTAGAAGAAATCTGATACAAAATTCCCTGTAACAGGCCATCTACTGCTCACACCCACTGCTCCTTAGACAGGAAACCTCTTAAAAGACCTCTGCCAGTTCTGACTCTTTGAGGCTCCTTACATGTACATAGACGTGTGTGAAGCAGAGAAGAGAGGAATGTCAGAGTGTAGCTTTCTCTCTACTGGTGGCTGCAGACAGACCCAATACTCAGAGCAGGAGATAACATCGGGCCCGATTTACATCAAAGCTGCTGCTGCTGCTGCTTCACAAAGTAAAAAACCAGCCAGAATCCATATCAGTTATTTAGTTCTCAGCTGTAGGTACAGCAAAAAGCAGCATTCAGATCAAGGATATTTGTGTCCTGAGAACACTCTGTATGTAGGTACTTACTGTTGCATTTTGTGATCTCCTGTTACGCACAGGGTCCTCGGTCTTATTGCTGGTAACAGGTGTATTTACAGGCTTCTGCACCTTCCTTCCACATTTTGATCATGTTACTGCACAACCTCTAAACCTCCCTGAGGTTCTTAAGCACTGGAAAAGACCTAGTCCCACTCAGGGGTAGAAGACAGTGAACATCCCACATCTGTTTATGTTACAGCAGTGATGCTACTTCGCTAATACTAAGCCTCAAGTAGAGGAAGGTTGCAGGACCATTGCACTGGATGTGTTTCCCCTCACATGTGACATTTTCTGAATTCATGCTAAGGTGATCTGTACTTCCCTGTGCCTTCACTGTTGTTGTAACATTTATGCTAATTTTTCTAGGCCATAAAGGGAGAGTACAACTTTCTCCTTTTCCACAAAAAAAAAAAAAAAAAAAAAAAAAAAAAAAAAAAAGAAAAAAAAAAGAAGGTTTTCTTGGTTCATTTCCATAAAGCCCAATGCATTATGCATTATCTCATTCAAAGGTAAATAGTGGATACACACATGGATGAAAGATTAAATCCTGGAAATTCTAAACAATTGGCAGGAGGCATAACCATGGCAAATTGATTCTGTTCTCCCTCTGCAAAAAAAAAATAAATGAAAGAATATTTGTACATTTTTAAAACTACATGTAAAATTTAAAAACATTTCTTCAATTTTTTTTTTCTTATGAAAGTACATAGCAATTATTGGAAAGTTCATTGAGTTCCAAAGATTATTTTAGCACAAAATGTCTGGTAACCTTGTTCATTGCTCATCTACAGCATAAGGGCCTAAGTACCTGAATAACAATGCTTGCATCTCTCAGAGCAATGAGGTGCAGAGGCAAACAGAGCCAAACAGAGCAGCATAAAGAAAAGAAGAAAAATCTTTAAAGAAAATCATATTGCCCCAAAGAAAATATGTTAATTTAAATATGTAGGTGGTCTTGCTTGATTGGTTGGGTTTATGTCAACCCTGACCCTACAGCAACCCCAGTCTTGCTGATCAAAGGGATTATGTTAAGGCTGAGAGCTGAGTTTGTGGTCAGTAAGACTTTGCCATTGCACTGTGTATTGCCTCTCCTAGAACTGTAGTTTGGTATCTGAGGGCATCAGTGAGGAGTCTTACTGTCCTTACTGACCTTCATTTGGACACAAAGCAGCTTGAGGTGTTGATATACAACTGATCACAGAAGCTTTTGTTTTCTGGCCTGTGTCCCAGCCTGGCAGGGGAAAAGCAGTTAGTGACAGCATCATTCTCAGAGCTGGTAGGGGGCTGTGAGCACACCAGGTGTCATTGCTGCTGTACCTGTGCAGATCTGATGCCAAGTTGATCAAGCACACAGCTTCAGCAAATCTCTGCTCCTTCTCTACCTGGAACATTTAGTGCACCCAGTGCACAGAACTAAGAGCAGGCATGATAAAGAAAACTTTGCTGCCTCTGTCTATGTTGGCCAGTACAGTAGCAACTCTATTTTATGGCCACTGGGGCCAGACAAGCCTCTTTTTTCTATCCCTGTTCATTCCTTATTATGCCTGACTGTACAACAGCACGTGTGTGTGTGTGCAGGTGTAGATATGAGCTCATGTTGGCTGAAGGGGAGTGAGTCTGTCAGAACAAACATGCAGCCTCCATGCCAGCCTTCACATCCATCATCCTTTGTTAAGGACCACTTGGCTTTCCTGCAGGCAGGTGTGTGCTCTTGCACGGTGGCTTGGACATCTGCAATCTGATTTACTCTGCATCTCACCTGATGAAGTCTCTCCCCTCCCTAAAATTAAGGATCTAGGAAACAGTGTGTTCCCTAAAATAAAGCATACATGAAGTGGTGTGACATTCAGAACAAGTTCTAGGTAAAGGATCAGGATGGGTTTGTTATGTAGGCGAAGACCAACAGAAACTGTCCCATGCTCACCTCCACTTTTTTTACTGAGTCTTAACCCATTTCCAGACAACCATCAGTGCTTGCTCTCTCCTATGCTCTCCCATGCTGTCCCACAGCCAGGGTGACACCTGTGCTCTTCTCTTCTGTGTATCACACTTCTGTGACACTGCTGATGCATTCAACAAGCAGATGTACAGAGACATGGCTCTCCAGAGAGCCCATAAACTGATTTGGCGGTGTTACCCTAGAAGGAATACTCAAGTCCTGTCCAGGCAGGCAGGCAATCAAATACACATCACTATAATGCCACTATTAATGAAACATTACCTCTACTGAGAATGGAATCTAACTGTACCCCAAGGCCTTTGGAAGTGCCTGAAGAGGACATATAATTCCCCTATTCCCCTTTAACAACACAGAAAACTGGCCAGTTGCATGACCTGGTGCTGCAAGATTTGAGTAACATCTCTACTGCTTCATCCCACCTCTGTGTAGCAGATAATGAACCAAAACTCACAACCTCAGTTTTCCCTCTTGTTGAGATTACCAGTCTATCCTCCAGCAGTCTATCCTCCCAAGCAGGAAGGAGAAGTGTATCTGCAATTACATTCCTTCAGAAGAAGAGGGGAAGGGCAGGGTGGAGTAACAGCCACCAGCTGACACAGCTTGACAGCACAGGCATACTTGCTCATGACAAGGCTCAAGATGCTGTCTGCTCCTTGAAAGTTTCCTGGTTTACTCATTCCCAGGCCCATCCTCAGCCCCACAAACACACACACACACACACAGTGACCTACTCATCTCTCAAGAGAAGATTGGAAGGACAGGATGCTAGGGAAACAGCCTGCAAGTTGCTTGACATTTGGGTTTGTTTCTGCAGGTGGGTTTTCTGTGATAACAGAGCACCTCAATACCCAGATTTTGACTCCTGTCAGTTCTTATTGTCTGTTGGACATGGCCACCATTAGACACAGTTCTGAGCTCAATAAAGAAGGTAAGAGAAGTAAAGAACCCTTTTTCCTCTGCTTCTTTTCTCAGTCTTAGAGGTGCTGGTAGAGCCTCACACAGCCTCTTTGAACTCTTACACAGAGTCTGAACCTTCTCAGGCTTTTAGCATCTGGTCAGAATGGGGACATTGGTCACATCCCAGCAAATAGAGTTGTCTCTGTCCCTCACAGGTTTTCCTGTACACCACTACAGTTGTGTCAGGACTCAAAGCAGTCCCACCAGCGTTCAGGTTTCATCTGCCATTATGGGTGCATTTCATTACTCCCTCAAAATGTTTTTCTCTTACCAAGATTTCACATTGCCAGATAAATTTCCTCACTCCCTGCAAGCAACAGAGATTCCTTGTCTCCCAACTATTGGCTATAAAGCAGCAGAGAGGTGGGGTCTGTCCAGTTGTTTTATTGTCACTATGTTCACGAGAATGGGTTTTTTTTAGTCAGTATTCTTCTCATTGAAAAATGCTTTTTCCGTTGTCCTGAAACGATTGTTGAATTCAGTGTGGACTTACCAAATTGCTTTCCTGGAAAAAAAATGTCAGGATTATATTCACAAAGCTGGGAGGAAGACAGCCACTTTTTATTCACTCCTAAAGGATGTGGGAGTCCTGGGTTTAATTTCCTCATCTGCCTGGGGGAACTTGAACCAGCATCACTTACCTCTCAGGAGAATACCATAAGGTTGTGCTGTGCTGCATACTAAGATGGGTTGTTCTCACTCTGCTGTTGGTGTGTCCTGGTCTGCAAGAAGGTCTTTCTAGATCCTCACTTGAGACTCTCACGTGGAAATGGTTCATCTGGCTTCCCCAAGCTGTACTAATGAGTACTGAACTATTAAGGAACATGAAAGTGCTGGCAAAAGATTACATCCACCAGGATCCCCTGTGACACTCTCCCGAGAAATCAGAAGGGCAGAAACAGCAGCAGCAAGACAGCATTGCATGTCCTGCACAAGCACTGCATCAGGCAAAGTCGTATACTAAAGCTCATAAGGTAAAAAAACATAGCTCAGTCTGCTGAAGAAAATTACTTGTACAGTCAGCACAAGTTAAAGATAGAAAGACCAAATTATTTCAAATAGAAAGTCTTCATATCACACAAATACTGTTTTGAGGCCAGGGATGATATACAAGATCAATACCAAAACCAATGGACCGAAACAGGTGTGTCAGGAGCTAAACCTAATTAGTGGCTACTGGAATGTTCATCATCCTCTAGGGACATCCATAGGACAGGTGGACAGAAAGTAAAAATCAGACAGTTGTCATTGCCAGCTTTGAGACCTAACTTAACACTGTGACACTGTTGGCACTTAGTTACCTGGTCTGACCAGACCTTCTGGCCAGTTTCCCGCCAGAAGACACACATATGTCATTGCTAGCTCCACCAACTTCAGCTCAGTCCTGGAAACCCACTTGGAACATGAGATTTAGGGTCCTCGTATGACCAATTTCTTAGTTGCTTTGTCGTTTCATCACATGCTTCTCTCCTTATTTTCTCTCCTTCACCTTTTATTTCAACAAACCAGCCTAGACTGGAAGGGTGTGGGTTGTGCAACCCAGCTGTGAACAGTGGCAGTCAGGGAGACTCCTAAAAGCAGTGCCCAAAAGAGACAGACACTGGTACAAATTTCCTAGATCTTGGAGGGGCTGAGGCCATGTTTTGTGCTTGTCCTTTTCCAGCTGCAAGTAAAAGTCAACATCAGAAAAGGAAGTCATATGTTCTGTCTTTGCTGTCCTTTCCTCTTGTGCATATGTGTGTCTTCAAGTGAGCAGAGACCAAAATGAGTAGTAACAGCAGATCCAGTCTATCTCAATGAGTGTCTCTCTTTACCCAAGAACAGTTTCTGCTGCTATGAACTTAAATAAAGGGAAGAAAGATTGCCGTAAAACATGTCGACAGCTAAGAGAAGAGGAATAATGGATGCTTTTAAAAAGGAAAATCTTGCTTAATACTTTATTTTTCAAGTGCTTAAACTGTTTTTCCTCCTTTTTGTGTATATTTAATTAAAGGTTAAAAGACTTCTACTGGTGATTGTTTGCCATGGTAACCAAGTAGGCTGAGGTCTCTGAATTCAAAACCCAAAACCTTTTTAAGTGTTTAATGTTGCACAGTGTCAGGGTCATGTTAGCATCTTTGACTCCCTGAGCCTCCTTGTTCCCCCGAGGTGAACGCGGTTGTGCCCCAATGGCCAGGCCTCCAGACAAGAGTGGGACAGACATCTCACCTCCACACTCCCCCTTTGAATCTAACCCCTTCCTCTCGCTTCTCCTGTGGGGGCTTGAATGTTTGACTTTGAATTAAAGACAATTTTCGTTTTGAAACTAAGCTTTTTTTTTTTTCCATTTTTTTTGCAGTTTGTCAGTGAGGGAAACAAAACCTAACCAAACTCCTCTGATCCTACTGAGCTGATGTTTTCTTTACTGCTGTTGAACCAACATGCATTTATTCATACCTTGCTGCTATTTTTAAGAGTGGGGCCCACCTCTATGTTATTCAGAGGCACCACTAAAACTTCAGCAGCAGAATACAATCATCAATATTTTTTAGCATTTTTAAGAGAAATGACTGGCAGAGTCATT
Source organism: Manacus candei (assembly GCF_025592945.1). NCBI lineage: Eukaryota > Metazoa > Chordata > Aves > Passeriformes > Pipridae > Manacus > Manacus candei. The sequence continues at coordinate 2,413,115 of NW_026138131.1, forward strand.
TTTGCAGTGAGTGCTGTCTGTATCAATGCACGTGTGTGTCTCTACATTAGTCACTTCAGCTACTAGAATGACTTGCAATTAAGATTGCAGCAGTACCTGAAATGTCACATTGCTTGTCTCTGTTCTGAAAGGGCCACTGTCTAACCAGGTAAGGCAGAGAAAGACATACAAGGGCATGACCAGACTTATCCCTGTAACCACATTATAAAGGGTGAAAATGCTACCACACCTAGTAGAGAAATGTCTTGCAGCTGATGCAGAGTCACTGCATGTGCGGGCTCTCAGTCTGTTGTACTGCAAAGTAAGATGTGTTTCAGACATGGAAAAAACTAACCTATTTCACTTTGTGTTTGCAATAGACCAGGAGTACGTGTCCATACAGTTCTCACGTCTTTCCCGGGAGATATCTGAGCCATCCCCAGCCACAGTGGCATACATTCCTTAGGTTACTGTGGCATGACACACAGCACCATCAGAACACAGGCTGAGTTTGAATGAGATGCAAGCAAGGCAATTAGCACAGGAATACCCACATGGCTGATGTGTTGCATCAGTTTTGCCTGTAGACAGAGGCTGGTGCTATATTCATCCCAGAGTCAAACACGAGGCTGGGACCTGCCCCTTCAGCAGGATGTGGGCAGGTGGCCACTGCCTTGGTGTCCGGGAGTTCCACACTGCCTTCAGAGCAGGTCTTTATGAATCACAGACCACGGCACCAATGCTTCCCCTCACTTTGCCTCTCCTGTACATCCTCCATTGCTTTTTCATCAGTAGTACAGCCCCAGTCTTTGTTTCCAGGGCCATTTCCTTCATTCTGCATAAATTAACAATTCAATCTGTTCCTGTAAGCAGATAAATCAATGAAATTAGGAAAGAACAATGCACCTATAACAGAATGTTGGGATGGTTATACAGTATATGCTGCCATTCAACTTTCCCCTCATGCTCTCCTAAACCAACTAACATAGTTGGTGAAGCAGTGGCACAAAAACCCAAACACATGTGTTTGTTCACAAGACTCACTCACTTCAATCAGCAGCTTAAAACAAAATTAAAAACAAGTTTCTCCAGGAGAAGAAAAGGTAGTGAGTTTATGTTTGCCTTTATCCTTTCCTCTTCAAAGTTCTTCTGTTTCATAAATTACTCTCACCACAAATGTTCTCATATTAAAGGCAGAGAAAAGAACAAGATTATCTGCTTTGAATATCAGCAGACAGACTAATTTGGATAGATTCTCATCTGCCAGATGCTGGAAAAGCTTCTTTCTCTGAAACTATGTTGAAGTACCCAAGCCAAAGGTTTGGACTTTTTTTTTGAAAGGAGTGCTTGCAGTGACTTATATGCTAGTTCAGGCTGCCATGTTGGTTTTGGATGAGACACAAGCCTCTTTTAAATGTTTTTTTCCGAGGAAGAAAAATTGTCTTGTCAGTTCCCTGAAGTCCTGCTCTGCAGGGCTCTATGGACAGCTTTTTTTTTTTTTTCCTTTTAACAGTTCTCTAATTGCTATCTTTCCTAAGCCTTTTAATTTGTATGTCATAGGATAAAGTTTTCTGAGGTTTGCAGAAGTCCTTATTGAATGTCAGCGGTACTGCATGAAAACACCTGACTAAGTAGGAACCATCTAACCCTTGGGAGTTATTGACTGCTGCCTCCAAGGACGTAATTAACAAGTGGCAGAACTTGCCACGTGGGTCATGTTTTACAAGATCCCACAGTATCGGTATTGATTATGATTTGATTAGATTAGGTTGATGGTAAACTCTTATTTAAGTTATGAGGTTTTCAGGCAAATAGTGAATATACTGTCATGAACACCACCAATCACATTTTGAACACAAAAAAACCCTTTAAAATTATAGTTATAATCATTATATATGCAATACCTTGAGGCAAGTATATATGCAAGAGGCTGAGCCTGACAGAGAAAAGCTGTATTCTTGTATTTAACACCTTACAAGCTAAAGGCACAAATGAGTTCAACACTCTAAGAGGCAATTTTACATTAGAAAGAACAGCTTATGGAAACCTCTGTTCTGTGCATGCCTGCAAGCTAATGGCACATTTATGGAAGACGGCAGCAAATACAGCTGGGTTGGCATACCGTGTGTTATTGCTTTGACACTGATTCTAAGGAGACTTTCATAAACTTGTACAAGGGGGAATGTCATTTTTCAGTCCCTCAAAATACGTAGGTGTTTCTTCAAATCCTAAAAATTTCACGCAGCTGTCAGAAAATTTCTGTTTTATTGAGCAAAGACAGAAGAAGCCAAGGGAGTTTTGCTGCCCAAGCCAGGATGTCTGCTGCCCTTTAGATGTGCCAGAGCACCCGAGACATCTGCACACATCTGCAGACATGACAGAGGACCTAACACAGACCACGACTTTATAAAGCTGCAGCTGAAGGGAATCCTGAAATATCTCATATATCTCCTGTTGCCTAAGGTCAGGCAGCTAAATCTCACTCATTTTTTATTTTCATGTGCCACTTGAATTTTCTAATGTCTTCTGACCCTTTTTTTCCTCCTTTCATGTCTTATTCTTACTTTTCTTAGTAACAAACTCAGATAAATAAGTTACTTACTTATTTGCTTAAATAGTTCTTAATTCCTTATTAACAGCCTTCCAGTATCTGAAGGGGGCTTACAAGAGGGCCAGAGAGGCACTTTCCACAAGAGCATGTAGTAATAGGACAACAGGGAACGGCCTTAAACTGAAGAAGGGTAGGTTTAGATTACATATTAAGAAGAAATTCTTGATTGTGAGGGTAGTGAGGCACTGGAACAGGTTGCCCAGAGAGGTTGTGGATTCCCCACAGGTGTTCAAGATCAGTCTGAATGGGGTTCCAAGTAACCTGGTCTCATGAGAGGTGTCCCTGCCCCTCTAGATGGAACTAGATGATCTTTAAGGTTCCTTCCAACTCAAGCCATTCTGTGATGCTATGATTCTATAAAGTGGGAAAAGTCTAAAAGAAAGAGAGATAAATAAGAAGATAAAAAAATAAATAGGAAAAAAAAGGAACATTTCTTAATTTTAAAAAGTCCAAACAAAAGGAATCTGAACTGTAGAAATATTTAGAACAGAACATTTTCCTTGGTTTAAACTGACTTGTCGTTTCATCTGATCCATTCTGTCTCCTAATGCCTGAAAACTCTCCACCTCATCTATGAATGCTCTTTTCCCAAGTATAAGTAACTGGCAGATGGATTCAGACTTGTTGTGCCACAAGCGATCAGATGGTGGAAACAGTTCAGTGAAGCTTCCCACAATGTCAGCCCAAGTTAGAGCTTCCTGCATGGTCTGGAAAAAAAGTTAGAGAGCCGTGAATGGTGATCCTATTGCTGACCTTCAGATTGGCCTCAGTTGCCCAACTTCATCCTCTCTGGGATAGCAGGAAAGTGAAATGAAGCCCAGTGCAGTGTCATGAAGATTCATGTCAACTCTATTATAAGTACAAGTCCTCTGAGCTGCCTGTAAGAATTATTTCAAAACGTCATCTGAGAGAAGAGCTGGTTTTACTGGCAAATGAGCATAGGAAATGAGAGTAGAAATTGCCCTTCTAGCAGGGAAGACTGCAGATCTTCAGACTGTGAAGTCTGTGGGTGTTTGTGTGTATGTGTGCAGAAGGGGAAGAAGCAATAATTTACTGCTTTCAAAAAAGCACCAGATGGATCTAACTCCCTTGATGTTGGAAGCATTTGGTCCTAGAGTTGTTGATTTGACTCAAGTCCCTCTTTTCAGGATGTAATGAGATGGTTTGGCCCCAGCCAGAACTACCCCTGGATGCAGCTCATCCAGCAGGGCTCATGGGCTGAGGATCTGGGGCTTTGCACCGGCCAAGGCTTGTGTGCCTCCTCCTAGAAAGGCTCAAAGAGAAGTTACCAAACTGCCTTGAGAAGTCAGACCATGGAAAAAGAAAGAAACTGGACTCCCACAAGCCTTTCAAACCTAGGCACATCCTGAAAACATGACAGGCTCCAGAAATCAGATATATGCAGTTCACTCAGGGACGGAAATCTGCATTACGAAACTCCTGTTGTTGCCTTCATATTACAACACCTTTAATTTCTTTTTTCCTCCGAAGTTTTATCTTCTCCTGGGCACAAGCTACTGCCAAGTCTCAGGTGCTCCACCATTAGGGTTGCCTAGCTTTGACTCAACATCATTACTCTGATAAACCTGACACTGGGGACTCTGCTCTACCCTTCAGGCAAACATGTAATAGCCCTCTGTTTGCTTCATGGTTGGCAACTGAAATGGGAGAGTCTGACAAAGAAAGGATCTGTGGCCCTGGTTAAGATAACAGGCCAACTGTCAAGGGCAGTCTGGTGACCTCATCAGCTTTGAAGATCTGGGCAGGGAGTTTTGCACTCGTCCCTGTGACCATCACCTTCCTCGCTCAACCCTCCTGTTGTCTTGCAGACACATGGATCCAGCCAGAGCAGAGCAGGCAGCTGTATTTCTTCTGCAGCACTGAAATTTTCAGCCAATGTGGCCTGTTGGGGCAGCAGTAATTCCCCCTCTGCCAGTACCCTCTCATGCTGTGTGCAGCCTGGGATGGAGCAGGGGAAACCCAGACCCAGCTGTGCCATGATCTGTGCAGCTGCAGCCAGCCACAGACTGCTGCTGCTGCTCAGGAGCAAGGAAAAATGGCACAGCCACTCTTCATCAGCATCTTTGTGGGGCAGACCATAATCCTCCACACATGTTTTACCAGGCAAATTATCAAAGCAGAGCTGTGAGTGTCAGCAAAGATCCTCCAGTATCCTTGGGTGACAATGTTCTGTTGTTTTCACAGTCTCTACTCGAGCCAAGTTTACAAAAGCAGGCAGAAAGCAGTCCAAGAGTGAGCACAAGAGAAACACATAAATCAGAGGGTACAGATGGATTCTCTCTTGCTCAACTCTGCTGCAGCCAGCAGACTGATGAGAAGGCAGTGTACCTCCACTGCTACCACTCCCCAAGAAGTCTCTTCTCTCCACTTCCAATATACTTCCAATCCCCTCAACACCACTTTTCATCCCTGACAGCAGTAGGATCCTCCTTCTCTTCCACTGCAGTCTCTTTGACTGCAACAAAAAGGCTGGGACCCAGCCCCACCACAGAGACCTGCTTCAGTCAGGGCAAGGCATCCATGTGCCAACCACACAAATTCACACTGGAGCAGTTTGAGAGGTTATATTAATGCAGGCAGCTGTGCATTGTCCCTGGGACCTCTCCTTTCATGCTCACTGAGTCTTTGCTGCAGCATCTCACAGCCAAGGTGCTAATCTGTGCTGGAGAGCAAGAACCAGCCACAACTCCCTCGCAGCCGCTCACCTGCAGAGGCGATGCCCTCCAGCAGCACGCCAAGGAGTGTGCTCTCAGAAATCATCCCAGCGTGACCTGACAGGGCCTTATGAGCCCTTGGCCTGAGCAGCCCTGCACGGGCTGGCTGGTCATGAGATGGCCACCAGCAGAGCCACCATGGCCTTCTTGACATGGAAGTGTTCTGGAAAGAGGGGTTGTCACCATGCTGTAAACTCCTCATGGCACAACGTATCTTTCATCCCCCTGACAGCACAGAGCATGACAGAGGGGAGCAGGGGGACAGCACCTAACTGATCCCTTCTGACACTCCCCAAACATAAATGTTTATTAATAACACAATGAGGAGCGCCAAAAAAGAGCAGACCCTGTGAAACAGTGCAAGTTACCTGCCAACTGATCCCTAGCAGCAGCAACAATAAACATGGTACGAGCAGAAATTATCAAAGACAACTTGGGAGGAAACCACAAGAAATGGCAGTTGAGCCTTATTAGTGCTATAAATCATAGAACTGGTTTCAGTTCCTGCAGCTCCTCACAAGCCGTGTGACGCTGCCTCTTGCACAGCAAGCAATAGGGGTCTGCACAGCCTGGAGGCACAAAACAAAGCAGGCGGGGAAAAGCACCGCTTTTTACCAAAGTAATTCTTAATTTAATTGTAAATCAAAGGCAGGGGGGTTCTGTTGCTGTCTGTGAGGGATGAAGAGCAGAGGGAGATGTATGAGGTGGGGGAAACACGGACTTTCTAGGATTTGGAAACTTCTGTAAGTGCGTGTTTCAGGCAGACATTCTCACAAGGCTATCTGCTTGCTTGTTTATTTTTTTCATTTGAAGATTTGCTGCCTCCATGCTCTGTGTTTGTCTGGTTGTCCTTAAGCCCATTGTACATCTTGAGCTTTTTTTCTCCAAGGGTGATTTTGACAACTAGAGCTACAGTATTTGATTCCTCCTCTGATTTTTCTCTGAAGTGGAGGGGCAGAGGGAAGGGTTAGTCCACCTCACCTCTAATTTTCATTTTTTACATTTAACCATGTCTGAAGCTTCTTGAAGCACATGATTGGGTTTTTTACCTGGAACCCTCCCATCCCCAGCCACTGACTTACATCATTGATTATCCTTCTTTTCCTCTGTAGAAAATTCATTCTATACTGAATTCTCTGAGCAGAACTTTAGACTCACTAATAACCACTGCTATCTACTTTGTTCAGGGAAGCAAGGAACCTAGGAATTCATAATAATCATTACTTATTTTTAGTATTATTTAAGAGCCAGTAATGTGCTCAGCACAGTAAGGGACCAAGCGTGGAGACAGACATGGTCTCTAGACAAACGCTTTTGCCCTAGAAATACCCACCACTAGGGAAAATTCTGGCTCCCAGGAGTAGCTCCAGAGCCTTTAAAGGAAGTCCCCAACCCAGAGCGAAGTGTCAAGCATTAGATTTTGTTTTTAAAGCACGCCTAAACCACAGCACCCTGATCATTATGTGATTCCTCATGTACTACTGAATGTCAAGCAGTACCTAGTAAAGACATAAGCCTGGCGGGTAGCACAGTGTGGGGCAGCAAAACAAACGACAAAGGCTCAGACCAGAGTGCTCTAAGAAGTTCAAAGGAGGAACAAGTAAAGTTCTGTGTCTTATGGGTTTGCTTTAAGTTTGAATTATTGATTATCTTCCCCTGGTCAGTAAAAAGACAAGAGTCACACAAGTCCAATTGCTTTTGTTCTCAGAAACCAGTCCTTAAACATCTCACATGAAATGTAGTACAAGCCTTCACATCCTCAGGCACAGGCAAGATGAAGGGATTGTATCCAGGTCTGGACATTAGGAGAGGAAACATCACCAGGATGGTGAAGTCTGCTTACAATTCATCCATGCAGGCATTGCAATACACTCTGGTTTGCTTGTGTCCTCTGCACACCTGAAATGCCTAATAAATAAGGAACCATTGGTAGAAAAATTATAAGACAGCACTTTTGTCCTGACTTATGTTTCTTCCCTGCAGCAGCGCTGAGCTTTTGGGACAGATTCTCTCAACCAACTGAGCTGTGCTTTGCAATAGCACAATCTCAGAGGAAGTTGCTATCAGCCTGCCACACAAGCCCTGTTTGGTCCTTGATGCAACCACTTCAGCTAGAGACATCTTAAAAAGGCTAAAACAACCCACTCTTCCAGTCAGACAGGGAAAACCTAAGTTCTGTACTGCCAGCATCTACCCAGAGGGAAAAGGCAGAGCCCAGATGGATCATTTCCAGACCACAGGTACCATGCACAGCTGGGGCAGAAGCACGAGGCGGGTTGTTCACACTTCTGAGTGTTAAGAGACCAGCAGCAAATGGTTCATGTCAACACACTTCTCTGCATTCACTGAGCTGCAGGAGCTGGTTTGGTCTGTAGGTTTGTGTGAGGCCAAGGAGAGACAGATTTGCAGCCTGGCCCTGGCAGGGGATGGCAGCTGACTCTCCAGCTTGGTGATCAGAGACTACACCACCCCCTCCCAGAGGAAGCAGTCCTGGCCTCTCCTACCTCTTTCCACTAGTTCTCACCCTGAGGTCATCTTCATCTTTGGCTTCACAAGAACTGATCCCTCAGAGACACTTTTTTTCTTGGTGAATTTTTAATCCAGATTAATTCCTTCATTCAGGTCACTGTGTGGCCTCACGTGCTTTTGCATCCAGCAAGTGAGTGAGCTCTGGGAAACAAGACCAGACAGCCAGCAGGAGAGTTTTCTGCTTACTACAGCAACTGCTTGTTGCCACTGTGACTTTTGGGTTTTGTTTAGGCTTTTCAGAGGGGACCTCTCAATTATAGGACAGAACATTCAAGTTCTGGCTCTCTGCTTATGGCTCCAACACATTCACAGTGATCTTGTTCTCCTAAGTAAGAAAAACTCGAGTGAATCTTTCTGACAGACATGGACCAACCACAGGCTCTCCTAACATGCTTCTGTGTTCTGGACAACCTCATAAAACTTTTAGGGTATAAAGTATGAACTCCTTAGTCGTGTTGGGAACGCACTTTATGTTGATTCTGGTGGTTTGTCAAATTTCTGGGTGTAAAGTTAATCTATCTCATTGCCTGAAGTTCAAGATAGCCTGGACTTCTTGTACTTTTGCTGTAGGACAGCCTACAGCAGTACAGCAGGTACTGAAACATTTTGTGTGGGGCTCCTATTGCTGATGACTGGCAAAGCAAAGTGTAATAGGACACTTGGCTTTGTTCTGACTCAGCCTGGTTGATCTTTTGTGTGCAACCACTGTTTCAGCACCAGCTATATATGTCTGCTTGAAATGAGTGTGAAGCTCAGGCTTGATCAGTCCTTATCTTGCTCAGGGAACAGGGTTTGTGCAGTTTCTGAAAATAAGTACATCACACCAAGAAGTTACCCAAAACCACATCACTTTCTTCTCATTAACGAAATCATGAAACCCCAAAATTTATATGTTTCTTCCAACATCACCTTCTGATCCCTGCAGTACTGAATCGGGAGCCTGGAGGCAGCACTGTGCCAAGTCAGCTGCCAACCTGCAAAGGCATTCCAGCAGAGTGAGCACCCAGGAGCTGTGTGTGGTTTTGCAGGGGTCAGGGAACCTGTGATGCAGACAGCCATTGCAAGAAGCTGCTGCTCCTCACCTGTTCTGCTGCACAGCAAGGGAAGTCTCCCTTAAGGATGGAGGAAGCTGCTCCTTTCCCTCCCACATGACGCTGCCACTTGCCATGTCTCTGGTGTGGGTGGGGGGTTGGTGTGTCATCTCATCACACAACTACTTTAATCTGCCAAGACTTGCATCACTTATATGAGGATGAGTCAGACCACAGGAAGTGAGGAGAGGCATATGCATGTGAAAGAGGAGGGGTTGGACCCTCTTAGATAGGATGGTTGCTGTAAAGGAAGGATTGAGATGTAGCCCTGGACCAAGCAGACATCCGATAATAGTCTCAACATCTCTTCCATTTTCCAGGCAGTAAAATCAAAATATCCACTGCACTAAGGATATTATTAAAGAATTAACCTGTAAGGGGCTCCAGGAACTTACTTCAAACTTTCAGGCCTTTCTCCTCAATCTCATCAGCACTGAAAAATAAAAAAGAAAGAAGAACAGAATGTTTTATTTAAAGAGCACAAACTAAGTTAAGGGTCTGGTATCCTGGGTTTGTAGCTGTGATGCTGGCTAGGGTTTTGGCACATCACTGACACATTCGGAACTCTATTTCCCAACTCCAAATGTGCAGTGTTTGACCAAGGATATGAAATGCCTGAGACAGACCCTATTTATGTATGATGCCAGTCATCTTGCCAGATCCAAACAAAACTGATTCCAACATCAGGTTGAGGTACTGCAAATGGAAATGGCCTTGACATAGGATGATGAGCATGATCTGCCTTGTTTTGATAACACTTCTGTCTCTGGTAGCTGCCTTCACTGACCATAGCCTTTGCCCTCTGCTGGAAGTTTTCTCCCCTCAGGCTGTCCCCAGCTCCTCCATGCCATACCGACCCAGCTTCCTACTTAAAAGTGCCAGACTCCATTTCTGCTGTCCTGGCTCCCTCCATCACTGCATTCCCTTCTGAAGTGTCACCAGGCTCCAGATTTCGATACAGCTCTATTACAGGGAATCAGTGTCTGATTAGACCCTCCAAATAGCATTAGCTTCCCACCCCTCTCATTACTCAGAGCTATTCTGAAGACAATAGATGATCAGATGTGCCCAGGGAAACAGCTGGGGTAAGCACAGGGATAGAAAAGCTAACTTAGGAGAAAAGGCACTCAGAGGGAAAAACAGTGAACCGCACTTTCAAGTTTTGCCAGCATAGCAAAGAGTGTGGGAACAAATTACAACATCAGTGAGATACCTCTGGCAATGAAAGCCCCAGTTTCTTTAGGAAACTGGTGTAAGTTATACCGGCAAAAGCTGTATCTCCAGTAGGAGTTTGTCAGAAAATCCTTCCCAGGGTAGGCAGAGCCAGCAATATTAAAAGGCAATAATATAGCCCAGCTGTAGGAAGCCTGTTTTCATGGGGAGAAATATTTTCCTGTGACAAGTCTCAAGCAGTTAAGCTCCAGAGAGCTTCACAGTACAGGCAGAAGCTTTGTACATTTTCTATATGAATATGTATTTAATTATGACTCCAATGCAGAACATATTAACATAAATAAAGAGGAGAAATAGAAAGCAGGAAAGGAGGGAGGGGAAGGTCTGTTTTTCACCTGTCTCCACTGGCAGCAGCCCTGGCTCACCGTCATTCTACGGAGGACACGGAGCCCTGCTTGGACATTACAGCTTGCCCATCTGCTCCCAGCAGGTAGGATCAACCTCCTCCGCCCTGTGGGTCTTGCTTGGGAATTAGTATACGTAGAATAATGGTCAGACAACCACAAACCAGTGTGATAAAGAGATATAATACGTTGAGGGGCAGAGGAAGAAGAGACCGGTTGTTGGGGGATTTAATAAAGCCATCTGCAGAACCACAGGCCCTGAGAAGAAGAAAAGTTAGCCACAGGAAACCCTCTGTCCCCACATTTTCCAGAGCATTTACATCAGGGGAGGCACCCTTCCAGGCCGTCAGAGCTTTCTTCTGACTGCAAGTGACTGCCACAGGCTCAGTGTCTGAGGGTGAAGTAGGTCTCTCTCCCTGATCCCAGCCCTCCAAACCTGTGACTCCAATACGGCCCCAACACCAGACTGCCTTTCAGGGACCTGCCCTTACACAGTAGCTTCCCACTGGTATATTAACCCTCCACCTCTTTTGTTACTCATGGGCAAGGGAGACAGCACACATCGCTGTCTCAGCTCTCCTCCCTTTCCCCCTTCCCCTGACTGGGACACAGCCCTTCCCACAACGAGAGCACTTTTTGTTGCCAAATGATGACAGGCAAAAGAATAAATGAACAATAATGGTGGTGCAGGGGAAGGAAAGCTTTGCCTGAAGACAAAGACAGAAAGCTCCCCACTCCTCTGCTCCTCAGCCCTGCAGGACTGACCCTTTACATGGGCAGGAAGATCACACTCCCTTACCCAGTACATGCTAATGACCTATAGCCCATCAGTGCTCTGAAATAAATAAATCATGTACCTTGCAGAGCACAGCACAGGGTTCCCTGACTGCTCTCGACCACAGATAAAGACCTCACATCCTCACAGTTATTTTTTTGTTCTTTAAAACAGGGGCCTTAGCTAGAGGTTGAACATTCTTTTTTTTCTATACCAGCACTCTCACATGCCTGTCTTCGAGTGAGTTCACAGTGACATCCTCAAGGATATGATGAACTTGCAAAAAATGCAATACTGTTTGATCCTTCATTACCATGCCTCAAAAATGCTTTCTGAGGGAAACATAAATTCAAATCATTGATGGAAATCCCTCCCCTTTGTTTGCACTAAAGGTGTTTTGCAATCCAGTCCCAACACCTCTAGCAGCAGCTGAATTCTACCTCAACACTAAGAGGCCAAGCAGAAACCAGCTGTGCCCAGCTTGTTTCTAGGAAGCACCTTCACATGAAACTCTGCTCAAAGCAGGCCAAAATCAAACATTTCTTTCAATCCATGTGGCTACCTGGTACCCCATCTACTGTAAAGGTATGCTGTTGCCAGTGAAGTTCTTGGGGTTAATACTGAAAGGACTTTTTCCTTTTTTTTTTTAGGAAAAAAAATCCATACTGTAGGTGGGGTAGAAAGTTTTAGCCTCTTCTGGTCAAGGCTGGGTGATCCTGGTGCCTACACTCAGGGCTGCTTCAACAAGTGCTGAGCTGTTTAATTATTGACAAAGAAAAAAATCCTCTAACCAAGCTATACTTCATTTCATGAAATAAAAACAACTCTATCCAAACTGGCAGAGCCTGAAACTTTTGCTTCTTTGTATTTTTAACACCAGTGCACATAAAGAAAATATAAGGCCCAGCCTGAATTGTTGCAATGAGTGCTCAATATTCTCTTTGCATAAACCTAACAAATCAATGCCTGCTTTAAAAATGTCACTGCACATCTGTGTTTGGTGTGTGTCGCTGCAAAGTGGGGCAGGAGAAGGGGGAACGTGAAAAGTAGAGATCCTGCAAGCTATTTACCTCTCTGCTGAATAATTTCCCTGGCACTTGCTGCAAAGCAGGGGTAAGCCTTGAACTCCTGATGCAGGACGGTGCCTCTGCAGGAAAGCTCCAGGTCCTGCTGCAGCACTTGGCCCCTGAGAAAGCACTGCCACCAGGACCTGGTCAGGCTGCCCATAACCTCTGCTGCTTCCCCTGCAGATAAAATCTGCTAGATCTTGCCTTTCTGTGGGTTTACAGCAGTAACAGCTAAGCTTTGCAGTGAAGTGTTCTTAAAACTAATCTTCTAATCCTTCTTTTGGTGGCAAAAGAGAAGCTCCAGGGTTTTTTCCAGCAAATCTACTGCATTTATTGCTTTAATGAGGAAGCACAGGGTCTGCTCCCTCCATACATCCCCAGATGACAATTCACAGCCCCTTAAGCAGCACTACCACAGATCATAGTTGACTTTGGATGAGACCTGGCTTGCGTGAAAAGACAGGAGCAGACACACCAAATCACCCACAGCCTCTGGGAGGGCACTTGTTTTTGTAGTGAGTCCCCCTGGGGCTTCTCCCGCTGCTCCCACAAGCAACTGGACGTATTTAACTCGTGTTCCAGGCACTGAACAAGTACTCAGTGGGTTGAACCGAAAGTACCATCATCTCATGGTGGCAGGCCACCATGTGCCTTTCAAAATATGAGTGGAGAGACACTCTGGAGAAATGTGTACTGCTTGTACCGTCCAGCTCTAGAGATAAATAGAGGACAAGTCTCCATGGCTGCCAGTCTGGCACCTTTCGTGGGTAATAAAATATGCTCAATGCTTTTCAAGCTTTTCTACAAATAATCAGAACTGTTTGTCACTGTGTTCAAGGAATTAGGGGGTTTAGACACTGCTGGAATGATTAAATAGAGGCCTTTCTTTCAGAAAGGCATGAAATTTAGCTGAAAAGCAGGGTTTCTGAGTGTTCTGCTGGGCAGACAAACCAGCCAGGACAAACTAGCAGGAAGAAAGGTGGCCTCTCCAAGGGGGTGGAATTCTCCAAGGGGTGTAGGAACACAAAGCCCACTGACCTTGAGCATGGTAGCTGCTCCTAAGCCTGCCCACATTGCTGTATGGGATGAAGGGGACAAAGAAGACACACTACAGTGAGCCAGTCACCCTCTGGGACATGCAGGAGGATTGTTGAGACTTCCATGGCAAAAAGAGAGGACTGAGGGCCAACCTGGAAAGAGACAATTCGTGGTGAGGGGGTGGTGGTGGAACATGAAGGAGAAGGTGCTGCAGGAGCTGTTGTAGAACAAAGTAGCACCGAGGAAATAAGTCTGTGAGTTCTCACTGAAGTAGGTGACAGGATAAAGACATCCAGGGACAAAGTGAGGAGAGGGACTAAGGCGATGTCCTAAGGAAGTCTGATAGTAGGGAGGAGAAAAGTGTGGAAAGAAGACAATGCAGAAATACCTAGAGAGGTAGGATGAAAACCAGAAGCATGAAAGGCTCTGGAGCACCTCAGAAAGAAAGCTTTTCAATAAAGGAGGAATGATTCACATCAAAGGCAGGCAACAGACTGGGAAGGAGGCTTCCGAGTGTGCCAGGAATAACAACTGTGCCTCAGCTCATGTTGTGTTCCCCCTCCGCCTGCAGCACTGTACTCTTCACATTTCATCTGCAAACTCTTCGGGGCAGGGACCTGGTCCTCCTCCCTGTCTAGCAGTTCAAGCAATCATTTGCCATTTGTACCAAGAATATTAATTGGATGAATATGTGCTTTTAGATATGAGAGATGATATATCCCTGAAACCACACTGCTGTTGACTTACTCACTGTACTAACACCCCGCGAGCTCAAAACCCTGCATCAGGTCCCTGTCCTCCTTCCTGTCTATGGAAATTGGGAGGCTGTATTAGAGAAGAAAAGAATACCTTGTGGGAGAGAAGAGGCAATTGTTTTGGCTTCTACGTTTTCAATTTCCCAGGATCACCCCCAGCATAGATGTAGTAATCTCATTATAAACATTCAACCTTAAATACACATAAAATGCACTTGTAATTCTGCAGACCTTGGCTACCTCTCTTTGCTCACTTTTGCTCTCCTGCTTCCTCAGAAAGCCCCATTTCCATTCTGGGTGCCCGTCTCCAGTACATTCCATGCACCTCTACTTGCAATGGTGACTTGTAACTCCCAATTCTTCCAGCCTTGTCTGTGTAGTAAGAGTTGTATTCAATACAGAGAGTCTTTAAATTTATTCATAAATAATTATACTGTAGTTAGCAGTGATCAAGGAATTTAAGTGTCTCTTTGTGTGTCTCTAGCTCCACTGGCACTTAAAGCATGTACATAAAGACTTTGCTAAATGGAAGTGGGCTTTAATGCACACTTAATCACCTTGCAGTCTGGGCCTAAATGTTAGCCTATATTGCAGTGATCAAGTTCAGTCTCTTGATTTCCTGTCTGCAGTACAGGGATAAAGAGAACAGACAATGATGTTTGATGGAAACTCCACTGGTCTGACCTTGGGTTTGCTGAATAACTCATGACTGGCAAACTTGTGGATTGATTTCAGTTGGATTTTATGAGGCATGGAGCTGGAAAGGCTGAATTTTTTCTCCCTCCTCATTACACAGCAATGACTAGCCTAGCCGTGGCTCCTCATCTTGCATTCAGAATTTCCCACGTCTGACAGCTGCCAATTGGTTCCTTTTGTTCCCAGTGCCCTGGGGTTTAGCCTTTTTTAATTTGCAGACCCCATATGTCTTCTAAGGTAGAAGTAACCCCTTCAGAAACTCAGAAGCCATGGGGCTACCTTACATGTCCATGGAGAGTGGACTGCCAAGTACTGCCCCTGGCTCCTACAAAGGCTTTGCCTGCTCCCAGTTTCAAGAGACACTAATGACCAGCAGCATGTGAAAAGCATTGTTTGCATTTAGACTGGGACAAAGTCCCTGTAAACCAAAACTCCTTATCATTTTGTCTTCTCTGTTCAAGTGTACCTACTCTCTGCTCTCAGTAAATTCAGATTTTAATGCCACAGATTTTCTGCAACAGAGCAGTGTCTTGATAACCATTTAGTATGTAGACTAGGAAGCCATTAATAACAAGCAACAAAGAGGAAAGAAGATTACTGCCTTTTAATCTTTCATTTATTCTGTGGGTAGCTAATAATTACTTAGGTGTTAGGGCCAGTTACTATCACTTGCTAAGTTTCACAAAGCCCCATTTGTATAGCTGTTGTTAAAAACAGTAGAGGAAATGATGTATCTAGTAGAAAGAAGCAGTTTCTGAGAGTATAGTCACAGAAATCCTAGACCTGATAGTAAAGGTTTTTAGGCACCTGCTGCTCACTAAAAACAACAAAAAGTAGACACTATCAATGCCCTTCCAAATCTAGATCCTCATGACTACAACACTTGCTGTCAAGTGTTACGATTGTACAAACCTGAGATGAAATTATAGCCTAAATCTACTTACACAGGGAACAAAATGTTTCTCTCCAGTTGTTTTTATTTTTAAATCAGAGATGCAGAACAAGCCTTTTCTTCCCTTTGCCATACTGTTAATTGAAGACATATTTTCAGCTCCCATAACAGTTAAAAAAAAAAAATGTGGCAAACCACTTGTGATTTATTTGCTTTGTATCAAAAGCCACGGAATAAAACATGGAACATCTGTGTCTTCAGCTGCCATTTCAGGGAGTAGTCCTGTCCTTCCACCAGCCAGCAAGAGGGGCCACAACAGTGAGCTGGTGTGAACAGTCAGAGCTGGAGAGAGGCCACGGAGCAGAGGTGAGAGCCAGGTGCTGTGCCCCGTCAGCCCAGGCTATTTCTGGCTCTGACACTGGCTGGGTGAGCACGAGAGAGCTGCTCACAGCAGCGAGGCCGAAAGTCTTTGCTGGCACAAATCGCCTGCTTTACATTCTGCGAGGGGTCTGCTGTGGCTTCACAGAGGTTTTTCACTGCAGGTGGTGCCCGATCCTCCTCTGTGCTCTGCCAGGTTTAGCTGGAGCAGCCTGGGCATGCAGGTCAGTCCAGAAGAGCTCAGACCTGCTGGTCTTTCAGGTAAGCCACAAAATCTACCCCTTATCCTTGGGTTTCAGCAAGGGAGGGGAAAATACAAGAGCAGTGATTGGCAGGAGGGAAACTGCTGCTGGGTGAGAGCTTTATGTCATTGTCTCTTTTAATTTCACCATCACTAGCTATGTCAGAGAGTTTAAATATGAGCAATGGTGTTGCTCAGTATTGTCAAGGGCATGCAGAGCCCCAGCCCAGTATCTAAATGAAATCCTCTGAAAAATGACTGAACAGGATTAGCACAACCTGAGTGCAGATACAGCACACATGCATGCTCATGAATCATCCTACACTTATGTGCAAAGGTGTAATGACCCCCATCAGAGACAGCAGAAGAACCTGATGTTGGTGTAACAGGATCAAGCCCTTTCTCCAGGCAGGGCATCGACTGTAGCCCCCAGGGAGGGCTACACAGCCCTGTAAGGGTGCTCTCATCCCAGGCAGCTGCTCTCAGACAACTGAGCAGCCTGGGGTGCATGGCAGGGCTGCTGTGATGTGGTGCAGGGGGTTGACCCTCCATCCACTCACCCCTGCTGCAGTCACTTTGCTGAGTTTGGCTGCAAAGGCTCTGGGTGCTCCTGCACCTCAAAGCAATCATGCAGTGTAGGTGAAATCCCTCTCTGTGACAACACCTGGAAGCCAAGGACAAGGAAGGAAACTCTCACAGGCTCGGGGTCCTGCTGCAGGGCGGTGCCTGGGATGTGGTCCGCTCAGGCTGCAGGCAGAGGGCTGGCATCACAGGCAGAGCCACTCATGCAGGAGCAAAGCCTCCTTGGGGGAGGGCCCCAAATTCTGCCATTTGTTTCCCTTTTCAATCTGTCAGGGCAGAAACAGATTTTAATGAGCTGCTGAGCAACTTGTGAGGCCTGTCTACTCACCGAGGCTTTTCTGAGAACGTGGGTTGAGAGGTTTATTGGATCAGGGGATAATTTTGGATCCATTTTTCACAGCATGTCCATTCATATTAACCTGCCCTTGCAGTCTGTTTCCCTCCTTGCCACCCCTGCATACTGGAGGGACACAGGTAGAGGAAGTGCCTTGTCTCTGGCTGTTCATCTGCAGTGGGACACCTGGGTCCCTGGGAGCACAGTGCTCCTGGGGCATTGGCAGGAGTGTGGGACTAGATTACCTTAGGGCACCACAGCTACCTCTTTTCAGAGTGGGAGGAAAGAGGCCCCAATGAGGTCTGTCAACCCACACCCCAAATTCCTCTCTGCTGCCTTGCACCAAATCCTCCCAACAGACAGGAGAGGGTATTTCTAGAAAACACATTAACTGTGAGAGAACCAATGCCTCCCAGAACCTGTCCACCCCACCAGTGAGGAGGCACAGGAGCATGCCTCTCCTCCTGCCTGACTGCTGAGGACAACCTACTGGGAGACAGGCAGGTCCCTGGCACAGCTGTTCCAAGCTCGGGGTGCACCAGGCTTTCCTACAGGAAAGCTTTTACCACTGCACACCCACTGCTTTAGACAATGGTACAAGTTCTCCTCAGGGGTCACTTGAAGCTGCACCCTATTGCATCAGCCCACCTCAGCCCAGCTCTTCACATGTGATGAGCTGGTTGCCTTTTGGAGGGTCCCCCATAGCTATCTTTGGTCCAGAGCTCACCCACAGTTGTCATTTGGAGGGAACACCACGGATGACAAGAAGAGCTTCTACCACTACATTAGCAAGAAAAGCTAAATGGAAAAATGCAGGCCTGTTCCTGAACAAGGAAAGTGATTTATGGCACAGGGCACAGAGAAGGCTGAGGTACTCAATGCTTTCTCTGTCTCAGTCTTCATCAATGAGGTCTCCCAGGACTCTGGACTCAGAGGAGAACTACCAGCAAGAAGAGAGGTAATGACTCGGGGATTGCCTGACAGATCTTGGTCTCTTCAAGCCCATGAGACTCAACAGTTGCATCTAAGATTGCCAAGAGAGTTGGCCACCCATGTCCTTGCACAGCCACTTTCTAACCATTTCAAAAGACTGTGAAGGTCCAGGGATTTCCCTGACAACTAAAGGCAAATGTGAGGCCTGTCCACACCTATAAGGAAGTCGTCAAGAGAAGGGAACTGGGAACTTCACTGGTGTGTGTGGTAGGAAAATTAGAGACAATGGCATAAATTGAAACAAGAGAGATTCAGATTAGATGCAAGGGGGAAAATTCCCCATGAGGACAGTCTAGCAGGCAGCCCAGGAGGCTGTACAAACTCCATCCTGAGAGGTTTCAAACCCTGACCAGACACAGCCCTGAGCAACCTGGCCTGGTCTGGTCTGGAGGTCACCCTGCTCTGAGCCTCTCAGGATCCTGTCCAGCCTGAATTATGCTGTGATCCCATGCTGACTTGAATTGGACAGCAACAGTAGGAAATTAAAAATTCAGAAATATAATCCTACTGTTGACACAAATAGCCCCAATTCTCCAGACTGCTTTTGTTCTCAGGAAACCAGACTAGCTCTCAGCCAGGGCAGCAGTACAGATCTGTCCTCACTACTCTTTGCCAGTCAGGAGGCTTGAGGCTGCTACTGCTAAGAAAAGAGTCAGATGGGTACAAAGCAAGTGCAGAGGCTGGCTGTTTCTGTGAGGTACCGGTCACCATCACCTCCACTCAATTTCCCAACTACCTTTCTCTCCCTTCCCTCGCTCTTTGCTCCTTCAGTAAATACCCAAACAAGAAAGCAAGCCCTCAGGACTCATCTTACAGGCTCTGTGCCCCCATCCACTCTCCACTTCTGGGGGGTAACGTCAGTGCCCTTCAGCAACTGCAAGTTGCCTGATTATATTAAAGCTCCTTCCACCCTCCTCTCTGGCTGCAGCTGAGGCTAAGCTCAGCTCAGCGAGCCATCAGAAACAGGAACTTCATCATGAGCAGCCCTGGCCAGAGAGATGATTTTGGGGGAAGGCTACAGTAACCTTCGGCTTAGAAAAGATGCTTGAACTCCACTCTTAAGCGGTCATGGAAGCTATTTTCATCTTCAGCTGCTGCAGATTTGTTCCTGGGATGGTGACTGCACCGAGTGGCTGACACAGACCTGAGAATCAATCAAAAGTAATTGAAACAGAAGAGGCTCAGCAATCAACCTATTAGGTTGCTGGAGCCAGAAAAATGCCGCTATGAGGAGCCAGAGAAAGGAGAACAGACTTCCCTTCTGAAAACTTAATGCGAGGAAGAAGCTTCGGCTGTGCCGTCTTTTCTTACATGAAGAATAAAAATCTGTGGAATTCTCTCTCTGTGTATTTTTGTCCTGTTTAATGGGAAAGGGGAAAGGAAAGAAACCATTAAACCCTCAGCTGTAAAAAATGCCGTTTCATTCTCTTTTCTTTCCTTCATTGCCCCACTCCGTATGCAATAAAATGATTCTTTGCTCTCAACTGTTGTCTGCTGTTTGGAATGAGCTTTGTTTTTCTTCACTTCACTGCTCCTCACCGGAGGACTTTACTGGCTGCAGCAACCTATTAAACTGGTTGCTGGCTGTCATGGTCTCTTCTGTCAGAGTGGGAGTTGCTGCCAGAGTCCGGTTATTTCCTAACATGTGCATGAATCCTGCAAACCCAGACCCCACAGCCGTCAACAGGAGCGTGAGCTGAAGTGTTAGGGGGTTGCCAACCTCCACTAATTAACAGCATACACCCCTCCACCATCCCTCACCCAGGTTTCACAACGTTCTGGCAGGTGCCCCAAGGGGATTTGCAGCAGTGAGCTTAAATATTTCATCTAAATCATTAGAGCAAAAAAAGAAAAATTAAATGTGATCTTTAAAAGGGAGGAGGAAAGCTTAACCACTTGCATTCATGATAAGACATATGCAAAGAGAAAATGTAGCATCGAGAATTCGGATTTGGAAAGGACTGCTGTGTGTGCCAGGAAGCAATACCTTACCAGCCTTCTCAGAGAGCTTAAGTCTGAAGGGCCACCCAGCCCTCTCTCCCACACAGGTATCGTTCTGAGGTGAATTACTTTGGTTACAGAGGATGTACTGACTTGACCCTGATACCAGAGACTCTTGTTGACTCTGAACTCTGCACAACACATCCTTGGTTAGATGCAGTTATGAAACACAATAACCCCTGTTACTGTCTGGATGCATTCTCCCCTCACATCAATCTCTAATTACTTTGAAGGGAATGAAAACAGAGTTTCTCCTTTCCTCCTCACCTAGAAAGTACAGTAGGGTAGAGTCAGGGGGTAGATTTAAAATTATGATTGAGGCTTGAGTGGAAGCAAACTAGCTGATCAAGAGGATTTGGCTTCAGTTCTGGGGTGATTAGAGCACTTGTTCTCACCAAGAAGAGGCTGGGTGCACAATGTTATTCATGCTCTGGGCAGTCCCCTACTCCAGGGCCTTTTCCACAGCTGGGCAGACTGTGGAGAGGGCACTTACAACAGGGCAGTTGTACCTGACAGGGGTTCTACAGAGTCAAAGGGAAATATATCCCGGGCTTTACAGAGCAGCTCTCCAGGTTTTATCAGTACTTACTGCCTTCTGAGGATATCATTAAAAATGTCTGGGCAAACTGCAGATTTGTGGACCTGAGCAACTCACACCCGCATCTAGAAAGTGCCTGGGCAACAGTACAAGCACTGTCCAGGTTCACCATCAACCACAATTTATGTGAGGGATGTGCTCTCCCTGTGGGCTTAAGCAATAATGCTCCAAACACACCCTCAGAAAGACTATTGCTTTCATGAGAGGTTTACATGAAATAGAGGGGCAAGGGACTGCGGTAAGAGAAATTAGAGCCTGAAATTGTGTCCTAACACTACTAAGAGAAAAAAAATCAATTTTTTTCCTACTAACCCCTCATAGCAGTACTTGATCCAGTATTACCCTCGTCCTAGGGATCAAAGATGATGATGCCATGCAGGAATAATGCTGGAGTAATACAGGAGCTTATAACTGCAGAAGAGCTGTGTCCTGAAGCAAGCCCCCTCTGCAGATGCTGAGTCATCAGAAATGCAATGCCCTTCTGCCATCAGCTAGGAACAGCATCTGAAAGAGAGAGGTGTGATTAGACCACAGTTTGGAGCTGGGACTACCCAAATTCTGATGCTGGTTCTGATATGTCCTTCACATGCACCTGGGGAATAGTTAATAGGGCTCAGATGTTCAGAGGTTCTTAACATCTGTCACTAAAAGACCCTCAAATGCACCTCAAAGGGTCCTTAAATCCTCTGAAAAACTGATATTTAACCTTCTGAAAACAGGTAGAAGAGAAATTATGGTTTGTATTTGTAATGTGCTTTTCAATAGAAAGCTGACTGAGTATTACTTTTAGTTCTACATTACTTCATGCAGTAGAAAGCAGGAGTTAAAGATGATAGAACTGATTGGGAGTATTGGGAGTATTGGGAGTATTGTTGGGTCATTTCTGGGTTCTTTATGGGTACTTCTATCAAATAAATGGATGGATTATATGCACTGTGAAGGAATAATTCTGGACAGGTGATGTTTGTTCCATCAAAGGGACACTCTCAAAGGACATGCAAAGTCCCCTAAACTTTCCAGGATTAGCAATGAGTGACCTAATATCTCCTCCCACCACTGGTGCCTAACACTTTAGAGAAATTTATGCACAGAATGTGACAACTTGTCATGAAATGCTCAACTTCATCTATCCCATTTTCCTGTAGAGTTCTCTGCATAATATATAAACAGAGGGGGTTGGGGGAAATCTCTCTGAAAGCTCCTGCCAACTCACATCTATTTCATTCTTTTCTTTTGAAAAGAAACCTATTCCAGATGGTTCATCATTAGAACTTTTTTAATCTCCAGTGATATGAAAAAAAAACAGGAAAAAAATATGTAAGGTCAGTTCTAGCACAGCCTGGATGCTCCTGAAAGCTTTTTGTACTGAACCTGGGTCTATGGATGTGTATCCACTGCAGGAACCAGGCGACTGACCCAGGTAAATAGAACGAGCCGTCGGATATTGCTGACAAGGCAGGATTTGGGCCAGCCTGTGACTGGGCAATCTGTTTGCCTGTCCTCAAAGATCTTACTCTTCCCAGGGCTTGGGCACCCTCTGACCACATAAGCAAATATGCTCAGACCGACGCCAGCAAGGTCACTCCTGCTGTGACCTGGGCAGGCTGTCCGTGTTTATATCAAGGCTCCCACGACACCCTACAAACAATATAGTGAACAGGAGCTGCAGTATCTCCCTCTGAACTGCGTGCCCTCCTGGGTGTCAGGACTGCAGGCGGGCAGACAGCCAGCATGCTGAGGGACGTTTTAAGCAAGGCCTCTGAGACAAACCTCTGCTTTCAATAAAGTGCCACAGGATATTTAATGCCCATGCAGAGCAGGCAGCTGTTACCCAAAGGACATTCTCCACCCTAAAATTACATGGAAATTATTTGCCTCTGAAGCTATGTTTAGCCTACAGAGATTCAAACATATAATTCTGGGATATCTAGTTATTTGATTAAAATGCTAATATAGCCACCTAACTGCTAATGCTGCCAACCAACCGGACTCCCTAGGGCAGCGCTGTGTGTTTGCTTTTCGTGTCTCACTCTAAGCCAGAGTCTCACCCCAAATCAGGGGATCGTGATCACTGCTGTAAGCCCAGGGGTTCAACTTTCTCAGAACAGTGACTCAGAAGAGCAGCCAGCTCAGAGCTAGGGAGGATGAACAGAGATTTGCTCACTGCTTCATTCCAGGCGATTTCCCTCTCCTGCTATGAGCTTGTGGGCTGTTGTGGTGTGTTCCCGAGGAAGGTGAGCGTGCTGGGGAGGCATCCCTTCCACTGAGAAACTGTGATGCTTTTAAAGGAGCAGCTAAATATGTGAATGGGTGCCATGAGTGTTACCCCAGAACTTTTCCTAATTGATTTTCGCTCACTGTCACAAGGACTGGCAATTGTGCCATCAATATTTTCCTGTGAAGAACAGCTCCCATTTTATCTAAAATTACTTCTGTCCAACTTGATTTAAAATTTGCAGTTTGTCATAGTTAATTATTTCCACTGAAAATCCAGGTACCAAGATGTTCAAAGCCAATGCTAAGTATGAAGGAATTCAAAGCACATTGTTTTAAGCTCTGGCTATGAACAAACATCCCTTCATCCTACATCCTTTTCCTGCCTCAGGGTCTCAGCAAAGAACTATGCTCCAGCAATACTATGTGATTTTATGACAAACAGACCTAGGCTCTTCTCCTAACGATTCCTGGGGTTTGTTAAAGCTGCTATTCATTTTACTGAGAGGGCACAGAAATGATGACCATCCTGATGGTGCCAGTTCTAATGATCTAGCCTGACTGCACGGGCTGAGCACAAGGCCAGCGATGCTCAGTGCTCCACTGTCCATGTCCGTATAAGCTGCCTCATCGCTGGTTCCTCAGGAATCAGGGAAGAGAGTCTGAGAGGGTGCTTTTTCAGAAGAACAAGGAGGGGAAGGATGAATGTACATGCCTGATTAGTTACAGGCAATTAAACACGTCCAGCTTCCCCTTGCCTCTCATCCCTAACCTCCAACCACTGGAACAGAAACGCAGAACAGGCATCTCCCGATGCATGAACCCTATATCCCTTTGCCTTTATAACATGGTGCCTGAACTCTGTCAGCCCCCGGGCATCAAAACGTTTGCACCCACTGCACACAGGAAAGTGAAGGGTTTCAGGATTGTAAGGAAGGAGACCGCCTCTTCCCTACAGACCAATCCTGCCTCCTATCATAGGGCAACACCCTCTAACCTGCTTCCTGGAGCTGTCGTTGCTCATCTTGAGTGGGAGCAGAGGCAGCTTGCAGAGACACAAGGCTGCAAGAAACTTCTGTCACCCTCTGGTTTGCAGGCCCTTGGGCTTCCCTGGCTTCCCACTGCTTTGACCCAGGTGCTTCCCTTAGAGAAACATTCTGTCTCCATCTAATTTTAAAACTCCTTTCACATGAGTCCTCCCTGACCATCTTTTTGACCAAGAGCAGCACAGTCTCAGGGATTCTCCTGTAAGATCACTGCTGTCCTAGGTAGGGAAGGATCAAGCTACTTGTCCCCTTCCTCCTGTGCTCCTCCAGGGACTGCCATGTAGCCTCCTAGGACCCTGTCATCCCCTCCCTCACAGGGTTTCTACTCCTGTGGCCGAGCTCTCCAACTGAAGTCTCACCAGGCCTGGGTATCATCCTTACCCACACTCCCCATCCTGCTTCTTCTGCCGCTTCCACCTCCAGGGAACAGGCTCTAGACTTCTCCTGCCAGCAAGGAACTCAGCCTCTTGCTGTTTAAGGAAAGAGGTGGGTGGGGAGAGAATCCCTTGAGCTAAGTGGAGAGGCACAATCTGCAGTCAGAACTCCAAAAGCCAGTGCTTATCTCATTACAGCTTGTACCTCTTCTGAACAGGGTACAGGCACATGGATGGAAAATACAAAAGAAAAAAGTCCATAGTATTAGTGTTACTACATCATATAACTGTGTTTAAACATGACCACAACTTAAAAATCAGTACAACTGAACAAATCTTGGCTTTAAGTGCAGACAGGAGCAAATCAGGATCAATTTTAACTGATGTTGCCAAGTCTCATAATTTTATGAAAGACCTCGTGATACCAAAGACTCTTTAAAGCCTGTGTTCCAAGATTTGGGTACACAGAAATCTCACCTCGATCTTTTTTCCAGATATACATCTTCGTGTCTTCTTCTTGTCTCCCTCATACAGCTTCCTGACTTTGTTAACCATAATGTTTAAAAAAATAGGGAAAGACTCTCTACTTCACTGAGATTTTTTATTTCATGACCCAGGGAGAAACGGGGCTTCTGATTTTACACTAGCTGGACTCAGCAATACTATAAGCACAGTGACTCAAATACAGACAACAGGTAAACTTCCAAAATGCTTTTTCCTTGCTGGCTCTGACCCAAAAGCAATGTCTAATGTTGTGTCAAATAATATAGTGAACACAGTTGTCTTCAGCTGTGAGAAAATATCAAACTGAAGGCAGATGTTTGCACACAGAGCAGTTAAGAAGCTGAAAGGATCCTTACCTTTTCCTAAGGTCTCTCTTCATGTCCAGCACCTCACATCATGGCCCAGGTCTTCCTCAAACAGCCCAAATCTTCTCTCCTGCTCTCCCTGCATGTATTTCTAGCCATCTGCTGTAAGTTGCTTTTACTCAGAATAAAACTGACTTTTATTCCAAGGTATGTGCTGTCAATCAAAACCATCAGCTCACTCGGTTTAACCACTGGCATGGGGAACATTAGCAATTATTTCCATAAAAGTGTACTAGGCTGGTATTTGATACAGGGGTCAGAGTAGAGGACATGGTCTAGATTTTGCCAAGACAGAGTTTGAAAGTGGTCTGGATAAATGGAGTTTCACCATAGAATAGACAGGGTTAGAGGTCAGCCTTTGCAGAGAAAGAACAAAAGAGTACTGATCCAACTAGGTAATTTCTGCAAAAAAGCAGACTTATTTATCAAAAACTGAATTGATCTAGCTTGCACAACATTAAAGCCAAAGAATAAATAATAAACAGCACCTTCATTTGTCACATAGTAAAAAGAACAAAAGTGCACAACTGGGAAAATGTAATTTGGAGAAAAGTCCAATATGGAAAAAATAAGACAGAGTTTCACTGGCAAAATAAAACTAACCTGTGATTTATTAGCGACATTGTGTGCTCTGTGCCATATTTCTTTATTCAAACAAAGCCCTGTTTAAATTCCTCTGAGGTGACTTTTCAGCAACATTTAGCACATGGCAGGGCAGGGCCCGAGGGTCATGAGTTCAAGAAAGGACTTGTTCTCCCCTGTCCTCCAGCCACCTGATCCGAGCTATAGACATGAACTTCTTCAGCTGTGGTGATGCTGCTGGTGGGAGGGAATAGTCTGCTCTGAGCATTAGTGTCTCCTGTAAATTATCTTAGGAACAAGACTGATATAACTACAGACTGAAGCAGCATTTCAGCTGTCCCAGGCTGGAGAAAAGCTACAGTCAACAACAAGAAAGGGAAAGGAGGAAGGAAGAGAGAAAAATGTAATTTTGGAGGGCTTGGTATGAAAATTTTGACTGCATTATTTGCACAGGCCAGACAGCAATAAAGCACAAACATGTTGGAATAGCTTATTCTCCTCTGGCTTCAAGCAATGCAGGAAGATCAGCTGCTAGGTCTCCCAATGCCACTTTTTCCCCTCCACTGTTTTATTATTAACCTCCAACATTTTCTCTGCCTTTAATGGCAAATTGCTTTCCAATCATCATGCCGTGACAAGGCTAACCAGAGACAGCCACAGCCCAGGCAGTGCAGGGCCCAGTCAGGCCACAGAGACTCCTTTTCACAGCAGTGACACCTCTGTGCTATTTTTCTTACCTTCCCTGACCCTTTGAGATCAGGGGGCCCTGACCATAATGCTCAAGCAGTGAAAAAAACACAAATCCTGCTGGACTTGCAGCTGAGGGAGAAACAACCTCAGGAACTGGGAAAGGAGCTGTCAGCCTTCATTATTAATATCCAGCTGTTAATATTTAATGTCATAAAACCGCGTCTCCCTCCGCAGCCTAGTCATCAGACATGCAGGGGTCACACCAGCCAAAATCCTTTAGACAGACAATTCAATGTCCCTGTGCTTTAGCTGCATGCAAGGACTGCTAAAGGTGTTCCAGATGTATTTGAGATGAAATGCTAGAAGTTTTAATAAAGCCTGAGATTAAAAAAAAAAAAAAAGAAATTGAATAAAAATAAATAGTGGTTAAATTCCTGCCTTCCCAGCCAGCTCTGCTTGTCAGCACTGACCCCATCCACTAAGCCAAAGGACACCCGCAGCTGGCAAAAAACAAACAGTGCTGGCCAAAGCAAGAGCAAGTGTTAGCATAGCATGGACACCACCCACCACTGCAGCTGCATCTGCGGGGCCAAATCGCTGCTCCAAGCTTGTTGTCCAGACACAGAGGAAAGGTTTGAACACGAGGTAAAGAGAGGGCCAAGATTTGAATCCTTTAGACTACTAAAGCCAGCTGATACTGTGTTAGGAAAAAGATCAGGCAGTCCACCCCCACCCTGTGCTCCCAGGCGCTGTGGCACACGCTGAGGAGCGCAAGGCAAAGCACACCAGGAAATGCTGTTGAATGTCTGATCTCACAGCAGATGAAGGGAGACAGAGAGAGGGCCTCTATCACAGGGAGGGCAGGCAAGGGACGTTTTAGTGGTTATTTTCAGAGCCTTCATCCTTACAGCTTCACAGAAGGGTCAAACACCAGCGCTGCTAGCAGGCAGTTTTCCCCTCAGCGGGTGCGAGAGTGTGTCGCCTCTGCTGGCACCGAGCCACGGGTCCTGATCCCCACCACAGATCCCGGGCTCTCCCTGCTAGCAGTTCCGCTTGCACTACCAGCGCTGCCACTAAAGCTGCCTCGCAGTATTAATTTTTAAAGACTCCTTCCTCCTCCCAGGCATAGATTCCGAGACAGCTCCAAAAGCCCACACATATATACCAGCGCAGTGTAGCAGCCAAATGCGTCAAACGAGATTTTAAGGGAGAACGGGGGAATAAAAAAGCACAGCCAGAATGTTTTGGCACTCAGCACAAAGAAAAGCGTGGCACCACATGCTGCATCTGCTACCCTTTGGCCTTCCCTGCCTCTCCTGTTTCCACCTGTAAGCTCAAGATTGATTTCTTTCTCTTTTTTTACAGAGCAGCGTAGTCAGAGGGGCTGGAGCACCCCAGGCAATGAAGAAACATAAGTAATGAGAATCCTCCGAATATGTTAGTCTGCATGACATGAAGACAGCTGAGACGGTCCACAAAGAATTGGTCAGATCCAGCAGAGCTCATTAGCTCTGGCTTGGGGCTACTTCTGCCAGACCTGGGTTAGCAGGAGCTCCCAGGTGTCTCTGAGCTGCGCTCTGGGCTCCAGGCCGGCACATGAGCCCAGCGCTGGCCTTTGCACAGCCCCTCAGCAAGGTGAAGTGCTGCAGAGCACTGCAGAGCACGATGCAGAGATACCCAAGTGACTCTTCAGGAAACAACTCAGGTGCAGCAGTGCCCATACTGAGATGAAACTCTTAAACCTAGCTGGGTTTGAGCTGGCTTCATGCAGTGCCCTCCCTCAGGTGTCCCTGCCCTCCAGCCCCAACCTGTGCTTTTGGGAACGCAGTGCAGAGACACCCCAATAGCCCTACCTTCAAAACCATCTTGGGATTGCAGAGATTAGTAGTACAGACTCAGCACTCTGGGGACACACGGGGTGTAGGTCTGTTTTGGTCTGAAAGCAGAAAGCTGCATCCTCACAGCTCAGTGCCAGAGTCCAGCTCAGACTGTTACACACAAGGGCAGTTACAGCTTCCTACTTGTTATGGATAATCCACAAACCAATCTGACTGACTACAGACAATGAGGAACTGACAGCAAGTGGATTCTAGAACAGGGCAATTATGACTGTAGTGGTCAAGTGTGACGAGCAAGACAAGACAAATCTCCCCTTCCACAACACTTTGACAGTGTAAGGTAAAACCGGCTATTTACAGATAGCATCTCCCTGCCTGTGGATAACAGTAACTTCAGACAACTCTTGCAAACTAGGAACTAGTGAACTCCAGCAGTTAATTATAGTAAATATTTACATAACGCCTGGGCCCTTCAAATTTAGAAGGAATAGTCGATGCAAGGACATGCCCTTTAACCATCCCATTTTATTACACAAATCACCAGGGAGCCCAGCACACTAAGATTTGCAAATGAAGTGTTTGATATTGGCTGAGACATTAAACTACTTACCTAGTGCTATAAAATGCATAGGTACAGTACATCATTCCTTTTGCAGAAATTTCAACCCCATTTACTTTAGTTAACTCTTCCTCTGCCCTTAATACTTTGTGCGATACAAAGAACCACAGTACATAACCCTGAATAGACCTGGTGCCACCGCTTAGCAGAATCTGACTTAAAATAAAACTGTTTTCCCTTTTGCTGTTACTAAATTTGGCATCACTTATGTAGATTCTATTGATGTGTCTAATCTACTTATCCTCAATGTTCTCCTATTAGCTGGTTGCTTGGGAATTTGCCTTACATGAAAGATTCTGCTTCTGTGTCCCATCCCCTGCTTTCTCCACACATGCACTGTGTAATTAAACCAGGTTCTGTAAGTGGGGTAATAAGTTATCATCCAAAATTACTTGGCATTCATCAGCATTGTAGCAAGTCTTGTGATAGCAAAAGCTGTGGATGCTGGGACTGAAGGTGCTGCATGGTTTCCAACCAGAGTACAGTTTTAAAAAGATTATGGTTTAACTTTGGGAATTCAAATCAGTTACAAACACTCTTGACTGGTAGGAGTCAGATGTGCCTTGGGTAAGGTGTAATCTATACCAGGAGCGAGATGAGACACCAGCAACTCTCAGGAACCCCCAGCTGTGGCCAGTGGCTGGAGTAACTCCAGAAACACCTGGAGACCAAGCGTGATGAGCTGATCATCTTCAGGAGCTCAGTGTGGAAGAGAAAGGAAAGGAATGAAACACAAAAAAATCCCAGAAGGCATTTCCTTTTCACCACTACAAAAAATTGCATTCCCAGCTGCACAAATCAAATATGGGGAAGGGTTGACCATAGTCGCATTAGACATCGTTTTAGGTGGTCCATAAAAGAGCTCTTCTTACTGAAATGTTATCCCAGGTAGCATTTACTGCTCTATGACTTCCTTTCTAGAGGATTTTTGTGTTACTCTGGGGAGGAAAATGCTGAAAGGTATCATAAGTCAAGGTGCCAAAAGTGTACGGTGTAAAATTAGCTGAGAAGTGAGGATGAAGCAGCCCAAGAAATGGTCAAGTTTAGCCAAGGGACAACTGCTGCAAAATCAGGAACCCAAAGGACTTAATGAATGGGCATTTTGAATGCATCAGAAACCTTTTGCCAGGCTGGTTGATTTATGTGACCTAGAAGGCTCAGATGAACCCTCCCTCCTGAGCTTGCTCATAACATTATGGGGTAGGCTAAGAGGGTTACTCAACGTTATTACTGCTGTTGCTGTTGTTTATTTATTAATGCATCTGTATCAGAGACCATGGCTGATTCTGGGAGTCTCGCTGTGCTACGTGCACAGGATGCAGAGCAAGACGGAGCAGCCCCTGTCTGAGAGCACTCCGAGTGCTCCCTTTCCCCAGGAACCAGAGCAAGCTCCCAAAGCTGTCCCCAGGGACACAGACCCCCCTTTTCACTGCCATGTTAGCCACTTATTATTTCCCAGCATAAATATGCTTTATGGAGAAATAAAGTCTGCAATTCTGAAAAGGGAGTGCTTTCACACACCGGCATCTCATCTATAAAGGCCCATGATTTGGCATCTCAGGTTAGAGTATGAAATTATGACACCTGAATTGACTTTAGAGTTTCTGATGCTTCCTTGGATGATTGCTTCTATAACTTATAGAGACGGGGGAGCGTTTGTATTCTACTGAACACATAAATTAATATCCATACATGAAAATGATGTGGAGACAGCGGGACTACGGCAGGGATGAGTTTTCTATAGTGTCTAACACCAAAGGAGGACTTGTCATTGTATTTGGAGTGTTGTGGTGAGAGTCTGAAAGTGTAATGAAGTAAAATAAATGGGTTTTGTATTTTACTTGTTAAAGCAGCTAAAAAATCTATGGTCTTTTTCATCATCACACCATTTGGGGGGTAGGTCCTAGTAAAAATAAATAAACATTTTTATTTTTGTTAGTAAATATAAACCAGATCTTCACATTTTCATATTCTCTGTGTATTTTACACCATAAGCAGGGCAGGTTATTTTGCGGACTAAAAAGCAGATGTAAAGGTATTGGAATCTGGTCTTATAATGCATAAGAGACAAGGTTCTGCGTCTCAGCTTGTTAAAAGCTTTATTTTAGTTCGTCATGGCAGAGGCAAAATTATTTCGTTTGGCTTCTTCCCTACATTTTCAACAGCAGCGATCTTATATCTGCTGAAGAGAAATTAGACCAAAATAAAAAACAGAATACCCTGTTCCATGCACAACCCATGGATCTCAAAGCCTGTTAAATTCATGTTAACAAAGCTTTAAGAGCAGAGGGGATGAAAACCCAAGCCCCACTGGAGACAGGAAAGCTCTCAATGAGGGACAGAAAATGGGCGCTGGATATCACCATGTCCCCTGACACTGCCTTACGTTAGGAACAGCAACCAGGATGTTTCTGTTTCTTACACCTCTGACCCAAATATTTTTAAAAATTAAAAACAGGATGTTATAGATGCAACATCAAGGAGATGGAGACACAGAGGAAAACTTGGCCTGCTCTCAGCCCTACTCAGTAGCAAAACTGTGACTCTGGATGAGCAGAGGCAGCAGGTAGGACACTCCACCAGCACAGCTCACTGCCTGTCGAATGCCGGTGTCATCAGGAGCAAGAGAAGGGCTGCATGACACACACCAGTGACTGGACCAGATGGAGGCTTTGGACTGCACTGCAACACTTGAGTCCTCCCCATATCTGATGGCAAACTCATGTGCCAGTTTGTTAGTCTGGAGGGCTCAAAGCGATCCTGGGAGAAACTCGTATCCCACATAAATCGTCTGGAGTTGATGGATGGCAGGAGCCCCAACTATAAAAATCTCAGCCAGAAACATGATAAATAGTTGCATCCTGTTAAAAATAGGCAGCAGAGCAGCAGGCAGATACATTGGCTGAGGAGGAATGCCAGTCAATGACTGAACTGCCAAGGCATTTTGGCGTTCAGTTTCAGAACAGGCTTTCAGGCTATTCTTGCAAGTGAACAACCTCTGTAGTAACCTGGTTTTCAGTACACATTGAATTTCCTCTGGATACCTCAGGAGCTGGCAGAAGCAAGCCCAGAAGAATGTTTTGGTTGACTCTGGATTTTGTATACAGCAGGTACTGCAGCCAGCTTCTCTTGGCCAAAATCAAGTCTTTCCCTATGGGCGTCATTTAAATTTGTTTGCTTTACTACCAAATCCTTATTTTGTATAAAGTACTCAGGGGAAAAAACTGCCTCCCTGCCTCCTCCACCAGTGTTTCTGCGTTTACTGTAACAGTAGCATATTTGCATGGCGCCTGCTGCACTGGAGGCTCAGACTCCCATAGTGCAGGTAATAAACAAATATTACTGTGAGTTTTCTGGAGTAACTCTCTCACTCATAAGAACTTCTATAAAACAGTCGTTAGAGTGCAGACAGAACAGCAAACCTTTCAAAATAATTCTCTCAACGCTTAAAACTACAAACTAAGTACATGTGTCTTGTGTGGTTTGCTCTCTATGCAGGAGAACTAAAGAAATGTTGCAAATTTCATTTGCAGACCCCTAAACTTCCTCCCTATGACACTTAAAACTTTATCTCACTCCAAAATTTTCACTGTAACATCCCAAATCCTTTCCAAGTCCGCAGTCTCCAGGCTGTTCTAGCTTCAGATCTCTTCCACACTCCTCAAACACCCAAACCTAGTCATCTTTTCATCTCTGAAGGGCTCTCCTCCTGACCTGTGTGACTCCTGCTATGCCCACATATGACCTCACCCCACTTTTCCAGCCTTCCAGCTTGGCAAGAAACAGCACACACTGTGACTCAACCAAAAATATGTAGATTTGGACTGGAGAGCTGTCAGATGCCAGGCAGCATGGGTAGCATCTTCTCTCCAGCTTTTATTGGTGGGAGTACTAATTGGTGTCTCTCTTCCCCAAATACTACCAGTGCCCTGACCCTCTGCCAAGTTTGATTCCATGCTGACCAGTGGAGCCCAGAAGCTCATAGCTGGGGACTAACAGACAAACAGTGTGTTTGTGTAACTTTTGTGTCCCTGGGAAACGAGGCTGAAAACAGGAATATGAACTATGTCCTGTTAGCATGTTTACAGATGTCTTTCTTGCTAATGTTTCTGTTGAACTTGCCCCTGAGACTTTGAGCAACTCAATGCTAAACACTGTATAAACAACAGTAAGGCATGGTCTCTACTCCAGCTAAAGAAGGCAAAGTAAAGAAATCTATACTGTTCCGCTATTAAAAATAATGGCTCCTCTAATAAGCAGTGAGGAATAAATTGCACACAAACATGGCACACAAACACAGGTACAGCTTCGGGCTGGGGTCATCCATATCTGATCAGCTGAAAAGAGAGATATGAACTAGTCCTATCTGAACCCAACTTTAGAAACATACATGGCTAGAGAAAGGCATTCATGGTAGCTCAAATATTAAATACAAAGCCCCATATACTCTCAGGAGGAAATGCTAATGAAAGGGGTAAGACCTAAACCAGCATCAACCTCCCAACTTCAGACTGGCAGAGGAAGCTTATCCTCTCTAGAGACTCACCACTCCACTGCCTTGTCATTAAACATCCATCACATTTTCCTCAATATCCATGGGTTCAGGACACTCAC
Source organism: Manacus candei (assembly GCF_025592945.1). NCBI lineage: Eukaryota > Metazoa > Chordata > Aves > Passeriformes > Pipridae > Manacus > Manacus candei. The sequence goes on from NW_026138131.1 coordinate 2,446,833, forward strand.
TGGTAGAGGGATCACTTGTCTTAAAACTCTACTTGGCAGAGGCTTGAATCCCTATGGGTGCAGCCTCTCCTCATGCTGCTGTTTCACTTCACTTTTCCTTGAAGCAGAGACTGGCATCTTGCTCATCTCTAGCTCAGGGAGATGCCACAGAATTAGCAATCATCTTAGCTCTAATAGCAGTCTATACAGTCCTGAGCTTGATGGTCAGGCCACTTTACTAGGAGAAGCACTTAGATCTGCCCAAATTAGGCAGGGTGAGGCTCTGAAAACAGGTTTTCCATCTGTTAAGAGATTGCCCTAACCAATGGATGATGGGTGGAACCTCTCCACAAGCTCAGGAAGTAGCTAAGTGGGGCACATGGGCCTCTCAGCTTACCTAACTAGATGCTTGATTGCCTCGGTTTATTTGCGTCTTATCTTAAAAATTTGGTACGTACACGAACCAAATCAGATCAGAGTTGTTCTTCATCAAGGCTCCTCAGATAGGCAGAACACTCAACCACCTTTCCTTTTCTTTGCTGCATCAAGGAGGAGTCACACAATTTAAAACTGTGCTGATCAGAGGATACCAAACAGACTGAACCCTTCCCACCGAGTCCCTCTGCCATCCCAGGAAGTTCTAGCATGCAGGATTGCCTCAGTGTCAAGCCTCAGAAAGAGCTCCCGTTGGTTACTGACATCAGCAGAGCATGACTTGAGAACTAGGACCCCTCATTTGCAAAATACTTCCATGATGCCATCCAGCAAGTAGCTAGAAGTTAACTGCACACATTGCAATGCAAATGGACTTGTAGAGGTCCCCCTCACTGTTTAGTATGGTTTTGGTTTGGGGTTTGGGTTTGGAAAGGGAAGAAGGTTTTTGTGGGTGTAGAAGACTTGGCAGTGAAGCATCAGAGAAGCAAGTTAAATAGACAAGAAACAAGGACTTTCATTTTTATATCTCTTGTCTTTAATCCCATCTTTCCTGCAACTAAATTTATGGGGAGGGATGTAGGGTGGGAAATCTACACTTATTTATTTCTGGAAGTTAAGATGAAGTCATTATGGCTTGCACAGTATGTTTGCTATTATGAAGCTGCAAATGGAGCTACAGAAAGGGCGTTTAGTGGGAAATATTGTCAGCTGGCAGTCTCGGGCACTTGAGTACCCTCCATAACATGCATAACGGAATCAATTTAAACCTAGTGAAAGGGACATTGTCTGATAAAGTAATTCCTCTTTGAACACAAGATGGCAGCCTTAAATAAATGCAACCCCGCACAGCTTTTAATCTTACACATCATTAAATTCCTAATTTACACATTATGTTTTCATGGGCCAACCCATAACTCATTAGTGTTGAACTCATGAGTTGTAAAGACCAACACACTAGACAAATGTGGGTTTCTTTGTCTGCTTTTCTTTGGGTGGCAGTTCTCTTTTAATTTACCACAGAAACAGACTTCAAATTCAACACTAAGAAAGCTTACTGATCTTGTGGGCTTTGTGCACCTTCTACCCCCCAAAAAAACCCCTCTCTGATTACTGCTCTGTGCCCACAGATTTTACGGGCAGAGGATGGAATAGGGAATGGAGAATACCAGGTATTTTCCCCTTGTTCAAGATACTGGAGTTCCTTAAGAGATGTATCTTTCTGCAGGAGGATTTCAAACAAGCCTTGAAGTCAAAACCAAAACAGACTGCAAACAGCATAGAGTCTGAAGCTGATCTTCCCACTTTTCCACAAAACACACCAAATCATGTTTTGCTCTCTTGACTTTCCATTCTCTTGTACAGGTGTTGTCTGAAGAAAGACAAGTCACAAACACCATCTGAGGAGGAGGGGCTCCATAGAGCTCCAGTACCATGACACGAGAAATAACCATACCAGAATGGATGGAAATGGCAAGAGAAAGGCTACAATCACTTTCTCTGCTTTGGGAACAACTGCAGGTCAAAAAATGTCAAGTGTAGAAAAAGCCTTTGCAGAGACCTGGTGCCTCTGGTTTAGTATTGCATGTAAGGACACAAATGACTATTGGAGCAGGTCAGGCCAAGGGCCATTTCGAGCCAGCCCCTGGTCTCAGATTCCCTATACAGACAGTGGCAGCGGGAAGCTTGACTCACTATGTGGGATCTAGGAAAGCAGAGCAGCAAGGCAAGGCTTGAGGCTAAGTTTGTTTTTCCTGGGCTGGGCTGCAGTTTGTCATGGCCACAGGGCCACCAGTCTGCCAGAGCTGCGACTTTGAGAAAGACAAGCTCCAGCAGCCCAGGGCCCTGTGTGCCCTGTCGGAACTGGACTGAGGTTTACAGATGGTTGGAAAGGCTGCTCATGACAAGGAGGAGTTCAGGAGCTCCCCTTTCCACAACAGTTGAGCAAGCTGCTAGAGAAAGTCTGTACTCCTCAGGGGGATGTTTTGCTGTGTTACTGCCCAAGAAAAGCCACAAACCTAACAGGGGAGGAATATTCACACCTCAACGTAAAATGTTCCAGGATCTCCTCCCTATCCTCCACTAATCCAAGTGGAGGCCATCCAGAACACCAGCAGAAGAAATCTGGATGAAAGTCCCCATCTATTCTCTTGCTAGTCATGCTTCCAGCAACTCACAGCAATTGCATCACTTGGCACCTTCAACTATTTTAGAGAATGACAGTGCTGACACAAGTCATCTGCTTGGCATCCCCATCTAGGTGACTTCTTCTTCCTATAGGATGGATGTCTTCACCTTCACCCAGTCCCTTTTACTATTTGGTTTATTACACAGGCATTCATTTTTCTCCAGTTCTCTTCATCCCTCCTTTCTCTTTCTTTTGGTGGAGGGGAACATGCAATTAGGTTTATCCACCTAAAGAGGGAAAGTCAGTATAGAAAGACATAGCAACCAGTCAGAGTATCTTTCTTCTGACACCACTTTCCAAGAACAACCTTCCAGTGAGCTTGTGGATGGCGAGGGACGTGGTGTAGCAGTGGGGAACGTTCTTGTGTGGCAGGTAAAGGGACTTAGTCCTTTTCCAGAGACTAAACTACCTGGGGAAGAAGGTGGACTTGTGATGTGAACTGAACATCAACATCAGTAGGTTTAACTTCAATTTCTGGAAAAGAATCTCAGTATGACTTAAAATCATACTGGGCTTTTCTATGCCTTGGTTTATTCCTAGAGGAAACCGGTGTAGCACTCAGAGCATTTATACGATGATTCCTCTTCATGCACTCGCAAACACCTTGAGACGTGGAGACCCAAGTTTGCATTCTGTCCTTCCTCCACATCTTCCCCATTAGAGATCACTCTAGAGGTCTAATGCAACCCCCAGCAACATCTGTGCAGCCTTGTGAGGACATAATTTTATAACAATGCATTGCACAAGCACACCAGGAAAGGATGGATTCTTTTCACGGTTAAAGCACGGCAGGAAGCCCTCGAAGATTTGGGTTCTATTCTCAGCTCTGCCCAATAATTTGAACGAATCATTCAATCTTTTCAATCTTCCAGTTCCCTCTTATGAGAGGGAAACAGCTCTTGATGGGAATGGCCATGAGGATTAATGCAAGTGACATTAAAGAGGTGAGGGCTGTACTGCTCGAAGCATGACAGCGAGTCCTCTCCTTAGCTTGCCAAGTCTCCTATATTCCTGCCAGAGATGGGACACACACACTCCAAAGGTGGCAATTAGAGCGCTGCCAAATATTACAGTGATGCGTGGCACACGGCACGGCCACCCCTCCTTGGCAGGGCGCCTCTCCAAACAGGGCTGAGCCACACAACAGCTCCGGGGCAGGGCAGTGCCCCTACAGGCAGCCCAGCCCTGCCCACGCAGCTCTGGGTGTCTGCAGAGCCGGGGCAGCTGGCAGGCTCCGTGCCCACTGCCGCGCTGTCACCTCATCTGTTGTGAGCGCGGCTGCGGGCTCAGTGCCCCCGGGGCTGGATCATGCCCTCCCTGCACTGCCCTGATGCTCAGCCTGCCTGCACCCTGCCTCCACCACTCACTCTCTGCCTGCCCTGCTTCTGCCACGCTGCTGCCTGTGCTGCCCCACTGCATGTCCTGCTCAGGCTGCCCACATCCCACCCACACCACCCTGTTCCCCCTGCCCTGACTCCCCAGAGGCTCACAGACAGTCCCACACAGACAGTTCCCCACATCCTCAAGCTCTGCACAGCCCCTCTCCATCTGCCCTCCTTCCTTTGCACACAGGCCTCTCTCACGCACAGGGCTCAGACAACCCTTTACACGAGGAGCAGCCTCTGCAAACCTCTCCAGAATATGGACAAGACATACCTTTCTTCTACACACTGCCAAAGACAGCACACCACTCCATGCAGAAGGTTCCCTCTCTTTTAGCCTCATCTGCATATCAGACTTACTCCACACCCTACACAGACAGACCCATTCGCTCCCCAGTACAGCCCAGGCACCTGAAGCATGCACACACCTGTGGATTCAGAACAACAGAGGTACATATAATCGACCTTGTACAGGCAGGAGACTGAGTGGAAAGACAGCAAGGAGGTGTGATCAGACCATTAGTGGAGAGAGACCTTAAAACCCAGTCACCCAGCATGCTCCCTCTTAGGAAATGTTGTTACCACATTTGCAACTGCATTTACCTCAGTCACACAACCAGCTCCATTACACACAATGTCACAAAGTTTTCATCTGTACTCACCACTTGTCTGTTCCCCACTGACATTTATCATCCAGGCTGTTCTCTAACACTGCTATAATGGACAAACCCTACTGCAGAAGCAAATGTTCTGAATCACACATATCTCCCCACCAGTCTGGCTCCCCATGTGCAAATACACAAGCCCTGGCTCCAGGGCTGTGCTGCATATCTCCCAAGAACTCCCCACGTAGCCCCATACCTATATACTTTACAAACTGCACATTCTTCTGTGAACACCCCAAATATAATCCCTTGTCACTACATCCTTACACTTCCACAGGAGTGATTTCCCAAGCCCTCTGTGCAACTCAGGCACCACAAGTACATCCACATCTCCACATGGATTTTCATGCTATCCAAGTCAACAGTGATCTACTGGCAGGGAAATTTACACTGTGGTTGCCAAATCAAGAAACAGATCCCTTAGATCTTCATTAGAGGTAGATGCAGTTTGCCTGGAATGGAGATTCAGACTGCTTAGGGCTTTGTTCAACTTATTGATTTGTCCACTTGTATTTAACAAATTATTTTTAAAAATGTAATATTTATTTCTATTTTTGCAGCATCGTGTCTGATGTTGTATGAACATAGATCATGGGCTGACCCTTGCACCAGACAGAATATACCCTGAGTAAGAAGACACAACAACTTGTAAGGACTACAGATTATGGCATTATGTAGAGTTGTTCTGTTGTCTCCTCCTGCTTTGTCACATGAATTTCCATTCTTCACACTGCAGTGGGCTGCTTTATGCCTTCCTGCACTTTGGACAGTAGTAAAAAAAAAAACACAAGTTTTTTTTCTCTCTCCCATACTGGTGGTATAATCAGCTCTGCCTTGATTTTCCCTGGCTTCCACCACCAGTCTCTGGTCACAGTAGTGCCTTTGGTAAGATTTCACCCCCTTTTTACGCCCTTTCCATTGTCACAAGGTTGGGTCACTTCCTTAGAAGTAACCTGCTGTGTTCAAGGTTGTTTCCTTGACCTGGTTTATTGCCTTCTAAATGTTTTAGTGTTTTGACTGTTTCTCGGGTTGAGCACAGAATGTTTGTTGCACTGGTAAGAGGTTAGTACTGCGAAGCCTAGGGAGTGATATATGGATGGTTCATGCTTTCTTTTGGATTTAATTTTTCATCCTCTAGTGCTCCGTGGTGAAAGGAATGTTTGCTGCTTGCCTAGGGAGACACCTGACATTTAGACTTTATCTTCTGTAAAGGCTTGGGCCAAAATTCTCTTCCCTGACTTTGGTAATGGCAGAAAAGGGCACACAGTTGAAGTGAAGCAGGGGGACAAAAAGGGATTTGTGCCCTTCTGATCCCAGGCCACAGTAAGGAACTGCACAACCCTCTGACAAAATCAATTCCTCCAATATGAAGGGGGCTTTCATCCCCAGGTGCCTTGCAGAAACTCCTCAGTCTTATAGTACTCCTGGGCCTGGGGGTAGAGGAGAAGAAGAGCAACTTGGGCTACAGTGTCCTGCTATAATGTCCTAACCAAGAGAGGGCTCAAATTCTGGGTTTGGAGCTTTCACAGCCCCTGAACACTCAAGTAGAATACAAAGGTTGAAGAAACTAGAAAAAATCTTTCCCTAGAATATTTAGTGCTCAGGCTCAAAGCACTGAAATGCTCAGGGGTCTCCTTTCTTTTTCTCCCTCTTGCTGATTTTTTTTTTTTGTAATGAGTCCTAATTTTGCATTGTCCTAACCTGATTTGACTGCCCCTGCCTCTGGCTCTATCTCATGTCCTGAGCCAGTAATGTTGATTTAACAGAGACAGATCTGACAGGAGCAGAAAGAATAGTGTAAGGACACCTTTCTGAACACAACCTTCCAGTGTAAAATAGATAGGTGTGTGAATCTTCCCATCTCCAGGGCATCAGGAGCAATGAATGTTCTCTCCAGAGCATTCACTCTCCAAGAGGTAAGCACACTGGCTTCCAGACACTCTCCCCTTGGGTGCTTACATCTGGTTTGCTAGTTGGTGTAGATAACACCCAGAGATGTTATGCTGGTGCTCCCGTAGCTCTTCATTCCTGACTTTCCCTACCCCAACCAGTCACAGCAGCAGAGGACAGTTCTGAAGGGGAGGGCTATTCTGTGGGAATGCAAATGGCTGATCATGGGTCAAAGATGCCAGGAGAGGTTTCTTCTGTGAATGAAAGCTTGAAAGTTCATGTTCTCCATTCCTAACACATGAGCATCAGGTTAGTTTGCACTGCCTGGACCCACACCTGCCCCTCCCAGTCATTCTGAGCTGCAATGAGAGATGGTCTCTTAATAGCTAAAAAGCCCCCTTGGCACAACTGATAAAAGAGGTATGAACTTTCTCTAAATGGCACTGTTTTATGGTTGTTGGAAGAAATGCTACTTAGCTTGTTTCTCAATTTTGGGTAAGGACTTTGTATCTTCCTTGATGTGCTCAGTGTGAGAAGGGATGAGTATGGTTGCATTTCGTGGTTGCCACTGCTGACCTTCCTGTGAATAAGTAGTGACTGCTTGCAGAAGTGTAGGTGAACATCTTCTGAATAATTCTTTTATTTCATCAAGTGTGATGGGCTGTAAAGGATAGACCTGTAGCTTTTACTCCTATGGAAGAAGGACACTGTTATGTTCTGTCCGGTCGGGTTTTTTTAAATCAGAAATTTCACTGGCAGATTGTGTCTGTCAGGTGGATTCTCCATAGTACAAAAAGGCTGGGAAGCTTTCCTTGTCATGCTTTGAAAGGAGGCCTGGATGTCCTTGGTCTGATAGAATTTAGAGTGTGTTTAATTTCCATGTCGCTGAAATAAAATAGTATTTGTTTTAGAGATTTTGTGAAATACTGTTGTTGTTTTCTGGGCTGACCTTTAGAGGCTCTGTATTGCCGTGGCAGTATGTTGCTATGGGGATCACCTCACATGGGTGAGAGCACGAACTAGTACATAAAGATATAGTGGGTGCTTTATGCTGCACCTATTCAATGGTGCTGTACAATTGGAAATTGCTCCCAGAAATCTGGTAGGCTGACTCATAAACACAGAGGGAGAGTGAGTTTCTACTTACATCCTTTTTTTTCCTGTATTTTCCTATATTGTTTGGTGAGGGTAACTTTTTTTTTAGTTATTTATTTTCAATGGTGCAATACATTTTGTTTTCTATTAGCAAATATAACTTGCAGCAAATTGAGGATCAGTCCTGGAGAGGTCAGGTTAAGCCAAGGGTTTAAGCTATACATATTTATGATGTAATTAAGTACTTCCATCTTTTTTCCCTTTTTTTTGTCTTGTTTTTTGTATTTTTACATCACCTGTAAGGTAAAAGTGTGTCAGTGGTTAATTCCTCCTGGAGAAATCCAATACAAATTCAGAAATACTTTGCTGTTGGACAGATGGCTGAAAGGAAATGATTAATCTACTAACCTTGGATTTAGGAGATATGGATTTGAGTCTCTGCTTGCTGCAGATTTTCCATGTGACACTGATGCGTAAATATCCTCGAATATGGTCACTATCCCCTGTGCTTGAGTTCACAGACTGCAAAATAGCATCACCTTGTCTCTCAGGGCAAGGTGAGATGAAGGCACACAGCCTCAGCTGGGTAACCCTGGCTTCTTTACAAGGGAGGCTGCTGGCCCACAGCCACAGGGTAGGCAGAAGATGACTGGAACAGTACCTGGAGTGAGGAAGGGAAGGGGATGGCAAAATATTTTGTTATAGTTCTGGGGTGGTGTAGACGTACTACAAACTGAGGCTGTTGGATGCTGTGGGCATGGGTACCATACAAGTGCCTGGCAAAGGCAAGGCTATTTTCAGGAATCTAGACCATGATTTGCAACTGCTCATGCTGACACAGATTTTTCTATAGTCTCATGTCTCAAGCACACTTCTGTTCTGCATGGACATAATTAGTGTCACTGACTGTCTCCTGAGGGAGTGTCTGAACTGGAACTCAGCCATCCTGAAGACACAATGAGAAAATTATCCAAGGAAACAGGGACATCCTCCTAATCATCCTACCTGATCTCTTTCTCCATTGTCCTTATCTCCTCATCCTTTATACAGACCCAAGTATTTATTAGTTCCTCAACTATTACGAAGGATAGACCCGTTATTTGCCACCCTACATGCAACACAAAGCACACCATAGGTTCACTATAAGCACCATATCCCATCTTCCAAAACCACCATACAAGTCAAATGCACAAGTCCCATAGAAGGAGTCTTTGCATGTGGAATGTACTTGTTAAATAGGTGTGATGGCCCCTTTAGTGATTAATCTACAAGGAAGAATAGTTTGTGTTTGTTGTTAAAAACCCTGTCTTCAAAACATCCAAAAAAGTGGAGATGAGGGCACACAAACCCATTGTTCCACACAGCTCCTCACACATCTTCCACAAAAGCACTCTCTCCCCTCCCCCTTCCAAAACAGGTCCTCTCTATGCCTTTTTGATGAAAAATCCATCATCAAAAGTATTTGTTTATTTTAAGTGAATCCAGAAACCCAGTCTTCGAACTGCTGTCTTTTGCAATTTCCTGAGCCAACCCCACTTCTCTCCACAATTCATCATTGCTTGCTTTGTGCTCTGCCTGCTCTACCCCCAAGAAACATTCAAAGACATTGAGTACAGGCCTTAAAAGTACACAGGCCTGCACACGGTTGTCTCTACACATCCTGAGGCTGTATAGGCTCAATTCTCCGGGATTTGGAGCTTGGGGGAGGAATGCATCAGGCAGACATGTCACAGGCAGCGGCCAGAAGAGGTATTGCCAGAGTTAAGTGTAAAAGTTGTTGTGTTGGAGAGAAAAATCACAAACATTCCCCAGCAACTGGCATCAAGGTCCATCTCCAAGAAGGGCTTCACATCTGGGAAGAAACTGCCTGCAGGTAATTGGGTTTGCTAGAGTTGCTCTCTAATTAATAAATGATTTGACTTGGAGATTGGAAATAATAGTTGAAATGATGGCATAAGCACAGGGGCACTGGGGCTGCTGCTGCTGTACTATTAAGAAAGGACTTTCCTGCACAATCTAATGACACGGTATGGCAGTTTGAGGAATGTGAAGTTGTTTGCCCAGGAGACCAACAATGTGATAATATTGGCATATAACCTTCTAGTATTTGAGTAATTAGTTGCTTAGCTACTTTGGATAGGTCATTATTTTGCAAACTGGAAACATTTGCAAGTGGTGATATTTTCCTCGGTATGGTGAAAGAGCTAAACCTATTCTGGCAGTGTACAACTCCTAGAAATATATATGCATAAATTGTTTCTAATGAGACCATCTGCCTTTTATAGCCCCTTTGGAACTAAATAGTACCCAAAGACCACTCTGTCTTTTAGATATCTGTGGTCAGAAAGGCTGCTCCTGGCAATAACAGTATGTAGTTTTTTGCAGATAGAGAAGCTTTTTGATTCCTACATTTCAAGACGTGTTTGTGTGTGCATATGTGTGCCTGTGTGCGTGATACTGCTTCTATTTGTAAAAGTTATTAGAAATCACTGTCCCAAATCTCTTAAGAGATAGCATCTGGTAACTCATCTGTTAAATTAGTATTTTCAAGAATAACAGAAAGTTCGATCTTTCGCATACAGGGCTGGGTGCAGCTTGACAAAGATTCTTCACCACGTCAGTGTCTTCCTGTATTTGCAAATGAATGGCACTGTTTTAAAGGAATACCCTCAATTCAAAATCACAGCTGAGTTGCTCAGACTGAACACCTCACTTTGAGGAGCTCACATATTGACACTGGTGTAAGAACCGTGTGACTTGCAGGGTGCTGTGCACACAGAGCTCCTGCTGAGCAAAACACATTGAGGACACAGAGGCCCTCAACATCCCTCAGTCTTCAAGCAGCTGTTGTCCTGGTGCTCCCATCAGGCCTAGGGAATGAGTTTCTTCTCTTACTTTTATTTATAACCTCACACCAACTACTACAAAAATAATATGATAACCTGTAATTCAGCACTTGCTTCCTCCTTGCCTTCACAGGGCTAGAGCAGAGCAAAAATAGTGGAGTCATATGCTTTTCTTCACGTCAAGTTTCCAGTCAAATCCCCTTTCAAATCCTTCTGTAGCAACACAGAGCTTTAAAAAGCCTCCACTGACTGTTTGTTTGTTTGTTGCTTTACTCTTCCACCACGTGGATGTATTGGCATTAGCCCGAGGCTTTGTAAAGCCATACTCTGTGTGGTTTCTCTTTAAATACTCCCTGCAGTTTCTGTCTGAGGAGACTTCAGGCATGTGCTGGAGGGACAGTCTGTCTCGGAGGGATGATCTGCACTGGCCAGGCCTTGTGCTCAGGGTCACGTCCCTTGGCAGCTCGTGAGGCCAGATGGAGTCCTGACCTCTGGCTCCCAGCTGACTGCATCTGGGCACACTGGGTGTACTGGGCACACTGGTGAGCAAGCAGCGATCACTTAGTGAAACACCTGATGAAGGACAAGGAGTCCTGGGCTTGCGAGCAGGGAGAGGAGGAGGCCAGGCACACAGGCAGTGGAGCAGGGACACCCGGGGACTGACTTGAGGCAGCTCCATAAACCTGTCCTCCCTGAGGAATCTCTCAGCGTGCAGCTCCAGGCCCTCCAGATCCCCCAGAAAACCCAGTGCAGGCACAGCCTTTAGCCTCTTTCTGGATTAGCTCCACTAAAAGCGGTGGGTGCCCCTGGGACAGCGCACAGGAGGGTTTTTCAGGGCATACCTGGTAGGTGACCAGCCCTGAGGCAGTCAGATGTTTCCATGATACTCTGTCTCGAATTAAATATTCTCTACCAGGTCACGTTAATTAACATTCCATCTGTCATAACACAGCAGGGGAGTGAGCTGAGGTGGGGGGGGGAGGATAAACACTTTCCTATTCACTACCTGCTGTTAATTAAAAGAGAAATTAAATAATAAAAAATAATAAAAAAAGGAAAAAAAGGCTACACTCTTTTTAAGGGTTGGTGAATCAGTGCTTTGTGGTAACTCAGATGCTTTGGTTAAATCCAAGGTCTCGACTATATCCAAGATTAATCCAGAACTTTAGTCAATGAGTCTAGTGTATATTCTCATCTTAATTACAGCCTGACAGTAGCCATGCTACGTACAGCTCAGGACAAATGCACATTCAGGAGGCTCAGAGTTGGAGGTTTTTTCAGTCATCATTTCAGATGTCTCCCTTTGAAATCTCACTTGCCCTATTTCCTCTCAGAGGAAAGTTTTGCTGGGAAGTTCGATAGAACTCCTTTGGTGTTTTTAGAGCTGTAGTGCTTTGAAATGTACCTGAACTTTCCTTTAGAGAACTTTTTCTTTTTTTCCCCTTTCTTCTTTCTCATCTCAAACACACTCCACAATTGCTTGGCCTTGTTGTGTACCTGTCTGAGGTAGGCTAACTAGCACAATAAGAATATTCACAAGTTGGTGCCTTGTCCTATTTTTTTTAGTGCAGAAAAATCCCATTTTCTCTTCTCACATCAAGTGTGCAGTAGTCACCACAGGGTTTGTTATTTTAACTTACTTTACAGATAAGTATTTGTACACACCATTGCAAGGAATAACACATGAGAGTTCTTATAAGGTAGACAGCTCTGCACCAAGCGTGTCCACCACAGCTAGTTGTGAGCGAGCATTGGTGTGATCCTGCCTCATGCAGGCACACTCACATCAAGCTAACCAGTCTCAGTTAGCTTGACAGCTGCTGAAGCTTTGCTCTTTGTAAGGGCTGATTTTGTAGCTTTGCTGCTACATCTGCATCCACAGTAGAAGTACTTTGCCAGTACAGAACAGTGGTATTCCCCCACCTACAAAGCACCCTGATGCAGGCACCGTGTGACTTAGGTTTAGAGAACGGCTCTGACAAAGAGCTTGGTCCCTGATAGCTTTTGTTCCTGAGATAATGGGATTTCCGAGATATGGGGCTTGGGGAGAGAGTTTACTAGTCTTTGGAATACAATGGCTGGACTTGGTTTTGGTATTGTTTCCAGTGAAACACACTTTAAAGCAGAACTTTGTTTTTATCTCAACAAGTTTGTTTGTTTGCAAATACAGAGCCTCTATCAGCAGGCCAGGTCTTCTGCAAATAAGTGTCTTAGTGTGGTTAAAGGCCGTCCATACATAAAAGTTACCATCTGGCTTGTAAACCACAGCTCAGGGATCAGAGGGGGACTTCCCTTGCAGCTTTTGTCAGAGCTCCAAGACGCTTTCCTCTGGCCTAGGTCACAGCTCTGAGTTGTAGTAACATCGTTACACATTTCTGTGCACTCCAACAGGAATGAGCAAAAGTTCACGTCTTAGTCAACAAATGAAAGCAGCCCTTACAGTAAATCAACATGAGCAAATGGCTTCTGTTGCATTGAGAATGGTGTGGCAAACGTCACTGTGATGGACATAAATTAAATGTTGTGTGCATGGAAGGATGTTCAACCACAGACAGGAAAAATAAAAGTTCAAAAGAAAATGCATGATGTAGGCAGAGCAGGGCCCACAGAAGTGGATGGCCAGAGATGGAGAGCAGGTGAAGAGCAGGGATGGATCTGTGGGAAGTCCAAGAGCTGGGATTCGTCCCTTTCATTGTAATTGTAATTTGCTTATGTAACATCCCCTGGAGAAGAAGGGGAAGTGACAAGACAAATGCCTACATTTATTTCCATAGGTCTGGGTGCTAACGAGTGGAATCCAAAATGTCAGAGTATTGTGGTATTTCACATGGGTAGGGACGCCAGTAGGAATTTTTACTCCTTGCCATCTCCAACATGAGGTGGACTCACCAGAAAATACTTACGAGACTACGACTAATATCAGAGCTTGACAAAGTGGTTACAGTTTAGAAAACATGTCTCTGTGCTGCCGAGTACCTTGTGCATTATCAACCTGAGAGTTTGGGAGGGAGAGATGTACACGAATGCCCTTGACTAAGGTTGGTTCTGAACATACACCTCTGGCCCACCACTCCACCTGCAAGAAAGCACTGTGTGTGTGTCCTTGGCTGGTCAATCTCACACCAAGGAACTGAACACTGACAGGTGAATTCTGGTCACTGGACAGGGCAAGATCAAGATCCTAAACCGCTGAACTGTCTTCAACACCTCTTCTAGCAAGACCCCCTTTTCAGGCAGCAAAAGAAGCAAAATGTTTTTACACAGAGTGCACATACAGAGCTCAGCTCTGCTTGTCAGCTGATTGTGGCTTTCTTAAACAATGCAGTCACAGTCTCACTAACAGCATTAATGGGAAAATGTTCTTGCAATAGGGTTGCTGAAGGTTAACTCCTGACTCGTAAACTTCCATCTTCTACCCAGCCGTATGTAAGATGTGCTGGGGTTGGGGGTCTGTGTGTGCTGTGTGTATCTGTACACAGGAACAGGGTTTTCCTTTAGCTTTTCTGCCTCAAGTACCCCCCTGCGGACATGAAGAACGTAATTGGAAGCTGAAGTCATGAGGGGAAGTGTCTTCACCCCCACCTGTCAGTGCAGACAACGCTCACAGATTTCTAGAAATAGCAAGACCTCCAATAAGCCCTGGTGTTAAAATGTTGTATTTTGTGTTACAATGTTACGAAATGCTACAATAGTGTTAAAAGGTTACCACCAGGATTGACCGGAACCTCTCTGTGTTCCCTTCCTGTCTTTTTTTCCCGGTCTTCGGTTTCAGCTCTATCTCTTTAGTGCTGCTCCAGCCCTTTCTGATTTTATTTTATCCTCTTTGCACAAAGACACTTTTCTTTTAAGATTTGTCCCTGTTCCCTAAACTATTTTTATCAGTTCCACCTCAGTCTCTTTCCCCTCTGATTCACTGCTGGGAATCCTCCCTTGGATCATTCCTCCTTCCCTCATCCCCACAGCATCACTCCTCCTCTGCTAGAGGTCAGAGCAGGAATCGCTTCTCGATTCCTGGCTATAAAAAGAGTGATATCTTGGAAATCTGGTGCCTGAGGGTGGATCAGCGATTGGTCCTTCCAAAAGGGGAGCAAACAGGTTTTTGTGCCTTTTGCAGGGGTTAGCCAAAGTGTCCATCACTTTGCGATGTGAGGTTTGCACCCTGAAGGGAGATATGTCCTTACTGGTTCTGTTTGGTCCCTCTGCATTGCCCTGTGGATGCTCAGCATCTGTCAGAAGGGACTGGGCACTGAGTGGGAGCTTTTGGCCCCTATGTGGTCAGAAACAGGCTACCAGCTTCTCCCTAGAGATGACCACCTTCAAAGGCAAAACTCCGTTTCTTACTGCTGCCTTCCACCACTGCTCCTGCAGAAAGTTGTTCTCCTTGTCCTGTTAATAAATTTTTAAAGGCAATAAATCTTCGCTTCTTTTATAATTCATTTTCATCTGACCAGATTCCAGGTGGGTGTTTAGGCTCCCACTTTCTCCTAGGACTTTGTGGATAGCAAGGAGCCTGTAAACCACATCATTTGAAAACAGGGGTGCTCACAGACCTGCTCTCAGCCCCCCTGGCTGCCTGGGAACTGCTCCTTTGGCTCTCCCTGACTGCCTGTCAGCAGAGGCACTCAGTGAAGCTGTGTGTTTAAGAGCTGCATGTCCTCCCAATACCATGCCTTTGGGGTTGTGCTGTCCCTCCCTCAAACCTTAGATTCCCTCTCTGCAGGATGTCAGCTGTCCTGCTTGTCTCCTCCCTTCAGTGGGATGGCTTCCTCTGCTCTTGCTGTGATAAGAGTTTGTTTTCTTCTCCAGCATACCCTGGGCTAATACCCCTCTCTGCATTTTTCTGCTTTGATACCTGCATTTATGTTCCTATTTCTTTCTCTCTCCTGGGGCCATACTGATTTTCTTTTCTCACCCAAAGCAGCTCTGCTGTAAAGACAGGTATAACTAATAACACTGGGCTTCGTCAATGAAGCAGAGTTCAATTTACCCTTTGTACAGGCAAGAAACATCAGGCTAAGATTTATGTGGAACTGTTTGTCTAAATGGGCTTCCTACTTCCGTACTTCCATGGAGCGAGGAAGCTGCCAACATCTGCTCTGTGCCTGATAGCACTTCCGATTCCACCAGTGGAAAATTTCCCAAGAGGCAGGAGCAGGTAGTTTCCCAGGCTGGTGGGGTTTTTGCATCAGGGGCTCTGTTTCTTTTCCACCAGGGAGATGGATAGGTGCAGGGTGAAGGTTTGCTCTGCAACTCCTGGCACAGTCTACATGAGCAGTGGAAATTCTTTTCTCTGGGCAGATCATACATCACTTGGCCTGTGAAGGAAAGGGGAGACACACAGCTTGAGGTCAGCCCTCTCACAGGCTGCCCACACTGGGCACGAGGGCAGAGGGGCTCTTGCTTTGCTCAGACACCATGCACTTCAGTACTCCCCATCCTCTCCAGAGAGAAAAACCACTGTTGTTTCTGTTGCTGATTTTGTGCAGGGCTCTGAGATCTGATGCTTCTCTTGCCCAGACTGTGGCAGTCCTGTCTCCTGTGGGACAACATGTGGCTACTAGAGAACAAGCAGCATGTCCGGAGCAAGCTGTATGCTATGGGGTGCTCCCTGGGTTTGGTGCTGAAGGAAGACTCCAGTGAGCCACAGACCCACAGAAACTCTTTTACACCCAGGCTTCAACCAGAGAAATTTGGTTTTTTGCCTGAAAGTTGTGTGGTTTATGGTTTTTGGAATGTATTCTAATCTCTTATATGTCGCATGTGGCCCCCTGCACTGCTGTGCAAGTATCCCGGGATTTTACTGTGCAGATACGCCTGCCTTCAGATGGAAGGGGATGTTGAAACTAATGAAAAATAGGCTGACTTTATACTAGCCCTGTAACAAAATAAATTGAGGGGAATGTGTTAACTTTTGTTTTATTTAACTTTGCCAACTTTCAAGTCAACTCTCAAGCACCCAGAAGGTTTTAGAAAATGTTTAATCTAACTCAGACAATTTCCTGAACTCCCTAACTGGACCACCCCATTTTCTGAAACACTGCCAAAAGGCCTTAGTTACTCACAGGCTCTGGCGTGCTGCTCTTTCACAACTTCTTGCTGTCCTCTCACCCCACTCTCGAGTCGTTGCGTGTGCCTTAATATAGCCCAGAAAGAGGAACCTCCCAGACCTCGCTGCCAGTGCCTGATGAAGCAAGCGCTGCCGATAGCGGCGATGTGCCTGGTGATGTGCCTGGTGAACGGCTGTCCCCGTGCGCTGAAAGGCTGTGCACTGTGTGAGCATCAACACCCAGCCTGCCTGTGTCAGCCTGCCTGCTCCTGGTGTGCCTTGCCCACCCTCCCAGCTCCCCCTGCCTGTGGCATGAGCCTCTGAGCTCAGGGCCTGTCCCTAGGCAGCCCAAGGACACTCCCTTTGTGGGAGTACAGGACGTTGGTGAAGACTTTCTTCACCCTGGCTCGAGTGCCAGGTGTGCTGTCCAGATGCCTCTGATGCCCCAACCAGCAGCCACTGCCTGTGCTTGCCAAAAACAAACAGGGGCTATTTCTCAGGAACACAGGACAGAGATGATGGTGAGCATCACCCCTCTTCTCTCACCTCCCTCACCACTGCACACTGAGTCTACACAGCTGTATAAGTAAGGGCATATACAGCACACAAGGATGCTGTGCTGATGCCAGAACCTTCAAAGATGCAGTTTTCAGGCCTCAAAAATTATTTATTTCTCCAGCAGAGCCAGAGCACAGCACAGTTTTAACAGAGCTGAAGCAAACTGGGGTTTTAGTCACTCTCTCACTGAGAGATGCTTGCTGTTTGGGGACTTATCATCATGTGATAAAAGTTGCCTCCTGAAACTTAGTTTCCTGCTCTTCTCCTGTGCTTTCCTCTGTTGTCCACCCACACTTCTGGCTCCAAATAAGGACAGTGAGCTCCCTAGAGCTCTCCTCCACCTACTCATCACCCTGCTGTCCTTCCTCCTCTGCCTACTTACCCTGTCCCCTCCTGGTCACAGAGGAAGCAGGATGACATGACAAACTGGCTCAGCTTTTCCAGGGATTTCTGGAGCAAATTGTTCTCTCTCCCTGGACCTGGAGCTGGACCTGATTGACTCATCTTTAGGATTTTTACTGGAAGAGATGTTTTTCATCCACAAACCCAAATGAAATAAAAAGTTGGGGGGAAGAGGATAAAGAGAGCAGTAAGAAAAGTGATGAATTAAGCTGCTAGGATCTGCAGCTTCTCACTGGCTGAAACTGTCACAGAACTCATAGTAAGCCATCTGAAGGGCCGGGGTCAGAGCTACCCTGGCAGCACAGCCCTGCCATGGGATGCTCAGTCCCAGCATGTGCAGGAAGCGGGTGGTGTTCCCAGCTCCCCAGGCAGGGCTGAGGGAAGTGATGAAACCTCCGGAGTGCAGATCTTTCCTCCCCTCTCCCACGGGAAGCAGCTTTGCTGCAGCGGGGACACTGCTGGTAGGGAACAGCAATTTTGTCAAGGCAAAATATTGCCAAGGGCAAGGGCTTTCCTGGAGCCAGAACCATCTGAGACTGGCAGGGCTGGGTTTCACATACTCAAGAGGGATGGCTTTCCTTGGGTCTGGTAGGTGACACGGAGCTCTTAGGAGGTTAAACCTCCTGCTTCTACTAACTGGAAGTCTCTGCTCTGATCATGATGGCATGCAGGGTCTTCCACAGCTTCAGAGTCAAGGAGTTATTGCTCAGATATAATTTCCCTATCCTTCACAGAATTATTGCAGCAGGGAGAGGATTAACAGGTATGCAAATCACAGTGGAGGTGGGGGGAGAGCTAAGCTAAAAAATTAATAAATGCCAAGGTGGTACTGCTGTTCAAGCTCTCCAGTGCCTTTTTAGGAAAACTGAAGTGTTTGCAGGATGGCTGCAAGCTTGATGGGAAGTGGGAGCCAACCTTCCCCCTCCTGGCTCCTGCTCTGGGTCGGGTAATAAGATCTCCTGCACAGCTGGTGTTAGGACCAAGCAGCCAGCACCCCGTGCACACGCACACACACACAGAGACACACACGGACATACACACACACTGTGCAGAACTTCGGTGTGTCCCCCCTCAGATGCTCAGGGCTGCTGCATACGGAGGAGGGGAGGTGGTAAAAGATGGCAGAAGCACAGTAAAAGCTCCCTGTTAAGCCAACTGAGCAAGGGAAGGGACTCACCAGAGCGTCTGTCTCTGCTGGGACCAACTGTGGTCCCTGACACACTGGGCTGCGTTGAGACCTCATGTCATCCCGCAGCCACACTGCACGCCTGCTCCTGCCGTCTGGCTGTCATCTGTCGGTGGCCAGCGCCAGGCAGCAGCCCGGGGTGAGCAGGCAGCTGAGTCCCTCCTTCACCCTGAGTACCCTCCCAGTCGCCCTGTCCCAGCTCCCTGCCCGGGTCTGATTTAAACGGGAGGCAGCACATCTGCACCCCCACCTCACCTACCCCAAGGGAGTTATGCGCTGTGGGGGGAGTGGCTACTGGCAAGCCAGAGTGATTTGAATAAGTCCCTTAGTGCCCGATCTCAATCTCTAAATAAGTCTGCTTTAAATTACACTGATTTATGATTCATGTCTTTATATTTGATCAGTCAGCGGTGCTGCAAAACCTTCAGGCGCTTAAGGTGTTTCTAATCTCCCCATCCTGCTGGATGGAGGCACCACTTGCAAAAGGCTTGTTTTTAACCCCTGAGTCCACCAGCCACTCAGACAGGACCGGACGGAAGCCCGTCTCCTTTCGTCTAACCGAGGCTGTCTCTTTTCCTGGCTCTTGCACATCATGGTGTCCCGGTGTGATCACAGCATGGATTATCCAGCATCGCTGGGGTCTCCTACTGTCACGTCAGGACACTTAACGAGAAATCGAGGTGAGGATATTTTGGACACTAGTTGTGACAGTACACATCTCTGGGAGTTTACATTTTAATGTTTGTACCAGGAAATCGGCTCTCTCAGTGTCACGGGGTTAGACAAATACCTGATAAAGAAATAAACCTGTCAGATACATTTACTTTACAAAAAGACCAAGCCCTGCAGAAGTCTCTGTTGTGTGTTTTAAAAATTGCCCCACCCCTTCACAAACATTCTGCCTGGGATACTGCATTCCTCCGTGCTGGAGAGCCACCAGCAGCAGAAGAGGGACCGTCCTTGGGGTTGTTTTGCTGCGATTTGGCACCAGCTGCCGAGCAGACCCACTGTGCTCCTCCTCCTCCTCCACATCCTCATCCTCATTCTCCTCCTCCAGCGCTGGCTGGGTGAAGGATGGGGCTGACTCACCTTCTTCTGCCTCTAAAGCAAAGCCCAGGGCCCCACAGCACCGAGAGTTACTACAGGTGAAATTTAAGCAAACACTGAGCAGGAAATACTGTAACATTGTAAGAAACGTGTGGGACATTTGAAGCCCTGGAAAGTCAAACGTGGGCTGAGCATGAGGCTGCACTTTTTAAAGTGATCTGCAGCTATAGAAATAAGCCTGGGAAGGGGCTTTCTGGGTTTCTCCAACCCGCACAGCTCATGCCATATCTCCTGCTGTGCTCACAAGATAGCCCCAGCCTGAGTGCTTGGGCGGCAGTGGGTTCTTTACCTCCTGACAGCAGTTGTTTACTATTAAATAACCTTGAAGACTGAGACGCTACTTTGTGTCCGCAGAGCCGAGCGCCGCTCTGAGCCGCTGGTTTCTCCGGAATAACACACCCTCCCTTCTCTAATGTTTCCCAACAGACAGAGCCGCTGCTTCCCGCTACCCGGGGCCTTGATTCCCAGACTTACAAAACACCTTTTTGCCGCAGCGTATTTGCATCTCTTTGTTGACTTTGCTAATCAAGCTCACTCCTGAGCTTTTGAAAACGGTAGTACTCAAAGGCACTCTGGCTCTTCGGGCATGGCAGCCATTTCAGGAGAGGTAACCCCTTGGGGACCAGGCACTCTTTTGTCACTAGACTATTAAGGGCTGTGGTAGGAGCACCAGCTGGTGGATGGGCAGAGCATCCAGGTTCCGGAGGCTCAGGCTCACCCATCTTTCTGAGCCCAGGTAGTACCACACTGCCACCAAAAGGGGCAACACTTCCTTGACTGTCCCTGACCCCTTGCCCTGCTCCCAGGCCCAGGCAGCACTCTCTCTCCAATTTGCAGGGTGCTGGGGT
Organism: Manacus candei; assembly: GCF_025592945.1. Lineage (NCBI taxonomy): Eukaryota > Metazoa > Chordata > Aves > Passeriformes > Pipridae > Manacus > Manacus candei. The sequence goes on from NW_026138131.1 coordinate 2,467,457, forward strand.
GATCTCCCAACCGATATCCCCCAACCCTGAGGGTCTTCTGGCTCTGGCTTCTTCTGGTTTAGTGAGAGCAACCAGCCCATGTGGGGACATTCCCAGAGGGGTCCACCCCACCCAGCATCAGTAATTCCTGAGACAGGCAGTGCTCTACTGTGTAGCTGTTGCAATCACTGCCCTGTTCTGACCTGGCCCTGCAGGAAGGTGTCCCAAATCCCCAGGTGCTCACAGCAGCCAGTGAGTAGCATAGGTAGGGTCCCTGGGCTGGGGAAGCCAAGGGACAAAGCTACCCTCGTGACATGTGGCTAGGGGACAGAAGGATGAACTCCACTCTGCACCCAGCTCCATCCCTTGCTTAACTCTGCTCATGGGTTGGCCCAATGCAGAAAGGAGAATAATTTTTGTGTAGACTGGCATGTCACAAAGACACTTGTATTTACCCTAAGATGTCGTGGAGTGGGGAGATAAGATACCCAGCTTCAAACTATTTGTTTCGGTTCCCTCGGTGCTTTGTGCCACCAGTTCCAGCACCTCAGCAAGGGAGCCCGAGACCGGCCCCACTGAGTGGTCAGACACCAAACGCCCATTAGATTCCTGTGGTGGTGGAGGAACTTCTCCTAAACAAGCACCCGCAGACCACTGACACAACACGTGGCAGTGGCAGCCCAGGTCTCCCCACTCCCAGTGCTGAGCTCTGTGATTAACAGCAGTGGTTTGAGAGCAGCCAGGCCATGCTGTCAGAGAAGAGTCCCTTCGGCACATGTTGGCTCCAGCGCTGAATTTGCATACTGTATTTGCCAAGGGTTATTAGTGTTGATCAGCTGTTAAATAATCTGCCCTTTTCATTTCAGGAGGCCTGTCAGGACTTGTCTTCACATAGGCTCTACTTAAACAGGAGTTTTATGGCATATTGGAAAAGGGGTTTCATTAGGTAGCCTTTTCCTTGAAATTTCGACAGCTACAAATACTAAACACTGTCTCTGACATCATGAGTGTCTGCCACATGTGTTGCCTAACCCTCTACATCTTCAGTGCGTGGAAAAGGCTGCAGCCACAGAGCAGTGGAAATCGGGCTGCTATCCCACTGGCACCCTTCATTGTGCCAGGGAAAGACCTGAGCAAGGAGAAGAAGATAAAGACAGATCCCACATCAGAAAATGAAATTATCCCCTGATGGAGAAGGGCACTGTGACGTTGCTGTTTAGAAGTTTTAAAAACAGCCTCACCCTGCTCTGCACTTGCAGGGATACAGTCTTTGGGGTGACTTATGGTTGCATTTCTCCACCCTTGGTTTTAGCTGTGTCTCCTCAGGGCCATACAACCTTTGCAATTAAACAGGAGCTCCAGAGCCTGTGGAGTCTGGAAGCACGGGTCAGTGGTTCAAAGGGGGTGGCTTGTGACTCACAAGGAAACAGCAGGATGGGGTAAGAACCACATTTGGCCTTGTGGTCAGGCAACACCGTCAAAGGCCTCTGGAAAGTCAAGTTCAGGAAAAAACCTAACTTGAAGACTGAGGGGAACTGCAATAACCAGCTGGTTCCAACACCTGTAATTATGCCCAGTACCCTACAAATTGTTAGAAGATCTATACAGAAAATGTGGTAGTAGGGATCTGAAGAGGGGTTTGCTATGAATGCTGACTGGTCTTGAACAGCCCAATAGAAAAAAGTTGTGCTGCTTCATGGCCAAAGGACCTTCACTGTTACCAGCAAGTGAACTAAAGCCCCTGCCTGCTGGATGGCCCCACATCTCCCATTCCTCCCACCTGCGGATTTTGAGGGGCTGTTGAACTCCAAGGGCTTTTCCACCATGGTTTCTTCAGCACAGGGGGAAGGAACCCACTGTACCAGGGGAGCATGCTGCTCACTGCCCACCTGTCATGCTGGGGGCCAGGGCGCTGCCCTCCTCCTTCCCAGCCACAGCTGGTGACCAGGCAGGACCTGTGGGAAGTGCCTGCTGGCAGAGAAGAGGGGGAACGGGGGGTACCTGTGCAGCTGAGATGAGAAGGTGGCAGCAGGTATCACACCAAGCTCAGTCTTCACTTTCTCCCCCACCACTCCTCTGGGGCAAAGAAACAAAAGCAACTACAAAAACCAAACAATTTGGCTGTAACGAACCATAAAATACAGGATCATCTCCTTGCCTCAGGCTCACCTCCTTGGTACAGTGACTTGCTTGTGCCTTGCTGGTACTGCCTGTGTTACGGTCATCAGGTGACAAAGCCAGCATTTAGAATTGATTAATTGATTCATACATTAAATAGGTATTTGTGCTCAATTATTGGCAGGTTTGCTAATGGATTACTGTTTAAACAATTGTGATATTTTAAATTACACACTATTTTATAGATGCACATTTACTTAAAAAAAAAGAGCACCCCTTGCATCTATTAACATATTAAAAAGAAAATAAAACATTCAGGCTGTTATAATGCACAATGTGGCATTACTCTGGGTGCTTCCTAAGCTAGGAAAATCTTATTTGTTTAATAATAAGTTACCATGAATATGCAAATCTGCATCAGTGCAGTACCTCACTGCTGTCACTATTAATGAGTTGCAAATTAATGTGACAACAAAAGGAAAATCTATTTAGTGACAGATTTGTGGTTCATACCTGGCTCAAGAGAGCAACCATCTACAGTCACGTCATTCTGCTGGATGATATGTGCACATGGTGTGGACAAGGTTTGCTCCAGGACTGGCAAACCAGAAACAAGCAATGTGCTGCCTTCACCCCAAAGGCAGAAGGCAGTGTTGCTTCTAATGATCCATCACACTTAAACCACAGGAAAATAGTCCCTTCACTCTGCAATCACAGCGAACCCATGAAAAGCACACTAAGGGGTGAAATGCAGAACTAGCAAGGCTGATGTGGGTGGCATCATGGTACAGATAGAATTTCATCTGCTTCAGATCTGTTTGGGGATTTTTGCCCCTGATGTCGCTTCAAGCTCAGAAAGTTAAACTTGTTGGATTCCAGTCACTTTCTTCTCCTACTCCTCCTTCTAGCAGAAATGCAATGGTGAATGAGCACATTAAGAAAACATCTAATACGTATCTTCACAATTACGGCATTCAACTCTTCCGTCTTGTGTAGTGGTGCCAAGACCTCTCCTACAAACATTGGACTCATACTGAAACTAATATAAGATGTTCTACAAACAATTTTCAGTAGATAATATACTATTTTTCCTGTTACCTTGCATCTGTTCAAGTTTAAAGTAGTAATGTGTGCCTTTTTCCTGTGTGAACTAAAGAAATTATGCTGAATGTTTACCAGCAGCCCCACAGAGCCTGGGAATGGCAGCTGTCTGCACTTACCATTCCCTGACACCTTGTTCATATTAATGCACAAATGATGGGCCTCATCTATAGTTTTATTATTTCGCCCAGAAATGAAGGGAGGAGTCAGCTTCAAACTCTTTTTATTCATGGAGTTAGCTTGGCCCCTGGGAGCAGTTTTTAAAACAATTTCCATTCTGCTCCTGTGATCCTGCAAACCAGAATCATAGAATCATTAAGGTTGGAAAAGACCTCTAAGATCATTAAGTCCAACTGTTAACCCAGCACTGACAAGTCCACCACCAAACCATGTGCCTAAGTCACATCTACACATCTTTTTGAACACTTCCTCTGGCCCTTTCTTGTCACACTGTATCAGTCTTTGGTACAAGATTCCTGCTATGACACCAGAGCAACGAAATGAGAGAAGTGGCTGAAGGGACAAATAACCCAAAGGGGAAACTCCCAGGGCTGACCTCACTCTGCAGAACCCAGTCCTCTTGGGTAAGGCAGAGGAGGAGTTTAGTACTTTGTGTACTCAGTAGCATCGTTTGTCTCAGGGAAAACCTCTCAGCACTAACCATGCCAGGGCTTCCCCTTGTACCCCCCCAGGCAGCCAGCCTGGAGCTGGGTATTTCCTGGGATTTCCCAGCTAGCAACAAGTAAAAATTTCACAAAGGAACCTCCCTTCAGTGAGACTCACCTGCCTGCTCTAGCTGGAGATGGGGTTTTTCCCTATAGCACCAGTGGTTCTCCCAACACCTCCACGGGGCAGCACAAGCTCACAGCCAGGCAAATCCAAGTGATAAGCATGGGAAATTCAAGGAAACACCTTGGCTTTGGTTCCAGCAGCATCAACACTGCACTTCCACCCTGCAGAAGGCAAAAAACAGGATCAGCAGGGTTTTACCATCCCCAAAGGCTGCGTTTCTGTTTCCTTATTTTTTATTAACCTGGAGTAATGCCAGTGGTGCAAAGCAAGCATCCATGGCCCAAGGAGGATGCACAGGAAAGTGCTTTAAAGGAGAGCAGCACGAATTCAGAAACTGAAATGCTGAACACAGCCCCCTCCCAGCCCTGCTGGTTGGAGCTACCCCAGTCCTGGCTTTCCACTACGTGGGATCTAGACAATCCCAGTGCTGGCAAGGCAGCCAGCATTCCAACTTCCCTTCCTACACTTCCTGTCACCTTTCAGTCCATGCCAGCATGCTGCCACCTCTCCTCTCCCCAGGGCAACTATCCCCTGGGCTTGCCTACTGCAAAACTACTCATGCATCCTGCCTCTCCCGTGACAATCTCTCCCAAACCACCCAGCACAGTGTCAGCCACGCCAGCCTCGTGCACCCAGCAGTGTGGGATGCTGCCCTCCTGCTTCACTGAACCCTCCATGCTCCCTCCAGCACCCTCACAAAGCAAATCTTTTTAAAATAAGTACATCCTAAAAGATGAAACAGTTACAGTTATGTCAAGGGACAGCACTGGGATCAGGTGTTCCCCGCCATGACCCTATCTTTAGAGCACAGACAGCCCCGGGGCAGGCACACACTTGCATTACAACAGCATGAGGCTGTTACTGTATCTGAGCACCGATGCAAGCGCCAGCATGGAGAAGGCCCAACTGTACTCCTGGAGACAGTGGAAAGCTGACTAAGCAGAGATGCTTGGGGAGCACGTGCTCAGGATTATTTGAGGAGGAGCTGGGCAAAAAGAGGAAGCCATGTCAATCTTCTGTTTGCCTGAGGGGCTCAGAGAGGTGTTTGCCACGCACCCCTGGAAGTAGCACGAAGCTGATTTATACTCAGCTCAAGCCATCCAAGCATTACATAGCTGACCAGATAAAAGGAGTCCGTAAAAATTGCTTTTAATGTTCTCCCTTGCCTTAATTTTCTGGCCCATCTCTTCTTCCTGGGAAAATCAGGGGGTAAAAGCAGCCAGCAACAGGGAGTAGTAGTGATGTCTGTGTTTCCATTCTCCCAGTGTGCCCGTATAACCCGTGCAGGAGAGATCACCATCCTTATTCAAAGTCTGAAGCAAGACGTTGGTAGTTGCGTAAGGACTAAAAATTCCTTGTCCTGTGCAGAAATGGAACTTCAGCTGCCAGCAGCAGACAGATTTTGGACCCCTCTCTCGCCTCTTGGCTTGGCTACAAAACCACCTTACCCACAGAAACAGCCCCACTGTAAGACACACAGTAAAAATGTTTGGCAAAAGACTCTATGGCAACACGCCATGAGAAGCACCAGCTCTGAGTATCTCCCTCCAGTGCACCTTCAGAAATGAGGCATCATTCTCCCAGACCTTGGGGACAATGGAGAAACTTTTTCCCAGATGCTTTTCTCAAGATTGACCAGGTGCTCTGCTCGAGACCCTTCTGGTGTGGTTTCTGGCCCTCATCAGAAGAGCACCACGATTTAAACACCTCAGAGGTAACTGGCTATCACAAGACATACTCCTGGTAAGAACAGCCCCAAAGTAAAACTCAGGAGTTTGAGTTCACAGCAAGAACTTCTTTCTACAAGGGGAAGAGCAGATCCAGCTCCTGAAGAGAAGGTCTGCCCAAGCCCAGAGTGCCTAGACTCTCAGATGCAAGGTCCTGAGCTGTGCAAAAGTGACATTTGGGTCACTGACTGTCCCTTTAGATCCCCCCCAAGTGTGCTCATAGCTTTAATGCTCCACATTAAAGCATTTCCCCTGGTACTGTTCTCCTCCCCTCTGCAGACTCCGGTGGAAGGAGAACTCAGCCAACTCAAAGGAGGGAAAATAACTGAGCCTACTCACAATTCTTTAACTAAAAGGTGATACAGAAAGTATAGTGAACACCATTTTTAAAATTCTGTCCCACCAAGCACACCTGCCTGATGTTTTCTTGCAACTTTGAATTTAGAAAGCTGATACAGATTCTACCTCAGATTTCATCAGCACCTCACCAGCACCTGTGCCAGCCCTGTTCCACTTTGGAAATTACTCCCAGAGCCTCTTTTCATAAACGTTAATGAGGCAAAGCTCATGTCACAGCCAGGCATGGAATTAACAGGAGTCACTTTAGCCTCTTCATTTCTCAACAGTTTTATTGCCTTTAAGAAAATTTTTGTAAAATATAAATACAAAGGCAGAAGATTTACTTACAAAGTTAAAACACAGATCTCAAACATAAACACACAATTCAGAAAATTTAGTTTATGTACAGTTTCAAGCAACTTCAACATATGTTAGTTTTTCAATATTTTACAAGGTACAGAAAAAATAGTTCAAAGTCTTCTTTAAATAAAGAGCATAAAATGTTTAAACATATATAAACAATCCGGTTTGATGTGTGAAAACTAAATTTCACAGCTTTTAAATTAGGATATAAAAGTTCTTACAATTAGTTGATGCGTATGGATATGGTTTAATTTATATTTAAAACTATTGAATTATATTCAATAGTGCTTACCTGGCCAAAGCAGGTAATTCTGTAAACAAAAAAAAAACAAAAATAATATAACCAAGTGCCTTACCAAATTCTATCTCCCAAACAAGCCACACGACTTTGATCACATCATCTAGAAAAAGTATGTTCTGTGTAATCAGTGCTTTGTATGAAACAAAGTCAATGTGTGGGTGTGTTCTTTAAAAAAAAAAGTGTGTTCCGAGTAATAACAAACTTATCCCAAAGCCTGTGTGCATTTAAAGAAACATTATATAACAATTTTGTAAAAACTGATTGAAGTTAAAAAAAAATTTTTCCAAAATCCATCCAACTGGAATTCAGATCTCTTATATAAAGGAAAAGATATTTTCATATTTAATAGTGTCCTTTCTTTACAGAAACAATTTAATTTGAACACATATACATAATAAAGAAGTAACTGTATAGAGCACTGTACATTAAATGGCCTGATGGTTCACCAGAGGATGTCAAAGGGAGGGTCCTCGTGCGGATGCAACCAGTGAAGCGAGGAGCCGAGCAAAGTCTTGAGTTCGCTTGTGAACTCCACCAAGTCCAAGAGCTCTTTGCTCTCTGGGTTAAATGCTTCAAGGTCCGTAGCACAAGAGAACAACTGGCTGAGGGAAGTCTGTTTGTAAAACTCTGCCTCCGTGATGGTGACGACTTCCAGATTGGGGAAGTTGCAGCGGAAGATGCGAGACGACATTTTTAGCCTCTTCACCACGTCCGAGAGCAAAAGCCAGTTTCGTGGTCTGTGGAAGCGAAGGAGAAAGAGGTTCCAATAACTGACATTAAGTCATGGGCTTCCTGACTTGTCATTGTGTCACTGTGTGACAAACCCTCCCTGACCACACCCTCACAAACAACCTCTCTGACATCAAGGCTGTCACCCAGGGGGTCGAATAACAGATGTGCAGGAGTGTATGTATTTATTTGGAGTCCTGCTGCCCAGAGCTTTGAGGAAGGAGAGGTCCAGGCATGCAGGGGCACTGGAGCCTATAAAACCTGGGCTCATGAGCACACATGTGGGCCAGCAGCCATCCCAACAGCTGCTCGTACAGCTGGTTCACCTGGCTGAGCCCAACCCCCATTTAGCAAGTTAGGAGATGGCTTATAGTTATAACCACAAAATTCAGCATCTCTGACTTCCAGAGATGCTGATATTAAAAAGAAGTAAACAGTGAGTTGGTTTTTTTCTCAGGTATTTTAAATTTAATCTTGTCCACTTTGGGGAACTTAAGTTACATCTATCACCCAAATAATAAAAAACATGGTAAAACCTGCACTCCTTCATGATCAATATTTAAAACTATTTTTCTCACAGCTGTCATCAAAATTGGTGCAAATGGTAAACAGTAGCTGTTTACAAAGCTAATTTATATCTTGAACATAATAGATAATACAACTTTCCAGGTCTTTGCTTATTATTAAACATCATAGAATCTTCTCTAAGATGCTTATTTGTTTGTTCCAATTCGGAGCTTTAAACCAGTTTTGCTACAAAGTCTAGAAAAGCAGTAATGGCGTCATTTTGTCATCCGCAAAAGCGTGTCCACTCAGTAGAACAGAAAAACCCATAAAATACAATTAACAACACTTTACAAACACAATATCCAAAATTAAGCACTAGAAACACTGGTATTTTGGGATGTTTTAACAAGTTGCTGTCTGGGGTGAGGGAAGGAACTTGTGTTCAAACGTCACTTGTGCCGCTTGAGTGTATGGCACTCAAAACTCAGCCCTGACAAATCAGCCTTTCCTCCTCTCACCTCCCATTAGTTTATTTCCCAAAAACCCCAGCAATCACAGCATTGATCTTTCATTCACACTGCATAAATGCAAATGCTTTTCCCCACAGACACAAACTGCCACCAGCCCAAGCTGATCGCCTCAGCTGTTTTTACCCCAAACCTGCATTTGTTCTTACCCCTGAGAGAGACACACTTGAATGTTGTAACACGGCAAGGGAGGCTCATCTGAAAATTCAAATTCAAACACATCGCTAAAGCCATCTTCATCTTCATCACCTGGGCCAGGAGGATTTGCCAAGATGTCAAATCCAGATTCATCTTTCGGATCTGAATAAAATTGAATAAAAGGTGCCAAGTCAGCATTGAAAAGACTGTTGCAGGCCTTGCTTTTTCTTCCAATAACGTGATCTGTAAATAAAATCAGTTTGCTTCCTTCCTAGCTTCCTCCACCATGAAAACTAAACAGCCCCCACCCCCACGTGCCGCATGTTTTTAAAGTCTCCGCATACAAAGAAATAAAGGGTAACATTTGCTCACCGCACACAGAGCTGCCATAGAAATCCCAGTACAAACCAGGGTCATCAACACTTCGACCTTGCAGGTCAGTTAAATACTCTGGAGAGGAAAAAACAACAACAAAAACATACTGATGAGAACAAAAAGCTGGCAAGTTTAGCAGACCGCGTGTCATACAGACTCAATATGCATCCTCCATACCTTTCATCAAAAAATCCCACACTATTTTCCTGGTGCACATGCTACACACCATTCTCTCACATCAAATAATGAACCACCACATCAAACAATCACCCAGGGTCTAACAGGGACAGACATAACCTAAGCTTCAGAAACTTATGAGAGTAGCATTTTAGTTTTGTGAAAACAGGATGCATCACACCTTTTGGCCTTCCCAGTTATTCTGGACACCAGCTTGGGGGGTGAAACTGTGGCCCCAAATAAACTGATAAAAAAGGTTTTTCCACACAGATATGTTCAGAAGATGTAATTCTTTTCTACAGACATAATTTGGGAGATTTACTAACTGCATTGATGAAAAGATACTGTGATTCAGGATGCTAAGAAGTCCAAGATACTGAATTTTTCTGGAGTCCTGATACACCTATGGGATTTCTACACTACACCATTTGAAGAGATAAGTGGATGAGTTCTTAAACTGATTGACTGTGAACACCTTCAGAGGTAGGTTATTAGGGAATGCAGTGTCTTCATCCAACACTAAGAGGAAAAAAACCCTAAATCCATGTTACAACATGGATATGTTTAAAGACAAGAGCCTTTAATGTAGTTTTACAGCATTTCAGATATAAAACAAGGCAGAACTTGCAAAAAGGAAAACACTTTAAGATAAAAAGCAAGACCACGGGAAAATATGAGTATGTTTAACAAGTAACAATTCGATTTGGCAAGTTTCTTATTTTCATTTCAAACAGAAAGCCGAGGGCACGGAAACAGTCCGCTGACCTCCCACCTACCTAGCAAATCTGACAGTGGAATAATCCTGATGACTTATTAAGAGTTTCAATTAGAAGGAGCCCCCATGCATGGTTGTGCTTCCCACCTGCAGCTGCTGGGGTTTTGCAGGCAGAGAGGGAGTTACTGCTCTCCCTGAGGTTTCTTGGCGTGGAGCCATCCCTTCCAGGCAGGAGGGACTTTGGGAGGCCAGGGAACAAAACCCCCCATTTGCCACGACCAGCAAAGCCCCCAGGCAATATGGGCACTGACCTGTGAGGAAGGTCTCCATGAGCTCACTGTGGGTCATTTTCACGATGGTCCTCCCAGAGTAGGTTGCAAGTGTTGGATCAGCACCATAAGACAGCAACAGGCGGACGATTTCCAAGTGGTCGTTTTCGACGGCGTCATGGATTGGTCTGGAGGGAGAAACAAAAAAAAAGAATCACGGCGTTACATTTTGACTCAACAGTATTATGCAAATGTGTTTGACAAGAAACTTCTGACTGTAGATCAAAGTTATTTATAGAAAGTAGCACTATTAATACAGCTGCCAATCATCTTACTGTCGGTTTTACTTGCACATCACCCCCTCCCCTCGTCTTCACAGTCAGACTGCTCAGGGCAGACATTTCTGTTACGTCTATTCATTGCTGCACACATTTTGAGGGCCAGTAAAATAATTACACCGCTGTAACAGAAAGCAGGAGTTTGTGTGAAGCCTCACAAACATAATTTTGCTGCAAGTCACTCTACCGTTCCAAATCTCTGCCAATTTAACAGCGTGTTGTGGAGTAAGGCTCGCTCAGGCTGCCTCTGGGCAAGCACGGAAATCAGTTACCCAAAGCTCCTAAATTATGTACACAGAAATAAGTTATGAAAATTTGCTAGGAATTAAACTTCCGTGCAGAATATCCTCTTTAAACAGTACTTGTGAATATATTTGCAGCACAATTCCACCCTCCTAATCAGAGAACAGAAAAACATGTTATTTTAAGTGTAGTCCACCCAGAAATTAACATATTTAACATGGCATGAGCAATCTATACAAGCTCAGACACAGATTTTGTGAGCCTACAGAAGGATTATTCATTAATACACATGCCTGCAATTCCAGGTTTAGAATTCCTTATCACTAATTATAAATCGCATTAACTTTTGCCTTTAAAATTGATTATACGTAACAGGGAGTTGTCTGGGAGTAGAACATATTACCCTTCAGACTAATGAAGATGTGTTAAAATCCCATCCTTTCCTTAGACGAGTGCAGGGAACTGAAAGGGGAGTCAAATGCATGGACAGTGATCATGGCAGTTCAACTCAGCTCAGCACTCCTCCTTTAGGCTGTCAACACCACTGCCCCCCAACAAGGTTTTCAAGCTCTCACAGAGCTTGTATGAAAAAGGAAAGTAAGGACTTTAACTAGGATAACATACTGCCTTCCTGGAAGGCTTTCAGAATGATGTTACAAGGGGAAGTCATCTGGAAGCACAGCCAAGCAAACCTCTCCGCTCTGTCTACTGATCTGCCAAGCAACACTCAGCTAACAACCAGGGCTTAAACTCCCTCCTGAGAAGAGGTCGCGTCCAACCACTCCCTCTGCCTCACGTGGCAATGTTCCCTCTATGTCACCACTCTTTTGGCATGAACTGGCACCCACATGAGCTCAGGGCAGAGGAGGGGAGGATCAAATCAGTCAGAAGAGGATGGCACACCACCGTTTTCCCATCTATCACACAGCACTGCTGGGAGGAGAAGGAGGAGAGGGACTCTGACACATCTCAAAAAGATGCTCCAGATGTGTTTACTCCAAGTACTTTTCAGTAGGGCATGACTTAGGGTGATTAATGTCTGTCACACGTGAAGGACTCTTGCTTGCCCCCATCTTGCTGGAGAGCTGTATGCCATTTTGGCTTTACATATGCACGATATATTGACATGAGGAGGTGCATTTGGGGGCTTTGTGGCTCGTTCCCTATGGAGAGAGGGTTTATCCCATGCTGCCTGCCTCCTGCACACCCCTTGCCATCGGTGAAGAAGCAGGTGATCCTCAAGCTGCTGAGCACAGTTCTCAATCCAGTTTGTGCTAACCCTCAGAGCCCTGGCAGCAGAGAGCACAAGATGTGGACGCCTTCAAAGCCCAACATCCTGTTCTTCGGAAAGCCACTTTAACATTTTAAGACCGGAGAGGTCCACAAGGATCACTTGCAAAGGGGTCAGGATATCCCTTCTCAGTTTCTGAGGGAACATCTCTAACATAACACTGATACTATATGACGCCTTTGAGACAGAACAGTGCTGGAGAAGCCAGCACTCCCGGGATCCCCCACAAGCCTCATCCTCCCACCTCCACCTCCTGACTCAGTGCTTCCGCGCAGGGACTGCCGCAGCACCACGCGCCCACGCGGCAGCCGGAGCATCCAGGATCGGTGCTGAACATCCCAGGCAACACAAGGCAAGAGGGAACAAATAACAGAGGTGCCGACAGAGAGGCTGAAGGAGTATCGGGTGTTTCTGGCTGTCAGCAGGCGTCTGAGGCCGGAGCTGCCGGGTCACGGCACTCTGAGCATCTACAGCAGGAAAGGTCAGCCTTGCTGCAAACCCTCCTGTCCCCCACTGGGCATGAAGCATCCCTGGCTGCAAGTCTGGCAACAGACACCGGGAACAGACAAGACTTACGGATGCTGCCAAATCATGCTTTTTTTCTCCCCCACTCCTTCACTTTACTGGAGTCTTTAATTTCGCACAGTTTTAAATTTAATTTCAGAATTACGATTTTCTGGTTTGGGGAGGGGGGTTGAAGAGTGTTGTGGGATTACTGGTTTGTGGGTTTACTTGTTTGTGTTGCTTGGGGTTTTCTTCTTTTTAAACTGACTTACCTAAGTGGCTTTTGAAGCAGTAATGAATTCAAGATGATCCCTTAACTTATTAAAAACAGCATCTAAATCACCACTCAGTGTTTCAATTGATTTAACGACACTCAAACGAGTTTATTAAAGGGTGCCTGGGCATTCCCCAGGAAGGAAAAATGGCAGCACATGGGCTGTCACCTTGTGATGGAACCTCTCTCTCCCTTTCTACTGGTCACCAAGCCCGGTGTGGTGGTGCAGACAGGCAGAGGCAGCAGGGCAGGGAGACCCACCTTTGTTGTCTAAGAGTGCACAGGGAGGCTGCCCAGGCATGAGAGGGGACTTTATAGAGACATGGGGAAGGAAAGGCGTAGTAAAGCCGTGCGGAAGAAGGAAGAACAATAAATAGAAGGAAGGAAAGAAAACACTGGCAGGGAGGGAGGAGAATAGGAGATTCCTATAGATAAGTCAGGGGAAAAAAGGCAAAAACGGAGCACTGACAGACTCTTTCACTGGCTAGAACAGCTTCTTGGCAAGCTCACAAGCGGGACCATGCAAAGGCAGAGCTATTCGTTTGCTTCTCCCAGCAGGGCCAGCAGAGGAGGGAGTATTTTTCAGTCTTGGCAGAGTTTAACCATCCTCTTTGTAGGATGCAAAAGCGACTATTGGAATAGGCAACTTTTTCAGATGTCAAAAAAATAGATCCCTGGGAGTCCTCTCCTGGAGAGGATTTGCCCATACAATCTTTTCCGCCCTGAGCATCGTGGAAATAAACACTCTCTATCCCTAATGGTACAGTTAACGTAGTGCAGCTCGTTTCTAAAACAAACCCTTCAAAAGGCCCCAGAAGGATCTGGGGACATTCAAGAGCTGCAATATCCTACAGAAGACACACATCTCAACCCTCTCTTGTGTACTGTCGAATTCTTCCTACTATTTTTACCACCACTACAGTTAAGAAAACATTTCACTGGGGGTTTATCATTCCACTACCAAAATTATAAACTATTTACACCAGTCAGGGTTTGCTCCCAGCCTTTCAGGCACCACCAGAATTTTCCTCACTGCAGTAAGAGGTCTTGTAACTCGCCGAGCAATACCATATTCTGGCGTTTTATTTTTATTTCCATCCACTCTGTTACACAACGCTGCCCCTCGGAAGAGGCAAGGCACAAGTTGCAAGAGGGCAGCTACGCAGGCTGACTCTTCTTTAACGCAATTAGCTGCTGGAAGGTATGGCTCTGCCAAGACCAGATGAAAGGACACAGGAAGAGAGCCATCTTGGCATGGTCTTCCCAGGGAAAAAAAATAAAAAAAGGCTGAGCTCATCAGCTGCCAGCAAGGAGGATACAGCAAAACTGGCTTCGGAGAGCAAATCCAGGGAACAAACTCTGGAGCAATGTAGAGCCCTCGCTAACAGGCAGGGGATGCCTGTATTTCTGGCATGTGGCTTTGTTTCTATACTGGCAGCGGTTCAGCTAGGGCACGCCGCAGAGGTAAAAGGAGAAGAACGAGGAGATAAGGCCAAAGACACTCGGCAAACATCCTTGCTAATGTCTGGCACCGGTCGTCGAACACCCCCTGACGAGCTACTGCACTTACTGGGGTCCTGTAAGGGAAGGGAAGCGCTCAACTCTTAAGCACGGTCTATTATTATTTATAGGTAAGACGATTAAGAGCCCTTAGTGACTGCGGCACCTCGGAGACAGGTCTTAAAGATCTCCGGGTTCTACAATAATCTTTGATTAGGCACTAATTGAGCAGCAGACTGCTTGTGTATTCAGGGTCTACAGGCGCTGCATGTGGTCTATCAGCAGAGTTTAAGGGGAAAAACATCGAAAACCTACCACATTTAACCTGGCCAGATGTGCTGTGAATAGGGCAGGACTGCACCACACCTACACTCATAAACACTGTCACCTCCTTGCACTGCCACTACAGTCTGGTGCTTTGTTTGTTTCTGGCTTCACCAAGATATCTGGTGGTATTAGGAGCCAGAGGCTGAAAGCCTGCCTTACCTACTAAACTTAAGGCAGACTGGCTGTGTGGCTACATAAAAGGCAAAAGCAAGAGGCTCAGGTATTTGCTTCGCTCCCAGAACACACACGTGCAAAACCAGCACACCAGATCAGAGCACCTGCTGCACTTCAGGCAGGACTGGAAGGAGAGATGCACTGACTCTGCAGAACTTTACTACATCCTTCACATTCACGTGGACATTCTTTGTACAGACTAAAGACACATCCTCATTTGTCACAACTTTTCAGTGTCCTCCAAAAAGCTGATCGCAGAGGCAGCAAGTAACACAGACCAAAGCTTCAGGCAGCTGAGATGCAAGTGACACCCCAGACTGCCACATTAACCAACAAGCACATGCAGTTACGTCACTCCTCTGTGCTGAACAGAACTACACACATCCACTGTTACTGTCTGCAGACTTGAAGGCTTCCAGGTGAGGTGGCAGAGGGGACAATAAAAAGCATATTCAGTGTCGTTAAAAAAGCAGGGGAAGGGGACAAGTCTTTGATGATGGGTTTGTTTGGGGTGGGTTTTTTGTTTGTTTTTAAGATTTTAGTATTTTTCTAAGGGTTGAACATGTTCAGGATTTTGAATTTTAAAAGCAGCACAGTTGAGGAAGACTGACGACTCTTTCCTCCTAAAAGTTAAAGGAGAAAAACTTCAAGAGAGAAATGGGATTTGTCTTATGAATGTCCTGATTGACTACAGAGACAGAGCAGTCTGGTCCTGCCAAAAGGAAAGCAATAACACCAATCCAAAGTTCTTTACAGAAGCTTCTGCTCTCTGTCCTGCCCAACTCAGGGCATCCAGACCACCTTTCATCTGTATATTAGATGTGTTTTGGATTCACGCTGTCTGTTGGGCAGCTTTCCAAATGAAAACGAAGTCTGTCCTCAGAAAAGAGAGGTAACAGCAAGCTGAGTTCTGACATTACCGCCTATGATCAGATCATCATTATGTTCACTTTTAAAATGCATTTTCCCCAAAACAACTTCTCAGGGTACACTAGCCAAGTTTCTTTCTTGGAAATCAGCTCCATCTGTGAGTAGAAATCAAAGGTGGACTCCGAACTGGCGGGTGATTAAGACTGATCAGAAACTTCCTGGGGATAATTTTCTATATAGGTTATTCCAGCAAGTGAGACAAAAATAATTTAGGTTTCCTTTTATGGCAACTCGCCGCTGTTGCATAGGTCATGTATTAAAGCTGAAGGCAGCAGAAAATGCGAGGCTGTTTGGCAGCCTACAGAACTCGGAATTCTTACAAAGAAGTGGGCGACAGAGGAGGAATCCAGTCGGGATCTCAATGTTTCTCCAAAAAGGCTTCCTTTGGGCCAGTGATGGGCCAGTGATGGGCTGGTAACAATGGACCATCATGAACTTTTAATGGACCATCCTAACCAGCCCTCTTTTTGTTTTCCTGACTCCTCCCTTCTCGAGTTAATAAATAAAGAGCTTAAAAACAAAAGCATGCTCTTAGTTACGCTAATTTTACCTCCCTGGCTATTTGGATGGTGATAGGGAATGCGATAAAGCATTTAAGATAACAAACTGCAGGAGATTCAGAGAATACAAAGCAGACCTGTCTCCAAAATGCATAGACTGAATAACGCATATGCTGAGGACAAGTTACCCCAAGGTCAGCCCCGCAGAGGTGGTCAAAGAAGTACTTTAGGAGATACACAAGAAGCTTGAAAAAAGGTGGGAGCAGCATTTTTATCTCCACAATGCAAAAAAGAAAAGCCTGCTATCTATTCTGCCAGCACAGGAACTAAGCACCCCTACCATTCTGTGAAGGAAACTAAAAAAGGCTAATTCAGGATTTAAAAAAAAGTAAATCCAAAATATCAAATGAGCAGATAGTTTAACAGTTCAGCAAAACAACATTTTTGTACGGCATATACAGGACTTGCACACCCAATCGCCACAAAAGCCTGAAGTGCTCTTTAAAGTAACCCTGCTAACAAGGCAAAACCCACTCTTTGGCACAACTCAAAGGAACTGGAGGGCGAGCAAGCAGGGCTGCAGCTCAAGCATCCCTCCTTCCTGCCCTGCAGCTGGCAATTTCACTAACTCTAAAAAAAAAAATCACCAAAAAACAACCAAGGCACAACATACGAAAATTTCCCAGAAGAAAAAAAAATTAAATTACACCGAAGTCGAGTCCCGACAGAAGTGTGCCCCCACTGCTTTATTAACTGCATGTGCCTGCCCAACGACCAGCAACAAGGAGGACCTTGGTAGCTTCAAGGGTTTCATGCAGGATAGGGAGGGCGGGACAAGGGGAGGATAATAGAGAAGTCACAGAGGGAAGGGGTCCGGTGGTGGTGACCACCCGATGCTGGGGCCAGAGGTGCTGCTAACCTGGTTCCATCCTGAGCACTGCAGTTGACATCGGCGCCGTACTCGAGGAGATGCCGCACGATGCTCAGCCAGCCTCTGGCACAGGCCTCGTGCAGGGCACAGTAACCCGCGTTGTCACGATGATTCACATCACACGCCTTGTTTTCCAAACAATACAGAACCACTTCCTGGAAACAGGAGGAAAAACAGATGCATCAGAGTTATTTCTCGGTGCGTGAACGCACAGGTTTCTCTATTTGAAGGAAAAAGGGGGGGGGGAGAAGGGCAAAAGACAAAATCCCTGTGATATGCCCTCTTTGAGATGGGTCAGTCAAAGGGAAAATAAAAGGGAGAGCTCTTGAAAGTCCTATTTATTCAGGAAACACAGCAGAGACCATGACTACCCTGAGCAGACTAGTTTGGGCAAAGCGACACCGAGAGCTCTGCACCCCACAGGGACCTTCCCGAAACACACAACCTCAGGAATCATCACAGAGGTGGAATGTGCAAACTTTGCAGATAAAACCCATAACCTTCCACTTCTCAAAACTTCCACACGTAAAGCTAGCTGGAAGGTTTTTACTCTTACATCTACATTTTTCAGCAGAAAATTCTGCAAGCGCAACAGCAGCACAGCCGACACAGTCGGTTCGATTTTAAAAAGAAAAAGTGCGTGACCCGAAACAAAAACACATTTAAGACACACAAAGGATGGTTTGCTATCGGCAAACAAAAACCAGCCCGGCTCTATCAAGATCGGGGAAATCCCGTTGTTTTCATCCACCCCGGTTTCTGCATGCAGAACTAAAGCCAGGCACCAGGTTCCAGTAACGAGCCCTGCGCCGCAGGAAGCCATGTGAATTTAACACGATTCATCTTGCAGTCAAATATACCACGCTCGAGAGCCTAGGCCAGACTCAGCTCTTCGCTGTCCTGCAGCCTTGAAACAATGACTGCTCCATCACTCAACTAAAAATTCAGGATGGCGCAAATCTTCCTCGACTTGTGTCAGATGCAAAAGAAAGCAAAACAAAACACGTTTCTAAGAGATGTTCAATGTATAAAATAGCCCACACGTTCCCAGATTAGTGGTAAACCATTAATTTTGCATTTGCTCCTCTCCAAGGCTGAGTGACACCCTTGCAAAGCCAGGTACAGCATGGAGGGGGTGAGTATTTGCTTTGCCAAAACAAGAGAAGAAAACAACATCGGGGGTGATGCATTTATTCTTCCCGTTTCAGAATCTACCGGAAAGCCCACAATAATCTGTGCTCTGGGTATACCTGACTCGAGAGCCGGTATCCAGGATACAGCATGAAGCTGCTCTTTTAGCAGGCCCTCACTAACCAGGCTAAAGCCAGGAGCTAATGAGCTGCCTGTCCCAGGCACCAGAGCATCCCCTGCACCTGCCACCAGTGATGCACCCACCTACACCTGATTCACCCACCGGTTTAACCTGGGACCCCCACAGTCCCCCCTCTTACCAGAGAGAACAGGGGTTTTTTATGTTCCTGCAACCAGCCCAAAGGCCAAAAATTGGTCCAGAACGGATGTTTTTTACCCTGCACATGCTCAAGCCCAGAAGAAAGGGCTGTGCAAAATTATACTCTGGAGGTATGAATTTTCCTTCAAAACCAGACCACTCTGCCAGGCAAATTAGCAGATGGATATAGGTAGCAGAAGCAGCTGCCGTATTCAGCTCTGCTTTTAGCACGCAGTTATCATTTAAAATAGATTCTGCAACTCAAAATAAAAGACCTTTCATCTATTTTTGTAAAAAGCAAAGGCTGTCCTAGGGTGGAATACCTACTACTGGACAAAAAGGCTAATTTTGTCGGGCAATTCTGTGTTAAGAGGCTATAAGAAGAATGTCATTAACCACAAAATGTAACTATAAAGACCATAAAACTCTACATTGTTAATTAATTAAATGCCTCATTAACTTTTTTTAACATGATTTATTCAATTTACAAAAAAATTAGCCATCGTTGCCGAATACAGGAACATGTGGTGCCACAAACACACTTTTGGTTTCACAAGCATTTCTCACTAACGTTCAGGAAAGGCTATGAGAATGCCACAGGGCAATTTAAATGTCTGCTCAGGTGCTCTATTTAAATCAGCAATCTGAAAATCACTGGCAGTTAATCCAAAGAGTCAAACTAGCACCTCACCAGCCAAGGTATGTGCCACAGCCGCTGCCACTGCCTGCAGGTTGTTAGCCAAATTGCAAACAGCAGCGTTAAGATATGCAAATATGCATACTCCATCGAAAGATGTGCCCTTTGCATCAGTCTCCCACCCAACCAGTACTCTGCAGCAAGTCCCACTCCTTTTCCAAGGGAAGAGGTCAGCATCCCTCTGCACATCCCCCATGCCCCAGGCACGTCTGTTGCCACCAAGATGCACTACTCCCCTCCATCCGACCTCAAAACACTGCCCTTGGGTGAGGTATTCTATGCTGAGCCTTAGTACTTCCCCACAGCACCACACCAAACCCCAGGAGTGATGCCCATTTCCATGCAGGGTGCAGGAGCCCTAGGGGAGCACTGCAAGGGCAGGATGATGCTCAGGAGCTCCTGTGGCAGTGACACGGGAGATTCAGGGCCAGATCCTGGAATATGAGGCATATTCCCAGAGCAAACCCTCTCCCCATGCCCGGATAAGCCCTACCTTCATGTGTGTTTAAACCCCCTGGAAACAAATATCCTCTCTCCCCCACCCCCTTATCATACACCACACATTCCTCTAATTTCACTGCCTTTGCAGGAAGGATTTAATACCAAACTGACCAGAGAACTTTGCGAGTCCACTGTCGTGGTTTAACCCCAGTCACTAGCCAAGCATCAAGCAGCTGCTCACTCGCTCCCCCACCGGTGGGATCAGGGAGAGAGCCAGAAGGGTAAAAGTTGGAAAACTCATGGGTTGAGATAAAGACAGTCTAAGAGGGAAAGCAAAAGCCGTGCACGCGAGCAAAGCAAAACAAGGAATTAATTCACTGCTTCCCATGGGCAGGTTCAGCCATCTCCAGGAGAGCAGGGCCCCATCACGCATAACCGTGACTTGGGAAGACAAATGCCATGACCCCAAAACGTTCCCCGCCTCCTTCCTTCCTCCCACTTTATATACCGAGCATGATGTCATATGGTATGGACTACCCCTTCGGTCAGCTGGGGTCAGCTGTCCCAACTGCGTCTCCTCCCGGTTTCCCACGCACCCCAGCCTCCTCACACCAGCGTGGCAGTACAAAAAGCAGAAAAGGCCTTGGCTCTGTGTAAGCACTGCTCAGCAATAACAAAATCATCTCTACATTATCATCACTGGGTTCATCAGAAACCCAAAACACAGCCCCATACCAGCCACTGTGAAGAAAATTAACTCTACCCCAGCCAACACCACCACAACCAGACACATACCAAAAAGCGGCACAAAGACAGCCAGTGTTTCCTCTCACATCAAATTCATTATGCAAGCCTTTTTGTAATTTTTCCCCCAAAAGACTCTACTCTCCCTGTAATTCCCTCTTCACAAAAAGTAAATTACAGTTTTAAGACTACCATTATCTCAAGTCATTTGTTTCAAACCGGGGAAACAGAATGGACTGGAGAGTGCCCACACACTGGGATGGGTTGCTAACACCCTGCCAAAGCAAGGCCTGGAGCAGAAGCCTAGTGAAGAAAAGGCAAAGCTTCAGCAGGGATTTCCAGAGCCGAAGACCATTTGCTGCACTGTCTTTAAGTAGCCTTGTTGGTTGCAGCCCTGTAGTTTATCTGACCAGACACAAGCTGCATCTGTCCTTCGACATTTTTCACTCTCGCGTCAGCTTTTGCACGCAAAACTGTAACCGCTTGTGTCGTGCTCCCCGCAATGATCTGGGGCACATCTGTGCTGTGGGACTGAGAGCAGGGCAGAGGCACATGACCTGGCAGCATTTGGGCTCCCCATGGGTCTGGGAGTGGCATTTACAGCTTGCCAGCACCTTTGCCTGCTGAAGGTGCCAGCACCGCCTCTGGGTTTGGAGTGGGAACCCTGCACGGCCTCAGGGCATCCCTTGCTGCAAAGGCAGGCGGGCAGGCTGCCAAGGGCAGGCACGAGCTCATCCGGTCTCAGGGCAATACAGCATTCCTGCCACTGCCAGGGCTCCGTGGTGCCATGCAGTGCCAGCCACTTGCAGCTCTGAGTCCTGAATCAGCAACCGGCGCCCCTTCCCGAGCTGTGGCCCTGACAATGCAAACTCGTCTGCCTCCCCTGCCACTGAGCTGGCATGTGGCCACAGGGCTGCCTGCTGCCTTTGCAGCAGCTATGGGAAGCCCTCGTGTGCCCACCAAAGGTTGCTGCCCCGCTAACCAGGGTGGTAGAAAATAGACATGCGCAGTTGCCACAGCTCACAGACCAGCATGTTACCTTGACTCATCCAGATTTCTCCTTTTTATTTTTAATAAAGGAATTTGTAACTTTTTGACCATTCTCATGTTTTCTGGAGACAGAGGAAATTCAGTTTTTCTGCCTGCTGTAGTCTCGTCACTAGCAAGAGAAACTCCTCACCTACAGAGTTTCCACAACTGATAACAGAATCAGCTAGGCTGGAAAAGACCTCTGAGATCATCGAGTCCAACCTTTGATCTAACACCACCTTGTCAACTAGACCATGGCACTAAGTGTCACATCCAGTCTTTCCTTAAACAGCTCCAGGGATGGTGACTCCACTACCTCCTTGGGCAGCCCTTTCCAATCACTCTTTCTGTGAAGAACTTCCTAATGACCAACCTAAACCTCCCCTTAAGGGGAGGCAACTTAAGACTGTGTCCTCTTGCCCTGTTGTTGGTTGCCTGGGAGAAGAGATCAACCCCCAGCTGGCTACAACCTTCTTTCAGGTAGTTGTAGTGAGCAATAAGGTCTCCCTGAACCTCCTCTTCTCCAGGCTAAACAACTCCCTCAGCTGCTCCTCATTGGACTTGTGCTCCAGACCTTTCACCAGCCTCATTGCCCCAACCAGCCTCTTTGGCCTGAAAACCATCACAGCTCACCACCACAGGCCAAATGAAGCCCCAACAGGATGGTACAGCCACCCACCACTCTGAGCCTTGAAAGACACAGACAATGTCAGATCCCAGATATCAGGTGCACAGACCAGCCTCTTTCCCTGCCCCCACTCAGCTCTCCTGCTCCTCCCTCCCCCAACAACAGAAACCGACTGCTGCCAGCACCGACTGAGCAACCAAATCAAATGATCTGAATATTTAAGCCTATTAAAAACATGGGTGTTCACTTGAACTTTTGGGTGAATTCAAGTCAGAAAATCAAAATCCCCCATCAGCTAATCACGGGAAGGCATGGGTGGCACACAAGGTTACCCCCCACCTTGGCAAGCCTGGGCATCCCCAGCTTTCTGCAACCAGACAATGCTGCTGAGAGCTCCTGCTATCAAAGGAATGGAGAGCCCTGGGCCCCTGCTCGAGCAGGACATCACCCCAACACTAAGTTTCAGAGCTGCTCCCATTAAGCTGTGCCCAGTGGAGTGTGCTGGGCACAGGAAGTGAAGTGTCCAAGCATATTCACCCTGACAGACCCTGCGCAGGAAGAAAATACACAGCGATAGCTTGGAGCACATCCTACAACATATTTTGATTTTGGATCCACAGAAAATTAAACCATTTAAATTACGGAGAATACCACAGCAATGTTGTAACAACGGTTTCTCCTCCCAGCTAGAGCTGAAGTGCCCTGGGTTAGAAGAAGCCTTTGTCTAGGGTAAACAAAACCTTTCCAACAAACCCTGCCTTCCAGAGCTGGACAAGGCCTCTCTCCACACAAAGGTCTCCAGCTATACAAAGGGCATTTCAAGGTTTCAACAAATTCCCAAGGCTGGGAAAGCCCCACCTGGACCTGGGCGGATGCCACCTTCCCATGTGGGGTTCAAGCCCAGCTCTGAGGTCCAGGCAGCCCTCTTACCACCAAGGCAAACCCTGCAGCTCTGCCGAAAGCAGCAGTTGTTCCGTGCAATGAAACACCTCTGTGCAAGACGTGACATCGAGCAACAACAGCGCTCATGCCCATATTTCCCCAATAAAAGCGTGCTTTTAAAACGGCAGAGCTGAAGGATTCATCGGTTTCTGATTTTTGTAGCAACAGGGGGCCCGTTTCATTAAACAACATTGTTCCAGCTACGCCAAGCAGCTCCAGACTCCAAGTATAAAGCAGGCAGAGTGCTCCTATGATGCGTCTGATCATGCAAGAGGACACTCCAAGCGCTACATCCTGTGTCACATACCAGATACTCCTTGGAGAAAAGAATATAAAATAAAACCCTTCTCCTAAACTACACGCTCTTCACTAACAACAAAAGCAGAAAACATACAGTTCATTAAAGATCACCATAAAGATTACTTGAAAAAAAAAAAGAAAAAAAAAGGCATTCGTTCTGTTTGCAGATGGTTTATATTTAAAGGGAAGTGAGGGTTACCAATAAAACTTTACCATTTGCTCACTCCCACAGGATGTTGCTCACCCTGTGTCCCTGCCAGCTGACCCAACTGCAGTGGGGACTCACTCCCGCAGCAACCTGCCTCTGAACCCCACATGCCAGGGAAGGGAACTCAGCAGGGGACGGGGAGGGCAGCAAATTCAACTGAAAATTTTCAGCACACTGAAAGCTGCTGCTTCGCAGAATTTCCACCGATAAAACTGGAAAGAGGATTTTAACTTTCGAAATAAAAAAACCCAAACCATCGCCATCCCGCGGGGCGCCCAGGGAGCCTTACCTCGTACCCCAGGCGCGCCGCCCGCTGCAGCAGCGTCTCCCCTGCGTTCTTGTTGACAATGAGCCTCCGCGCTTCGGGCGGCATCGGCCGGCTCGGGGTGGTCTCCTGAGGGGGGCTGGCAATCGGCAGCTGCGAGGGCTGTGAGACGGGTAGTAATGAGGGAGTCTGCTGCAGGCGATCATACGGCTTCTGCTCGTAAGGCTTGGCTGGCGAGGAGTCGCAGTCTGAAGTAGGCTCCGGTCGCTTCCTGACTTTCCTCGTTACCGTTACCTGTCAAAACCATTACAGTGTTGGCTTTCTTTTTTTATCCTTGTTTTTACAGTAAAGCAGTGGGACTATATTTTGTCAGCAAAGAATTACACTTTTCCACTCATATTTAATTTTTTAAGAAAGACCCGCTAGAGCTTTTTAACACAAGATGCCTCACCCCCTGCAATAGTGCCTTTAGCTCAGCTTAAGAAAAACAAATACAAAATGTGCAAAGCATCCACAGACGAATCTGAATGCAATTCCTGCTACCCTGCATGCACGACAGCGCATTAGTTTCAAGCAGGCTGGCTCTGCCTTTTCAGAGGCCAGCGGACAATTAAGTCTAAATAAAGATACCTTATCTTCAGCATTTTCAATATCTGTGGTGTCATCCCCTGTCAGAGATGACCTCCTTCTCCTCTCCTGCAGTGCCAAGTGTTTTGTTTTACACTGACGTTTCCCTGATGGCTTCTCACACTCGCTGTATTTCTGCAGCAGAGATGCATGTTGGAAATCCTCCTCTTCGTCTGTGTACAGCCCATCTGTCTTCCGGCTTTCTTTAATTTTCTGCTGTTTGGCAGCCAACCTCGAGGCTGGAGTACAGCTTGGCTGAGCCTGCCTTTTGCTGTTTGCATTGGTGGATGAAAGGCTCTTCATGTGCGGAGACACCGGGAATACGGGCAAGCCTAAATGGGAAGGAAAGGCATTACACATCGCGTGGTGCGTTAAAAGGAAAATGCATTGCTAGCACTTAACACAAGCTCCTCGACTGCTTAAGAGATCTACAATTACATTTTCAAATCATTAATATTTTAAGCATTCCACATCCCAACTGTAAATAGCGTCTCACCAGTCGACGTTACGTTAACAGTTTATCAGGCCCTAATAAAAATCCCTGAATGGAGTGCCCCGTGCCAGGTGCCGGGGCAGCGCCGGGGCCGGGTGGTGGCAGTGCCATGCCAGCTCGGCAGTGCCGCAGCCCGGCCACCACGGGCAGAGCGGAACGCCGCTGGAGAAAAACTTGCCTCCTTACCTGGGAACTGCTTTATCTGAAGGGGAACCAACTCCTCCGGCAGCCTGGGCCCAGCTGGGCTTGTCTGCCCTGGACTTGGTGGGGTGCAAGGGCAGATACAAGGGTGGCAAGGGAAGAGGGGAAAGGAAGAGAGGTGGGAGCGTGGATCAGGTACGAATGGGACAGCAGAGGAAACGTTGAGCTTAGCCCAAAGATAGCCATAAGACAGGGAACATCTCCTCAGCAGCATTTTGACTTCAAAAACAAGCCAAGAGAAGAAAGATTACTCAAGGAGCCATCCCTACAGAAGCTCTGTGCAAGCTCTATCAGAAAGCGCAGGGATTTTGCAGGAAAAGCAATCGCATGTGTTTTCCCAAGAACTCCATCCAGAACTGACTCTTTCTGGGACATCGGGGCAGTGAGGCCAGTGCTCTGCTGCCCGTGGCAGGATATTGGCAGGGCTGGGTTTTCCCCAGGGGTCATAGCTCCAACAAGCCAGATCTCACAATCTGGGCCACATGCAAAAAGCATGGTTAAGTTTTGGGTTTTTTTCAGAGTGCAAGCAGGTTTACAACAAAACAAGGACAGTAAAGTTGACTTTTTATAGTCTGAATTTCCCTTGGGAAGAGAACTGAGGTGACCTCAGAACCAACTCCTCTGCAGAAAAATTAAAGGTTGCTGGAAAGGAATGGACACTTCGGCCAAACAATGCCACACCACTGAGGGAAGGTGTAGAAAAAACCTTGAGCACTTGAAAGAGGCTCCTTTGCTCCAAAGTCTCTGAAGTGATGCTACTTTCAGAACAGAAGAGATGGCAGGAGCAAATAAGCAGGTGCTCACAGAAGAGACACCTTTATTTAAAGAGATCCAGAGCCAGTTGGTAAAAAAGAAAATAAAATCTAGAATCCTCTTGGTGGGCAGTTTCACACTTTTGTCTTCCTTTAAATAGATCTGTGAAAGCAACTCACAGAAGGCTTTCTAGATTAGAGATGAAAACAGAAATCCCTCAGTTCTTTCGAGACACTTTCTAGAGAAAGACGCATACTGTGGCTTGCCAAGCAGATGTCAGGGAATTTATGGGACACAGGATGTGCAGATTGTTCAGCAAAAATCCTGTAAATTTTTCAGGCTTTGCAATCCTGAAGGAAGGCGCCCAGTCGTAGGCTGAGCCTATGGATTCAAGGCTGTCTTTCCAACTCAGTAGACAGCATGAAGTAAGGAGTGTTTAATTCTCCTGTTTAATCCCAACCAACCTAACTGAAGGAGTACATAAAAAGCCCAATTCCAATACAGAAGCATCATCATTACCTACTTAATCACTTACTGAAAAAAAATTTAAAAAGAAAAGCTGGCAAGCAGCAGTGATGAGCTCTGGTGAGTGCAAACGGAACAAACTGTT
Organism: Manacus candei; assembly: GCF_025592945.1. Lineage (NCBI taxonomy): Eukaryota > Metazoa > Chordata > Aves > Passeriformes > Pipridae > Manacus > Manacus candei. The sequence goes on from NW_026138131.1 coordinate 2,494,014, forward strand.
GCACACAGAAAAACTAGAAGAGAATGAAAAACTCCCAGGTCTGGAGAAGGACAGAAATACTGAAAGGATGGAGAAGAAAAACACAGGAAGAGAAGCCTATTTCAAAGAACTGCAGGCTTTCCCATGCAGAGATGCCAAGGCATTGAAAGCAGAAGTCTAATAACCAGAAGAAAATGTGTATTCCCACCTGCAAGCTCCATGTAAACTGTGCTCCACTCTGACCCTCCACTGGGATGGTGACAGCAGGCACCAGGCTAAATGTGCGCCAGAGCTAAGAGATGGAGAGTAGCTACACTATGCCCAGGAGCTTCAGGATCAATAACATTGCAAGAGGCCAGCACCACACAGAACAAGCCAAGCATCAGCCTGGGAAATGCAAGACAACACTGGCAGAAAAGAGGTAAGTGATTTAACCTGGAATCTCACCCCATTGTTCTGACCATGTGAAGGGAGAAGAAAAACAAGGGTGAGCAGGAATGTCCCCAAATATCCATGGGAAAAAAAAAAAAGCCAAAGCAAAAACCCCCAAAAACCCAGACCTCTGACTAATGTATGTTGTGGCAAGTCTGACTTAGAGCAGGACCTGTGTCCCTTCCCACAGCAGCGGGATTCAGAGAGGTCCACATGGAAAAGCAGCTGCTGCCGTGTCACCTGAATGCTCGCTTGTTCAGCTCCCATCCCAGCAGCTGCCTCCTCCTGCCTGCCAAGCCAGTGGCTGCCACACTGCCTGTAACCCGAAGCAGCTCTGAGGGGATGGCAGAGGCTTCCTGGTAGGCAAGATCCTCCTGGTCCTCTCCTCAGGGCTTTTGGTTCCACGCAGCTTGGGTTTTCTCCTCGCACCGAGTGAGTGGCTGCAGCTCCCTGGGGGACCATCCGAAGAGCTGGCTACTGCACCCCCAGCAGCATGAGGTTATAGCTCAGCTGGGACCCCAGCAGAGACTGTGGTTTTTAGCTTGGTCATGGGTCTGGGGAAGCAGCATGATGCCCTGAGGTTGCAGGCATCCCCACGCTCACAGACCTGCCACGTCCTGGAGACTCTGTGCAGCAACGTCACTTTGCAAGCAGGATCACAGAATTATAAAATGAATTGGGTTGGAAGACAGTTTAAAGGTCACCTAGTTCCAATCTTCCTGTCATGGGCAAGGACGGTTTCCACTAGGTCAGCCTGCTCACAGCCCCATCCAACCTGGCCCTGAACACTTCAGGCACGAGACATCCACAACTTCTCCCGGCAACACGTTCCAGTGTCTCACCACCCTCACAGTCAAGAATTTCTCCCTAAAACCTAATCTAAGCCTGCCCTCTGTCAGCTTAAATCCATTACCCCCTTGTCCTATCACTATATGCCCTTGTTAAAAGTCCCTCACCAGCTTTCCTGTAAGTCCTCTTTAGGTACTAGAAGGTGCCAGAAGGTCTCCCTAGTATCTTCTCCAGGTTGAATAACCCCTGACCTCTCACAGCCTGTCCTCATTGAAGAGGTGATCCAGCCCTCTGACTATCTTTGCAGCCTCCTCTGAACTTGCTCCAACAGGTCCACGTTCTTCCTATTCTGGGGGCCCAGGAGCTGGATACAGTACTCCAAGTGGGGTCTCATGAGAGCAAAGTAGAGGGGCAGAATTCCCCCCTCGACCTGCTGCTCACACTGCTTTGGATGCAGCCCGGGACACATTTGGCTTTCTGGGCTGCCTGTGCACATTACCAGGTCATGTTGAGCTTCTCCTCCCCAAACATCCCCAAGTCCTTCTCCGCAGGGCTGCTCTCAATCCATCCTCCCCTGAAATTATTTTGGGCAAGTCACATGCCAGCTCTCATGGTTCTGGCACTGACCAGGGAACAAAGGGGTGACAGCACGGTGGCAGCTTACAATGCAACACGTGACTCCTCCCACACTAAAATCCCAGGCTCAACACAACTGGCGCAACAAGCACAGAAGTCAGAACCCTCTGTGTTCCAAGAGATTTGCAGGCACAGGCAGCAAATCATCCTGCTGTTAGACTAAGGTTTCACAGGCATAGAGGCAGACCTCAATGTCGTGCTACAGCTCGCTGCTTGGGATACAACCAGCTTCCCACAAGCAGAGACTACCAGTGCTTGGGCACAGGAAACAGCTGTTCCCAGCTCCAGATTAAAAAAAGAAAGCTACAAACAACAGTGTGTATCCTCACATTGACAATATCTGCTTGTTTAAGAAAAGTTTGAGGACTGGTCCCAGGCAAGACAGACAAGCTGGAAGTCTCTATCTCAATGCAACTATCACACAGAGGATGCTGTCATACAACAGAGAAAAATGTCCTCATCCTCGTGAACTAAAAACAAGGAGATTCAAAGATTTACACTTCAACAGAGCTGCTGGAGCATCAGTAAAATGATCTGAACGATCTCCAGTGCCCCTGTACAATGAATAGGAAGGCGTAATTTAGTAAAGTTTACGATTTTACAGCAGTTTCCAAAACCAAGAGGTTTTTCATAGCCATAGGGTGACTGAACCATTGGAAACGGTGCATAAATCGGGAGTCACCTCTTTTTCTTCCCTTAGGTCATGCGCTAGAGAAAGCCTGTCACTGCCATGGGAGGCATCGCAGGGGAAAGTGAGAGCGTCCTTACACAATGCAGCTTCTTGTTAGTGACCCTCGTTTAATCTCTACAAGGTATCTCTCTCTGAAAGTACAAAGAGGGGCAGGTGATGGGCAGGGGTGTGTGAGCCGATACCATGCTCGCCAAGGCAGCACATAAAGCAAGGAAGTAAGAGTCAAAGCTTCTTTTAAACCAAGTTTTGATCTCCCGCTCCGCAAATCCTTTTGGAGAACCTTCCCCATCAATAAGCATCAAAGTTTGAGGTTTTCTGCCCTCAGATAATCCTACCAAGAGGAAGGACATATGAGGAGCCTTAGGGCCGAAGACAAGCTGATACTTTTGCCTGTTTTGGAGACGCTACCCAGGAAAACCCTCACTGGCACAGGATCATCTGGACTCAGTCCTTTCCATGATATGGGATAAGAGGATCCACTCTCTTCATGCTTCTCTCTTTTAAGGGGATCTCAGCTAAACTACAGGTTAGGTCAACTGGAGTGTGACTGTCTTCCAAGTTTGATGAAGGTCTCAGGTTTGTCAAGGAGGAGGGAGCCCAAACATCCAATTCAGAGCTCCCCCTCCCAGAAACAGCCTTCCCTCAAAAACAAGTAGAAGACTTAAGAGGCAAGAGGAGGAAGGAAAGAAGAGTATTTGCAACCTTTTACCTGACAAGTCAAAAGAGGAGACAAAGGCTTTCTGCTGTGCCCAGAAGAGACAGGGATTCACAATCAGGTACAGGGGATGCATGAGGGGATTTGCCATGTGGCCTGCCTGATGCTGTTCCCCACCAGTTCTCCAACTAAGCGGCAAAATGTAGCAGGGAAGGAGAAAAGCATCAGAGCAGAAAAGTTGCTTAGGAGCTGAGGAGAGTAGAGACAGGAGAGTGACCTGTCCATCCCAATGAAAATTTGACAGATCGTCTCCATGGTTTCCACTCCCCCAGGACAGGGAACTGGCAGAAATGGGAGAAAGGATGGGGAAAAGGAAAAAGTGGAGTTAGGGGGAAAGAAGCAGCCAGAAACAAATCAAGGAAAGCTGATGTGCTTTGAGGAAGCAACCCCTTAGGAGAGAGCTGCTGGGAAGATCTCTGCCAAGGAGCCAGGAAGTGGGGTGACAGGGGTTTACAGAACATGCTCAGGATGAACCAGCAAAGCATCCTCGTTGGGAGGAGGATGAGCTCTGCTCCTGAGCATATGGCCTGGGAAATGCAGGGAAACCCAGCAGTGCCGAGGGTGCTGGAGGTGTTGGGTTCCACAAGATCAAGAACTGCTATCTGTGCTGACGCTTTTTCAGAGGCTCACAGCCCCTCAAATCCTACGTGTGGTTAAACATCCTTACATGAACTAGCAGCCTGTTTGCTCCCTCCCTCCCTCACCCAGAAGCATGCCTGCATTTTATGCCCCCCCCAGCTCTCCTCTAGAAACATAAACTTCATCTTTGCATCATCTATTAAAGTGTTTAAAACCAAAACACACACACACACAAACACATAGTTACACACACAAACACATTTTCTTGTCTGACAAATATCAGCTACAGCGCAATTCTTAAAGAGGAGGTGTCAGTCCTTAAACAAATGGACAGCTACAGAAATATATATATAAAACTTAAAAAGAAAAGAAACAAAAAAAGCTCTCAACAATTCCTTAACATCGGTGGCAGCATGCGTCACTGTAAAGGCTAAAGCCGGCTGGTTTCCCTAGTAGTCTCTGCATACCTTGTTCATTGTCACTTGTTTTGAGGGACTCTTCAGACCAACTTCTATTGCTTTTGGCCTCTGACCTTTTCTTGGTGTGCCTTTCTTCTGTGAAGTCTTTGACCTTTGCAGTGGCCTCTGGCTGAACAGCCTCAGCTAAATCTTTCCTGCTTTGCCGGCCCAACTTGCCGGACGGGGATCTCTCTGGTGACACCTGCTGCTCCCATAGTTCCCTAAGATGCTGCAGGTGACGCTGCTTTTTGGGATGGAGCCCTGTTAATTCAATGCACACCTTCAGGTTGGTCACCTCATTACAATTGGGCTCTTCTAAGTGGTTAGAGGAATTGTTTGTCATTTCCCTCTCAGGCCAGTCATCTAATGGAAAAATAACTAAAAATTAATCAAAAAGCCCCCTCAACTTAAAACAAAAGCTACATTTCACTTTCGGGGCATATAGTCTCAGCTTTACCACCACACTATGCATTTTAAAGGTTCGCTCATTAAGGGTTACATGCACTACAGTAACTTGCACTGCTGTGGCTACAGTGTCCAATGACTAGTGCTTTATCCTTATATACCAAGCTTTTTATATATACATATATATATACACATATATATACATACATATATATACATATATATAATTTAAAGTGAAATGACAGTGCTCACATTAGTAACTAGCAAGTTCAAAAATGGAAACACATTAAGCCAAAGGGACATTCCTTTCACAAGACATTCCTTGAAGAGAGACCAAAGCAAAATGCTGTCTTACCTTTGGAGTTCTTCTTCTTTTTTGCTTTTGATATAACTTCATCCTGCTGTTCATCCACAAAGCTTTCATTTTGGCTGCCATCATTTTGCACTCTCTCACCAGAGTGTTTACGCTTCCTGTCCAGACGTGGACATGAATGTTGGCCAATATCTTCTGTTGGCTGGTCTTCCGCTTTTTCATATACAGAATGTCTCTCTAAATAACATTTCTCACTTGAGAGATCTTTTTCCTCTGGAGTTTCAAGAAAATGACCCCGGGTGTTTTCTGTACTAGTAAAGTTACCTAAAAATAATAAAAAACAAAAGAAACAAACTCTACAAGACCTAATAAATACAACACAATTCATTGTGAGAAAGCTTTGCTCTCTTATCTCTTCAGTGTCATCTCCGCCATGACTGATGGCTCATGAGACATGCAAATAAACACAAAACTGTACTTTGGAACAAGTCTCCTCTGGTCATCCTAAGGCAGCAGTTTTCTCAACAGTTAAGCACAAAATCCTCAAAAGCACACTACTTTGTGTTGTTTTTACATTAATTTAAAAAGCACAATTTTCACAATACTTGTATCCATAGAAACATCACAATATACTTTTTTAAATAAAGAAACATCTTTAGATACTGAAAACACAGATTCTTTTCAGAAATCATCCTCACCCCCCAAAACCGTGGCAAGCAACAATCCAAGCCCCACTTTGCAACTTTGTTTTCAAAAATATCTTCTGATGATAATCCTTATCTTTTGCTAACTTCTCCCATTGAATTGCGGAGTCTGACTTAAAAGCATTCGTCCCTTCTTCTGGAGATATAAATTGGATACAGAACACACACAGACACAGACACAGGAATACCACTAAGAATAGCTGTGATATTTTGCAAAAAGCACTACTTGAATCCAAGGTTATAAAAAGGCTTCCTCACCCCAAGTAACCAGCCAGTCACTGTACCTCATATTATCTTTGTCACCTCCTTTTAAAATAGATCTCACTTTTTTCAGGGAATATTTCCAGCAACAGCAAGCGGGTGAGCTCTGAAAAGCTTACTAGAAACTAGTCTGACAAATTAGCCACAAAAACACCCATGTTGCCTTGCCTGCCTGAACTTCAGCTTCTCTCCACTATTGTTTACCCAAATTCAGAGACAGTTTAAGCAATTTTAAATGGATGCTTGACTTAAAATTATACTTTATCATCATCTTGAACTTGAAAAGGTGTTTTTTCTTGGGTTTAACCAAACTAGCTGAGGCATGGTTAGGCAGACATGCAGTACAGACTGCAACACAGATAATCAGCTTCCTATTTACAGTTCTCACAAACAAGCTGGTTTTCCCATGCATTTCAGCCCTCCTCTCCTGGTTGACCAATACTCTTTCTGCATCATTGATGCTGTTTGGTAAACTATGCTCCATCCTACTCCTCCACAGTTCACTGTCCCTTTTCCTATTCCCCCTTCTTGCCCTTCCTCCATCTCCCATTTGCCTTCCTGCAAACACATCTGCTGGTTTCCTACCTGGACTCCTGACAGCTCTGTTGTCCTTCCCTCCCTCAATCCTCCCTGACCTTACTCAGTCTCCTTCCCCTCAGCCTGGCCTTCAACTTCTGCTCTTCCCCTTCACCAGGGCAAACACTGCTTCCCTGCAGCCCCACCACAGCAGCATCCAGGCACTGGCAGCCTCTGGATGCAGCCCAACTCTATCCCACCTTATCTTGAGAGCACCCTCCTACAGCTCTGACAACACCTTCTGATTTCGTGACTGTCCTTGAAATACCTGTTGTCAGCAATGGAAGGCTGAGGGGGGAGGGGGGAAAAAACTCCTCGGATGAAATTTCTCTTCACTGCAATTTGGAAATGGCTCCAAATAGCACCAAGGTCTCTGGAGATGTTTGCAGGCACCAGAAGACACCCCACATCATTTTTATTCTGCTTGGGAAGCTGCCTGCAGGGTTGCTTATAAAACAACAGAAGATATTGGCCAAGAAAAATCAAAACACAAGTTGACTTTTTGCAGGCGAGCAGGACGCTCGGGCTGTTCTGCTATTTGGTGATGCTCCTCTCCAAGAGGCTGTCTGGCCAACACATGCTCCCTTCAAGATTTTAAAACACACTTCGTCACACTTCTTCCAGTCAACAGTGCTGACATGTTCCAGAAAACAGGTATCTCAGCTTACTATGACTATGCCTCTAAAATGCTATGTCCCCCCAAACCAGGATGAACCTGGCAACACCCTATGTTTGCACATCTGGCGTGAAGATGCTACCCCACATCTTTACCCTATAACCACACCAACAGCACCAGCAGTCCTGTTTCACACAGCATAAAAGAAGCTGGACCAGCCACGTTTTAAGTATCACTTTAGAAATAAATGCTTGTATCAGATTTCATTTTACATTTTTAATGCAATCTGCTATTTTCCTCCTTTCATAAGGGAACATTATACTCCTGTGGTCAGTTTCCCTGAACAGATCAGGTAAGGGCACTCTCAGCCACGCTCCTGTTGTTTAGAGCCTTCTTATCTCCAGCAGTACCAGCAGCTACATGCCATGGTTCATGCTGAGAGTCTCTATGTCAGGATAACTTTCCTGCTCCTAACACCGTCTGGCCTGAGAAAAGGCAGGCACATCCTGACCAATTCCCAGAGAAGCTCTTGCAGGGTCAGAGGAAGTAGCAGGGTGTAGGGAGGGGGGGTGATGGTCTTAATCTTTACAGCTTGCAGGAAACAGCAAGCTAATTCCAGCCTGCCACCACCGAACGCGACCTGCTGCAGATTAATTCCTTCTCTATCTGCAAGAGAACTTGGCACGGGGATGCCAGCGCTGCTCGCTCAGACTGTGCTAAAAAAATAAAGAGGAGAGAGACCTCACTAACAGCTTGTCACTGTCAGCGTTTCTCCAGGGCTTCACGTGCTGAGGAGAACAGCACACACCTACTGAGGTTCATCCAAAAGGCCTTCGCTGCCAGCAGCTCTGTGACACCTTGGCCTCTGCGCCCCGGTCACATCCGAGAGGGACCCCTCAGGGGATCAGAGCTACATCTCCTTGGCTGCCGAGCCAGAAATCCCTCTCAAGGACCGCCCGCGGCACACGCGCCTCTGAAATCCGTCCCGCTAGATGCAGTTAAGACCATTAGAGAAGCGGCATCTCCGCACACTAATCCCGGTTGTGTAATCATCCTGCAGCAACACGGGAGGACACCGGCAGCGCGGCCAGGAAGCCACGCAGGACGCGTCCTTGCCTCTCTGCTCCGACGCCGGTGCTCCCCACCTCTCCCACAGCCAGATTTTCAATACCAAAGGACAAAGGTCAGCCACTGTTCAGGACACGGCGTAACCCACAGGCTGTCAGGCTCTGTGCAGCCTGCATGGACACGTCGCGTGCCCAGAGGTTCTTCCCTTTGGCACAGCAGTGACCGCCTCACGGAGCACAGGTTCTATTAATATTTTACCACCAGATTCCACTCTGTCCTCAAACTGTTTTGCAAGCAAGCCGGATCAGACACGATGTCTCCCCAAATTAAGATATAAATGTCAACAAGAGGCACAGCAACAAAAGCATAACGTGCATGCCCGACAAGGATGAAGAGAATTTACGTGCTTTTGTTCCCACCAACCCCTTCCGTGCCATGTATCTACAACATCCTTTTCTCCACCCGAGGTAGAAAACAACAACAAAACACTTGGGAGTTTTCGTATCATCATTATTCAAACAGTGATGAGGTAGCCAGAAACACAGGATAAATGCTGAGTTCTCATAGCAACACACCTCTATGAGTAAGGAGATTAAACTCTTAAATTGTGTTCCTTCCTCAAGCCTCCAGCATTTGCCAGTCTCACACCAGCTGTGAGAACTAGCATCAAGAACCCAAACCATTTCTCACCGTCACACCAAACTAGAAACATCTGGTTTCGGCCTGAAGCAGTACCTCCTTAGCACATGGGTTACAATCTAACGAGAAATAGTTACACATACGCACAAACACACCACCCCAAAAAAACTTACTTTCATTTTTCCATCTTCCTGTTGCTGTCAGCTGCTCCAGACCAAGCCCTCCCATGCAATGCAAACAAGGAAACACATCTTAGTGTTTAAGCTGAGATTCTTTTGTTCAAATAACATGGCAGCTAAAAACAGCCTTTCCTCTTCCCAGGAGCAACCTCTCATTGCGCTCACTTATGCAAGGCACCCTTTATTCATCCAAGAATGGTAATGACTATCCAAGTGCTAAAACCCAGTATTCAGCACAGACATCACAACTGTAAGGAATTCCCTAAGACATCTTCAGTATTCAATTTTGAGTATCCCATGGGGCAGAGGGAACCCAGCTGATTTCATTTTTCCCTCCAAGTACCTCTGTTTGGGAGCTTTCAGCATTTGTTTCATTCTGCCCAAGACTACCACACTGCACAAACAAGCAACCACCAGTCTCAATGCACAGACTTTTCTGTTTCTTCTCTTCTTTTTATTGCACTAGGTCCCGTGGCAGGAAGGTAATAACTGACCAGAGCAAAGGACATGTTTACTGTCTCCAGCTTTCATTTGTTCCAGTATACACACAGCCCAGCAAGAGTAAAGCAAAGCAGGGGATTACCATGCAAAGGGACACCAACACCTCTCCAGCGCTGAAGTTCAATAGTGTAATGTGCTTTGGCACATCACACCATTTACCTTCACACATAGAAACTGCTTTAACTTCTTCCTCATGACCTCATGCCTTTAAGATCAGGCTTCTAACATATTGGAGTAATTTTTTCCCAGATAAGGCTTAAACAGGCAGTGTCTTCCTCCTAGAAAATTAAATGAACAGGCAAAACCATGCTGCCCAGTCAAGAAATTCACAGCTTGTAGAATTTATTCAATCTTTCACACTCGGGTATGATTTTCAATTCTAGGAGAGCTTTGTTATGAACCAACATGCGATCATCACATGCCCGTATTGATGCGTGTCTCCGTGCCAATAGCTTAAATCACTTGATCTCTGAACAATCCTATGACTCATGACATATGCATCCCATAATTTATCATGTTTGTGCTATGAAAATGCACCAGAGCAGCATTGCCTCAGCAACATTTACAAGTCACCTTGGCAACAAAGCAGCTTCACAGCTGCTCTCAGATGCCCGGTCTCAGATGCCCGGCAAAACCTAAAGGAGATGGGAGAGAGTTGAAGCACTTCTACTTTACTGTTTGGCTTTAATTGCTCATTAATTAGCTAACATGGCTACCTCCCTTACATTGGGCCTTAAAAAAAAAAAAGAAAAAAAAGGCAAAACAGAAAAAAAAACCTAAAAAAAACCAAAAGCCCACCTCTTTCACCTTTCTTTAGAAGGCATGATGAAGCTTAAGAAGACTCCTAGTACAGCAAAGCCATGCACTGCCAAGTCAGAGGAAAAGTTTAAGGCATCGGGTATTGAGCCTTCATTTGCTTCCAAGGAAGTCTGTACATGTGCAGTACAGCTAGGGGGAAAAAAGCAGTTTCCATCCCATCAGATGCCTCTGTAAGCATCACCTGCCTGTGTTATTTAGCCCTTTGTGGCACTGGTAGATTTAGAGGAGCCAAGGGGCCGAGCAGCTGCCAGGGCCCCGATCGGCTCCAGCGCTCCAAGCCAAGCACGGCTGCGACTGTGCCGAGGCGGCAGCGGGGCAGCCCTGTGAGCTGGCTCCATGCCACAAGCACAGTTTTGGCTGCAGTTTCCTAATTCCCTGCCGGAATCGGGCAGGTGAAGTGCTGGCACAGTGGGGGTCACACCTAACAGCTCACCAGTTTCACTCCTAAATTCCCTGCTCACACAGGCAAAGGCACAGTGTTTCACTTTAAGATAGCGCCGGACAAACGCTACATGAAACAAGCTGTAACAACTTTTCAAGCAGCAAGATCGCTTGCAGGAGGAGGCAGAAAGGAAAACAGATGAGGCTGCAAACCATCAGCTCGTTCCAGTTCAGGAGCTTTAAAGCCGAAGGCACCAACAGTGTGGTTAGAAATTGAAAGCAAAGAGAAGGCAAGAGGTAAGTAAGTAGCCCTGGCTCTTGCTGGGGAAGAGCAGGCAGAACTCATCGCCCCTTCACCGGTTGCTCAGCGAGAGATGCATTAAGACTGCTGGTGGCTCAAGCCCCAACGGAGAGCACAAGCCACCACAGTAGAGGCATTCAAGGTGTGAAACTCGGCTTCCTGATTTATCAGCTGCTATCCCAAGGGGCAGGAGGTGAACCGCCACGATAAAAAAACTTTTACTGAGACCTGAATCTGTACTGGTAAGTATTTGCTGCTTCCCAGGCAGGCATACAGAGAAGGAGCTCCCTCAGCAGAACAGATCTGTGCTTTTAGGAGTTCAGACATTCGGCCAAACTCCAAAATAGCCTGTTAAGTCAGAGCTAATTAACAGAGGAGAGGAATGAACTAAGACCTAAGACTGAACATACTTTCCCTGCTTCCAACAGTTATTTAACAGTCTCAAACACATTTTAGCCAGTAGATTCAAGTGCCAGAGACCTCAATAAATGAATTTACAGACAAACCATATCATCAGCCTTTTGCAAGGATGGGGGGGACAGTGTTTTGGCACACAATGATGCTCTAATACTCTTCCTCTCCACAGCCCCCCACTGACCTCCCCATGTCCCAAGCAGCACATCCATGCCCCTGAGCAAGCCTTCCCTCTCTCTGTTAGTCCCCTGCATCCATCCCTCAACCCTTCAGCCCACCATCCCCCTCTTTGCTGAACCCATCCTGCCCTGCAGCCAGAATTAGCCAGCAAGACAAGACTGCTGCTGCTGCTGCTCTTCTAGCTTTCCAGCACACCCAGGGTGGAATTTAACAGAGGACATCACCAGGGCATCCCAAGTCCTCTGAGGGGCAAGAAAGACTATCATGAGGGGGAAAGCTAGCGCAGCAGCCTGCCCAGCTCTCAATTTTAACATGAGGACTACAAAGGCAGCTGTGCCTTCCTCTCCAAGGCTCCCTTGGTATAGCTTGGAGAAGGGAAAGGCCACTCAGCTTCTCCAGGGGCTCAGTTTGCCCCTCCCCACCCTGGTACCCTCTCCAGTTCCACAATGAAAACTTTCCCTTGCTATTTTGCCAGGCTGATTTCTGTTGAGGCTGTTATTCCAGAGACAGCAACACCACAGTAACTTGATTTAGGTGAGCAACTGAGCAAGTACGATTGACCAGCATGCTCTCCACCAAAAGCATTAACCAAAGACCAGAACAATAATTCAAAGTTATTAAATTGCCTGAACAGAATTTTCTACTAGCCCTACTCATGAATCTCCACCTACGGAAGAGCACACTTAACCACTGAGTTACACAGTGCACACACACACACATGGTGCAGTCTCCAGTGTGTTTCCTCTTGTTTTGAAATGCTTTCAGCATAGATTTTTTTTTTTTGAGTTGTTCAAAACAAAGTAGCAACAGGAGGAACTGATCCATTCCTTAAATACACACGTAAAGCAAAAAAAAATCGTAGAAACTGATGGAAGCCACATGGTCACCGAGAGTTCAAACAAAACAGAAGTGATTTTTCCTGCATACAGTAAAAAATCCCCTAATACCATTTATTTATTTATTTACTTGAGTTTATCTTACTTTTAGGATGTTGCATTTTCCATAGTCCTCTGACACCCTTCCGCAGCCTAGAGGGAACTGCCAGCCCCATGGGGAATTTCACAGACTCTGCCTGCCTGCAAGAACCTGTGCCACATGCACCTCCCCAGCCACTGCAGCAAGAAAACACCTCGGTAAACTAGCTTCTCATCATTTGAGGTTGTTACCATCAGCTTTCATGGATAAGCCAGCCTAGCAGATAATGTCCTTTCCCACTCCCCATCACTCTTCCATCCACCATCCTTGATTTGCCTGAAAGCTACAGTATTGGCATTTCCCAGTGTTGCTGCAACTTCAGAAAGCTGAACTCTCCTTCTTGCCTCCCTCTCTTCCCCCATCTCCTCTCTGTATTTAAAATATAACCTTGGACCTCTGCTTTCACTGGCTGACGTGGTACCACACCAATTAAAAGGAGGATCTCTTTACGGCAGTAACTTAGTTAACTATCTCCTGAAATGCAGGTACAGCGGTAACCAGTAACTTGCAAACCCCAAAACAGAGCACAGAAGGCACCATCTGTGGCAGCTGTGCACCTGCTGAGGCCAAGGCCAGTGACTTTAACCAGCAACACCATGAGAACACACAGATTTGCTTGCTTTCCTGCAAGCTGCCACGGCACAGAGACACATACGCGCTTCAGAAAGCCATCTAAATTCGCTTACATCTGTCATTGTCATTTTGGTCAGCAATGGCATCTTCCAGAGCGACAGACTTTGGCTTCTTTTCACTGTTTCCTTTCAAGTTTTCCCAGTCTGCCTGGCTGAATCTGCAGACCTCTGAGTCTTTGGTAGCTGTTTGGCCTTCTCTCTCTTTCATCTCCAACTCTGAGAAGCGCATCATTGCACGCTAGAAAGAGAATTGATATGAAAAAAAAAGTCTTGCAATAAAAACTACTTCATTTACCTTACCTTACATGAAAGCATTTCCAAAGAAAAACTGACTCAAAACCAAAGGTTTCAGATAGATAGCTAAGGGTAGGAGTTTAACACACCTGACTCATAAAACAGTGTTCTAGCATCTTATGAGCAAATAGCCACACAATTCTTTCATATATAAGTATATATATATAAAAGATTATATATAAATGTATATTGTATATAAAACAAAAACATTCCATTTTGGAGGTAAAAAGAGACGAAAACAAAAAGAAATAAAATAAAATAAAAAAAAACAACAACACAAAACTGTACAATGAATAAAGACGACCATGGCCCACAAACTTCCCTTTGTGTATTTGGAAATGAAATTTAACTCAAAGGTTTATGTAAGAGTCTAGTAATAAAAATTTGAAGAACTGACCTCACAGTAAGCAGCAGGTAGACATAAAATACTGTCCTCTTGTAATCCTTCCATCTATGTAATTAAAATGGGCACTCAATGGATCATTTAGATAATTTCATCCATTTTTATAAGCATAAACCAATTCTTTTCTTAACAATGCAAAACAATTTGGCTTAACTCATCCCTTCATTAAAAGTAAAACACCCTAAGAATATTCCTACACAATATCTGTCTATCATCCCTCAGTATCAACCTCAATACCGCTCCTACTCTTTCCTACGCGTTCACTTGGCGCAAAAGTTGCCTGAGACCCACTAATACATGACTGCGACTCCTCTCCATCAAATGGCACATTTGGCATACTAATCACAACTTCTGGGTATGCTTTGCTAGCTGGCACTACAGGCCAGCTGAGAAATTACAGCCATTGCTAGTGCCAAGGTAACATGCATGCCTGTCTGACTCCCCTCGTAACTGCACAAACATTTCATTAACGTGCATTAACATTTTTATCAGATCTCAGTAAAAGCCCTTAAAAGCTTATTAGCCCGTACATACCTAAAAGCCACACGTACTATTCTTTACATCGCCTCGCTCTCATTAACAGACTTACTTTTCTATTTAAAACCGTTTCTGGAGAGTATGCTCCTAACGAAAAAAAATACTTTTGTTTTTCTCCCACCTGCATTGCTTCTCTCAACTTTAAAACTCAACTGTGACTCGCAACAGAGAAATAACGACAAAAAGCGCGGCAGTTGTTGGACCACGCGGACTCACCTGCAACGCCCGCTGCTCCCGGCTGAGCTGGCTGGAGTCGGCGTACAGTTCAGTCGTCACGCACTTGAATCGATCACCTACATAACCGGCAGAGTTTGCGATCCTCTTGGCCAACTTAGACGGCTTGGGCTTCAGTATTTTGCCATCGGCAGATTCTGCATCATCGGCTCCGTCTTTGGTATAGGTCTGGTTGGTGTCGATGCTGGGCGGCGCGGTCCCCATGCAGAATGGCTTCGCGTCCTCCTGCACCTTGCCAAAAGCCAGAGCTGGAGCATCACTCTCGTGAGTGCTTTCCAAGAAAACGGGCGAAGGCTGGACTGCCACTCTCTCTTTAGGCTGGCTCACAGACAAATCTTCTTTCCTTAAGCCGAACACTGATGAACTCTGGGCCTGCTTGAAATTATAGGTTTCATGAAGATCGTTATTTCTTCCAAACTCCTCTCTCATTACAATAAAATCTCTGTGCTGCGGCGCCTGCTCTACCTTGTGCTTTGTAGGGTCATTAGTCTGATTACTGCTTTCCGTGGTAAAGCTGGCTTTTGTTATGTTTGCTTCACTTTTAGCCTCTTGCTCGTCTCGGAGAAGATCCGGGAAGAGGTGTTTGTCGCTTTTTGCCGAGTTTTTATTATGGCCAGAGCTCTGGTGCAATTTCATGCTCTTGTCACTGGGCATTTCGAAATGCATCTTCCCGCCACTCTCCAGGAGCTCTGGCAACCGGCCCCGCAGAGACGGGTCCTCATATCGGACCCTCTCGTGAGAACGTGACCTCCTTTCTGGCTTCTCCTCCTTACTGATCTCCAGAGCTGAATGCTGCAGCAGCATGGGGTGCACCATCCCCATTTCCAGTGCGTTCTGGTAGGTCATGAACTCCCCCCGCCCTGCTGGCAGGCTGTAGGGGAGGCCAGGTTTGGGAGCAAGGTGGGTGGGGTAGAGGCTGCCGTTGGGCAGCAAGACAGGATGTGGATACACATGTCCTTTCCCATGGAGGGTGAGAGGGCTGATGGCTATCCCTTCCGGCACCGGGTACGGGAGGTAACTCCTAGGGTAGGGCAGAGGTGGAGAGCGAAACGCCTCGTTGGGTGGCAGAAAGATGGGGCTGGAGGCCAGGGCAGTCTCACTCGCCTTGAAGTTGGCTTCCTGGCCACAGGATTTGGCCACCTTATTGCTCTGTTTCGCAGGGGCGGCGACAGGCTGCCCGACGTGCTGGATAACCGAGGCAGTGCACTCCGCAGAGCTCCGGGCCACCTTGGGACAGTCCGCGTTGGCGTTGGGAGCTGGTGATGCTGACGCTGGCCGCCCTCCTGCTGACACCGTCCCCGAAACACTGCCCACGACTGCCTCCGTGCCACCCATCCTGGGGCAGGAGGAGCTCCGCGGCTGTGGGATAACCCAGTCCAGTGCCTTGTTTTTCAGTTGGACATTCTTCCCAGCCTCCTCGCTGGGGCTGGGACCAGGAACAATCCAGGAGGATGGTGCCGTGCTGATAATTTCAGGCCTGTAGATGGGACAGCTGTTCCCGGGAGAAATGGTTTCTTTCTGAATGATGTCACTGCCAGGTAAGTGCGTCCCCCCTCCTGCTCTTCCATGCACCAGCACTGTTGGCATAATTTTCTTACCATGGTCCAACTTGCCAGCAGTTTCTGCATCAACCACTTTCGCTGACAAGTCCAGGGGTTTGTCGGTGACATCTTTAGTTGGGGTCTGCTTTTCCAGGAGCGGGGGAGACCTGCCGTCTTTCCGGTCGTGGCCAGCTTTCCGTGCGTGGGGAGCAGATGGTGGGGGTGCCTCACCAGCATCGCTGCCTTTGGGAAGCTTCCCATTGGAGAGGCGAGAGGGTGGAAATTCACCACCAACGTTCACGTAGGGCTTTGGGAGAGTAACAGCGGAGGAGGGAGAGGTGGTGATCCTGGGGAAGTGTTTGTGGAAATCCGTGTAGGCATCCCCCACCTGGGCGGGCAGAGGGAGGCGGGGGGACGGCCGGGGCGAGTGCGGCAGCAGGAGCGCGGGATCTGCCGGCATGTTGGCAGGGGCCGGCTTGGCAGCGGGGACGCGGGACTGCTTGCTGCTCTGGATGTGGGGGTAGGCGTGCGTGTCGACAGGGGTGCCTGGGCTCACACCCATCTTCCACGACAAGCTCTTATCCGGACAGTGCACCAGAGGTGGGATTGCCGGTGAAGCCGAAGCAGTCGAGAGCCTCATGGGCGACGCCAGCGACGAAGGGATGTGAGGAGCAACGTAATGGGAGGGAGGCAGGTATAAAAAACGTTCACCGTTCGTACATACAGGTGAGTAAGCCAGGTGCTGTGGCAAGCTGTAGGTGGACTGCTGAGGTAGCAATGCCTTGTACATGTTCAACGAATACTTATTTGGTGAGTCAAGGAAAGGATATATGGCAGGCGTTGCGCCCTCCATATAGGGGTTTACCCAGGGGAGCCTTAGGTAACTAGCACCATTGACACCGAGAGGACTCTGCCTGTCACCCGCAGCTCGGTCCAAACCCAACGTCTCCCCCGTCGGGACAGAGTTTTTTTGTATTCCAGGTGGCGTTTTGTAAATAGCGCTGAAGCCGTTCGGGGCTTTCCCAGAGACAGCTGCGCTTTCTACCGCTTCGGGAGGATTAGACTTAAACTGTATCTCTGGATTTCGTTCAGGAGTAAATCCGAGGCCGGTTATCGAACTCGTAGCATCCCGTGATTTTTCCGAGCCAAGTCCGCACAAGCTGGAATAGATACTGGGGACTCTGAGTCCTTCTCGCATGAGGCCAGACCTGTCCATACTCAGAGCTGCGAGACTGTCAATGCGATGTGCTGTAGTCGCATCCACCTTTACAGAACAAGAAGTATGTTACTTTCACATCTAACTAACACGACTGCCACTCAAGCTACAGATAGATCAGCATTTCAGAAGATAAACAGTAACAACAGAAACATGGTATTTGTTCTGAAAATGTACAGAGGCTGGTCACACTTGAAAATGGGAGAACAGGAACCTAGGGAGCAACATCAGCACCAATCTCTCCATATC
Organism: Manacus candei; assembly: GCF_025592945.1. Classification (NCBI taxonomy): domain Eukaryota; kingdom Metazoa; phylum Chordata; class Aves; order Passeriformes; family Pipridae; genus Manacus; species Manacus candei. The sequence goes on from NW_026138131.1 coordinate 2,511,731, forward strand.
CAAAACTCAACAGCCAGAAACAAAAGTGTGAAGACCCAAGCAGCCAGAAGTGGTCCAGAGACGATGCTCAGTGGCACCACTTCTGTGTGACAACAGGCTTCTCAACCCCAGCCCTGCCAGAGCAAGTGCATGTGGGTTGTGGCATGGATACCAGAAAGAGAAGGATGGAGTGCCTCTCCTCCTCCTCCTCCTCCTCCTCCTCCTCCAGGACCTCTCCCTCCGCCACAGCTCTGCTCCAGGACTCACCACCACATTTCACAGGGTGAGACTTCTGAGGATGCAGCATGAAGAAAGGTCCGCCATGGAATTTCTTTCCCACTTCCTACTCCCCATGTACACTCAAAGAAAGAAAAAACCCACCAACTTTGCTGAAACATTGATGCACTTAATGCTTACATGAACTATTTTTGTTACGTGCTAGTATTCTGCATGACATTATTTGTAACAGCAAAATTAGGCACCTGACATCATACAACAACATACACCACAAAGCCAGCATCAAGAGATTAACGAGATAAACAAATAAAGCCCCAGCTTCACTCATGTCCCCAAGCCTGCTAGAGCTGCAACAGAAACCTGTTTTAATCATTTCTCCAAATGGATCACATAATAATATCCAGGGGCAGGAGTTGGGGTGGTGAGGACAGGCACAGATTCATCTGCAGCATGAAGCTTTTAACTTCTTACCACACTGTGATTCAGGTGATTTTCTTCCCTCAACTCCAGTCTGCTTTTCGGTGCATCGCCATCATTAACTGGAATTTTCCTATTAAAAAACAGAAACTTACTATTTGAAAACACTCTGCGCATCTTGGATCAGTACAAGATCATATCACCTCCATATTTTGATCCCCCTCAAGATGTACCATGAGATAATGCATTTGTCCTCCTCTGTCCCCATGCACAGAGACTACTTTGAAAAGCAAGGACCATTTGAAAATAAGCATAAAGGGTTTCGATGCCAGGAACACACCAGGCACATCTCAGAGCAGCCTCTTCCAAAGCAAGTGGTTTTTGTCAAGGTCTTCTCTTTTGCCCCTTGCCCTTTTCTTTTTCCAAGGGGAAAATATCCCATTTTAAACATACCCTGTTCATGTACCACCCATAAACACTGCTGAGGAAAAGAATTAAAACACACATGCCAATATCATATGAATGTCAGCTCTTCCATGCTAAAGAGGGAGCTGCACATCTGTGCTATACCAGTGTTGCAGCACTGGGGCTTGTTATCACAGAAATCACCAACAAAGAATATACCTTAGCGCCAAATTTCAAATCCCAGGGATAAAAATTGCTGACATGCAGCAGAAGGAAAGTTTCAGCATTACCCAAAAGAACTTCTTTCAATCAAAGTGTTTAAAGGCACACCATCACCATAGAGCAGAAATACAATTTTAATGCATTTGTTTTCAAAAAGATTCGCCTTTTCTGCAAATAACATGTAAAATTATTATCCCTCAATAACTGTAAGGAAATTGAGGAGGAAGGGTGAGAAAGCAAAGTGAGACACTTGGCCGTTTTCCTTTAGCTCATGTTTGCAAATAGTATTCCCCACAAAGGCCAAAAAGTTTCCCCTGCTTCTTGAAGGCTTTTCACACAACAGTGAGAACAAGGGCTGAGAAGACAGAAAAACACTAAAACCACACAAAATCGACACAGAGAACCGCAGGTGTATCTGCAGTGGTTCTACTCAGTATCATTCTGCTTTTTAGAAAGCTGGGATTTAAAGGAAAAGGACACCAGCCAGTGACTGTGCCACCCCAAGGAAAACTATTAAAGACTAATTTTAATCATCGACTGAATTACACTCAAGAGGAAAAAAGGTAGAGGGGAGGAAAAATTCACATGTGGGAGATGGAAAGGCCACTACTGATCCTCTTTCACAGGATGAGCTGTTGGTCCAAAGGCAGGGAATGCAAAAGTCACAGGCATGAGGCAGGAGTTAGAGGCAGGAGCCCCTCTATCACAAAGAGTCCGCACAAGAACACGTTCACTATTTGGTTTAAATCCCTTTCATAAATACAAAATAATAAATTAATTGTAAAAGCACCTTTAAGGGCTGCTTTGGGGAGTAATCCCTTTAAAGGGTGTCCCCACTTCATTGACCCAGGTTGCCTGTTAAACAGTAAACCAGCATCTGCTCTGCTGCTCTCGGGCAGGTCTTTTTTCTCTCCCCTTGCTCTCCCTCCAAGCTGGGCTGATCTCGATGCAAGGTGGCAGCTACCTGCTCCACTACTAGGGAAGCGAGCAAACTCTGAGAACGTCGCTCTGCAGAATTACAGTGTGGTTTAACTTGCCAGAAGCTTAAATATTTACCTGTCTTCATTAATTCCACACATGCGGACCCTTTCATTGCTCATCCAGCTATGAACGTTGCCATACAGGGGAGTTGCAGAAAGCATGACGTCTTCTTAAAAATCACCACTTTTCTTCACGGTTTTATATTCTATTAAAAAAAAAAAAAAAGAAAAGAAAAGAAAAAAAAGTTGAGCGGATTTGTCTAGGAGGAAGTGCAAACACCACGGCGGAGCAGCCAGCCTCCCTCCGGGTAATTAATAATGAATGCAGGATTGGTGCAGGGAGTGAGCTGCCTACGTTAACCGCTAAGGGAGATACCCGGCAATAAAGGAGCAAATTGAGGGCATTTATAGGTCAGAGGAGATGGATCTTCTCCCCAGCGCACATCCAGAAAATTAAGAATCATTCCAGGCTATCGACAAATAAAAGTTTCTCCGCAGCCTTTCATTTCCACGAGAAATGACTCAGCTGGTCAAGTACACACCAGCCCCCAAATCCTCATCTTACACAGACTGAACCAAGGAGGGAGACCCCATGGGCCTGGGGGAATATGTGAACTACCCACAGGTGGTCACCAAAGCCCTGTATAAGGAACACACAGGAGCAGGAGAGCATGGCAAGAACAACCACATATCCCGTGTATTCACTACGCTGATCGCTGATAAGGCCTTTACGCGAGGACTTAAAACTGAAGAGACATTGCTACAGAAGGGATCTAAATAAAAACCTCCCCTTTAGCATCTGCACATGACTAACTTGGAGAAAGGGGTTAAAAATAGTAAGTGGGTTGGCAAACTCCCCACCCCTTGATTTGATTAAGTGCGGAGCCCTGGTGGCTTCTGCATTGGAGCTGCTGCTGCTGCTGCTGCTGCTGCTGCTGCTGCTGCTGCTGCTGCTGCTGCTGCTGCGAGTGCTTTCAGTAATTCAATGATGCCTGCTCACTCCAGGGAAAGAAATCATTAGCGGGCTCACTGGAGAAGTATTAGCAGTCCAAGAGGATCGGCGCCGTGTGCAGCCGGAGAGGCAGGTGAAACGTAACCACATTTTCGCGTCCAGCAGCAGAGAGGGAAAGGCTTTTCCTCCCCTCTACCTTGCCTAATGCCACCTCCGCTCACATTAAATTCTAGTTTGCTGCATGAGCGAAGTGTCAGGACAAGCTGCGTTTTATTAACAGGATTATCGCGGCGCATGATTTATTCCAGTGCAAGATTTTAATTGCTCTTCGGAGGTTGAGTCGTTTCTTTTGACTGAGCTTCAGCCTGCATCCTGCTGCTAAATGCTGGGTTAATAAGTAGGGGGAGCCTTTAATGCACAGGATATCCCTCAGCTCTTCCTCTCTCACAAAAATAGAAGCCTTTAAGCAGGAGGCATGATACTCCTTTTACACACACACACACAAACCAGTAACGGGCGATTGACCACTGGGAGTTTAATGCTTAACGTCTCCCAAAGCATCCATGCTTCCCCAGCAAACTCATATCCTTTGTCAGACTACAAAATATGCAAATGATCACTTTGGCATTTAATGGGGAAGAAGCCCAGATTGGGCCTTTAACACACAATACTTCACACACGTTCAGAGGGGTTTAAGAACTGAAACGGCAGGAAAGCCTTGTTCCCCAACACTTTTTTCTCTCTTCAGAGAGGCCTTTTGTGCAAAACTCCACGTCTGGAACAAATGTATATTAATGAAACGGCATGTTGACCCTCCTCTCTCCACAACGGTTAGCTTTCCCTAATGAAGTCCGCACAAATTGCTGTGAGGAAACAAAAATCCATGGAGGTTAGATAGCGCATTATCATTCAAAAGGAGCTATTTCACTGGAAAGACGTTTTCTGGACAGATTTACTGGTTTCCAGATGCGCCGCTCGTAATGTTTTCAATAGAGGCAGCAGCAGCATGGAGAGAGTGATTTAGGGTTTTACGTAAGGTTAGTAGCCACCCCATGTGCTGCCTTATCTGTGAGGGACGGACACCAGCTCGGAGAAGGGCCCCGGTGGCACATGGCCCTGCTCCCTGTGCCCCGCTCTCCTCGGAGAGGCCGCCTGTGCCCGGCCTGGTTTCCTCGATGGAAGTGTATCATTAAGATAAGGCGCAGTGCCTGAATTAGAGCCCATCAATCCCCTGACACGTGCAGATAGCGAAAGGCTGAAGTTGCACAGGGGGCCGAGAGCTTCCCCAGCCACAGCCGGTAATCTGGAGGCTCCGTGTCCCACCACCCAAGCAAGGGCAAAGCCCATCAGGTCGCAGGGAGGTGGTGGGATGCCCTGGGGGCCACTGGGCACGTGCGCCCTCGACGGTTGCAGTCCCTTCCCCAAAGCCACCCCTTGTCACTGCCCGCCCTGGGTGCGCATGTGTGCAGTTATAATCATCGCCGCCCTGATGAACTTCTTGTGAACTGTTTAAAAGTGGAGGTCTGCTGAACGAGAAGCGGCGCCACTGCCAGCCATAATTTCATTGTAACAAGCAGCAGACTCTTAACTCTTCGCACACCCCATCCCTCTCCCCCCTCTTTTTCCCCGCAGGCAGCAGCCCGTCGGGGATGCTGGCTCTCAAGGGACTTCAGCGGCTCGGCCAAACGCCGGCAGCTCCTCGAGCCCTCCGCGCTGCAGCGACGGCGGCGGGGGCGTGGGGGGCACCGCACCTATTTATACTCAGCTTCCGCGGGGGAGGGCGCAGCCGGTCCCGTTATGCAACCTCGACGGCAGGCTGAGCGCCCCAGCGCACGGAGGAAACCGAGGACACGTCTCTCTTTTCCTCCCTCCCTCCTCCTCGTCCTCGTCCTCCCCGCCCGTCACCCACCGGGCCACCGTCGGCGCGTCTCGGGGCGCCGCAGCCTCCCCGGCTGCCCCCGCCGCGCTGCGCGGCGGGGCGCGGATCGGGGCTCGGCAGCCGGAGCGCGCACGGCATTTCCTCCGGGAGGTGTCTGGCCGATAAAGCCATTTGCGGCTAAATATAGACGGTGATGCACGGAGGAGGGAGGGAGGGAGGCGCGGGGAGGGGGGGAGGGGGGCGGGAGTGAGACGCGCAACGCACACGCGGTTCCGCAGCGATGCCGCCGTGCGAAACCAGTTGTGAAAAGCGCCTGCAAGCACTAACCTGCCTCCCGGCGTGCTGCCGAGCGGGGCCCCGGCGTGCCGAGCCGTGCCGTGCTGAGCCGAGCCGAGCCCTGCCGGGAACACCCACCGGCCCGCGCAGCCCGCGCCCCGCCGGCCCCGCGCCGCAGAGGCAGGCACAGACACACACCGCGCTGATTAAAAAGGGAAACGTTTGGGTCTCCCTCGCAACGTCAACAGACTTTTGGCAGCCATTGACGCCAGCAGCAGCAAAGTTTTGTTAACACGCTCCTGGCGTGGAAGCGAGAAAAACCCGATGCCCGCGGGGAGGGGGGAGAAGGAGGAGGTGGAAGCCTCCACTTCTCCGCGCCTCCGGGGGAAAGAGGAGGGGATGGCATCACCACTCGGGCCAAAACAGCCTTCTCTTGCCCCCTCCCTTCCCAGCCCCCCCCCCCATGCCCCCGGGGTGCCCAGCGCCGAGTTTGGGAGGTGAAAGTCTCAGCGGGGAAAGAGGTACGGGGAGGTGGGGGCTCGGGGGGTTGGAGGAAGCCCGGCGGGGCCGGCGGCTGCAGCGAGCCAGGAAGCGGGGCGGGAGGAGAATTGCAGCGGCGCACGAGTTCCCTTTTGGCGCCTTTACTCTTTTCCACCTCCGAGCTCCGCCTGGCAGCCCGCCAGTTTCCACTGCACAAGCCACGGAGCCGGCAGCAGCAGCGGCAGCGCAGCGGCAGCCGGCGGGGAGGGCTGCGAGGGGTATAAAAAAAGACTTCTGCGAGCGCCGATGGCACCGACGGAGCGGCAGGCAAACAACCTGGCCTTTCGGATATCAAAAACGATGTAATAAATTACGTGGCTCTGATCCCTCCCCCACATCACCACCACTTCCCCCCCCACTCCGCCCCGCCGCCGCCCGGTTCCAGGCCAGTGGAAGGATCATTTCTAGATTTGTGAAAATCCCTGAGAGAGAAGTGAAAAGCAATCGGGGACTCGTAGCGATCCACTTCGATTAGCCCTCAGCCCCGTTCATCTGGAGCTTGATTTAAAGGGCAGCACTCGCACGGTATTTATAAGCTTAAATACAGAGCTGATGCTTATGAATGTGTTTAGGTACCTCGTTTATCTTATACCTCCGACTTACATATTTACGAGTTACAAAAACAACGACCTGTGCCACTGCTAGAAAGGAGACTTCAGAGACACCGTATTGCTGCACCGTTTACAATGCGCCGTATAAAGCTCTGGAAGCAGCCAGCGATCTAATATTAGACAAGTGTTTAAAGAACAGGCTTGGTTGCGCTTTTTATACATATATATATAAAAAAATAAGAAATACTGTGGGTTATTTTTTGCAACCTCCACACGGCATCACCGCTAGTGACACGTTTTGTAAACCAGAGGAGGAAGCTGCAGACTAAGTAGCCGCCGCACGGATCCGCGGATTAGAGAAGAAGTTTGACCTTTACCCGGGACGTGTGGCATTTCATTTAACCATAAAGCTAAGCACAATGCGCCAGCGAGATCGCTAAACCGATTTAAAATACATATTGAGTCATGCACGACAGTAGTGCATCTCGGTTTAGGCAGCGTGCAGGCAGCGCAAGGGGGTCGGCGTCTATTTTTAAGCCTCCTGCCGCAGCCACCCCCGTCGTCCCCGTGTCCCCCCCTCACCGCGGCTCCCACACCGTCACGTGTCGAACAGCGACCGGGAGTTTCTGCCGTGTAAACACGGCGCGGCGGAGCCGACCGAGGGCACCCGGGGCCGCCGAGCCAGAGCCAACACCCGCACCAGCACCAGCGGGGCATCCTCCCCGCCCCGGGCACCACCACGCCGGGCTGCGCTTGGCTCCGGCCCCACGGAGACACCCCCGCCCGCAGGGGGCTCCGGCGGGGGCGGCCCCTCCGGCACAGGCGGCCCGAGGGAGCGGCGGCCCCCGCGCTCCCCCCGCGCCGCCTGTCACGCCTTGGACCCTGCACAGACAGTCGCAGAGCCGTAGCGGCAGCGGCGCGTTCCCCCTCTCCCATATGCTGCGAGGCGAATCATTGCATCGCTCTCAGCGCCGGCGGCAGCCAAAAAGAGAGAGGGGGGGAAAGTTTTCAATTAATGATAAGCCTAGGAACTGGGGAAGGGGGCGGGGGAGGAGGCCAATGAGGGAAAGTTAAAATGGCTGGCGATCCTTCAAATAACCCTGGCTGCCTTCCCCGGAGCCTGCACGGCAGTGCCCGCCGTGGAGCCCCAGGGGAAGATCCAGACCCACACACACACCTCGTCGGGGCGCCCTGGGGGCCAAGGCTGCCTCGGGGGGGCAAAGCTGCCTCGGCACACGGCGATGCCCACACCTGAAGGTTACGGGACATTTTGCATGGCGGGGGCACTCGCTCCCATCCCCCCCTTCCCTCCCTCCGGTTAAAACACATCGAGGGGGTGCGACGGAGAGATTGCAAAGGCTCCCACGCACACAGCGGGGAGAGGTGAGGCAGCTGGTACCCAACTTTGAGGCATCACTGCATGAAGGATTTCCCAGAGATTCGCGGGAAACACCGACCCCGTCCGCCGCACTGGCAGCCCTGCACCGCCGCTACGGCGTCCGCCCCCGAGCAGCCCCCCCCGGGGCGGGCGATGTCTCCGTCCCCCGCCAGCGCACACCGCGGCGGCGGGCGGGATGCTCCCCCCGGGGGGCCGGGGGATTCCTGCCGCCGCTCCGGCCGTGCCGGGAACAAGGCTGCCGGAGGAGGCGGTGGCGGAGGAGGGAGGGAGGGAGGGAGCCGCAAACCGGCTCAGTCGCAGGAACCTCCCGGGCCCCCGCGCAGACGGGGCCCCCCGGCGAGAGCCCGGGCTCCCTCCTTCGCCCACCCGCCGCGGCATCTCCCTACCCAGGCCGTCCGCGCCATTTTAGACACACACACTCACTCACTCACTCGCACACACGCACGGGAGCGAGGTTTCCGCTGCTGCTGCTGCCAGAGACAACAGGCAGCAGCCGAGCCCGGGCTGCGCAGGAGGAGCAGCGGCAGCAGTAGGAGAGGGACACACACATGCAAGCACACACACCCACGCACCGCGGGCCAGGCAGAAATGTGCATTTCAGGTAATTTAAGGCCGCATTCACGGAGCGGGGAAGGAAAAGCGCAGGCCTGCGCGACACCCCCCCCCCCCAAGCCCATTAACCCGCCGCGCACTCGGCATCCCGGGAGCCTTTCATTGTTGCCTTTATTCCGTATAGCTTTTGCTTTCCAGGAGGGGGATAGAGAGAATAAGAGAGAGAGGAGGGAAAAAAAAAAAAGAAAAAAGAAAAATACCACCAAGCCAGCCCCTTCCCCCCGCTCGTCCCCCATTGTTCGGCCGCGGGAGGCTGGGCGAGCGCAGCGCCACGGGCTCGCCATTAGCCGGGCTCCGCCGAGCCCCCCCCCCGCCCCCAATAGCTCGGGAAACTTATGAGGCGAGAGGAAGGGGGGGAGCCCCCCCCAGCGAATACAAAAGTCCCAGCGCTCCTGCGAGAGAGTTGGGCGAAGGCCTGCGCTGACTTCCGCAACGTTATCCTCGCAGAAATACCGGAGTACGGCCCCCCGTTTCCTTCCCCCAGCCCCCGCCGCACCCCCGGGGGGGGGGGTTGGAGTGATTAATGGGATGTACGCCCTTGGTTTCCCTCCGGCCACCCCGGCACACCGCTCCCCGGCGCGGAGCCGCCGCCGCACGCTGGGCGGGGACGGCCCCCCCCACGCATCCGTCGGGGACGTTGGGAGATATTGATCACGGACGACTTCATTTTGCATAACTGCGGCTGACAGGGCCTGTGGTTCCCTCATTTACGGAGCAACAGCTTCGCGGAGCTGAGGGATGGGGAGCTGCTCCCTCCGCTTCCCCCCGGGGCCCTCCCTCCCTCCCCGCAGCGGCAGCCCCGCAGCCCCGCCGGGGGACGGCGGCTCCCGCGCCTCATGCAGCAAATGGCCGGCGCACAACAGGGAAATATTAAACTTAGGTGCCTCCGTCTCTCGTTCTACCTAGCGAGGCCGGCCTGGGAGCCTCTCGCTCCCCGCAGGGCTTTGTCTGCACAGCCACGGCGGGGCCGGGGCCAGGGCACGGGGACCTTCGCCGGCCGCATGTAAGAAAAAGTGCTTGGGAAGTTGGGGCTTTTTCCTCCTTTTTTTATTTTTTTTTTCTTTTATTCCCTCCTCCTCCCAACAACAAACAAAACAGCTCGTTTTCTGCTGAACAATGCATAAAAATTAGCCTCGCCCCAAAGTTTATGTCGGGTTTATGGCGCTAACGTTTCTCTTTAACGGGAAACGCTTTCCCGAGCACTTCTGGAAAGCGCTGGCGAGCCCTCGCTTACGAAAGCTGCATTACGAGCACCTCGACTAAACGTCGCTGCAACTCCGTGTCCCGACCTCACAGCAACCTTCTCCAGACCTTTAGAGGCAAACGTCCAGGGTGGGCACAGCCAGCGCCAACCACCGCCCGCCTCGGCGTGCGGAAAACACCGGGGAAAGAGAAAAGGAATCCCAACAACAACGCTCGGTTTTTCCGTGAAAAATTGTAAAATAAAAATAATTTTTAAAAAAAGGTAAGAAAAAGAAGGAAAAAAAAAAGGACATAAAGTTGCCGGTGGCGGCGGTGCCCCGGCGGAGAAGAGGGCAGCACGGAGGCCGCCGCCGGCCCTGCCTTCCCATCCCGGCGCTCCTCACCGAAACAAAGCAGCGAATCAACTGCGATGCAGATGGGCGGCTATGAATTTTTTGCTGCTGCTTAGAGCTTTAATTACTCGTTCTTGATCCGTGGGACTACGACACGACACCGCCAAGGTTAAAATGCCCTGAACAGCTCTGAGCAGATGTGAACGAGTTGGCAGACGCGCAAATGAGGTCTGCCTCTAAGCATGATAACAAGTGACTAATACATTGCATATCGCTGAAAGAAAATTATTTTTCTCTAATTTGCATTAGCTTTTTTTTTTTTTTTAACGCCGGCGACATTCCCTCCTCAGAGGCAGCAGCATAATCCTGAAAATATTGCTCCGTGACTTTAAAAGATTTGGAAGGAGGCAGCGATTGCCAGTGTTTTGGCTATGCAAGTGTTTTGGCTATGCAGGCTTGTTTATCTTTCCGCCTTTGCTCCAAGGCGAAACTAGTTTCACAAGCAGTATTCTTGCAGAAAAATGGCACATGTCATATAAAACACCGGTTTATAGGAATTGATGCTAAAATTGTTGAATGACTACTGGTGTACTTTTGCCACTAATAGCACAGCGTAATCCATAAAGGACCAAGGGGACAGTCAAGGCCAAAAAGAGGAAAAAAATAGATTGACTGGAGAGAAATAGATAAAGACAACCCATCGACCAAAATTACTAACACGGGGGGTGGGGGAGGAAATAAACATCTCCCCTTACCACCTGCTTTCCACCCGTCGTCAAAAAGATAATAGTATGTGGAGGTCACTTACTATATAAAACACAGCGATTCTCGTAGGTAGCGAAATTATGTCAGGTACAAATATAGGCCGGAACCCAGTTCTCCAAGTTCCCTTGACTTTCCAGAGGCTCTTCTGAAAGGGCCAGGAGATCACTCTGGATACCGGAGCAAACTTCAAGAACAGACCGCATTTTATATCCTACGCTCAGATGGCAAACCGAGGGGCTTAGATGCAGAGGCTTTGAGCAGAAAATAGCCGCTCGGGCAATTTATGCACGAGGAGTTTTACACTGAAGACCTACTCCAGGGGTCCCTGCGCGTCCAGGTTATCGGGGGTCGCATGCTGCCATCTCAAGCGATAACAACTCCTCCTCTGCCAACACGTGTTTGGGAAGGAGACGGGCTGCCAGCCCCCGCACCGCCCTTTGCCCGAGGCCAGCAGCGGCTCGGAGCGGGGCTGCCCCCTCCTCCCACGGGGCTGCCGGGACGCCTCTCCCGCTGCTCCCGCGAAGTCACCAGGGCCGGCGCAAACCTGCCGCCGGGGGGGATTTCCCAGCGCCGGGGCCGGGCACGGAGCCGGCCGCTCCTCCCGCTGCCTCTCTGCGCTTGTAAATCAAGCGGAGGAGGAAAGGGGGGTCGGGGGAGGTGGGGGGGACGCTTCTCCCCGCCCAGTGGCGTTTGCTTAAGCGACTCCCCGGCGGGCGGCCGGGGGACGATGCTGGGCGCCCCTCCGCCGCCCGGGATGCTCCGCAGAGCCCCGCGGCCGTCCCGCCGGGCCCCGCAGCGCCGGGCGGTGCCTCCGGGAGCGGCGGAACGGCCCCGGGGCCGCTCCGGCCGCAGCGAGAGCTTTTGTGTGCGAGTGCCGGCGAGGCGCGGGCTTTTCGCGCTCCAACAGCTGTCACATTATTTGCACTGGCTGTAAACAGCCTTCGCCTTCCCCCCCCACACCCCTCCTTGCCACAGAGTTAAACCCAGACTAACAATCCCCAGTTAGAGATCAAACCAACAACAGCAGCATTGTGTCTGCCTTCATTGCTTTACCATCAACTACTGCAGCTGGTTTACTCGAAACAAGGAACACCCTCTACCCACCTCCCCCGCCCAGGGGCCAGAAACGTGCTTGTTCCCGGCGGTTGGCCAGGCGGAGCCGCGCTGCTCCGGGGGGATTCTGCGGGCCGGGGCTGGGGGGTGCTGCTCCGCCAACGCGATGCCGGCGGGGTCCCGAGCGCCGCGGGGCTACTCCCCACGGAGAGGGGTTTCCAGTCAGCACTCACGCCCGACGAAACGCCTTCAGTCAGAAGTTGAGCTCCGCTCTCGGTCTGGCTTTTGGGAAGGGCGAGGGGGAACCCCGCTGTAGCGGGGAAAGCCGCGCCTGCAGCTGCGCGGCGCCCCGCGGCACACGGCGAGCTCGCCCCCGCGGCGCGTCCCCGAGCAGCCCTTCCCCGGGAAAGTCGGGTTATTCACAGTCCCTGCCCGGCCGCCTCGCCCCGGGCCGCCGGTCCGACCTGCTGGGGCAGCGAACCTACAGCCGAGGGGCCCCTCCACCGCCCCTGCCCTGGGCGGTGACCCCGCAACCCGCGGCGGCCCCGGCCGCGCAGCCGGTCGGCTGAGAGGCACTTCCACCTTCCTCCCTTTCCATCGTAAGGCAAGGAAAAAAAGATGCCAATAACCTAAAGCACGACTCCAGCTTCGCTCACCATACAACCACCTGGCAGCAAAGGAGTGCACTGCACACTCTCAGTGGGCCTTCTGTTGGGCACAGCTGGAATTTGAGTGTAAATCCTCGTACCTCCTTCCCTGCCCTTACTTGTTTTTACATCAGCAGCAAAGCTAGAGGAGAGGTGGAATTTACTTTACAGAAGCAAGGGAAAAATAAATCTGTTCCAGGAAACCTTTCTGTGCCCAGTCTGACTCCTGGCATTACCCAAATTATGTGTCTCTTAAGGGAAATCCAAGACACAGCAACTTCCTCTGAAATTTGTGTCCCACACAAACTCTTGAAGAGGCTATAGGAGATGGAGTAACACTTTCTAGGTACCTATTTGCAGTTTGAGAGCCGGCACCAGAAAGGAAAAATAGCTGATTTTATTGGAAGCACGTCTCCATCTGGGCCTGACTCCTGCCAAAGGGCAGCACTCCCTAGGCAGGTGAGGTGCTTCACACCAACGTGATAAGTCTCCAATCGACTTCTGAATCTGATTCACTGACCAAAGATGCCAGTATGTACTCGCAGGTCAGTATCATCGACTCTTCATTGCCTATACGTAGCTAGAAATCTGCTGGCCTGGTAAAAACCACTGCTAACAGAACAATGTCAGCAAAGGCTGCAACAGAGTCTTGTGAGAGACGGGCGATTCGTGCCTACTGAGGCTCTTTCAGCACAAAGGCTTTTAGAGGAAGAAGAGAGAGAAGGGGGAAAAAAAGGAGGGAGGGCTCTCGTGTTTCAGGGCTGCTGTCCCCTGGGAACCAAGAACCAAGTGTAGCTTCAATCAAATGCTGACTTCTCCTCCGGGAGCTCAGTAGGAAACCTGATCTCACTAGCTCATGCCTGCCTCCATGCATATAGGCTGGGTTTTCTTTCATACCAGCAATTTGTATAAAGAGGGGAGCCAATACAGTTTATTGCAAACGAGATCTTGCAGTAATGGATCTAGAGAGATATTTCTGTAGCTAAAATAAGACAACCTTCAGCCACCTGCTCAGGGCAGGCCGCACCACAGCCGCCTCCAGCTCCACACGCATGGCTCCGCTGTGGGCGCCCCTGGCACTGCACAGCACAGCCTCCCACGCATCTCCTCGAGCCCTGCATCCTCCCCAGCTGGCAGCAGCCGCCCTGGGTTGGGTTTTTTGTGCAATGCCAGGTTACACTTCCATTAAAACGTTTACCCTGGGAGATCACTTCCTGCTTGCAAGTATTGTTCCGGCTTCCCCTGCTGCTCCCAACTTTAGCCAGAGCTATTTCTCTCCTCACCCAGTGCGGTGTGGAGACCCCACGGTCTCCATCCCTGCTTGTTGGCCCTGGGCTGCCCTGGCACGGCAAAGCACAGCATGGCACAGCAGAGGAGGTCTGCGGGGAAAGGCAGGCCAGTCCTCCAGGCGGAGCTCCGCATAACTTCACACCGGGCTGCTTAATTCTGCACGGGGCTTTGCTAATCCACTTTGTGCTTGACTACTGAAACACACTGCACGGGGAGCACGACCAGGCCAGAGCAAGGTGAGCCTGGGGGACCGAAGACTGTGGGAAGGACTTTCCCCAACACCCAGGTCAGCCTCATACTGCTGTGGGCAAGCCGAAGAGGCTTAAAGCACAACACAGCACACCGGGGGCGTGGGAGCAAAGGGGATTGCCTGGGGATCAGAGATCCCTGTAGGATCTCTCCATAGCTGGGAGCTTTCACACAGAGAAAGTTTGGCTCAGGGAGAGAATTTACACTTAGAGGAGCTCGGCCCATCCCTTCCCATGCCATTAACAATTTCTCTGCTAATTTCAAGAAGAGCTGAGAATATGCCCCTACAGCTTTGATTTCACTTCTCTGCCCCTACCTGTCATCATAGGCAAATGCCATACTCAAGCCCTAAGTAAACAAGCCCCACGAAGCTCTCTCACCCCCCTCCAGGAGACTCCCAGCTACAGTGCCATCCCACTCCCAGGGAATGCAGGGGAAACACAGCAGTGGGTGAGGAACAGGCAGCCCCACAGCATCTGGTCCACACAAGCACAAGGACACTCGTTGGGCTGTCCCAAGCATGGAGTCTGCTCTCTGTGCAAGTACAGGTGTATTTCTCTCTTCTATCAACTGTGCCAAGTACTGGCTACTCCAAAACTCCCATGAAGTTGGAATTCTGACTTTTATAACAGAGGATACAGGCCCAAATGTTTTGTAATATGCAAATACTGAAAGACATACAAAATGTCCAGTTGAGGTATTCCCAAGCCTTAAATGAGCACTTGAGGTAAGAGCAAGAGCTACTCCAGCTGAAAACTAAAAGCAAAATACACTCTGAGAAAGAATAGGCTGACTGGTAGACTGCAACCCACTGCGGGCCGTCTAGAGGTGTGTGGGGAATGACCCTGCCACAGCACTGTGCCAGTGAAGCTCCTGGATGTGGCAGATTGCTCCGAGGGCAGCAGGAGCCATGGAAAGGAGAGCATGTTTGCTGGGAGCACTCTCATCTCTCCTGGCTGGGGAGCAGGCAGAGGAAGCACAATGCCAGGCTTTCCCAGTGTGGGCTTGGCCGCGCAGCGTGGCCCCGAACCTCCCCCTTTCCCCTGTGCTCTACTGAACACACTCGGTTCTTTATACGAGCCGTTCCCAGTGTGGCTGGTGGATTCTGCACTTTCCACTTTAATTGTCTTATCCAAATAAAGCTTTGTTTTCCTTAGCACGACAATCCCAACATTCAGGCCGAGATTTTCATTGGACAGAGGAGATATTTTATTCTCCGATTGTTTAGGGAGTCAGGGCTTACAAGGAACAGCCCTGGCTTGTGTGCCTCCGCTCACAATGGGGTCTTTGCAGCCCCAGTCTCCGTCATGTAGATTCATTTTCCGGAGAGATCGGGATGAGAATCATGTTTCTCTCAATTTCATAGCTTTCCAAGTCTACCCTGGACTTTAACAAGTCTTTTAGTTTGCACCTAGACAATAAATTTAGTTTAATTTAGCTTCCGGTCTTTAATTTTAGCAGGTCTTCTTTTTGCATGCAAATCAATATGGCAATTACCATCTAAAAGCTCGCCCAGCCCTAGGTCAATGTAAATTGATCATTGTCCGCCTTCTACAAAATAACACGGGAGTCTGTGGTGCATAATGAGATTATACTGAAAACTGTCTTTCAGATCACAAATTATATTTCATGCTGTCAGGATCTTCTCCAAGCGGACTTCCTTGCACGTCTAATCACACAGCACCAAATCTGTCAGCTCATGAGGTAGGTTTGGGGTGCAAAGAGCAAAGGGAGAGTCCCAAATAATTCAGACAATAGTTTCAGAAAACAGGCAGGCAGGTACAGAGGCGTGCTCTCACTCGCTAACTTTTCCAGCGGTGGAAGAGATGAGAGGAAAAAAAATCCCCACTCAGCCAAGAACTGTTGTCCAGCAAACATGAAAAAATTAATTCCCTGCTGGAAACCAGCAGAACTTTCCTAAAGCCACATTAGCAAGGAGTTCTTGGCCTCCTTTCCATCCCCACCTCGCCTGCTCAGCCATTCAAAGGAGCTTTGGCAGCCTGCTCCAGAGAAACCCCCACGAAAGACACACTCCCCTGGCAGAGACGTCCCTGCCCGCCGCAGCCTGGGGACCTGAGCGGGTCGGGTTGGAGAGAAAGGTCGCTCCGGAGCAGCGGTTGCTGTAAGCCGGTTCCCTGAAAGGCCAGAGGATTAACGGGATCTGCTCACGGCCAGGGGAACTCCCCCTGCCTGCAGCCCGGGCCTCTGCGCTGCCTCCGGCACACACACGCGATGCAACCAGCGAGCGCTGCTCAGCAGAGCTAAAAGGGGTGAGCCCAGCTCTCCACATCACCACTCAGGTTATTGCGACACCAAGAAAGAGGGGAGCAGGCCCGCTCTGACCATCAATTATTTCTAAAGCAACACCAGCCTAAGGAGGAAGTATTAAACTCGGCTTCATGCAGCTCTTTCTAAGCCCGCACTAAAACGTGATCTATTGTGGTGTGTGAATCACACATCACCTGTGCAACCCAACTATGCTGCAGGGTCCCAGCAAGAGTCCAGACCTCTGTCAAGAAATGCAAAAATCAGAGATCACCTGTCCTCCATACCAATCATGGATATACTCCAAGCCATATTTACTCCGAGGGCAACGTGGCTGCTACAGCTATGACCTGAACTGGAGCAGGCCTTTTGCCCGTCTTTGCAGGGGCCACTCATCGGTCAAAGTTGAGAGACCTTGTAAACGACAGCCACAGATTGCCAGGACTACTTTGGTATGTGCAGCACTCATTATTTTGGGCTGTGGTGGCCTGCGTCCATTTTCTCCACAAACGGAGACACAAAAGCATGTCAACAACTTCATGCGGTCTCGCAGCTGCACAGATCCAGAAAGTTTGCTTGCACAGACTGTACAGGAGCCCCTGAAGCTTAATTGCTGTTAGGGGACCTTGGCTGCTTCATCACTTTTTAAAAAAGTGAATTATCATGGAGTGGAGGAAGAGGAGGGAAAAGGGATGACAATTTTGAACTGCCTGAGAAGCTGCAGCTCTTGGCACATCCTGGTAAAGGCAGATACAGCGTGTGACATGGAGCCTAGATTGTCCACCAGCACAGGAATAAAGCCAAGGCACCAGTATTGTTTCAAGACCCAGTCCATATTTGGGCATTCAGCTCACACATCCTAAGTATTGCTCTAAATATTAGAGACATTCGCCAATGTGTGGTTCATAATGCGCTCAAATGGGAGAAGTCATTTCTGTTCACTCTCAGATTACTGCCTTGGTCTTGATGGTGGGGGTTTTTTTGGGGGGGTGGGGGAGAAGGGAGGGAAACCCTGCTGAGTCTGTTTGCACTGGTCTCTATTAGATATGCAACAAATCTGCCATTTCCGGCATTGCTTCTATCTAATTAGAGATGTATTTAGATGTGACGTGTAAATAAGCGCTGAGCTGCCTGCTGCCCTGGCTGCGCGGACTGCTCGGGAGCATTTCCAATAAGGCTGTAGCGCCCGGAACCAGGGCTCAGACAAAGAGGGATGGGAATGGTCTGCGCTGCAGGCGAATCCAACAAAACCAGCTTTTATCTATCGCTCTAAAGCCTTAACTGCTTTTAATCTGTACCGCCCAGGCTTGCACGCCAGGATCGCATCTCATCCACCGAGGACGTCTCAAGCACAAAAGGAAGCACACACATGCACGCAGGAGCTGCAAATAACCCCCAACCCACCCGAGCCTCAACGCAGACCCTGCTCTCCACCTGCCCTTACACTCCACGAGGTATGTGTGCTCCCGTGGGCTTCCAAACACCCCGAGGCAGGTACGCCCGGCTCCTGCCTGCACAGACAACGAGCCGAGGGCTGCCCCACGCTGTGAGCACACACGCGGCCCCGTGGGGCGGAGGACGCCGAGCTGCCAGGGGACAAGTTGACGGGACCTGAAGGTGGCCACGGAAACTCGCTCCCCGTGTGGGGCCGGGAACATCCATCGCGGGGTTTCCACTGCAGCCAGCAGGAAGGGGGGGGGGGGGCACGGCGGGCCCGCGGAAGGCGGAGAGCCCCAGGGACACCCCGATGGCGGGTCCCGAGCCCGAGGGGCTGCGGCAGTTGCCCCGGGCCTGCGGCGGCCCGACCCCGGCTCCAAGTGCTCCTCGGAGTTTCCAGAGAGAGGAAACTCCTGGGAACAAAATCATCTGGCGCTTGCCTCATGAACTCTTTTCCTGTTGTGGGAAACATCTCTTATAAAGCCATTAGATGGACCGAGCAGCGCTGCCTCGTCCCGACCCCCGGCTCCGACAGCATCCCTGCGATCGCTGCTGCTATCGCAGCTTTCCAGTCCGGAGCAGCCAGCCCCGATCTTCTCTCGGCCTTAAGGGTTAACAACCATCTCCACCAAAAAAAAAGAAAAAAAAAAAAAAAAAAGAAAGAAAGGAAGAAAAGAGGGGGAAAAAAAAAAAAAAAAAGAAAAAATATCGCTGTGACCTTTTCCTCTCCGTCTCCCCCACTCTCCCTTTCAGGCTCTGGTTCTTGAGCTCGCAGGGAGCCTGAGCGGCTGTCTAGACCGATCTATCACAGACGGACAAACAATACCAGGAGAAGCCCCTGCCCGGTCCCTCAGCCTCCGCCACTCACCTTAGAAATGGCGAAGAACAGAAAAGTGACCGCGATACAATCCTCCCCGGTATATTTATAGCCTTCCACACAGCCCACCTTCATGCCTGACAAATGAGATTTTGTCTGCTCTCTGAGCGTACGCTCCAATAAACACACACACTTTTTTTTTTTTTTTTGGTGCCTGTTTGTTTTTGGTAACATTCGGGGCTCGTCCCGCCGACCTCAGGGTGGGCAACGGCCCACCACGCCCGTGAGGGGCGGCAGGTTTGACAGTCGGGGAGGGAGGGGCTCGGGGGGGGAAGCAGTGGGGGTCCCGGTCACTCGTCCGTACGTAACCTCCCAACCTGGAAACTTCAATGTCCGTATTCATCACGCCCCTTCGCACCCAGCCCCCCCTCGCCCGAAGTGCTCCCTGGTCCCTGCCAGCCCTCCAGGTTGCGTATTTAAGAGGTATACGGGGCGAGGAGCCGGAGGTCCAACGCTGCAAAAGGCTAGGGAATAACTAATGAGCTGTGCAGCCCATTGATCCGGTGCATACTTCCTAATTAACTCTGAGTCACCTATTTGTGACAGCAATTCAAAGAACCGCACCAGGGATAAACTGTAACCCCGGCGCGCGAAGGCAACCCGGCGGGGGGGGGCGGAGAGAGGGAAGAGGCGGCGGAGGGTGGGGGGCTGGGGGAGGAATTTGCTCCTAATCCTCCTAAAAGCAATTAGAGTGAGCGCTGCGCTGGCTACCTCTCGGGAAGAAGAAAAAAAAAAAAAAAAAAGAAAAAAAACCCACCCAGCGGCTCCGACAGCAGAACCGAAAGGAAATGAATCGGTGTGTCGCAAGGGCGACAGCACCGGGCTCCAGACAGACAGGCATGCACCAGCGTCTCGGGGACGAAAGTCGAGAGAGGCGGCTAGAGGAAGGGGAACGCCGGGCTCGGTTGGGCAGCGGCCCGCACGGAGCTGCGGGAGGAGCGGCGACCCGGGAGCGGCAGAGTCACCGGCGGGGGATGCGGACGCTGCCCGGGGGACCGAGACCAGCCCGCCCGCCCCCAGCTTTGTTCCCAAGCGGCTCTGGAGGGGCATTGCTCTTCCTGGCCGCCCCCCGCGGAAGGGCCACGGGGAGGGGGCGGGAAAAAAAAAAAGTTAATAAAAACCTTTGGAAAATCCAGGCTTGGCTACATGGTGCGGGTTGGGCTCCCCCCGCCCTCCACCCCCCCTCTTTTAATACAAACACGAATACAAAAGCTGCGGGCTCCAAAGAGCAGATGAAAGCAATGAACAGAGTTTCTGGAAAAGATTCATTAGTGGGAATTAATGCCGCGAGGAGCTCCGAGGCGATACCATTAAAGCCAGTCCCCATACTTTGTCAGTTTTGCACCGCTCACTATGGTGGGGGCTTTTTTTTTTCCTTGTCGGGGTAGGTGGGGGAGGTTCTTTTTGCCTCCCCCTCGCCCCCTCTACGATCAACAAACCCGGGATCCGACAGACATCGCGGAAACGAGAGGGGGAGGAAGGAGGAGGGAAAAAAAAAAAACAACCACCCAACACACACACACATCGAGAAAGAGGAACGTGAACGTTCCGCAGCCCTCGCCCCCGGACTCGCTCCGCGAACATCAAATGCATGCCTCATATGCTGCGCAGAGCCGCCCCACTTGGCCCCGGCTTCACAAAGCAGCCTCCGCTGCCTCCCTGCCTGGCCGTCCCCCTCCGACCGGCCCTTTGATGGCAAGCCCCGAGCCTCCCTCTGGCTCGCTCTCCCAACTCCAAACTACATTTTCGGGCTGACTAAACTTCCGTGTCACGCTGGACCTCACGCCAGCACAGCTCCGCGTACGGGAAAACCCCGGGCCGCCCTACCCCACGTGCACCGCGGCGCCCGCCCCGCCGGGGCGGAGGGACAGGGGGGAGCAGCGCCCCGGGCTCTCCCGGCGAGGGAAACGGCAGCCAGCAGCGGGTTCTCCCCGCCGCTCACCTGCCCGGCGCCGCGGGACCGCGCTCTGCTCCCGGCGGGGAGCGCGGAACCCAGCCCTCCCGGCGCGGGGGCCGTCCCCGCTCCGCGAGTCGGCAGCGCCGCTCCTCGCTCGCCCCGTCCCACGGGAGCCCCCGCAACGCTGCTTGCTCCGGCGCCTTCCCAATCACAAAAGTGCGAGACAGCGAGAACACCGCCACCACTCCCCACACGGACGCAGCGGAGCCAACAACGCGACCGGGGTGCTTCCCCCTCCGCCTCCGCTGCCCCAAACAGGCATCTTTACCAGCAACTGCCTCCAAACTTCCCCTGCGCCGCCGCAGCCCCGGAGGCGCACCGGCAGACCCCTCTGACCCCGCCGCTCCCGCCCGAGCCCCGCTGCCCCGCGCCGCAACTTTCTGCGGCGCCGCCGCCGCCGCTCTGCCTTCCCTTCCCCGCGGCGGGTCGGGGGGAGCCCCGCGACCGCCCCGTCACCGCGGGACTCGGCGGCGGCGGCGGCTCTTCCGCACGGGAGCTGTTCGCGGAGCGGAGCACAGACCTTCCTTCCACGCCGCGGGTCCCCGCACCGTCGCCTGGCCCTGCTGCTCTCTCCCTGGAAGGAGTGGGAGGAAGAGGAGAGAAAAGTTTCACGATCCCACTCTCCCTCTCTTGGGGGTGCGTGTTCCGCGGCTTGCCCCGGCGCGGGCGGGTCGGGGAAGGGGTGCGAAAAGAGCAGAGAGCTGCGGGGCGCCGGAGCGCGGCCGCCTTCTGCGCCGACGGGGCAGGTGCCCACGGGAAGGGCTTTGCTCCTCGGCTCGGCTGGGCTCAGCAGCGGGAGTGGGAGCGGCAGCCCGCGATGCTCATTCCGGCTGCCGGCTCTGGTTTGGCAGCGCCATGTTGCTGGCTTGCTCCGGGCGAAGTTCCTGCGCTGGCGAGCGCGGCTCTCCCCACATCTCGCCCGCGCCGCCGTCTCCCGTGCCCTGGCCGCCGCGGCTTTGTGTGTGTGTGGCTGGGGATTTAATTCTCCTCCTCCTCTTCTCCTCCTCTCTCTCTCTCTCTCTTTTTCTTCCTCTCCCCCCCCCCTCCCCTCTTTAGTCCGCCGGGAAAGCCGCTCTTCCTCACCTTGCCGCTGGGAGACCGGGCTCCGTCTGCTGCACGCTGCGCTCCCCTCGCATCCCCCCTCCCTCTCTTCCTCCTCCTCCTCCTCCTCCTCCTCCTCCTCCTCTAGCCGCCGCCTCCCCTCCCTTCCCCTCCCCCCGGGCAGGCGCTGCACCGAGGGAGCCGCCGCCAGCAGCAGCGGCAGCAGGAGCGCCGCCACCGCTTTTTCCCTCAGCAAGTTTCCCCCTCCCCTGGCTGCGTTTCCCTGCCCAGGCAGGGATCGCCCGGCCGCCCGCCCGCTTCCCCCCCTCTTGCCCTGACTAATTGATTTGCCCCCCCTTGCCGCGCCGCCAGCCCCTCGCCTCGCCCGCTCCCCCCGGCTGGCACAGGTCGCTGCCAAGCTGCGGCGCCCCGGGGAGGACTCCGCGCTCCCGCGATCCCCGGCCGGCAGGAGGGGAAAGCCGCCCCCCCGCCCCACCGATACTCCCCTCTCTCGCTACCCAGAAGGCCAGTGGAGAACCGCAATTACCATAAAGCTCCGCTCACTCCGCTCCTCCAAGCTGTCAAAACCCCGGCGGCGGCGGCGCTGCCAGACATCGCTGCGAGCCTCCGCGGCGGGTCGCGCCGCGCTGCCACCCCCCGCCACCCTGCTCGCCCCCGGCCCCTCCGCTGGCCGCCCCCGACCCTCCTGCCCCGCTCTCCCCCGCGCTCTCCGCAGCACCGCGGTGCTCGGAATCCCCCCGGCGGTGCAGCCCGCGCCCCTCAACCAGACCGGCCGGCTCCGGGTTCCCCCCGTCGCGCAAAGGCATCCCCGCTCCCCCAGGACCTGCCGAGGGCTCGCAGCCGTCGTAACCCCCCCTCAGGGGGTCACACTAACGCACGGACCCTTTCGTCCGCAGCCTCCCACACCCGTGGAGGACTGTGTGTGTCTCCCCCCGACCCCGGGGCCCCTCTGTGGTCCCACCCGCCGCCCCCAGCTTCGCGTGGTACGCGGCTCGGCCGCGCTGATTTCCGCGCTTCCCCCCGGTCCTCGTCTCCGAGCTCTGAATCGGGATGGAAAAAAAGCCACTCGTTTGTCAACGTCTGCATTGCAGGGGGCGGGGGGGCCGAGGGGGACCTTATTAAAGCGCGTTTTCGCCTGATCCGGCTTTGGCAGCCCTTAACGCGCTTTTTACCGGGTGTGAGCGGTGTGGCAACCCGGGGTAGGGTGACGACTGAAGCGCCGTTTCCCTCGCTGGCATTTCTACGACTGCTTTAAGATTCTGCCCGGAACGTGGAGCCCTTTAATCTCCGGGTTGGTAGTTATCGGCTGCATCTATTTACTTTGGCAAGGCAACTTTTGGCTCGGCGAGCTCGACTCGTAAATTTCACGTTCATAACGCCCATTCCCCGCCGATACTCCCAGGTTTAGTCCCGCAGAGCCCGCGGCGCGGAGGCTCCCGGGGCGGCCCCGGCCTCAGGGCCAGGCGGGCTCTCGGTCCCACTGCTCCTCCGCACCTCCCGGCGCCTTCCCGGGGAAGCGGGAGTTCTGCCACCTCAGCGCCGCCGGCGCCGCATCGAGCCCTTCTCGCCGCCGCTCGGTGTGGGAGCGACTGCCAGCCAAACGCCAGGCGATTAACGCGGACAGTTCGCCCCGGGGGGGATTTTTAATCGCCTCGTTCAGGATCCTGCGCGAAAAGGCTGCGGTGACGCTCCGAGCTGCGAAAGCTCCCCTCGCCGAGAGCACCGGAGCAGCAAGAAGGACGATGAGAATGCAGCGCGAGAGCAGGACGGCCGGGGCTGCCTGCCTGCTCTCCGCCACTGCTGCTTATCTCTGAAGATGGAAAAGTAACAGTTCTCCAAGATTCTCCTTACGAAGCTTTCCCCCTCCCAAATACAAAAGTTTTTAATCGAGAATCTACACCACGTCTGGAAAAAAAACAAACGTGGTGGTCGGCCGATGCTCGGGAAGGGGACACAAAGTGCAAGCACACACACACACGCACGCACACACACACATCCACCCGGGTCACGGCCAGAGGGTTGGCATCTCATGAAACTGCCATCACGGGCCTCAGAGTTTCGCTACGTCTCTCTTAAAAAACTCTTCCATCTTAAAGCAGAAGTGAAATATCCACCATCTGAAACTCGAAACTCCAGCGGCACCGCTCAGCTTCCTCACAGGGGAGCCCGGGGAACCGCCGAGTACGGCGACTAGGCTGCGGTCCCACCGTGCTGACCAACGGGGAACACGGCCCCGGGCAGCGGCTGGGTTTGGTCCTGGCGTGCCAGGCCACGCATCTGAAAAGGCTCCCACACATTTTTTTAATCTCCGATAACAAGCAGAAGGACACCTGGCCTATTACGCTGTAAAGCTATTTTTTATAAAGATGTTTTAGGGCTAGACATTAAAAGTTATTAGACTGAACGCACGTGAGTTACAGGCACACAGCTGGAGGGGAGGCCTCTGTTGGATTTTTTTTTCCTTTTCCTAGGAAAACCTCATTAAAATTGCTTCTTTCCATAGGAAAACAGAACTAGCGCGTTTCCTGGCGAGGTGGCCGCAGCCGCGGCTTCCCGGCTGCATTGATCTGGGCTTTGTCTCTCCCCGCAAGTCTGGATCCGCGGTGCCAGCGGCCCGCACTTGCATCACAAAAGTCGCCCTCTTCCCTTCCCCCGAGCTGCGAACTACCGATCACATGTGTGTGCCTACAGCGTGGGGCTGGGATGGTTGGGGTTTTTTTTGGTTTTCACTAATGACTTAAAGTTATCTCGGGGTAAACTTGCTCCGCTTTTATTTTTAACCATAAACTTTCTTTCTTTGTGAACGCAGTTTCCTTCGTGGCGGGGAAGAACAGATCGGTGCTTGTTCGCCTCTGTGCCTTTTTTGTTCCCTGGGTCCCCGAGCTTTGCAGTGGGAGGCTGGCGGCTCCCGGCGAAGACATTGGGGCTACAGTTCGCTCCTCTCGCAGCCTGCCTCGGCCCGGCTGCGAGGGTCCGGCGGGCACCGTCGAGCTAACCCCGGAAAATTCAGAGCATGCTCTTGCCTTGCGGATTACCGGGCGGTCTCCCCCCCTCCCACATGCCCCGGAGGGAGCTGACCCCCGGGTCAGGCCGCTGCACACTGCTCTCCCCGGGAGTGGAGGGGGGGCTCCACGCTGCCGCTGCGGCCGCCAAGGAGCCCGGCGAAGGATGCGCTCGCAAAAACGGCTGCTCCGATAATGCTAAGTACTTAACCTCCTCGTAAAGACAAATCCATTGTTAATGGCAGAATGGGCTTCTCGCAGGAGGCTTCCAAGTGGGATGGCTTTATGCCGGCTCTCATTTACCTCCAGCGCCGCCTCTAATTGGAAGCTTCCCCATCCTCCTCGCGTCCCAGGCCCGCACACCTCAGAAAGTTGGGGGTTAAATCATATGAGCGGCGAGGCATGGCCCCCTCCACACTCCGCTCCTGTGCCCACCAAAAGGCAACCGGAGCACGCAGGTCCTCCAGTCACGGGAAATGAGACCGAGGGGAGATGGGCGCTGCGAAGGTAAAATGAATTAATGCAAGCGAGGTGTTCAGACAGCCTGGTGATGAGTGCTAGGAAAGGCCTATAAATAACAGATCACTGTCCTAAGCTCTGAATTGCCCTGCTTGAGTGTGTCTTAAATCAGACCTTTATCATTGGTTATTGTAAGGCTGTTTTTAATGGAAGTGTAGAAATCTGAATAACAAAACAAGACAAGCCTCAATTGGCGTTATACAGGGTCTGCAGCGCTTTCAGACCTGACACGGCGTCAGCATATTGTTTCATCGCCATGCAACTCCCCGTGCAGTCAAAGGGGTTTTGCATAGCAGAAGTACTATAATTTCACTTCGTAGTTAAGGGCTACTCTGTTGACAGGAGATCCATAATTTTCCCTCCGTCTTCCCAGAAGAGTCTGAGATGCGATCGGTTCACGGACTAAGCGCTACTACCTTCTTTTTACGAAGGCAAATTGATAAACCGTTCCTGTTGTGTTTGCTTCGCTCCGCACCCCTTCCCTGTTCCACGAAACAGCGGAGATGCTCGCGGTCCCCGCGGCCCCGTTGGCCGCCCGGAGCGGACAGCCCGGGAGGGACAGGCGGATAAACACATGCACTATCGGCCTGCCCCCAGCCGGGGAGCTCGGCCTGCCGACCGCTGCTGGGGAAGCGCTGGCTGGGCCCGGGCAGAGCTCGGTGCAGGGAACGCAGCGCCGAGGCCACCGGGCCCCAGTCTGGGGAACGGGGCAGCAGCCCCCCTGCAGAAGGAGGGCAGGCTGGCTGCGAGCTGCCCCCTCCACCTCTCCCCCTTGCATACCACGGCCATTTTGTCTGCTTGCGGCGCGCCCGTGTGTGTGTCCCCCGCCCCCGCCCTGTCCCCTCGGGTTGCTGCGGGCGCTGCCCCGGGCGCGGGGCCGGGCCGGGCCGGCAGTGGGGCCGGTGGGGGCGGGCGGAGGTGAAAGGCGGGCGGCCGGCGGCCTCGGCCGCTCCTGCGAGCGGAGAGATGCAGCCGCTAGGCAAGGCCCTGCAGGGGAGGGGGCGTGCGCCGCACAAGTCTGGAGAGGAGTAAAAATAGCGCCGGCGAGGTTGTCGCTCTCCTCGCCTCCCCCGAGCCCTGCGGGGGACAGCGGGAGGCACGGTGGGGCTCAGCGGGAGGGCGGCGTGGAGGGCGCAGGGGGAGAACAGGAGCCGGAGGCAGACAAAACCCCCGGCCCGGCCGGAGACCGACGCGGGCGAGGTTGAGCCTTCGCCTTTGAAGGCGATGCGCGGGAGCTGGAGGCTACAACCCCTTTTCTCGGTGGAGGTCCCTCAGCCCCGGGGGACGCGGGTTGCGGCCCGTCCCCATCCCTCGGCGGCCTGGGGAGGAGCGGCAGCGAGCGGCAGCTCGGCAGAGGCTCGGAAGCCACCATGCTCCCGAGTTTAAATGTAATACGGCGGCCGGGGGAACCGCCATGGTTTGAAGGTGTGTTTGTGCAGACTACAGCTTGTATGTTAATAATTGGATACAGTCGATGAATCACCTCCGTCCTCCTTTTGGTTTTGTTTTTGTGTTGTGTTTTGTTTCGAAGGGGGTGGGGAGAGAGAGAAAGCGAGGAGACGATGCCGTGGCTCGGCGCTGAATACCAATTCCGCGCCGGGGTTCATAAACACTGGGGTTATTCACTCCGCCCCAGAGGTGACAGCGGAGGCCCCCGCCGCCCTCTGCGCCCACAGCCCGCGGCACGGCCCCCGGGCTCGCCGGCGTGCCGAGCGGGATCTGCGCCCCGGCTGGAAGCCCGGCAGCGGCGGGTGGCTCGCCGGGGTGCATACATATGAAATGAGAGCCTGCAACATCAAAGCAGCAGCAGAGCGGGGGCAGGGAGGGGCTCTCGGTGTGTACACGTGTGTACCTTTCCAGAAAAAAGCCCCTAATTTTTCAAGTCGGAGGGCCCCCCGCCCCTTCACTCGCATGGCAGACACGCGGAGAGATTCTTTAGCCCTGTACTTAACACTTCACAGTGTTTTTAGCAATTAAGGCGAGAGGGGGGTGGGTACAAAGATAAGCCACTTTTTCGCCCTGCAAGTGTGAAAGATAAGATAACAGTAAGCTGGGGCAAAACGTCTGCTTACAACCTCCCCCCAGCGATTCTGATCGGTCACCTCTTATCGCAGAAAATGTTCATTTCGAAAGCAGCTTCAAAAAACCAAGGGAAAATAAAAGTATTTTCCTATCAGAAGTGCCATTTAAAACCCCGTCCTCACTTCATCTCCGTACGTCGTCGTTCACCCCCCCGCCACCACAGTACCCAAACAAGGGCAGCAGCCGCTTCACAGCGCTCCTCTCGGAAGCCAAATCACGCAAGTAATCAGAGGACCGAAACCTGACAGGCGCCGAGATTAGCAGCTCCCCGCCGCTCCCCGGCCGTGCCCGCTCGCCGTCCCCGTGGCAGGCAGGGGACGCGGCCCCTCGCTGCCCGTGGAGCGGGCAGGGAGCTGCGCTAAGGGAGAGCCCTGCGCCGGCCCCACACGCGGCGGCGGGTGAGGCAAAGCGAGAGCCAGGGTGCCTTTTCCAGTTCCTTTAGCTGCAGCACCCCCGACGGCAACACTCCCCACCCCCCGGCCTGTCCCCAGCCAAGCTGCAGGATCTGCTGTGGGCGGCCACGCTCGGTATCGAGTGGGTTCTGCTCTTGAGCCTCTCGGCCACTTCCTACCCCTCGGCCGCCCCTGCACCCCGCTGCCCGGCAGGCGCAGGCAGAGGCCGGGTGCGGGCACGGCGCCCGAAGCACACGGCGGCGGCCCTGCCCTCCGCGGCACCGGGCAAGGCCCCGCCGCGCCCGCCCCGGGGCCTGCGGGCAGGATGCGGGCGTCGTCCTTCCTGGCCCGGCGCGCCCGCGCCTGCCATGGCCGGGGCTACACGCTTCTTCCCCGTCCCCAGGGGCCTCCCCTCGGGCCCGGAGTTTCCCCCTCCCGTCCTTGAACCGTCGCCACCTGCGATAAAACCGAGATGTCGAGTAGAAAGACTTCCCGACACCTCCCCCGAGGGCAAGGCGCGGCAGCGCCGTGTCCTCGCTGCCATGGGAAATCTCCACACGGGCCTCCACGAGAGGCAGCAGAATGCGTGTGGCGTGGGTGTGTATGCGTCCCCTGTTCCCCCGGCAAAGACACATCGAGGGCACCGCACGGGAGATGTGATAGCAGCGATCCCGCGCTGCCCCGACGTGCTCGGGGCCGGAGCGGAGCCGGCGTGGCTCGGCCGGGGAGCCGAGACGGTGGGGGGGCTTCCCCTGGCTCACCACATCCCCCGTCTCCTCCCGCCGCCCTTCTCAGAAACCCGTAGGTGCCGTGCTCTCGAACTGAGTGGGTCAGCAGCTGATGACAAGGGGAAAAAAAGAAGAGAGCGAGCGAGAGAAAAAAAAAAACAACTCCCTCCCAAACCCTAGCCTGGCGCGATTACTCATCCCCAGAGTTCCCCTAAGTCAGAGAAACTTGGCGAAGTCCCAAGGCCGAGCCGTTAACACGGTCTGAGGCTCCCCGGGCACCTTCCGCCGCGGGGCTGGGGCCGAGGGGGCCAGGGCCGAGGGGGCCGGGGGCCAGGACCAGCGGGGAGTGCGCGTCCCCATCCCCAGCGCCGTTCGCGCTCGAATTATTGTGCAGCGTTTTATCTTCACAGTCACATCGGCAGCTAACGAAGCTCGGCGGCTGCAGCCCACACGACTTTGGTTCTCTGCATTTATCCTTCAATAAAAGCCGATTCCTTTATTAGAAACAGGAGACGTGTCTCCTACCGCCCCTATCAAATCCCAACTGGCAAGGCGCAGCCGACACCTCCCCCTCAGCCTCCCCTGCCCGAGAGGGGCAGGCGGCACCACCCCATGGCCTACGTCCCCCCTCCCGCCGGACCCCCCACCGCGAGCATCCCGCGCTCCCCGTCTCCAGCCCCCCCATGAACAGGGGCAGCCCTGTCCCCTTCTACTGGGGCGGCCGACGCCCCCTCCCCGTGATCCCTCCCGGGCAGGAGCAACCGAGGGCAGCCGGCCCCTCCCGCCCCAAACAGCCCGCGCCGGCACGGGCAGCCGCCACCCCTCCCTTTCCAAATCAATCGCCCCCACCAGGCGCACCCACACGACTTTCGTTCCCCTGCATTTATCGTTCAATAAAAGTCGTTTCCTTTATTAGAAACAGAGTAGACGGTTCTCCCACCTCCCTCACCTCATGCCCCCTTCGCGGGAGCAGCCGGCGGCTCCCCCTTCCACGTCGCCCCCCGCCGAGCGCAGACCGCCCCACCCCCCCCGCTCCCACCACCGCCGCCCCCTAAAAATAACAATAACAGTAATAATAATAATAATAACAGCCGCCGTCCCCAGCAGTCGCGGCGGTGAGCACCCCCCTCCACCGAGCCCAGCAACCCCCTCCCCTTCTCTCTCAAATCCCCCATCGCTGGGCGCAGCCAACCGCCCCCCCCTCGCCCGCTTTTCCCCAGGCGCAGCCAACGACCCAGCAAATCCCCTCGCCAGGCTTGGCTCGGCCCCCGCCCGCCTCGCAGCCCCCCCCCGCCCCGGGCACCGAGCAGGTCTGCGCGGAGGATGCTTATGTGCGACTCCGATCGGAGCTGCCGCTCCACCGCTACCGGGCGGGGAAGGTTTCCCCGAGCGCCGCCGGGAGAGCCGGTGCTCGGAGGATGTCAGCCCGCCTTGCCGTGCCGTGCTGTGCCGTGCCCCTCCTCCGCGGCGCGGAGCGCCCGCCGGAGATCTCCCCGCTGAGGAGAGGCCGGGAGGGAGCGCACTCTGTATCGCATTAAATTAATCGCCCGGCTCCGGAGGAGGCAGGTGATTCTGCCAAACACAATGAGGGGTTTGAGCGCTGCGGAATAAAGCGCTGTTCATGGGGCCGTGGGCGGCGGTGCCCGGCTCCGCCGCCGGATCACTAGCTCCCGGGAGATCCCGGCGCTGCTCCCCGCTGCCGGCCCCCAGTGCGGGGAGCTCCGGCTCGGCGCACCCCACCCTCGCCCTCGGGATGGATAAAGGGAGGGCGCGGGGGGGAAAGCGAGCAGCCGCCCTGGCAGCGGGGGAACAGCAGCCCCTGGGGACGGGAGACGGGAGGTCTGTAGCCAGCTTTCCCCCCCCAGTCCCCGCCCTGCGTCCCCTCGGGGGCGGCCCTTTGGGATTGGGGGGGGGATGAGCATCAGCCTCCCGAGGGGAAGCAGGGGCCGAGCGACGGGGACCGCGCAGTTCGCCGTGCAGGGCGGCGGGGAGCGCGGGGCCCCTGGGCGGCCTCCGGGCGGGCGGCGCTGCCCGGGTTCAGGCAGTGGCAGGCGTTGTTTTCCTCGGAGAGCGGAGGAGGAGGAAATCTCCGGGTTTTTAATGAGGGGGTGCAGAAGGGCTGAGCGCTGGGATTACACGGTGCTGAGACAGAGCTGCGGGCTGTGTGTGCGCGCAGGGCTGGTAGTCTCCGCCCGTCTGCCTGCTAATCGCACGTTTTCCGCTGTTAAAAAGAAACCGAGACACTGTGGCCGAACCCAGCGCTGTCTCTGTGACTGTGACATGAAAAGATGGCGCTCTCTCCCCTCCCCCAGCCTCCCTCTCGGTTTACACTTCCTCCCCAACAGCTTTTGCCTTCCAGTTTTTTAAAGCCCTCTTTGCTCCTTCCTTCCCCCCCTCTCCCCCGGCCGGATACCACCAGCTTCCCAGCCGTTCGGTGGGTCCCTCTGTTGCGACAATTTCTTTCCCTTTTTTTTTTTTTTTTTAATTTTATCTTTACCTCGCTATTTTCGTCTCTCCCTTTTCTCGTAAACCTCGATCTCTTTATGTCTCGCTCTTTTGTGAACTTCAGCGGCAGTTTGCAGGAGGCCGGGGGGAGGAGGGGAAGGAAAAGAGGGGAGGGGGTTACCCCGCCGCTTCTCCCCCCCTTCCATTTCCTCCCTCTTCCCCGAGGCAGCGGGGGCAGGAAAGTGAGCCGGATCTAGGTGTGTGCGTGTCGGGGCGGGCAGCAAGGAGGCTCAGGGAGGTGCCTGCCCGCGCCGGCGACCTGGTCGCGCTGCGGTTGCCCTGCCGCCACGGGAGCACTCGCCGGGAAGGGGGGAGCGGGGGGAGCTGCGCTGGAGCGATTCGACGGGAGGCATCCCCGTCGGAGGAGTTTACCTGTCTAGAAATATTTTACGGTGCTGCGCGCACTAAGGTGGTCCCAGCGCCCGAAGAGGGTTCGCGGTCCCTCTCCGAGGCAGGAGGGCAACTCTGCCGCCTTCCACATCACTCCTTGCGTTCATCACCAGACCGCTCCAAGTGCTAAGTTGGGCTTTTTTTTCTTTTTCTTTTTCTTTTTTTTTTTTTAAAGCCTGCAAATTAAATTCAGCGCCGCTCTCCTATTTTAGTGTCTGTTATGTTAATTGCACTTAGCGCTGGGGCGCTGCTCGCCAGGGATGCATGAAGGCCTCGGAGATTACCCGCAGGCTCTCTGACTTTTCTGAGGCAGCAGCGAGTGCCGAGGGACTGACAGAGAGTCTGCAAAATTCCGTGTGCTTTCGGGCCGTGCTGCTGCCGGCCAGCACCTCTGAACTCGGGGCCAGTGACTCTCAGCTGGTAGGTCAGGCTGGCAGCAGCTCCCTCTGTGCCTGCAGATCTATTTGCCTAAGGATTTGCATTGCGGGACGACAGGTATTTTTCCTCCCCATGGATGGTAAAAATGCAAAATTAGCGTGACTGTTTCTAGGCAGAGAAGCCGCGGTTACGTGATCTCGCTGAACCTGTCGGTTGTGCTTTCTGGAGCAGCAGGGAAACCGGACACCTTTATCAATGACTCCCGGAGCTGTTCTCCTGGGCGTTTGCTGTATTTATCGCCATCTAACCCCTGGTAGTCCGCTAATGCCGTGTCGCGGCCCCTGCCCTGCCCGGGGACGTCCGTGCAGCCGGTTGTGCCCTGCGGTGTTACCCAGCCTCACTGGGAAGGAGTGGGCATGTGTGGCCTTCCCGGGCATGTCCCTTCTACAGCGCCTACTTCATCTATTTGTTATCAGGGGACGGCATGTGGAGTGACTGAGCCTAATAAGTTGTCCACTTGTTCATTTCAGGAGCATTGATTTCTGGTTCCAAGGCACTCTGTTCTAGCACTGGCTACAGCTGCGGGGCATTTCGCAGCTGGTCTTTCGCCTAGACAAATATCAGCGAGAATGTAAGCGTTATTAGCCACATAAATAAATCATTAACGTGCACACAAATGTTATTTTAGAATAACTTCCAGGGAGAAAATATCCCGGCGGGACAAGGCGGCGAGGCGTGCTGCGGTGGATCGGCCCCGTCGTGGGGCTGCCCGGCAGCGGCGGGCGGGGGTCGGTGCCCCCCGGGCACGGGGCCGGAGGAGAGGCACGGCTCCCCGGCTCCCGATTGAACATTAACAGGACCGACGCGGCGTGGCACGGCCGCGGGGCCTTGCCTCGCAGACCTTTGTCTGCTCTCCCGAGGCCAGGCGGGGACGGCGGGCGCTTTGCTCCCCAAACGCGACGGCACTAATGAGATTACCGGCCGGCTGGCCGCGGCTGGGGCTGGGGAGCGCCGAGCCAGCGGGGCAGAGCCCGGCCCGGCCCGGCCCAGCCGCTGCGCCTCGTTAGAGCAGAGCCCACGGCAGGGACGATGTTTGCTTTTGGCCTCCCGCGAAGGGCCGCCGGCTCCCCCCGTGCCCGGCGGCGGCGAGCGGGGAGCGGCAGCCGCCGCCGCCCGGGCCGCGCTCGCCCTGCCCCGCGGAATCCCGCGGGTGCCAGTAAAGCCCTGCCTGGGAGCCCTGCCAAGGCGGTCTCGCTTTGATATTCCGCGCCACGGCCGCTCCTCCGCTTGCTCCTAATCACGCAAATGCGAGCTTGCCCCGGCACTCTCCGTAATAAACACTAAGCGTGTTTCGCTGGGCTCCCAAAGTAAATACTGTGTCGGAGGAGCAGGGCTGCGCTGGGAAGCTGAAATCTTCCACTTTTTCGCACTTAGCAACCGACTCAGGAGTCGTGTGCGCCCTCCCCGAGCCAGGCTCGGTGTGATTTACTTTCTGGTTGCAATGCAGATATTCACTTGTCAGTTCAAGGGCAGGACAGAAACTGTTGCAAGGAGAGTCTTGTGAACGGAAATATCCCATTTACGAGGTTCTGCTCCACTACCAAAAGCCACCCTCCAGCACCTTTGTTCTTCGTGCAGCTGCTTTTACACGCACACACACCCCTCTGCCCCCCCCCCAGCCACATCATCATCCGACCCTCCTTCCCACGTCTCACTCCTCAGATGGATTCCTAGTCTTTTCCCGACTGACCCTGGGGGAGGCGGAGGGGGGAAGCAAGGGGGAGGGAGCCCGGGAGAGGTTGATGATGAATGACAAGGCAAATGATAAGAGCCGAAGCGACAGCAAAAGCAAACAGAAGTGGTCTCTCGCAGGGCCCAGCCCCGTCCGCTGCCACGGGACTTGTGCTTATGCCGTGAAGGCAGGGTTGGCCTCCGCAGGCAGCCCGGGCTTCTCCGGGGCGAGATAAACACATTTCGGTCACGTGGCGAGCCTATACGGTGCCATGCTCCTATTTGCCTTCCTCGCTCGCTTTTCACAATAACATGCCGTCCGCCAGCCAGCTCCGAGGCCAATCTCATCTCCCTGGCGCCCGGCCAGCCCGCCCGGGCCCGGCCGTGCGGGGAAAAGCCGTGGCTCCCGTGAGGACATTATACCCCGACCTGGGGCTGGCAGCAGCCCAAGCCAGGGCATGGGCAGGGTCCGACTGCATCCCGCCTTGGGGCTAGAGCGAGAGATGGCTGCACCGGAGCGGGAGCAGGAGCAGGGGCCAGGGCTGGCCGCACGCCCAGGACAGGACTCAGGGAGAGCGCGGTGTTCCCGCAGGGTGGAGTTTCGCCAGGGGACCGCAGGTGCGGGGTGTGTGCGCGTGGTGCCGGCTTCGGGGAACCCCCGCATCTCCGTCAGGGTCGTCTGGGCATGGAACAGGCTCCAAAGAGGAGGGGGGGATCGGGGCACCCGCGGCGAGACGCCAGCATTGCTTCCTTAAAATGGCTGAAAAGGGTGTCCCCGGGCATCCCCTTCCCAGTAGCAGCAGCGGCGGCGGCGAACCTCGTCGCCCCGAGCACCGCGGCCGCCGGCGGCAGTCCCGGCTGGTTGCGGAAACAATGAGCCACCGCGGGTGCGCCCGGTGCCTCCCCGCTGCCGGGGCCGGCCGGGGGCAGCGCCGCGGGGCCGGGGGTGCGGGCGGCGGGGGAGGAGCTCGGGGGGAGCGGGAGGCTGGAGCCGGCCAAGTGCCCCCCCCTTCCCTCTCCCCCCCGGCGGAACGAGCGTGCCGTTTAATCCCTTTATCCCCGCTCGCTGGTGGCGGTGCGAGCCGCCGGGCCGGGAGCCACCCGCCAGCCGCCGGGGAGGCGACGTGCTGGCTCGGCGCCGCAGATGTCGCCGGGTTGGGAGCAGGGAGCTGATCCCCAGCGGCACCACCTCCACAACAGCGGCAGCCCCCGGGGACCCGGGCACGGCTTGGCCGCGCACCGGGGGGTTCGCGCCCCTCGGAGTCTCCGGGGGCTCCCTGCCGTCGGGCACCGCAGCCGTGCCCCAGCACCCTGCCCGGGGCCCCGCGGCCTCCGTATCCTGTTCGCGGGCAGGCCTCGCATCTCTCCCCGCGGGAGCATGGTCTGCAGCCTCCCCTCTTTCCGGACCTCCCCAGAGCCCCTGAACGAGCGAGGGGCAGCCCCCGGTGCGGTGCCCAGGTTGCAGCCTGTGCTCCGAAATCCGGCAATTATGCAAATGCCCAGGATGCTCTCCCCTTTGATCTGAACTTCCTCGGAATGATCCCTTCTCATTACGGGGTATGAAAATGCCTCTCGGACGTGTAAAGTGAGCTACAGAGCTCCTTTCATCCCCTTTTGTTACCCGCACCGGGCTCGCCTCTCCAGCCCCGCATTCCCCAAGCGCCGGGAAAGGGGACGGAAAGGGGCTCCCGAGGGAGGCGGCGGGACGTGGGAGCAGCCCGGGCCGCCGGTTGTCATGGCGAGGCCAAGCGTCTTCCCAAGTTATGTGCGACTAATGGGTTTGTGCCCCGCTCGGCTCCGGGTTCACCTTTCCCCCCGCTGCTCGGATCCCCGCCGACCTCCCCGCCCGCGCCTCGGGGAGGCAGCGGCGCCCCCCGCCCCGGCCGCCCCGCCGAGCCCGCGGAGCCTCGTCCCTCTGACTCACTGCCTGCATATCAAACGCCGCGGGGGTTCGGAGCGCAGGCGGAGGGAGGGGGTGAGGACTCCCGCCGACGGGAGTGCAGTCCTCGAGCGACTTTAAACTCCATCTTTTGCTGCGCTCCCTTACCACCTCTTGTTTCAGTTTTGATAACTGAGGCTAACGAGGCACTGAATGTATCAGAGGTTTAGAATGTCTACGCAACCGTGGATATGATTTTCAAGACTCCCGAGAGCCATGGCTGGAATTTTCTGCTATCTTATTTTCTCTCTCTCTTTTTTTTTTTCTCCTTTGAAGAGATATTAAGAAAGTTTATGCTGTCTTGGAAACTACTCCTCCAGTGTAAGAAAAACATTCTGACCATTCGCTGGAGGCCATTTTATGAAACCTCAAGGAGGTTAATAGCTTGAATAATTTCAGGAGTACCAGGTGTCTCCTTAATACTTTTTTCTCCTTCTCTGCCATTTATTCAAACAAACCAGGAGCTCTGTAGGTCGAGCACTCCTGTGACAGACAATGGATTCCTACCTATCTGAGGGGCCTGCGCTAAAAAATGGATGGACTCCTTCCCTGCTCTGTTCATGCACGGTGCTGAGAGAAAGCCTGTAATGTATCTGTGAGATTAAGGGGTGTACATGGGAGAAGATATAGTATAAGGAGCCTACCCTAAGTACAGAGGTTGCTTTTTTCATTTTGCTGGAATTTGCTATTTTGTCTGGAGAAGCATTGGTAGATGCGGCATGAATGAAATTGTGCTGCTGCGAAACAAAGCTGAGCAAATGGGAGAAGGAGAATTATTTGAACCGTTTCTAAAATGTTGTCATGTTTGCTAACAGCTGCTCAACCCTGGTGTCTAACAAGCTTTGGAAAAGAAGTGTATTAACAAAAAAAAAAGGAAAAAGGCAATGCCCCTGGTTGCTTACAATTAAATGATGACAGCTTATAATGCATTCCCTCAAGACCTCCAGTAATATCGAGGCTCAGGGGACTTGAAATACCTAATTCATAGATTTTTTTAAACCAAGAACGGACTGTTATGATCAGCTGGTCTGACCTGCTACATATCATGGGCCAGTGAATTTCAGCCAGACGTTCTTGTATCAGACTCATAAATTCTGCCTGAGCTTTTAACCTGGCATCCAATCTTGCTCTGAAGACTTTTAAATAACAGGAAAAACCACTGCTTGCCTCAGTTGTTCCAGTGGTTATGTCCCCTCACTGGTTTAAAAAAAAAAAAAAAGCACCTATTTCTGCTCAGAATTCATAGAGCTTCATTTTCCAACATAGGATCTCATTATGCCTTTGTCTGCCACATTAAAGAGATCTTGACTATCAGAAATCTCCCCATAGAGACACTTAGGGCACTTAAAGACTATGATCAAACCAAGTCATAGCCTCCTCTTGGATAAATTAATAGATGGGATTTCTTTAGTCTTTTGCAATAAGATGCGATTCCCAGACTTTGAATCACTCTTCTAGCTCTCTTCTGATCCCATATTAATTTGCCAACTCACTTTTAACATGTAAACACCAAAACAGAGCCAGACACAGTATTCCAGTAGCGGTCTCATTCATGTCAGAAGCATTAATGGCATCATTAAGTTTACTTGTTTAAAACCCTATGCAGATTGCCTTTATAGATAGCCTTAGCAATACTGACTTTATTAAAATCCCATTTAAAAAGTCACCTGTCTTCATGCGGACTAGTGTTGTTCATCAAATTCACAATGCTGAGCACTGCTTGACCAAAATGCAGAGCTGGCTTAGTTTTTCTAGCTGGGGCTTTTTCAGTGCTCCATCAGCCCTACCCTTCAGTAGGGCTTCATATTTTTTTCTTTTGTCTGTAAGAATCAACTGCTGCATATTCTCACTGGCACAAGCCCTGGCTGTGCAGTAATAGAGAGGCGCATAGACAGATCTCCACTACACCATTCCCTCCTTTTCCTCCCTTGCAATGCCAAAGCCCTAGTTAAGTTCCCACAAGACTCAGGGTGGTTCAGTCCTGTCAGTGACAGCGGTGGGGCTCAGTTTTGAGACATTCTTCTCCTGACAGCTCACAGAGAGCTTTTGAGGGCTTCTCCAGCCACATCAAAGGGTCTGCTCTCACACCCAAGCCCATTCCCCATTCACCTTCTCACGAATGTCTGCTCCAAAAGATGGACCTTAAGCAGGGTAGATACCTGTCTGTCCTGCTAGATACCAGATGAAACATGTCCTCTGATAAAGAAATAGGAATTGTCCTTCCTCTGCCCATCCTGATGATGCCCATCCATTTTTCAGTCTGTCTCAAGGCTGAGATAGCCTTGCTGTGCAGCGTGAAACAGCAGGAATCTCAGAGGACTGAGGTGTCATAGAGGGATTAACTGCACTGCTCTGGTACCTTCCCAATCTCTGATCTTCTCAGGCTACACCAGGAATCACTGCATGCATCTGTTCTGCGTGAGAGGTGGCCTGAGTTGAAGCCAAAGTGCACTGTCTCCCAAAAGCCTCAGCTGTAGCTAGGACTGCATTGTGTTGGGCCTTGTACAGCAAGGATGAAACAGTCTGCAATCCAACAATCTCTTTCCATACCATTTGTATTCTCAAAAGCAGAAAATCATACAGGACAGACACATTCTTGGAAATGGATGAGCCTCAACTTCATACATGAACTCTGTGCTTCCTAGCAGGAGTCATACCTGAGCAACACTCCTTTATTTATTTTCCTCCCAAATAATAGGTCTTTTTTCATAATCCCAGTTGGAGATTCATGTTAGTCATGGTCATGCATCAGAACCAAAGGTGCTTTTCCTGCCAAAGCCAATTAGACTGGCACACAGCATCTTCTAGCTCACTCAGTACCCCAGGTTGTTCCCGCTGAGATCTCTGCCCTAACAGAGGTTATGGCATATGCTGGAGACCTGGTGAGCTTGGTGGGCCTGCACCATGGACGTCTTCCAGTGGGAAAGCAGAAAAGCTGGTCCCCATATAGGAGTGATTCTCCATTTGCACAGAGCTGCTTAAGGGACTTGCACACCACTTATTCTGCTACTGTCTCTGGGGAAGTGATGCTAGAGCATAAAGCTTCTGTAACTACACTTTTTACCCTGGAGTGAACAGTGATGAAGTTCACATTGTGTTAGAGGACCTTGAAGCTGCTACTGCAACACCTGTCGAGGCCCAGCCTGCATAAACCAGCACCAAGACAGGGGCAGCACAGGATCAAGTGTGAAGTTTCTTTAATGCTTATGCCCCACCTCATGTTCTGCACCATGCAGTTGCACAACTGCCCCTTTAAGCCTAAATTATCCATGAGCTTAAGTTACTTTCCCTGTGACACATAGCACAGCCTTTATGTCCTACTAGTAGCAGCCCTCCCTTCGTTTATACTTTCCACATGCCCTCGTTTTACTATGAGTCAGACACACTTGCCCTCTCTTCCTATGACTTACACTTTCCTACCTCAGAGGACACATATATCAGCAGACACATCTCATGGCCCAGTTTATGGATATCTTCTCGTACAATGGGCATTACTCCTTTTCAAAACCACTGCTAGATAGCCAGCAGGTTCAAATCAAATTCCCCGTTAGACCTGACCATGAAAAAGCGAGCACAGAGAAGTCACCTTTGTTATAACAAAACACCCCTGAGTTGCACTTAATTCTAGTAAGCAGCACATTATCCTCACTCACTGTACGAAAATGCAATTTATAATTTTAAAAAGCAATAATCATTCAAACCATCAGACCTGCAGCTTCGAGGCAGGATAGAATTGCTTCTCTTCTGTCTAATTTACCTGCAAGCACACGTCGCCCAGCCGCTCATGACAACTGCACTTCCTTCCTTCCAGGCTGTTGCAGCAAACAGTATTTGGGTCTGAGCGACTGTTTTGGGGTCTGCTCTCCTCCAACCCTCTAAGGGGTTTGTCGTTAGTTTTCATGGAGAGCAGAACGAGGCTGTATGTGGAAAACCAATATTGACATTTCCTTGTTTAAATATCATACATCAGAGGGGGGTCACGGGAGCCAAGGCCACCAGAAAGGGTTCCCCCACAAGCTATTATTTCCTTTTAAAAGCACCAGGGACCCAGCAGTCTCTGCTGGGCCTCACACCCGCATGTCTGCTCTTCTCTGTGAGTTGGCTGCCTGCTGCTGGGTGCCACTTAGCAAATACAGACATTCAGGTCTTTTTCTTTCACCAATGGATCTCACTCATCCCTGCACAGAGGCCTGGTACTAAATGAATGCAATGTTTAACCCCTCTTTTCAAGGCTCTGCGAAACACACGCTCCATCCACGCTCACCTCAGTCTTTGCTTGCAAAAATCCAGAGCGCTTTCCCATCAAATTTGAAACAAATGGCATTCAAACTTATTTTAAAAATTAATTGAACCAATACATCAACAACTTTCATGTTTTCAGAGCCTGCACAGCCCTCGCCTGGGAAATTAGAACTGCAGGAGGGTAATTTTGCATTTAAATCAATGGAGCTCTCTTTCCCGACAAGGTTGCCTTCACACTTTGTAAAGCCAAGCAGCTCTACCAGGGTTCAGAATAAGGGAGCCCATTAGGTGTCCTGCACCTACGGCACACCTGACCTCCCTGCCAGGAGGGATTCCTGGGAAACAGTGGATTTGTAACCATCACATTAGCACCGTTTGGGGCAGTGCTGTTGGGGCTGCTTCTATGCCATACACCCCAGTTCCTTTCTCCTCCCACTCATCTGAGCAACACCTCACCTGCTGTGCCTTATTCCCTGCGTTTTCCCCCCGTTCCCCATGTGGGAGTGTGTCATGCAGAGAGTGGGCAGGCTCTCAAGGTGATACCAGATGCTGAGCTGGGAAAAAGCATGTTTGGGGACCACTCGGAAAAAGGAGCAGAGAAAGTGACAGAAGACATGCCCTTTCCCAGGAAGGGAATGGCTGCAGGATTTATCTTTCTCTCTAAACCCCCTGAACAGATTTGCTGCCAAAAGAAAGGTAATCCACATTATGTAGAAACGCAATTACATTCACATGAACACACACATACAAACACACACTGTTCCCTTCCAACTGCAGACTTTGGGAGTGGTGGCCTTAGAAAGCTACAGCAAAGGAGCCCATGACTAAGTCCAGGAGCTCACCTGCCTCCCTGTGAGCATTGCTCTCGTGGTCATCTGCTGTAGATTTTACACTTTTGCTTCCATTTTTTGGGCAGGCAGGAGCAATCTGCCTTCTGTGCCTACAGAGTGCCCAGCACACTAAAGCTGCTGGCAGGTAACACAATATTTGTGAACCTGGAAAGATAAAATACCACTGAAATTTAGCATACATTGATCCCCCTGTTTATCTCAACGTCTTAAGCCTTACCCTAGTCCAAAACTTCTGTTTAGATGATAGGAGCAGTACATTAGATGATGCAAGGCAGGGTCTACCCTGAAGACCTTACAAATAAAACAGAGTCTAGACAGGCAGCAGAAACAGTTTATAAGAATATGAAGGTATCATTTAAGTGGTCATGTATTGGTCTTTAAGAATTTTCAGTGACAGGACTTTTGAAATTGCTTTTCTGCATCTCAGGAGTGTTCTGAAGGTGGTGAGATGTTAGGAAACAG
The DNA here is from genome assembly GCF_025592945.1 of Manacus candei. Taxonomy (NCBI): domain Eukaryota; kingdom Metazoa; phylum Chordata; class Aves; order Passeriformes; family Pipridae; genus Manacus; species Manacus candei. The sequence goes on from NW_026138131.1 coordinate 2,552,538, forward strand.
TGAAAAAGAGAAACGTTGTGACTTGACAAACTGTCAAAGATGTAAGCCCAGCTGCAAGAAGGGCTGCAGGCTGGTGGGGAGGGGGTGCTTACAGCCTACTATTGCTGGCAGCAAAGGGCTGGGGTTAGAAGAGGGGCCTGGAGTGCACCTGTGCTCAAACTGAAGGAGCTTTCACACCTTCTGGTGACCCAGCCAACTGCTCCAAGCCATCAGGGTTTGCCCATTCTGCTGCAGTGGTGTTCTCCACTGCTTCGTTTCTGAGGCTTAGCCATCACCACATAATGGCACTTCCAAGGAGATTTTAAAATGCCTTTGGGGCAGCAGCAGGAGGACTATCTGAACTACTTTGGTCTGAGACATTGGGACTTAGATCCATCCAGGCGTTAATTCAGTGAACGCCAGACACGATCAGGCTGAAATTGGCGTTATGAACAGTTGGAAGCAAATCCACATAGTTTTAAGTACACGCAAACCATTTTCTATGGGGCCTTGGAGTGCTTTACGAGGGCGCTCAAGGGACCAGGTGACTTTTAGCACGGTGAATTTCAGCAGCATAACCAAGGCTTAACACTGTGACCATGGCCCTCCCTGAGGTAGGGATGACTGCAAAGGCCAAGCCAACAAGTTGGAAAGGATTGCTTTCCTTTTCCATTGCTAATGTCTTGTTTTCCAGCTTCTTTTTATGCAGAGTGCTTGAAAAGTGATGTATGTAATCATCATGACACAATCCTGTGTTTTTCTCTCCCTTTTAAAATGCTGGACATACCTAGTCAGAGAACAGCTCTGTGCAGAACCCACAGGGAGATGTGGAGTCTCTGGGGCCATTTTTGCCTACTACTCTTCAGGTTGCTCAAAAGTTTCAGTCTCACCTTTAGACAATGAACAATAAGGCCCAGGGCTTAGAAACAGGGGTGGTATGTAATACCTATGCAATACCTTTCCCGTGACAAGGCAGGGACCAATCAACTACACCTAAACCCCATGAGGCCCCTGGGAGATGAGTTCTGGTATTAGTTTGTCACAAACCTTGCCCCAAATACAGAAGGACCTTGTCTCAAGCCAACCTGAAGCAGCTGACACACAGATATCCACTGTTATCTCTTTCTTGCACTCTTCCTTCAGATGCTTTCTTGTCATAGGAGGGGGTGCTCTCAAGCCCTCACTCACATGTACCTACAGGACTGCCTCCCAACCAGAGTTTGAGTTTTCTCCAGACAATTTACTCTGACATCTTCACACACACATACACAGAGGGATCTTTCTGAATGCCACGTGCATGGTCTTTTGCTCTGCTGCTCCCAGGCAGACCAGGGCTCAGCCTGCCCAGACACGTGCCACACCACACCTTGTCCCCATGCTCTGCTCAGTCTGCCCCCATCTCCTGCTCCTTCCGCTGTGCCAACACCAGTCACCAGAGCAAATGCGCTGGTGCAACAAGGGCACATGAATCATTTACCTCCTAGCCAGCCCTCTCTGCTGTGCTCCATCAGGAGTGGCACACTGCTCTTGCTCCTGCTTCTTAAGTGGTGCTCAGAGGTACAGGGCAGGTTATAGATTTTTACCTCTCTCTGACTTTTGAGCTTAGCGGCAATACTTTGTACTCGTCAGGCCTCGCTGTCTGCCAGGCTGCACAGGCAGCTGTTTTGCTGCTGTGCCTCTTCGTTTCCTCTGCCGTCCCTGATGCATTAAAACGTCCTCCAAGGGCCAAGGGAGGGGGTGGCAGGGGGAGAAGGTAGGTTCTGTGGGACACTGGGGCTGGGAATTGCTCCGGGGTGCTGGTGACAAGCATGAAAGTAGCTGGTCTGCTCTGCAAACGCAGGGCAGCCAGGAGCAGAGGGCACGGGCTGGGAGATGTCACTTGCATGACCTGGGGCCGGGACCACCAGCGGGTCGGGGGGCAAACCACCCTGGCTGGCTCCTGTCGGGCTCCCGCAGGGCAAGGGCGCAGCTCACGGTGGAGCCAGAACACACTCCCGGCCCCACGCTGCAGGGCCTCGGGCACGTCTCACAGGGATGTCTCTCGGCAAGCTAACCCCGTGGGACACCCAGAGAACCCCTGTCCCGGTTCTGCAGCCCCCGACCCCAGACCCGAAGGCCCTGCCCGGTCCGGCCCTGCCCGCCTACCCCAGGGCTATGAAGTGGTGCTGGCGGGTGTTTCCCGGGCCGTGGAAGGTGGCCTACATCAGCCTAATCCACAACCCCAGCGGTGAAGAGCACCCCTGTCCTGGGGAGAGCCTGTGATGTCGTGCCTGGCTGAGGGTAGTGGGGAGCTCCCAAAAATACAAAGTGCATGCTTGGACTGCATCAAAGGTATTTATTTTGATTGTCCCTTGGCTATAACTTTCATCGTTCGCCTTTGTTTTATAGCTGCTCAAGTTTACTTCCAGAATTAAGACAGATTTTGGGGGGAGGGGGAGGAAAGGGGTAGGAAGCCTTTGTTCTCCGGAGTGTGCTTGTCTTACTTTTGCATCATGTGGCCTGAGCGGCACACACACACACACACATCCCCCCCGCCCCGACCGTATTTACTCTATCTCGAGTGAGTCCTTTGAAGGAGAGGGCAGAGTCGTCGTTAACCCCCTGCGTGCCTGCTGGGCCCTCCGCCGGCAGAGCCCGCCTGCGGCGGGGACGCAGAGGATCCTAAATCCCAGAACCGCGGGTGTCGCTTTGACGGACGGCATCAGTCCTGTGGTTGTCACCCCCTCCAAAAAGCCCAGAGCGGCCATCCCGTGGCCGGTCTCCGCGCCAGCCGTGCGCACGGGGAGCCGGCGGCGGTGGGCCTGTCGGAGAGAGCCAGGGGATACCCCCTTGATCACTAGCAGGCTGGGCTGCTTAACACGAGGTTGGAGATGCCTACAAACTCGAAACAGCTGCTGGGCTTTGCTCTGGCCTGCCTGCTAAAATACGCCGATCTCCTTTTAATCTGTTTCATATTCACAAATTAAGCACTTAGCCTAGGTAATAAATCATGAGGCAGTTTACGAGGCTAGCAGGAAACAAACAAGTGGAAAGGCAAAACAATCGCCTAAAAGTAGATTCAGTATAACTGAAAATATAACTCGGAAATGTAACAAATGTAACTCGGAAAGCCTAGCCCGGGCTCCCCGGGGCGGCGGCAGCGCCCCGCGACCCCGCAGAGCACCGCTGCTGGCCGGGGGGCCGAGCCGGGACCGGTCGAGCACGCACTTGCCCGCGCCGCAAGGCTCAGGTCGCAGCCCCAGCTCCCGCCTTTGTCTCCCCGGGTAGTACTGGCCTCCCGCACCGGCTCCACCTGGGAGAGACTCCCGCGGCAGCCGGCCTGGAAATAATGACTCGGGCTGGCAATAACCTCGTCTCGCACACACGCACACCGGCTCGGCCCCGGCTGGGGCGGGGGGTGAGGAAAGGGATGATGAAAAAAAAAAAAAAAAAAGTGCGGGCTCGCCTCACGCCGAGCCGCTCGCAGGAGCCCGAGAAGGATGTGGCACTGCCCGGTGTCACGGGGGAAAGCAACCCCAAGAAGTGCCAGGCGGCTCCGGAACGCACGTGGCCACTGGGCACGGGGAGGGGGAGTCAGCTGGAAAGTAGCGCCCTGGCTACCGGAGTTGTCCCCTGGTCCTCTTTCCAGGATGGCCGGTGCAGGCGAGCACCGCGGGTGGCGAGGGACACACGCTTTCCCCACCCCCCTGCGGGGCCACTGTCACGCTCTCCCGCTCCAAGGGGAGGCGTGGGCAGGACGGGGCTCCGGAGGGCAGGGCTCAGCCCGAACCCCTCAGCTGCTGCGGCGGGAGAGGGGAGCCAGAAGGCAGGCGAGCCTGCAGAAGTGCCTGCCGGGCGCTGGCAGCGGGGGCAGGGGCGCTGCTGCCCGCGGCACAACCTGGGACTCCCCAGCGCTTTCCCGGGAGGCTTTTCCCGGGAGAGCCGCCAGGCACCCCGGGGCACGCAGCCGAAGGCCCCAAGACAAAAGATCCGACGCTAAGACCTCTCCTGGCAAAGTCGCAGCCTGCCGAAAGTATTTCAGCGGAGACTTTTCGCCCTCCCCCGGCGGGGCTCCGCGCCGGGCCGGTGGCGCCGAGCCGTGCTAAGCCGAGCTGAGCCGTGGCAGCAGGGCCACAAGCGGTTGCGAGAGGGGGAGAGAGCACGGGAGGGCGGCAGGGCTGCTGTGTGGGGGACGGTTGGAAACATCCCCCGGGAGAGGTGGCGGCGGGGGAGGAGTGGAGTGGTGATTTAAAGGGACTCCCGCGAAAGGGAGCGACACAGACCTGCGGCCGTCCGCCGAATCCAATCTGCCGAGCTGTGGGTGCGAAGAGACGCTGTCAGGGGCTATTTATCTCTCGCCGGAGCGGCGGCTCCGGTCCCCGCATCGCCCGCCGGTAACAATGGCAGCGGCCGGCGGCTTTCCACGCGCCTGGGCGGCGGAATGGATGGCGGAAGATGCCGCCGCGCTCCGCTCACACGGGCTCGCTCATGCATCCCTCTTGGCCAGAGCCTCTCGCTACTGCTGCTCCGCCGAGAGCTCTGGCCCGCTCCCCCCCCTCCTCCACCCACCCCCCCCGCAGCCCGCCCTTCCCCAATTTTCCATTTTCAGGACTTTGGCACGGAGCCAGACATGTCAGGAGGGGATGAAACTTGACACAGAGATCTCAACCCAGAGCGATTTCCTCCTCCCCCCCCTCTCCCCACCTCCCCCGCCCCCGTCCCCAGCCCTTAAGTTAACTTGAAGATAGTTTGGCCGTATTTCAGTTTGAAAAGAAGGGGAAATTGCAGGTCACTGGTGCATGGTCGGGCCGGGTGCATTTTTTTAATTTAAAACGGTAGACACCGAGGCCTGAAAAGCATCTGCAGCCCGTGCACTTTAACTGCTCCTCCCGGTTAACCCCTGTGTGCCTCGGCCGCCAGCTCCGGCGGCGTCCCCTGCCCGGGGGGACTTCGGACCCGCCCGGGCAGCGAGCCGGGCGCGGAACAGCGGAGGGCGACTGGACGGCGGAACCGAGCGCTGCACCAGCCTTCCACCCCCCACCCCGCCCCTCTTGGCTACTAAACTGCGGGGCTGGGTCGTACCCGCCGGCAGGATGAGGCCCCCGGCGCGGAAGGGCGGCCAAGCGACAAGGAGCTCGCTCAGGGGGCCCCCCCGCCGCTCCCTCCGCCCCCGCCCGGCCCCGGGCGGCAGAGGCAGCGCTCCCCGCGGTGCCCCCGCAGCGCCGCCGGGGCAGCGGCAGAGATGCTCGGCTGCTCCCTTCAGCCCTCAGCCGGCCCCACTCAGTCCGGGACACACCGGAGAGCTTCCCTTGTCCCTGGCCAGCTGGGCATGCTGATAAGGGCGGGCGATAGGCAGGGAGGGGGGGTCAGGGGAACGGAGCCGGAATGAGAGGGGAAAAACTCCCGAAACGAGGAGAGCAGGGAGCGGAGCCCGAGCTAACTCCGGGGAGGATGCCTCAGCACTTTCTCTATTATGCATTTCCAGCACAAGGAAAGCTAATTCCTCCGCTGAGGGCCTCAATCAGGCATTTATTTGACACTCATGATGCATGAACGGCTAAACACTAGTCTAAGCGGAGGATCAGCCGCTAGTTTATAGCTCGCGAGGTTTTTTTTGATGCAGGTGAATTATGTTGATCTCTGAATGCCTCGTATTCCTGGGGGGGGAGGGAGGTGCGGAGAAGATCGGGAGGAGAGAGAAAGAAAACAAGAAGGGGGGGGAGCGTGGAGGAGATCAACTTCTTCAAGCTCTTCTTCCGCACACCCGGGAAACTCCCTCTGGTCGGGAGTTTTGGCTGGCACCCCTCCTCGTGGCCCTCTCCTGACCCCCAGTGTCCCCCCCTCGCCCCTCTGAGCTGCGTGCTGGCCCAGTTGAACCCCTCAGACATGCGGCCGGGCCGGGCCTCTCTGCGGGGCCCCTCCACGCCGCGGTGGGGAAACACTCCCCCGGGGAACGGAGACGCAACGTGGAGCGGGGAGAGTCACGGAGACAACATGGAGGGGGGAGAAGAAGACGAGGAGGAGGAGGGGAGAAACCATATGGAGCAGGAGGGAGGGAGGCGACACGGAGCGAGCGAGCCGGGAGAGCAGGGGAAGCAGTGGGGAGCTGGGCAGCCGCCTCGGCCCAGAGCGCTGGGGCGGGCGGGGGTGTCCCCAGAGGGGCCTGCAGAGGCTAGGGGTCTCGACGGGGCATCGGCCAGGCCCTGCTACCCACCCGGGCTGCGCTTTCTCCTCATCTCCTCCACATTCTCCCAGGCACTGCCCTTTATTTCCCTCGCCCCCCCGGAGAATTTATTTTTAATTTTTTTCCCTCCTGCTGGCCTCTTTCCAACTGTTGTTCCAGGACCGAAAAAAAAAATAACAATTAAGTAGGAGTCATGTCTTGTGACTTGCACAATCTCTTCTAACGCCTGAGTTCAATTTTACACAACATTTAATACAAATATTAAAAATCAATATATCAAGGGGGTTGTTAATGAAATGTTACAGTAAGTGTGTGTCACCAGATAGGATTTCGGTGGGAAACATGTCTGATTTAGCAAAAGCTGAATGCAGTTGTATTCTTTATCCTTCTGCTAAAAACAAAAGATAAAGGTGTTCATTAAATCATATCAAATCGAATTAAACTCTATTGGCGGGTCCCTCCAGCAGAACAGAAGTATGAAAAGCAGGGGTTGGAAAATGAATCTCAATGCATCTCTTGACAACGGAACAGGAATCGGAACGCATTAAAAATAAATCAGAGCTCTGCTGTAGGTCACAACAGAAGGATTAGATTGTAGTGGAATAATGGGACGAGAGACAGAAAGGCAGAGACTACCCTGCAGGTACACCCTGGCACTAGAAGGGGAAGCCAGATTTTTTAAACCATAGGTCACACCAGGTCTGTAAGAGACAGTCGTTACCCTGTTAAGGCTGCTTCTTCATCTCCCCTTTCCCTGGCTGTCGGGGCTGAAGTGCTCCCCAGCTTCTTGGCAATCCTGCCAACTCGGCATTTTGCAGGCCGGCGGCTTTGCCTGTCGTTCCCCCCGGCTCTTTGCTTCTCTCCCTTTTTTCCACCCTGACCGGTCCCCGCTCTCCCTGGCTCGATTCTGCCCTCCTTTAGCCCGGCCTCTCGCACTATTCAGCTATTCCCCGTGACCAGTCTCAGCCCTTACAGGAGTCCTTGGGACCCGTCTGCAGAGCGATCTGCCAAAAACCTGGCAGCTGCCCGGGCGGCGAGGAGCAGCAGCGCCGCTGACAGCGGCCGCCGCCCTGCCCGGCGCCCGTCCCGGTCGCAGCCCCCGTGTCCAGCTACAGGGAGCGGCGCGGGGGGGGTGGGACGGGGAATGGTTCTCCCCTCTGCCGCGATGTGGCCGAGAGGTGATGGTGACGGTGTAGAAGCGCTGGGAGCCCAGGCCACGGCTCCGTGGGAACTCGGGGGGCTGGGCTCGTCCCCGAACCTCCTACCAGCGAATCGGGGCCCCAGCTCGGGCTGTGCTCCGTGGGAGCCATGGCAGCGGCGAGAGGGAAGGGTCTGTGACCGCCGGGGCGAGTGCTGCCGGCCTCTTCCCGAGCTCTCGTCCAGCTGCCCCAGGCTTGGACTTCGCTCTCGGCTCTCTTGACACAGCTCCCTTCGCCCTCCTCTGCCGAGGGCACGCAGGGGTAGTTCCTCCCTCACCCCGGGAGCGTCGGGGCTTCTCCGGCCCTGTTAGTGGCTGGGTGCTGAAGCGATATCCCCGCCGAGCACTCCGCGAGCAGAGGGTCTGCACGGCCCCTGCTCGGACGGGGGGCCGCCTTTCGCCCCGTGTGGGCCTGCGGCAGCCGACGCTGCAGAGAGGCTCGGGAAGGGCGAGCGGAGGAGCGGGTCCCCGTCCCCCCACCCCTTCCTCGGGCTCTTCGTCGAGCGGCGGCGAGACGTAAAGGCCAGTCAGGGGCCACTGCCACTGGGGACACTGCGGGATCAGCTCTGCCCTGCCGCCTGCAGAGCCGCGAGTGAGCGAGGCAGCGGCAGGAGGCAGCGGGGAGGCTGATGCGCGGCAGCCGGGATGGCTCGGCACCGAGCCCGGAACGCGCCGCGAGAGCGGGAGCGCGGCGCCCCCGCGGTGCGGCCAGAGGGGCCGGCACCGCCGAGCCCCGGGGCGGGAGCCCCGCGGGCATCGCTGGAAACCCTCCGGCACACGGCCGCCTAGCCGCTTCGCGATCGGGAGGCTCCGCTCCCACTCCCTCCACCTCTCCCTTCCTGCCTCCCCGGGGCAGGCCGTGCCGCACAGCAGCGGCTGGGTGTGCAGCACCGCCGGAACGCGGTAAACAAGGGTGGCCAGCTGCCCTCCGCCCGCTGCCAGCTCGCCAGCACCGCGTCCGGCAGCGCAGGGGCGCAGCTTGAGCCGGCCCCCCTCTTGTTCCGGTGCCGCGGGACCCCGGCGCGCCGCCCCCGGAGCCGGGGCAAGCTGGGGGGCCGGAGATGCTCGCCGTGGTGGCTCCGTACGCGGCTACACGCTCGCCCTGCGGACCACGCCGCGGGCTCATCTCGCCGGGAGCGCAACTTCTGCTCCGACCTGAAGTCGCAGCTCCTCTGTTTGTTTATTTCCCCGGCCGCGATGGCCGGCTGCCAAGCACGCCGACCTTGCCTATTAAAAACCCATTTTTCTTGCCCTGCGCGGAACAGCAGTTTGCTCGCCGCGCTCCGTTGTTCCGTTAAAATAAAGCTCTGCAAAGTCTGCTCGGGGGTGCCGGGGGAGGGTGGCAACGGGGGTGGCGGTGGAGCTCTGCCCACCTCACGCGTCCAGCCCGGGGCCGCCGCGGTCCCCTGGGCGCCTCCCGGCGCAGCCCGCGCCGGCCGTCGCCGTGCCCCGGGATCGCGGCGGGGCGGGGTGACCGCCCCGGCTCCCCGGCCAAGCCATTTCCTGCCCTCCGAAGCCGCGGCCTCTCGCCGGCGGCCAAGCGGTAGCTGGGTCTGGCTGGGGGACGGCGGGCAGCGGGGCCGGGCGGAGAGGTTGGAAAAATCAACACGCCGCAGCGGTGGCGGAGGGCAGTGGCTGATCCCATTAGCCGCGTCGAGCCGGAGCGGCTGAGCCGGAACAGCGGGGTCACCGCTGCCAGGGGCGCCTAGGGGCGCCGGCCCAAGTGGCGAGAGGGCGATGCTCGCCCCCTCCTCCTGATGTCCGCCTCCGGGTTCCCTCGCCCTGCCCTTGTCGGACGTGTCAGCTGAGAAGGGTGATGGAGGGGACGCACCCACCCCCGGGGACAGGAGCCCGAGGGCTTTGTGCGGTTGGGCGCGGGGGGCCTTTTCGACTCGCTACTTTGTTCTGAGGCGGCCCTGCCCGCCGGGACGTGCTCCGGCCAGCTCGCTCGGCTGGGCCCCGGCTCGCAGCTCCCTCACCCTTGGCACTACCCCTCTGCTCCGAGCCTCTTCCGATACCCGAGGGCGGCCTCTCTCCCCTTCTCCTCTAGGATGATCTAAAAGTCGTCCGAAGCAAGCTGCTTTTAGAGCAGATGCAACAATAAAGTATATTGGAATAGGTCTGCGGTTGGTGAGTTTCCAGCGATACTTAATGGCACTCGCGGTAAACAGTCCCTCTCTGTGCGAGCGGGGAAAATCATCCAGACACAAGCACATTCCACCCTCTTTAGGGCTCCCTGGCTGTTATTATAGTTATTGCATTACTCTGGTGTAAGCCTTTTGTAACTAAGCTTCTATAAAGCCCCGCTTACAAGCACCCTGATTAGAATTTTCCTTGCCAGTAACCAAAGGCCACCCGCTTTCCAGTGCTATACAGAGGGAGCCGTCAACAGCCACCCCTCTGAATGTACGCTTTGTTCCTGGCAACAAGGAAACGAGTGGGCTTCTATTGGGGAGAATGCAACCCTTCTTTTAAATATCACACAGCGAGAGCTGATGGGGCACTGGGCTTCGGAGAGGCCGCGATGGAGGGAGAGAGACACGGCGGGGTCACGGGAGCGCGGAGTGGCCGAGCCCTAATGCTACCCACGAAACGGCTGCCACTCAGCCGAGGGCCTGAGGATCATCTGGCTGATCCTGGCTCAGGGGCGGGTGGGGACGGAGCCGGGGCCTGGAAGAAGAAGAAAAGGAGGACGCAGGATAATTGTTTCCCAGCGGCACACACCGCTTGGGCACCCTGCCTTCCAGCTCTCCAGGCATGGAGCGACCAGCAGTTCCCAGGCCCGGGGTGGACCCGAGCGCAGAAAAACGATCGCGACCCACCTAGAGCTGGGGCACACCCTGCATCCCCACTCCCCGCGTCCTGCTGCCCCTCCAGGGACACTCGGTGCCCTGGTAAAGTAAACGGCGGGTGGGTGTAGGACATGGCCATTTCTGCACGCACGGCTTGGCTGGCGGGCACCCCCATCTCCAGGGAGGAGGAATCCCCCGGCGGCGAGGAAGGAGCCCGGCTCGCCCGGGGCGCTCCCTCCGTGCAGCTGCAGCCCGGCGGGCTCCGCAGCCAGCCCGGCTATTGTGAGCGCCCGAGAGCCCGTCTCGCCGGGTGTAAGCAATTACTGTGGTATGTCCAACATGTATGTTAGTGACATTACTAAGGAGGTGAGAGCTTGGCGTTCAGAGAGCCGAAACGCTGCCCTTTCACTTTCATTCAGGATGTGTGTAACACAGAGTCTTTTCTCAGCTCGTCTGATTTTTAACTTCCTCTAAACCTCTCTCTCTCTTTCCCCCCCCTCCCTTTGCTCGCAGAGCAGCAACGAGAGACCGAGAGGAAACACGCTGCTGCTGTGCAAAATGTGGACCATGTGTGGGAACTATTTACTCAGAGTGCAAACTGCAGGCACCAGGCAAGGGGCTGGCAGAGCCGGGGGGCGGTGGAGAGAGAGGCTACGTCTCTTTCTTGCTTCCCCCCCCTCGTCTTCCCTAAAGCCAAACCACGTCGCTGTGTGTAACGGTGCGTTTTACTGACTTCTCGCTGGGCTTGTGTTGGGGTTGGGTTTTTTTTTTCCAGTCCAAGGCTTTCGTGATCTGCTTTTGTGCTCACTCACCTCAAGCCTCAAGCAAAGGGTTAAATCTTTGGAGCCCTGCTAGGAAGCTGAGTTTCAGGGGAAAAAAATAGAAAAGAAAAGAAAAAAAGAAAGAAAAAAGAAGGGGGGCGGTGGGAAGGAGTGAGAGCGTGAAGAAGTGGGCAGAGAGGGCTGCATGGTCCCCTGATCGCCCCTTTGACTGCTGTAGAATAATAAAAATAATTAATAATAATCCCCAGCCTTTATTTTCTATTTGGCTGTACCAGGAAGTGCCTCTGGCCTTGAAGCACCCTATTACCTTTCTTCCCCCCACCCCCCTCCTTTCCTTGGGAAGTGAGAAGAAAAAGGTCTGCAGCTGACAAATATTATCCATCCTTTTCATCGATCGGAGCATATACAGATGTGATAGCTTGATGTACACTGCAAACCGGCTGATCCATCGCTTTCTCCCTCTCTTGCTGGCTCTGGTTCGGCCCCCTCCTCCTCCTCCCCCTTTGTTCTTCCCCCCCCCCCCCCCTCCGCCTTTCCCTCTCTTTAAATAGATTTCAAGGCGCTGCCTGTTGGAGAGCAGCTCTCCAGAGAGAGCGAGCTATTGCTTCCCTGCCGATAGCCTCCCCCCTTCTCCGGTTTCCAAACAGAAAACAATCCCCGGCCCAAGGAACCTGTGCTGGGGCTGGCGGAAGGAGTTAAACTGACAGCGACGAGCGAGATGAGGAGGCAGCTCCCTGCACCATCGCGTTCGAGTCCTATGTTTAAAAAAAAAAAAAAAAGAAAGAAAGAAAGAACATAAAATTAAAATAAATAACAATAAAAATAAATAAATAAAAATGTAATTCGTGGCTCCCCGTCGTGCACCATCACATGGAGAAGAGTCAGTTTGTCCGGGGCAGCGCCTGACCCGGCGGGCGCTACTCCGAGCCCCGGCCTGGCCGGCGCGTCTCGGAGCGGCTGGGATGCGGCTGGAGGCGCGGAGCGAAAGGGTTAAGCCTCCCCTCCACCGCCCTCCTCTCTCGCCAGAGAATAAGCGCTCTCACGAAGCGTTTCTGGGGAGGCAGGCTGCGAGCAGGCCTTTCACAGTGGATCCATGGCTACCTCGGCGCCTGTCACCGAGACGCTGACCCTCCCCTGGTGCCCTGTGCAGTTAGAGCGGGCTTCTACCAGGCACTTGTGATCAGTTTTTCGAAAGGTTAGACAAGGTCCCCGCTCCTCGCAGACGGGAGGCATTACGAAACCGCCTTTGTATCTACAGGAACTTACACAAAAAATAGGCGAGAAGGAGGCGAGGGAGAGAGAGCAGCTCTCCCCAGCCGAGGAGCGAGTCGGGGCGGTGGGCCGGAGGCTCTCCCCGGGCGGGTATAGGGACCCCCACGGGCACCTCCCTCAGCCGGGGCACCGCGACGCCCTGCAGGCAGCTCGCCCTCGGAAAACCCTGGGTAGCCCTCGCCCAGGAGTCCCCCCAGCCCTGCCCGGTGCTCGCCCGGTGCCGGGGAGAACCAGCCGGCGCCGGGGCTGCCGCGGCGAAAATGGAGCGGGAGGAGGGAAAAGTGCTATCCGGAGAGCTGTTGTGACAGATGCTAAGCTTTGCCCTACGCGTGCTGGTGAGAGAAGGAGTTAAAAGCAAGCTGCTTTTTCGATCGAGCTGCTTCCCCGAGCGTCGGAAGGAGCGGCTTGCTAGAAAGCCGTCCATCAGCAACCAGTCCAACCTGCCCGTGATAATATGCGATCAACACCAAATCACCCCCGCTAGGCACGATCCATCATCGCTACGATGCAATGGGCCCTTGTATGGATGTGTCTACAAGGGGGGCGGGTGGGGAGAGAAGGGGAGGGAGCAGAAAAGAGAGAGGGAGACCGTGTGTGGATGTGTGTGCGAGGTGGGGGGGGACCGCATCATTCACCGGAATGGGAATCGCCGCCTCCCCCGGTTCTCGGCGAGCGGAGCTGCCCGAGCCAGCGGAGTCGAAAGTTGCTGGGCCGGGGCTGAGCGGGGATCCTGGCACACGGCCCCGCCGCCGCCGCCTCCGACTGACATCAGCCTCCCCTCCCCCTCCTCGCTCCTCCTGGGCAAGCTTGACTGGCGTAAAATTAATAATTAATAGGGTGAAATTGATTAAAGGGCTGGGCGCACGATGGGGGCGCTCGGAGAGTCCTTCCCCTACCCGGTCGCTCCGCATCCGCCTCCGCCTCCCCGCCGGCAGCGGCCCGGGAGCGGGGACTGGCCGCCGCCGGCAAGCCAGGGGAGCTCCGGGGGCAGCTCAACCCGAGCAGGAAGGAAAAGGGCGGCGGGGACCGGGAAGGAGGAGGAAGGCGGTGGCTGCAGCAGCAAACCCTGCTGGGTGGCTGGCTGTAACCGAGATCGGCCGCGCTAGCGGCGGCGGCGGCAGGCGGGGGCTGGCTCCGGGGCTGGCTCGGCTCGGCGCAGCTGTGTGTGTGTGTGTGTGTGCGTGTGCGTGAGTGTGCGTGTGTGTACAAAGCCGGGTCCCGGGAGCTGCCCGAGGGCGGTGCTCGGCAGCACAAGGCCAGCCCCCCTTGCCCCCCCGCTTCTCCCCTACCACGATCAGTCTCTGCCACGGAGGGAGTGGGGAACCGCGGGGGACGCGGCCGGGCCAACGCACGCCTCAGCCTCCAGCCCCGCGGAGGTGGGAAAGGGTTAAACGTTGGAGGGAGACGGGAGGAGGACGGGGGATGGGGAGTGAGGGAAGGGGGGCCGCTGAGCACAGCGCTGAGCGGAGGGAAACCACAGCGCACCTGGGCTCGGCTCGGGAGCCGGAACGAGCCGCCGCCTCCTCCTCCCTCTTTCCCTCCCTCCCTCCCGCCCTTCCTCCAGCTCGGTGCCTGCCTGGCCCATATCGCGGCTCTATCTCTGCAGCAGCGGGAGCTCAGCTCCTCTCTTTCTATCAGCTGCTCCCTCTAACCCCAGTGACCCAGATAAGCGCGGCGACCTCCCCCCCACACTCCCGCCCGCAAGCGCGCCGGGGCCCCCGTTCCGGCTTCTCAGCAGCCCTCCCCGCCCGCCGCGCCGTCTCCCGCTGCCTCATTGCGGGGCCGCCCCCGGCCCGCCGCCTCAGCCCCAGCGGGTTCCTCCCGGCCCCATGGCTCCGGCCCCGACCTCCGCGGGAGGCAGCGAGCCTGGCCCGCCCCCTCTCTGGGCTCTTTTCCCCCCGGGCTGGGGCGCTGCCCCCCCCGGTGCCTCTCTCGGACGGCTTGGGGTTATTGTTTGCCAGCGCTGCGCCAGCCCGCCGTCAAAATAATAATTAAAAGCAAAACAAACACCCCGATCCGGTCTTTCCTGGACACGCGGGTCGGAGCCACCGCAGCCCAAGTGTTGTTATTCCCGGGCTGGAAATAGCCCTGGCTCCGCCCTGGACAATCGCCTGTCAGAGGCCTCTTCTCTCCCCTCCCTGGAGGCCCTTCCCTGCCCTGCTTTATTTACTTTTGAAGTGTCTGGATTGATGGAGAACTGCGGACGGCACTTTCTTCCCCCGGCTCCCTCCTGCACCAGGGCTCCGCCGGAGCCTCTTACCGCACCCGGCGCTCCACGCCAGCGTGACCCAAGATAACCCGGCCCCGGGGAGGCCGGGGCGAGCGGGGGAGGGCGCTTAACCAAACCAAACAGATCGATCTGTCCTCAGCCGGGGCCGCGGGAGCCCGGGGTGGGAGCGGGGGGAATATCGGGGCGCCCCTCGCAGCGGCGCCCAGACGGGCGGGGGGGAGCCGCCGTCCTGGAGTAGCCCGTCCCCCCAGCACGCCCGATGGGGGGCGGAAGGGAGATCGCGGCAGGGCCCGTAACGACACAAGGGATAAACACCAAAGTTATCACCAGCCGTGACCAAAATAAATGCCTGTGATAAAAAAGCACTGACAGGATGATCCATTACGCGGGTGTCACTGCCTACAACGAGGTTCAATCAGATACGCCGGTTGCCGTGGACAACGGGGGAAGCGGCGGTACCGGGCTGACGACTTTTCTGGAGAGGCGGGTGGTGGTTGCCATCAGGGAGGTGACACGGCGCGATCAGCATGAGGGTGGCCCGGTATCGCGGGGAGGGACAGACCGCATCTGCCGCGGCCGCCGCTCGCCTCGCGGCCCCTCCGCCCGTCCGGGAGGCGGCCCCCAGTCATGGGCACATCCTTGGGGAGAGGAATGTCCTCCCCACAGGCGGCCCCTGAGACGTGCGCATACCCTCCGGTCTGGGATGCCGTCGGGTCCCTCCCCGGTTTGTGCCCCCACCGTTGCGGGGTCGGGAGCGCGGTACGGCTGCCCGGGCGCCTCGCGTCTCTCCACAGCCCGGCGGTGGAAATCAGTGAGGGCGTGCGGCGCGCCCGTCTACTGAGCGATGCCTTGGTGTTAGGGAAAGGGGAAAAGGATAGAGAAGGAAGGCTCTCTACGGGATCAGTGCCGCACGTCCTCGCCTCCGGCGGAGCTGCTCGAAGGTGCCGGAGCGGGGGCAGCGGGGGCCGGGCTGGCTGTCAGCGCCGCCAGGAAGAGCCGTACCCTGGGGCGTCAGGCTAATCGCATGGCAGGCCAGCTCGGCGGTACGCCGCGGCCCCGGGCGGTGCGATTAATGCAGGCTCAGGCAGCGGGGATGGGCTGCTGGCCGGTCTCCCTTATGCCACATTCCTCCGGATCGGATCGGGCCGGGACTTGCCCCTCCCCTGGGAGGGGGGGGCCAGGACAAGGTCCACCGAGCCGGTGGGGGAGCCGCCCTTCTTGCCTGGCCCTTCACACGAACAAGCAGCCTATGGGAACAGCCGTTTCCGAGGTGGGACACAGAGGGGTACAAGGGAGGATGCCCCCCCACGCCCGCGGGAGGAGCGATGCCAGGGCCGTCCTCGCCTGTGCCACGGTGCGTGACACGCCAGGCCCGTGTCTCTTCGGGGTGAGAAACTTCCTGGCTGCCAGCGACGGGTGGCTACGCAGCCGCAACGCATCCCTCGGTCCCGAGATCTCCCCCCCAGGCGTAAACGCATTGCCCCCCCCCTCGCCGCCGCCCCCTTCCCGTCACGATTTAATGCTTTTCATGTTCTTCGGCAACTGCGTTTCCGCAGAGAAACCCCGGCGCGCTCCCAGCTCGGCTGCTCAGCTGTATTGTGGCGAGCTCAGGCACAGCCGGAGTGAATCCATTACGCCTCGATCCTACAATACAGGTTTATGCGGATACCCTCTGATTTACATTTAAAACAGTGCACAGGCATTGTCTGCTAGCCTGAAAAGAAAACACAGCCCCATAACTTCAAATGACCTTCAAAGCAATGCAATTAACTCTCGTAATTATCAGTACACGCCTTTTAGAAAAAGACACAGGTGCTCGCCTCGGTGCTGTTCCACCTGGTTAAGCATTCTCGTCCTACCAGGGAATGCCCCCTCCCCACCCCCACCTTTGGAGTCCCCAAATCTAGGACTTACTCCGCCGTTCCTACATGTCGAAACCTCCCGTCACCCTCCCCTTCCCCCGCCCGCCGCCTGGGCTGAGGGACAGCTTGCTCAGCGCGGCGAGGCTTTGTCACACCGCCACACACACACACCACCACGTCGCTGGCTGGTGCCGGCAGCGGGCGGCGTGTTCGCTTTCCCGGCTCCCACAAAGCGCTCCCCTCCCGCCGGCCCCCGGACCGCAGGCCACGCAGAGCCGAAATTTAGGTTAATAGGATGGGCTTTGATCCGTGGTCCCCTTCGCCCGCCCCTCACCCCGAACGACATCGATCCACTGCATTTACTCCAGCGCCGATCGGCCCTCGGCGCTCCCGCAGTCACGCTCGGCACGACCGGAGAGAATAAATAAATACCCCCGGAACACTGAGGCCGGTGGCGGCCCTCGGCCCTGCCCCACGAACGAGTGACCGGTCCCCGGCGGCTGAATGTGCAGTGTCATGATGGCTCCCACGGCCCACGAGCCTCACCGGGGGCGATACCGGGAACGGCGGGGACGCGGGCAGATCCGGAGGGGGGGGTGCTGCCGGTCCCGCAGGAACCGCTACCCCTCCTCCCCTTCACCCCTCTTTTGCACACACGCACACACAAAATAAATAAATAACGAGGCGGCTGGAGCCATCTGGGGTTGGATGGCTTCTCATCTCATTACAGAGCATTAGGAGAAACAGGCAAATATACAGCTATTAAAATTAATCGCCTCGCGCTGTCAGCTGAACATAATGGAAATTATTTATAGGCTGCCTACGATGCCTTTCTCGTCACGGAGGCTTGGTGCGGAGAGGCGCACTCGCGGCTCCCGGCACAGAGAGGCGTATGGGGCCGTGCGGGGGTCGCCGGGCTCGGCTCGGCCCCGACCAGCGAAGTTTGGGAGGTCAGGGCGGCGAGACACTGGGAAAGGGAAAAGAAAAGCAAGCGGCAGAGGCGCCGCGTTGAGCGAGTTAGGGTGGCTTGTTTTCAGGGGACTGCAGGGGAAGCGGCGGAGAAGCAAATAGGGCAGACCGCGGTGCTGGGGGCCTCCCAGGGCTGCTCTGGCGGAGCGTCCCCGGGGCGGTGCGAGGCAGGGTCGGGGGCAGCGGGCGGGCTCTTCCAGACAGAAACCTCTGCGAACGGCGCTCAGTGCTTAGCAGGCACCGTGCGATGCGGCGAGGGCACGCCGCGGGAGGGGGCGATGCGCTTCCCGAGCGATCTGCCTGCAGATCTCTGCTGCCAGAGGAAATGTTAATTGTCAGCCTTTCCGCTTCTGCCTCTGGAGCGGGCTCTCGATGCTGTTTGCTTATGCTCCTGGGGACCAGGGGGTCTCTTCCGCTCGGGGAACAAAACCCTAAACCCATAAGACTATGCCAAGGAGAACTGGCCTGTTTTTCCGACCGAGAGAGAGAGCGCGTTTGGGAAGTGAGGTGAAACACTCCCCGTTCATTTCCCTGCTCCGTCCGGGGCCGTTTTGGCCAAACCAGCCACCTCCGGGCACGCCCGGGGCAAGCTGCCTCCTCGTCCCTCCCGTCCCCCCCGCAGCTGTGGGGCTCAGCGCGGTGCTGTACTGGCGAGGAGACCGAGAGTCTCCTCTGCGGGTGCCGGAGAAGGCAAAGTACGGCTGCCAAGGGCAGCGGAGGCCGCCGGGGCAGCCCGGGTGGAACCTGCTGGGACGGAGGGAAGGTGCGAGAAAGCCCGAGCGAGAGGCTGGAAGCGCAGCTTCGCCAGGCTTGAGAGGTTAATAAATACACCCGTCCCCTCTCCCCAGCCCGCCTCAGGCTAAGACTCGCAGCTCAGCGGGTAATTGACAGTCTCAATCCAAAATTGAAACATGTGTTAACAACAACGCCACGCATCCTAGGAGCTACCCGGGAGATCGCCACCTCACGGTCTTTATATATTATTTGAATCCACCGGAGGAAAGTGTCACGAGGTTTTCAGGGCACGTTTCACCCCTACCTGTAAATCAGCTCTTATCACTGCTGGCTGCTCAGAGAGAGCCAGGCTTTACTCTATAGCGCAGGAGGAGGAGAACCATGGCTCCCTCGCAGCGCTGTCTCCGTGCCGCCTCCATGTGGAGTCCGCGGTCACCCCCACCCCTCCAGGGGTGAGCCCAGCGGCGGAGCAGTGCCCGCTCGCCCGTATCCGGGCGTGGGAGAGGACCCGCGGATCCCAGATCTGGACACTGCTGGGGCTGAGTGGCTCCTTGGCGCCCCAGCTCCCCCCCTGCCAGAGCAAGTGGGACCGGTGCCCGTGTCCCACCCCCCCACCCCCCCCGTCCCCTTCGGGCGAGGGTCACACAGCCGCAAGTGGGAACGGGCGCCCGTGCTGGCAGAGCAGCTTTCCCATGAGGTTGCTGATGTTTCTGGGATCGTGTCGAAGCGAGGTCCGTGCTCCCGGCAGCTCTTTAACAGCCACAGCGGGGTC
This sequence comes from Manacus candei, assembly GCF_025592945.1. Taxonomy (NCBI): domain Eukaryota; kingdom Metazoa; phylum Chordata; class Aves; order Passeriformes; family Pipridae; genus Manacus; species Manacus candei. Next base: position 2,571,292 of record NW_026138131.1, read on the forward strand.
ACCTACTCCCTGTGGTGTAAGCAAGCTGGGGATTCCCTCCCCCCCGAAACCCCTTTAAGGGCCTATGCTGTCCCTGGCAGGAGGGATCGGGCCGGGGCAGGGAAAGCGCAAACTTGTGCCGAAGTGGTTGGACGTGCAGAGGCAGGACAAGATTGGCAGGGTTCCCCGGGTAAGGCAGATCTCCAGGGCCTCCCACCGCCAGCTCCATCCCTTCCCCCCGCCGTTGCCATCGTCCCCTTTTCACACCGGGAGCCTATGTGAGGATCAACGTCCTCCGCCGGGGAGGCGGCAGCAGCTCCCGCTGCCCCCGCAGCCCGGCCCACCTCACGGCCCGGTGCCTGCGAGCTCTGCTCGGAGGTCACGACCAGCGGAGCAGGCAGATGGAAAATCCCAGTTCCTGCTGCACATAAACAAGGTGGGGACGGGCAGAGCAGCCCTCGGCGCTGCGCGGGAGGGGAAGGGCGTGGGGTCCCTCCTCCATGGCCCGCTGCCCGCCCAGCCACGGCTCTTGCCCCGGGAGCTCCCTCCTCCGGCGGGCGCCGGCCGCGCTGCGCTGCGCGGAGGCGGAGGGGCCCGGGGGGCTCCGTCCGGAGAAGGGGATGCGACCGCCGGCGGGAAGGAGCCACCGCAGGCGGTCCCGGGAGCGGGGGCCGCTCGGGCAGGGCGCCGGCATGGCGGCGGTGCAGAGTTTCTGCCCGGCGTCCTCGTCCCCGCAGCGCATCCGCCCCCCGCGCGGCTCGGAGGCGCTCGCCCACGCGTGCACTCACACGGTCGCGGGCTGAGTCACACGGGCGCGCTGCCTCTCGCACACCGTGTCACGCAGACGCTGCGTGTGGCACACACACATTGCCTCTTCTCGATCGGGCCGTGTCACGCACACGTTCTGTGTCACACACACATTGATTCCCACGCACAATCGGCTGCCCCTCTCGCACGGGCACTGCATCCTGCGGGGAAGCACAGCAGCCTCTCACGCGTTCGCCGTCTCTCTCAGCCGGGACACACGACGAGGAGCTCGCACGCAGCCAGACACACTCCCTTTCTCACACCCGGGCTCTGTCACAGCCACACACACTCACGCTGACCCGCACACGCGATCGCACACGCTCAGGGTTTCCCACGCAGGGACACGCGCGCCGCCTCCCCCGCATCCTGCTCCCGATCCCCCCATGCGCATCGTCTCGCAGGCACTCGCCGCCGCGGATTTCTACACATGGAGCCTGCTGCCGTCCCCGGCTGCTCTCCGGGCACGTCACCACCCACCCACACACACACACCCGCGCACACACACACCCACCCGCGCACACACACACACACACACACACACACACACACACACACACACACACACACACAGGGCCCCCGCTGGGAGCGGTCCCAGCGCCGCGCCCGGGCGGCCGCGTGTGTGCGCTTGCGGGAAACCCGAGGACCTTCCCTGCGGCCCCTTTGGCAGCGCTCCGCCGCCACCGCCGGGCCAGATGCGCGGCTCCAGTCCGGAACAGCTTGTGTTTGTTCCCACCAGACGGCCGAGCGGGCGGGGGGGGAGGAAGGGTCAGCAGGTCCCGCACCGCGCAGCCCGGGGGCTCCGCGCCCCGCCGTGCCGTGCCCCCCGCCCCGGGCTGCGCGGGGCAGCGGCACAGCCTCCACCTGCCGCCGGGTATTCCCGGCCCGGAGAAACACCCACTCCGCTCCAAACTTCGCTGCCACCCTTTATATCCCTCTCCTGACCCCCATCCCCCGTCCCAGGCTGAGGCTGAAGCTGCGGCCCTGCTCCCGAGCGGGTGGCCCCGGCGGAGGCAGCGCCGTGCGCTCGGCTGCTGCGATGTGCAGGCTGCCAGAACCAGCCGGGGAAAGGCCAACGGCGCCCGAGGCGCGGGCAGAGGTAGCGGCTGATCTCTTGGCAGATCCAAGAGCGATTTGGCCGCCGCAGCCGGGAGGCCGGCCTGGATTATTCATCACGGGCGGACGAACACAATCCTTCCCCCCCTCCCCCTCCGCGCCAGCCCTGGATATTTTGTCGCGGCCGCACAAACAATATTCAACTTGTATCCTCTTCCTTGGAGGCACCGGGAAGCCGGCGGCTGCCAGGAACAGGCTCCCGTGCAGCGCGCGGCAGCGGGATCCTGTTTCCCGAGCAGCCGGCGCGGAGCTGCGGCCCCGGGGGAAGCGGGAGCTTTCCGCCCCCGCCCGGCGCACGGCGGCGGCCCCCGGGCCCTGCCAGGCGTCCCCGGAGGGGCTTGGCCGCCACCCGCGGGCGGGGGCCCCCTGCGTGCAGCCGCTGCTTTGCAAACCGCACGATCGCGGCCCGCGGAGGGCGGCGCTGGCAGCCGGCGCTGCCCGCCCGTGCCAAGCCGCGGGCACAGCGGGGCTCGGCGGCCCCGAGCGCTCCGCTCGCCAGCCAAAGCCGGAATGAAAGCCAGCTCTGCGAACGCCCCCCGGGGTTTGCCTGTCGTCGGTTTCCCCTTTTCCTCTTCCCGCGGCCACCGGGGAAGGGCGGCCCTCTCTCCAGTGGGAGCAGCCAGTGGTGCGGGGGGGGGGGGGGGGCCCCGAGGGAACGAGCTGCCCCCCCCGGGCCCCCGTGGTGACCCCTGCGCCGCCGCGGAGCCCCAACCGGGCTTCCCTCGCCCTCTGTTGGAAAGCTTCGCGCGGTGCGGGGCCGCGGCAGCAGCGGGATCCCCCACATCCCACCATTCCGACCGAGGGGAGGCAGGAAACGTCGCCTCCGCACTCAGCGCCGAGCAGCGTGGACAGCACAGCCCGAGCAAGGCCCGGGGGCCTCCTTTCCCTTCCATTTCTCATCCTTCCCCCTTTTCCTCCTTTCCCTTCATAGTTCCCTTTCCCCTTCCTTTCCCCGGCCCCCCCTCGGGGGCCAACCCGAGAGCGCGCTCAGCCGAGTGCATCTTGCTCTTAAATCAAGCTTGGATATTTAAAGCTTAACTCCCAGTTTATTTTCGTCCTAGACCAAAGGCGCTCGCTACTTATTCGGGAAGCTATTTAAATACCTCCCCCGACCTCCCCTCGGGGTTATGAAAGTTTGCTGCTGGAGAATTTCACAAAGGTATTCAGTACCGTCGCCCCGGCTCCCCAGGACGCACCGCGGGAGCCGGGGACCATTGCCGATGGCGGGAGGGGATGTGTTCTGGGACGCTGAAGGGAAAAGACTTCTTTTCAGCCAGGGAATCGCGGTACTTCACACTCACTTCGTGGTTTATTGCTACGGGAGGAATCTGTTTATAGTCAAACCGTATTACATTGGGCCGTATCGATTTTCCAGCAGTACTCCCCACCGATTTAATTGTTTTTAGGAATGTCAATTGCAGCTCTCACGTTCCCTGAATTCATCAGTGTTCAAATGATAAACCTCATCATCGCTCTAAATCATACGGCAATCTGCTCGTTACCGGCTGAGTGTCCCCACCCCCCCCCGCGCCCCCAGCCCCACACGACTTCACTGTGCATGTCTCGGTGTATTAAACTTCACGCAGAGCCCCAGCAGTGCTCTCCCGCCTCTCCCCCTTTCATAGCCCCTCCACTCCATGTTTTAAGTTTTACTGTCTTAAAATGAATGCACTGAAGAAATACACCCCTAAATTAGTCACGGTTCCTGGTTTCGGGTTCTACAGCTCAAAATCCCCATTGCAGTGCAAAGCAGACAAAACCAGAGGGAAAAAAAAACCGGCAACCAACCAACTAAAAAAAAAATCAACAAAAAACCCCAACCAACCAAAAAAGCACAACCCACACAGAGAAGTCATCGAGTCTTTCAAAAATAATTAGGAAGAAAAACAAGCTGAAACTGCGGACAAGGCGCTGGAAACTCCACGCTGCTGCTGCTCGTGGCTGCGCTAGTCCCAGAAGGCGAGAGTGGATGGATGCCTTGCCCACCGCTCTGCCCTCTGCGTCCGCGCCCGGCCGCCCGCACACGCGTGGGAAGCCGCGGGGGATCCTGCCAGCCCCCGGCCGAGGTCGGGGCTCCGAGGAGCTCTGCCGTTGCCCAAGGGACAGCAGAGGGTGTGGAGGGGACAGGCGCAGTGACCCTCCTGCAGGAGGGACAGGGTCCCGAGGGTCAGAGTGGGCATCTTCCCCGGGAGGGCGAGCGCAGCCCACGGGTGCCCGCGGAAGGCGAGGGTCGCGGGCAGCCCCCGCGGGAGGCCACGGCTGTGGCTGAGCGCCGCTTAGCGCAGCTCTTTCGGCGGCTTTTCCTTCTGCTGCTGCGGCTGCTCGGGAACCACTTTCCCCCGTCACAACATGCCCCGCGGGCAAGCTCAGCCCCTACGGCGGTTTCCCTTCGTGGCAACCTTTATGCGGGCTCTCGGCGCGTTAGTTCCCAGAAATATAGTGAAGTGCCTTGACGGCAAGCAGATCCAGCACATTCATTTGTGCTGCAAAGTTAGCCGCTGTCTTTTGAGGAGTCTGGGGAGTGAAGGGGGTGGTTCACGAGTGGGAAACGAGGTGGGAGATGTGAGGCCGGCTGCGATCCCCACGGTCCTCATGGTTAGGGGGGTCGAGGCTTAGCGAGGCGACCCGCGGGCAGGAGGCACCTTCTCCCCGCGGCGAGTTTGGGTGGTTTAAGGCGGCGGCAGCGTCCGCCCTGAAGGCACGAGTTACCCTGCAAACTTAGGCTGGACACCCACTCCCAGACTAATAAGACGTGCTGCCCGTTATTCTCCCCGAAGTTTCCGCCCAGCAAGAGGACGCCAGGGCACTAAAACATCACCCGCACGTGGCGCCGGGAGAAAGCCCAGGCGCTGATCCTTCGCTCCGCTCAGGAGCCCCAGGGTACGACTTGATCCCGCGTCTTCCATCCCCTTTGCACGGCATTCCCCTGCTCCTCCTTCGGGGGAACGGCAGGGAAAGCCGTGTTACTCGCTCCGCACAGCCCGCCGGGAGGGCTGCGAATCGAGCGGAGCCAGGAGCAAGTTGAGCCCCTGCGATGTGCCAGGCGTGGGGAAGCGGGTATTGGGATGTACAGGGACATCTCGCACCCTTCTCCCCGGCGGGGCCGGAGAGTGGCGGCCGGGGAAAGTCGTACGACGGGCATCCATCACCTTCCTCTGCCATCTCCCGCGGGCAGCCCTCGGCTGCTGTTTATTTTGTTATCAAATCAATTAAGCTGCCGCTCTCGTATAAAACGGGGGAGGGAGGGGAAGGAGGAGGAGGGGATCTGGAGTAAAACTGTGGCCACGCCTTTGATATCGTCTCACCAAAGCAAAGAGCTCCTCCTATTGGAGAAATGATTTCCTGCCGGATGGGAAACCCTCACAGCCTGCGAGCGATTTCATTCTATTATTTTATTTTGTGTTACACGGCTTTATGCTATACTATGTCATAGTTTTATTTTATTTTATTTTATTTTATTTTATTTTATTTTATTTTATTTTATTTTATTTTATTTTATTTTATTTTATTTTATTTTATTTTATTTTATTTTATTTTATTTTATTTTATTTGTCAGTGGTCTCTGCACTAACAACCATACCAGTCACTTGGTTCTAATGCTCTTCTCTATCACCATCATGTCTGGCCACTGGTGCAACTGGGAGGCTTGGTCAAACACCAACTTCAAAACAGTGGACCCTTCCTGTGCTGTGGTTAATGATCCAGCCCAGGTAACACCAATGCAGTATTTGGCACATTGTGAGTAACCTTTTAGCAGATGTAGGATTTCTTGGCTTGATCCAAAGCCTCCCAGAAATCTGTCTCGGTTGATGGAAAGATTTATATCAGCTCTCAGAGGTCATCAAATCAGCTCTTACACAGGGCAATTTCTAACCTGTACACTGCTAAGTTCATATCCATGGTTATGTTAAAGTTTTTTTAAACTCGTGGTTTCTGTTAAATGAGCTGAATTGAACTGGGGACCGAGTGTAATCACAGCTGGTATCTTTTGGGGAAACCTTGGCAGAAATCCCCAAGCATTTGATGAGCCTTTTGCGCTGCTGGGAAGTGCTCCTCTGAACACAGGGTCTGGCTGGAAACATCGATCTGGCTGCCAGAGGAGAGCTCCTGGCCAGCCCGTCCTGCAAAGAGCAGAGCTGCCAGGTTTCAGCAGGGGCTTTTGCTCTTTCTGTCTAAACAAACTCTCCTCTTTCCCACTCTAGTTGCTGCCAACAATTTAAGACTGTACCCTACTAAATAGTGATATGTCATATTTGATTCTTTTACAGTAGTGCAAAGAGGATCCAGATCTCCCCAGTCATAGAATGCTATGTTATAACCTCCCATTGTTTAGTTTAAAACAAGTTACAATGCTCATTATAGATACTGAATCAGGAGAAAAAAAGGTGCTCTTGCTCCCTCCCTGTGTTGTAAGTACTCTGAAGACAGAGTCCAGTGCACTGGATAGGTATTTCATGGGAGGCACTTTCAGAAACCGCCACTGATTACAAAGACCTTAATTTCTGGGCACTCAGCTGTAGCCCATACGCAAAAGTGGGCATGCTCGCAATCAGCAACTATTAAAAAAAGATTCTAGGTTAGTTCTATTTGGCCAAAAGTGGGTAAAAATGCTAAGACATGCAGGTGCAGTAATGTTGGGGGATGGTGAAAACTGTGAGCAGACGGTGAGCTTTAAGATATTTTCTACTGTTTCTGTACCATGAGATTACCCATTTTAGAATAATTGACTTTACTGCCTTTGCTAAGTACAGTTGATTTCTTTTTTTTAACCAATGACTGCCATCTCAGGCCATCTGCTCCTCCTACCCAATCCTGCAGCAGCCTGGAGCTCCATGAGGTGCAAGGGCCATGTCCAAGCCAACACAGAAAAGCACTCATCTTTTCACACCAACATGGGGACAGAAGTCGGAGAGTGAAGCCAATAGTTGTGACCTCAATGTGTAAACAAAATGACAAATTTGGAAGAATGACAACTTATTATTTTGTTATGTTTTAGTGGTTACTCCTTACTGCCACTACCATCCTCTCTCAAAATTTACTGAAAAGAATAAAAAAAAAGGAGGAGTGTCTTACCTATACCATGCACTTCCAGAGCCATAGAAATAACCAGTGAACTTGCCAGTGTAGCCTTCTGCCAGCCCTTGCAACCTGCAAGCACAATTTCACCTTTTCCATGTTACATCAGGCACATCCACCACCCACAACCCACACACCTCCTCCCTCTGTCCCCACACAGGCTGCAGAACTGTAAGCTCAAACTGCGCAGTGTAGTTTGCAAGAGGAGCAATTCTGTGGATCAGAGGTACCCTGGGAAGCAGTGGGAGTTCAGGGTATATGGTCTCAGCAGCTGGTGGAAGGGAGCTTTGTAAGATGATGCAAATGTTTTGTTTGCCTATAAGTGGGAGTCTATTTTGGAGAGTCCATGGTTTTGAGAAGTTCTCACCTACTCCCTGTGCTGGTGTGTGAGTTAGGTGGTGCACCGAGGAAGTACGATGTTGCATTTTGCATTCTCTGCAGGAGAGGTTTGTGTGCAGGGTTCAGGTTAAAGGTTTCAAGTGGGAAGGGAGGGAGGAAGTTGGTGGGGTGATGTGCTGAAGGCAAAACTGCGGTTAAGGGTTTCAAAACCCGAGTGAAGGCTTGGCTAGGGACTTCATGGCTTTCTAATGTTTTTGTTGGTGGGATGTGCCATGAACAACTTTAACGGATTTTAAACAATATTTTTGGTTTGGTGGGATTTCTATGCAAACATTGACAGATGGCATGGGTAGCTCATGTATTTTCATCTCTGTTCCTCCCGTAGTGTCTTGCAAAGCCCTGAATCTTCACATATCACCTCACTTTCTGTATGACCTCTTTACTTGACTCCACTTTTCTGTCACCTTTTCTGGACCATGTCCTGGATTAATTCTGTATTCAGCTGTTCCTAGAGCCCAGATTAACCTTTTTCTCCTGTTTTCTGAGTCCTCGGTCAGCTCCTTCACTGTTCATTTGTACAGAATTAGTGGAGATAGCCATATGAGTCGATATATTACAGGTACAGAGAAAAAAATTAAGATGGCAAGGGAGAAGAGTAGGAGAAAGGGGATATGTGTGGGACAGTAAGGAGGGCAGCATGAGAAGAGGTGGTAAAGATATTGAAGTGTAGGTGGGGGCTTGTCTGTAATGAGCTCTGTGGGTTTGCAGGACTGACAAGCTCCAAGGAGGAGGGAGATGTGAGAAAATTGGCTCTATAGCCAATCTGGACCTGAGCAGGGAGAAACAGAGGAATTGTAAGCTGACAAAGCCTGTGCAACCCCTCTAACCTGAGCATCTCTCATATAACCTCTCCCTCCCCTTCCATGCTGTCCCACACCATCCTACTGCTGCAGCTGCCTGCATCCCCTCTGCCCCTGCCAGCCGAGCTGCCCCTGGTGCAGCTAAACAATATGCCAGGGGGAGGGACTGAGGGAGGAGAAGCAGGGCTGGGTTCCTGGGGGTGTAAAAGCCCATCGGTCTGTATCCCCATGGGGTCAGCCCTCAGAAGGAGACCCTCGCTCTTGCCTCACCTCTGTGGTGCAGTCAGTGCTGGTGTGCACCAGCACGGAGGCACGAGCTGAGCATAGAAGAGTAGAAGGTGAGAGGGGTGAGACTTCTGCAAGGAGAGCTGCCCAAGCACTGCTGATCTGCTGCAGCACCTCAGGGCCTGGGGCTTAGTCCGTTCCTCCTCTACTGTAGAGACACTGAAGCACTTGGGGCTTAGTGGGGCTTAACCACTTACATCCAGTGCTGTCGCTTGCTCGTCACATCATTTGCGCACTCACACGTATCCCACACATCTCACTCCCCTGTTACCTTGAAAATCCACCTCCGTAATTTCTATTATCAAGTGAGCAATGCAAGAGGTGGAAGGCTTTTAAACTCACGTTGCTGGCAAACCCAATCTGTCCCGTTGGCTAAACTCAGCATAATTTGGATCTGCCACCTGGAGCAGGAGGAATGATTTGTGGTGCCTGAAATTCCCAAGGTACAAAGCAACAGAAACCTGAAGGTGCCATCAGATCTTCCATCTGTAAAGTCTGGTATTTACGATTATTTAAAAATAAATGAAAAAGAAAATGAACATCATTTAGAAATGAGTAGATATGCCAGAAAACATTGTTAACCCCTCCCTGCCTTATGTAAGAGCTAGTCTTTAAAATCTGGAGATTAAACTTGGTCAGGAAAGTTTGATACAGAGGGATTTGATTCCTCTTTTGGCTTCAAATTCAAAACTGGCTTTAACTGTGACCTCAGCACTGATATCCTCCCTTTTATTTGATTGAGCAGTTTATTTTAGCAGTATGCACACCAGCTTCCCTTAATACGAATCCCTACCATAAGAAATCACTAGCATCCCTTCAAAATGCCATGAAAAGCTTTTGGTCTCTGCTCGAGAGCAGAGAGAAGAGAGATCACATCTGAAAATGGGGCATGGAAAAGGAAAGACGTAATATCTAAACAAGGCTCTGAATTCCTCCCATTACAGAGGCACCAGGAGCAAGATTCAGCCCTTGCTTTGCATTGTCACACACATTCTGCAAAATAGTAACCGTGCTTTTTTTTTTTGTGGTGCAAGCCAGAAGAGGAACTGATCCAAGCTTTTGAGCCACAAGCTGTATGTTATCACCATCACAGGGTGCCTGCTTTGTTTATACAACTCCTAATCGAGGTAATGCATTGGTCGCTCTTTTTGCACCCTGCTGATGCTAATGCTTCACCTTAAAAGAAGAAACTGTGCCTTTGCCCTCATCTTCAATGTTTTGAACCACACGGTCAGAGCCAGACAAAACACAGGTGTAAGCCTATTTATAAAAATGTAAACATTTATGACAAATCATTCCAGTAACCTCTTTTCCTCTTTCTACAGCTTAATATTGCTAGGTAAGGCAGGTAAGGCAGCTGGCAGGGCTTATTTAAGCATCGTTTTAAATGCCAGATTGAAAAAAAAAAAGTGAAATTTTGCCAGGTTGTAGAAGATTGGCCTCTCCTTTGTCAGTGATTCTTACTGAAGAGAAACTTTAATGGTATTCAAGTCTAAAAATATTTTAAAATCTGTTTCTTGAGACTCCAGGCACCTGACCACAATGGTAAATTGCTGTCAGTGACACAGCCTATGCATATTTAGGGGACCTAGCTCTGCCCTCTCCTTGACAGGATAGCGGGTTGCCTTGGGGTTCATCTGCTCATATCACTGTCATCTGTCATGACATATTCATATGGGACCCAGCTGCTGAAGCTTACACTAAGAAAGAAAAAATGTAAAAATAATTGGTTGATGTTTATGTTGTTCCTTAGGCTACACCTACACAGCCCTTTTCAGGGCTCACTGTTTGAAGAATCATTAACCTTACATGTATGTGTTGTCCTATATCTTAAGTAATATATCCTTCTACTTTTAACCTTTAAATAATGCAAGTGCGGGAAAAGCCTTGTCACTACTGAGCATCTCCTAGTAGAATTTGCTGCAGCTTAATGTGAATAAAAGCAGCATAACATTTTTGTAAACTTGCTTTTGAGGTGGGATTGATTTGCTTAGATTTGCTGGGAGATCAGACACCTTTTCAACCCCTGAGTTTTAGAAACACTTATCATTGGAGCCCGCAGTCTGAAGGTGATGAAAGCTTTTGTTCTGGGACTGAGCTTGTTCTGGGCCTGCTGCAAACTAACCAAGATAAAATTGTGTCCCACCACAGGCATCTGCCTCAGAGTTAATCCCTGCAACAGAGGCACTTGGGATCTCCTGGTAATGCAGCCATTGTCATGGTGGGCCCTTCCTCCTCTGGAGCTGGGGAGAGAGATGACATTCCAGTCCTGCCCCAGCTCCCCATGGAGAGACAGCCTAAGGGCTCAGACTTCAGCAAGGAACAGGATGCTGGTACTATACTGTGTATGGGAGCCATCTGGAGAAGAGAGAGGGGCATAGACTGGGTAAAGCACATGGCAGTGGCTGCTTCCCTCTGAAGCAGTGTCCCAAAAGGATTTGGGCTGAATGATTTGGGTGCATTAGGAAGAGCACTGCCAGCAGGTTGAGGGAGGTGATCCTGCCCCTCTGCTCAGCCCTAGTGAGGATCATCTGGAGTGCTGTGTCCAGTTCTGGGCTATTCAGGACAAGAGAGACATGGAGCTCATGGAGTAGGTATAGTGGAGGGTGACAAAGATGATTAAAGGACTGGAGCATCTCTCTTATGAGGAAAGGCTCAGAGAGCTGGGCCTCTTCAGTCTCAAGAAGAGACAGCTGAGAGGGGACCATATCAATGTACACAAGTATCTGAAGGGAGGGTGTCAGAGGATGGACCAGGCTCTGCTTGGTGGTGCCAAGCAACAGGACAAGAGGCAATGAGCAGAAACCGATGCCCAGGAAATTCCACCTGAACATGACAAAGAACTTCTTTACCGTTCACTGGAACAGATTGGCCAGAGAGGGTGTGGAGTCTTCCTCACTGGAGATATTCCAGAACCATCTGGACACAATCCTGTGCCATGTGCTCTGGGATGATCCTGCTTGAGCAGGGAGGTTGGACCAGATGACCCACTATGGGCCCTTCCAACCTGAGACATTTTGTGATTTTGTGATCCTGTGATTCTGGATCATTGTGGTAACAGCAATTACAAAGCCATGATCACTGATTTGAATATCCCCAACGCAGTGCTGTGTCTTAAATATTATCATTAACCTGGCTGATTCAGTTATATGGAAAATGAAATGTGTAACCACCATCTTTCATTTAAGAGATTGATTAAACTGAAATGGGTAGCTATGGAAATAGGTAGAAGAGGATGCTTTTATGTATGATAAGTAAGAGAAACCACATGGACAGCCTCAGGAAAGTCAGCAAGCAAGCAGTAAGCACAGCACCACCTGTAATAGGACTGAAAAAGTGCTGAGAGAAAGTGCTCTGGGGTTAAAGTGCTTCCGGAAAAACAGTTGAAGCTGGAGGAAAAGAAATTGTTTCGTCTCATTTGATCCCTCCTGCATTCTAAGTATCAATCATTTGCAAATAAACAGGGCTGGATAAAAGAAGTAGCTCGCTGTTTCCAACTTCTAATAGACACAAATGCTACATTTTAGCCATGGTGCCCACTGAAAAGAGCAACTATGTATTGAAGGTGGCACAGAAATAGAAACATATTTTCAAGTAATGAAAATTGTCCTTGTTCTTTTTTTTTAACAACTCCCAAATTGTGTTTTCTACAATACCTCACCTCTGGTTCTGCAAGGGAAGAGCAGTAGAAAAAAAATCTCTCGGACTAGTGCTATAGCGAAGTGCCCCTGTTTATGGTCTTTGAGGCTTGCGAATGTTGAGCCCCTGACTCTTGAGGGAGTCTCAGAGAACTGCTGCCACCGTGTCCCTCTGAGGCAGCACAAGGTTCTGCTCTCACAGGGCTCTGGCTGCTGCCGGCCGTGCTCGCCGCTGCCCGGGCTCCCTTTGCTCCCAGCGGAGTTCGCACCGTCAGCAGCGCTGGCAGAGCCTCAGCTCGGGTTGTGTGCTGAGGCGATACGTTCTGCATGCAGCAATATGCCGCGTGTGCGTGGTATTTGCTCAGGCAGTATGTTACCAGCGCTGGGAAAGGTTTAAGCGGGGGAGGGGAAAAAGCACGGCCACTTAACACAGAGAATCGCACGGCAACGGCTCGGTGAGGGAAAGCCCTGTATCCCCAAAACACAATTTCAGGTCTATTGTTATAGCGTAAGGAAGGCAGTAATTACAACTGGAGACCAATTGCGCTCCAATTGCCAGGGAAGATAATTCTCACCTCAGATACACAGCTCTATTTTTATTCTATCATTTCCTTTTTCAGCATGCTGGAAAACTGAGAGAAGAGCAAGTGACAAACAGAATTCAGAGATGTCCAAGTAGAGTTACTTTGGAGCGAAGCATAATCCATCATGATACCATTTGCAGTGTCTATTTTAGTAAAAGTCCCCAAACTACCGTTCTTTAGGATTAAAATAAATATTGATATAATGCATAATATAGGCAGCTGGTTTCAGGATTGTACTGCGCTATCATCTATCACCGTAAGTAGTTTTTAATGTAAAAATGAAATATATATTCTGCTGCAGCTACTTATGTTTTATACTGAGTTGGTTGTTTGTTTTTAACCATATTGTGTTAGATGGGGAACAGGAATTGACTGTCAGAGGACCACGTTGAATATAAGTCTTTTACAGCTGCTACACTGAATGACTCCTGGTGTGAAGTGGTATTAGATCAGACCATACTGTGCTTGGTGCACGGCAACAGCACCCATAAAAATAAAGCACCCACAAAAATAAAGCACCCACAAAACCTGGGCACTGGGACTTGCTGAAGTGTGGTGCCAGAGCCTGCAAGGGTGACATGACCATCAGGAATCCTGATCCCATTCATTGCTGCACATGGACCAGGCAGCTCCAGTCTTTGCCTGCCTGCTGCCATTTGAGTGCAGTGACAAGCTTGAGTTTTATGGTGCTCATTTTACCCCAGCTCATGCATTAGTAGGCTCTTTGGACTTGCTTTGGCAAGATGTAGATGTGCTCTCCTTGAAACAAAATGCAGAATAGGATTTTCCTAAACACACCCAAAGATTATTTTTGGCTTAAATGAAAATGCTCATTGTACAAAAAAGAGAAGCATCACAATGCAGAAATGCTGAGGGAAAGAGATGAACTAGAAATGTACCTGTTAGCTGAGCTGAAATATGTGTTTATGTCATCTGAACTAATATTTGTTTTAGAATACAATAACCCATGATCCCGGACCAGAAATAAAGAACATAAAAGTCTGTGTACTCCACAAGTGTATTTCTGCATATCCCAGCTCCTACCTGTAGCTTCCTATTGTGGAACAGAGAAGATAAAAGATCTGTTCAGAGGGAACCTTGCTTTCCTCCAGTGTCAGCATCTGGAGGGTACAGTGAGAGCAAGACACACCAGGAGGCTTAATGACATCTTCAGAGAGATGGGGAGCAGCTTCAGAGAGGTGTGCAATCAGAAGGACACCTTCAGAAAACTTCCCAAAACCACAGGTGAGAGACACTGGAGGCAGGTTTGGGTGCCACCCTACACATTTGGGAAACAAGCTTTCTTCAGTATTTAACACAAGAACTGCAAGGGCACCTTCACACACCTTCACAGACCTCTCAAGTCTGCTTTGCTTCTCTGAGTTAGAGAAACAGCATCACTCATTGGATTTTTTTTTTTTTTTTTTTTTTTTTTTTTTTTTTTTTTTTTTTTGAGAGAGAGAGAAGTGGAACATGTTTCTTCCTTTCCTGACTGGTACAGAAAGAACATTTTCTCTTCTAATCACCATTTGACAGAAAAATGGAAGAGCAAACGACCTACGTTTTTCCATTGTGAATGTTCTTTTCTTCCTTTTATACCTTTCTCTCTGAAAAGTGCCCATATCCCCCTGCCCCCTATTTCCCAAGGTTTTTCTGTTGATCGTGTGTTATTGTGGGGATTAATGCAAGGGAAACTTGAAAGCAGCAAAAGAAGCCTGCAGGCTCTGTCGGGTTTGAGGGATGGGCTGTTATCCCTCACACCTCCTTGTTGCAAATCCCATTTGGTGGTGTGCTGCTACTGAAAAGAAAACCTGTCTTTTGCAAGTGTTTGGATCAGTCAGGGGAGAAAAGAGCCTGTGTCAGGGCTGGTTTTAGCAACAGAAGGGGCTGATTTTGCTCCCAGACTGCGCAGTCCCTTCCTCCTGCTGGTGAGAGCCTTTGTCCTGCTCTGGGCTTGCCTTTCCTATCCACAGCACCTTCTGTGCCAGGAACAGAGCCTGTGCTGGGCACCCTGCTCCCACCCCTCAGTCCTGCTTCCTGCTGAGGTGGGAGCTGTGGGAGCGCAAGGTCTTGGCAGGGGCAGCTGGACATAGGCTGAAAACCAGAATGCTGTGGAGTAGGAAACAGGCAGCTGTCCCTTACCATGAAAAGACTGCCCATTAGGTCCCACACTGCATCTTCCACCATCAGCAGGATGATTTGCCTTCAATTTGGATGAGCCTAGTATTTTCTGAACTCTTTCTATTGAGTTCATATTAGTTATGATCCATTGTAATAGTTGGTCTCTGCTCACAGACTAGGCAGGAGCAAGTTTCCCTTTGTACAGGCTTGTGATTTACAACTCTTCAAGGAGACTTAGTACCGATGTTCTTTAGCAAATTAATTTTTTTCTGCAAGCCAGTTGCTAAGGACATTTGCTACTTGCTATTCTCGCTGTATGGTTGGGTGATCTATCCCAAGGAATAGTCCCTATTCCAGGAGCGACCCCACCTCTAGTGCTGTAAACTGGAACCCTCTCTCTGCTCACAGGTTATCCACAAACATATCAAATTGTTCCTTGGATCCATTTCAGTCACCAAGAAGAGAAAAAAACCAAGAAAAAAATGGAGGTTTCCTTTCCGTGCAGAGCTGCTTTCAGTGCAAAGGCTCTCACGGGCACAGGTCATGCCAGCACAGTTCATTTCCTACAAGCACTCTGGGAGATAAAAAACCTGATGTACTTGGGCACTGGTGATTAATCCGTATAAATGAGTAACAAATATGATAACAATAATGATATAAAATAAATAAATATAAAATAAAAGAGATGGGAACTAGCAGCAAAACTAATGAGGAGACACTGGTTCCTGGGACTGAAATGAAAGCCCTTCTGTAGCATTCACCTTGCTGACATAGCAAGGACTGGAGGGTTACACTGGAAACCAAACCTCCTTCCCAGCCAGCACAAATGGTTTAATAGTATGTTACGTAGACTTCCTGAAATAGCTGCCCCCTGTTTCCTCAGCCGCGCTCGAGGAGGAGGTGGGAGGGAGCGTGCATGGATGGTAAATGCCACCGCAGGCTCCCCTACGCAGGCACCCCCATCGATGCCAATTTTTGATCCAGCAGCACAGGGCGGATTAGCAGCGGAAGATTAATTCCTTCCTGTCATCTCCCCAGGGAGGTTAAATGATCTCAGGAGCAATTTCTCTTGCTAGGAACACTGTAATCCCGAAGCAGACTGCTAGCTGCTACAGTTTATGTGGGGCTCTAACGGTGGCAAGGAGGTTCCAAGTTTGGAGAAGGGTCATTGTTCAAAGAGGTGTTTATTTAACTAAATGGTGATTTCTTGCAACCCTTGTCTCACATGAAACCTGCAGCTCGAAGGAAACATTTCAGTAATTTTTAAAATGTCTGAAGGAGAAAAATCTTTATTAATTAAAAAGGGAGTCCTAGCGAATACAAGCAGTTGAACATGGTGCATGGACTTGGCCTTAGCCATGCCCATTACCTGTGTCCTTGCCCTATTTACCCAGTACAGCTACTGGAAAACAAAACTCTGGTTTAACCCTTTTTCCTCTGTCGTGCAGCCTGTCTGCAGGCACAGCTTCCCGTCAGTCTGCTCCTCTGTAGCCTGACACCCCAAACTGCTCCGAGCATGGTCTCCAACCCGTGCTAGAAGATGGTCCAGAGGAGAGTGGAGCAGCTGAGGCTCGTGGGCAGCTGTGTGACACCTCTGCTCCTCCCTCACTCTTGACGCAAAAGGCTGCCTCACCAGCAGGAAGAAGGCATAGGAGTATTCCTGACCGTGGAATCAGGGATAATAGATAAAAATTCGTCACAACACTGTCCTGTCTGTGTTCAGACGACAAGGTGCCTTTTCCCCAGGCCACTTCTGCCCAACATTCCATCACGTCATTTCTGCTGGGCAGTGAGTACACGTGGGGCTTCCCTGCCTCAGAGCACGCACTCACAGACCAAAATAAAATGCAGACCAAGAAGTGAATAGTAAGGAAGAGCTGAAGAGAGATGAGATGAGAGGAGAGGAAGGCTTCTGGTAATCATGGGTTTTGAAAGGGAGTCTCAAATAGAGACGGTTCTTGGCAGCAGGAAACAGAAGACAGCTCTAAGTGGGGAGAGATGCGTGAGTGACATACAAATGGGAGCGTGGGAGCAGCCAGCCCCTGCGGCTGGAGCAGCAGCAGGGAGGGGAGGGGGACCACAGGAAGGGTGAGTGGAGCCATCGGTTGGCTTTGGATATGCCTGGGCGCTGGAGGAAAGGAAGAAGAAGGTTAACTGGGGTCTGTGGCACTTCTACTGTGAGATACACCAACGTGTGGATCACACTTCAGCCAGTCTAATACAGTGCTCATGTGCCTGCTCTCACTCTGGAGATGTGTGGAGCAGGACTGGCACAGACACGAGGAGTGTCCCATTCACTGCAGGTACCACTGGTTAGGGCATTTGCAACCAGCCAGTTACCCCAGTGTAGCTGACATACAGCAGCTGATTGCCCTTCAGAAACCCGTTCCTCTGTTGGATTTCTCATTCAAGGGCCCAATTTCAACTGAGACCTGGTTTGTAGGGGTTTAACGTGCATCTGCTAATTACTGGCTAGTTAAGTTTTGTCCCCACAGAGAATTTGTATCACCTTAGTTTAAATCAGATAAGAAAACAGTGGAGACTTCTCTGTAGATAAAGTGTTCAAGTAGGTTCCAGGGAGTTATTTTGCCCTGTGTGTTTTCAGGTGTAGAATAAATTCATATACATATTTCAACCTCTATGTGCCCATTTGTGGAAATAGACTGTTCTGGCTGAACCACCTCACCACCCAGCCTTTGGAGAAATCATAGTAGGGAACATCAGAACAATAGGAATGGAAGAGGGGGAGGCAGGCAAAGATATTTTGAAGTCAAAAGCAGAATGAGAGATGGGATGGGGATTACAGAGATGAAAAGCAGACCACTAAACCCAGGAGTGTGATCCTGTCCCCTGCTAGGAATTAATAGCAGCTGTTATACGTATCTTACGTGAGGATATAGAATTGTGTCTGCATTGCAAAGGATGAATTTGGGGAGGATAACCAGCAGCAAAAGCAATAGCTTGAAAGGCTTCTTTGCTGACTGTGCCTTTGGTTTCAGTCACTTTTTACGCACTAATCCAGTCAAACATGTGCTTGTCTGTAAGCATATGAGCAGTTTCACTGATTGCAAAGGCACTACTCAGTTGTCATAAATGTAAGCAGAAGCTTGAGTGCTTTGCTTGCTCCATCAAGCTTCCCAAGAGCTGGTTATACAGCTTCTAAACCATCACCTTAAACAATACCCTGGGACTGAAATACAGCCACTGAGAATTAGAATAGAGGGAAATCAGAGACATGCAGAGTGGATGCTTTTTAAGGAAATTGAATAGATTAAAGGTGAACTTCCTGTGTATTAACAATGTATTGTGAGGGTTTAGGGGTGGGTTGTTCCCCTAAAGTTGCAGGGTAACTGCTATTCCCTCAACCCAAAGTCACTAGTGGCACCCAGTGGCTAGAAGGGTTAGTCAAAAATGTACCTTTCTATCTCATGATTTCCCTTTTGCACCGAAGTCAGCATTTAAATGCAAATACCACTGTCTTGGTATTACATGTATCAAATCCAGACGTAGCTATTTCTGAGTGAGGTTTCATCTGGAAGGTATCTCCTGAGTAATGATCGCAATTTCTGTTCACAGAGGCATTTAGTCTGCAAGGTAAAATGCTCAGGCTTCTAGTGCAGCACACGACAGGCTACAAACTGACTGCATTTTGGCACAGTTGTGGGATAGTTAATGCTTATTTATTCTGTGAGAGCACTAAACCTGCACAAATGAAAATTATGCCTGTTGTAAGAGTTCCAGGACTTTCCTCCAGAGAACACTTTCCAAAATTTGCTGACTTTCAGTACTTATGGAATTTCAAGAGCCAAGTGATCCGTAGGAAAGTTAAAATCTAGCTAGTAAATGAAACGAGTAATTAACCAAACTGATGAGAGGGAACGCCAAAACTCCACAGCCGTAGTTTCTGGATCTTTAGCCTCGACTTGGAGCATATATAATGAAAAAATGTGTCTTCTAAGAGACAAGTAAAAGCCACCTGGTTTATTCCTAAATGATACATTAAAAAAGGCTTAAGGTACATGCCTGATCCTGGGGGCTGGCAGTGATTTCAGTAGGATGAATCGTGGGACTTGAGTCTGCAGGGTTTTGTGCATTACATGGTTATGGTACCAACACAGGCAGAGGTTTGTTACCCCCATGCACTCCATGGTCTGTGCTGAGGCAAAGCCCCTTCACACTGTGTTGTGCTCCTCTGCCACCCTTTCCTCCAGCCAGTGGCTTGGAGCAGGTCAGAACCACCTTGTCCCCACATGACCTTACTGCTATCAGGGTGATGACAATTTCTATCAAAACTCACAGCTCTATCTTTACATCATTTTCTACTCCCCCATCTCCCTGTCTGTCAAAACCTGGCATAGCAAGAGAGGGAGAAGATGCTAATCTCATCCCTGCTCTGTTTTAGAGACAGGAATCCTGTGTGTGGTAGGAGGATAATGCCAGAAGCCCCAGTTATTGGGTTTGCTGTAGCTCCCTGCAGTGGTGCAGGAATAGAGAAGGGGCAGTAAAGCTATTTCACCAGGGTCTTGAGGAATGGATCAGCTGAGCAGAAATCACATCTGCCAAACTCCCCCACAGCACTGGAACAAGGGCCATGGCAGGGACTAATGGGCCATATCCAGGACGCTGCTGCAGCCTTGTTACTCCCAGCCTCAGCGCAGCCTTTCAGGGCCAAGGGACAGTGGCATCCAAGCCCAAGCAGTCCTGCAGCAGCCACTTTTCAGAAGCCAGCTGCTAAACATGAGGTGAAGAGCAATGCTCCCTTTCCTCTGACACCAGACAGCTGGGTTCTGCTAGGGTGTCCTGGGCCAGTAACAGCTGGTTTTTCCTGTAGTGTGATGTGTTGTGGGCTGCTATGGCTTTTTGGAAGCACAGATTTAATTTTACATACTCTCTGGTAAGATTTACCTGCAACACTCAGAGCTCACTGGACCAGCAGCAATAGTCAGTCTTCATTTCTGGTTCAGTCATTTTGTACATTCCCTGCTATCACAAGGACCCAGACCACCAGTCATGCCTCCTCCAGCTGTTTTTTATGGAATACAGCACTTCTAGCTGCAGCTTGTGACGGGTTGCAGGGAAGTGTTGGTGACCCTGGCGTGTGGGGTGGATGTGTTGCAGATCCTTTTTATGCCTCTATTCATGGCTTTTCCAACACTACAATAACAAGTAGAAATGTAAGTCTTCGGGCAAGAACCTCCTGGCCATCATGGTTAGATCTCTGCAAACACAGGTCTTATCTGTCTTTCCCTAATGTAAATTGATTTCTCCTTGCAGAAACTGGATAACTTCTCCGTGCCTCAGTGTTCCTGCCTGTAAAATGGGTATGTCATCAGGTAGGAGTTTGGTAACGAGGGCAGTGCTATTGCTCGCCAAGTACTTCACGATCCTCTGGGATGTACCAGGGAAGTGCATGTTAGCTTTTAAGACTTACATACCCTTCCAAACGGTCTCCCTGAAAAGTTTTTATGTTGCCTTCATCACTCTCATCTCTCAGCACATTCCTTAACTGAACTGTGTGGTGTTGCCTTCATTCATCCCCTTGTCCCCCCACCCTTCCCTGCCTTCTCCCGAGGCGGGTGTGAAGTGTGTGTGCAGCAGAGTGCTCTGCCATGGTTCATTGATTTCCCTTGTTTGTTGCTTTCTTTTCTCTGGTTGCTTTCTTTTCTTTCTCCCCAAAGAAAGGAGTGAGTGGAAACGCAATAGGTGATGTAAAATTTGCAAGCCAAATAGAGCACACATTCATTGCCATGTGTGCCGCTTAACAGGAGGCTGAAAACTGTTCTCTGGCTCCTCTTGTCTGTGCAAGAAGAGCTCTTCGTGTGAGTATGGAGTTTAACCCATGTGGGCATACTGGTATAACAGGGTTCAACCGTCCTTTCTGACACGTCAGCACATCCCACTTCAGCCTCAATTATAGACTTTCCAGCTTTTCATTAAGAAGTCACAGTCCTGTGTGATGTCTCATGTTTGGAGGTGGCTACAAAAACCTGCTGGGCGCTGGCTGCTTTCTTAATGCAGTAATCAAATGCAGAAGTGCCAAAACACTAATTCTAGAGAATCTTTTTTTTTTTTTTTGAACGCCAAGAGTATAAAATTCAAAGAAGACTTAATGCAATTATTCCTAGGGGATGGTGTTCATGAGTGTCGTGACCATCTGGGCATACAGCTGGCTAAACATAGCCTCTACTCCATCTCCTCCAGGAGGAATCCCTAAAAGGGGCAGAAAAGGGCTAAAACATTACAAAAGCCGGCCTCTTTTCAGTAAGATCATCCTCCCTGTTTTGGAAGTGTTGATTGCTTGGCCTCCCTCAGCCACCGAGGCTGCTTTATTGTGTATTTATTACTCAGATGAAGGCTGGAGCCAGAGTTCTTTGGCCCATTTATAAAGCAATTTAAATGAGACGGCTGCTCTGGGCGGCAGTGCCGGGGACCAGGCTGAGCCGCCACAGCAGGCGTGCCAGCGGGAACTGCCCTCAGCTTTAGGCGCGGGGATTTACGGTTCACATGCAGTTCAAGCACGGCTCCTGCCCTGGGATTATGTACGTGGCCAGCACGGGGGCATGCGAGACAAGCTGCCGGGCAGTCCCAAATCCCACAGCCAGGGAGGGGGAGTGCTGCTGGCATGACGAAATCCAGGAGGTGTTGTTTTGTTGCCTCAGCCCTCAGCTCTCCCTGCTCCATCCCCGGTGGCTGTTGGCCCTGGGCAGCTGCCAGTGTGTGCTGCCCAGGCTGGCTGGGCTAATCGACCACCCACAGCCCGCGTGGGAAGGGAGCACTCTTTCACAAGAGGGCCGCAGTTTGGTAGCCAAGTGGCAAAAAGGGACTTGCGCCCTCCTTGATAATGCTGCTCTTATGCCAGAGACAACTAGGTGATGCCAGGTTTTGGGGCAGACACTTCTAAATTTAGGGTTTCACCACTGCATCATGCAGCATCACAGGTGAGGCAGAAGCCCTGATGGGACTGGTGCTAGCCCTCCTCTCTGCTGTTCCAGCCCAGCCCAGTGCCAGGACCAGTCAGCCGTTCCATCCCATCCACCTATGCCAAACTGTGCAATCTCTGCACCTTGGCTGCACTGTTTTGGCACAGGGCCTTTGGTGGGTCTAAATCACCAGCTAAGACTAACTGACACCACAGAAAGATTGACGTGTACGCTCAAGCCGGGAAAGCCCAATTATTTAAAGAAAAAAAATCCAATCTGTTCCTGCTTACAGAAACACCTTTCTTATCACGGCAATCCTTCAACATTTTGCAATCACCAGCAAAGCCCGAATTCACTATTGATCCACCCTCAGCTCTCACACACCTTCTACACTGATATCATGCTGCCTTCAAAGGCTCCAGACCTCCTCTTCCCCAACCTTGCTTTCAGCATCTGCAGCCTGGTGTGAAGACCGAGCTCCTGATACCAACCACTGGCACAGCCATGCAGGCAGGCACCTGGCATATGGGGCAGCAGCAGTACCATCACTGTGTTTTTCCCAGATAGGAATTTAGGAAATTTCACAGCTTTCCAATGCATTTAAAGAGCACTGGGCAGGCACAGCTTGTATACTGTAATATACCTAAGCAGTGAGGAACTAGGTTTGACAGATAACATATTAGAAAATGAAACCCATTGTGTCAGGTCATATCAGAGATCCATCTGAATTGGTCAGGCAGTTGGACTAGATGATCATTGCAGGTCCCTTCCAACTGAAATGTACTGTTCTATTCTGATCCATTCTAACCCACTGTCTTGTCTCCATCAGCAGCTGGCCACAGCTGCACAGGGAGGATTACAGGTGCAGGACACGCATGCGGTGATCCGACACTTGGAAATATTTGCTCAGCCTCAGCAAATTTTGGCTCAACATCTCCTGCCTTACAGGTATTGTCTTGGCATACTTGGCTTTAGGCTACAGGAGAGGGGTGTTGTGGCAAATGAAAGATGAGGGTCAGGCACTGGTGCAGAATACAAAGGTCAGATTTGTTGTAAATGAGAGAACTCACTGGTAGCCTCTCCACTGCAGTGGTCACTGCTAAGGACACCAGCCTCACAGTGCTGCCAGAGTACAGTGGGCCATGGCCACACATCAGAGGAGTCCTGCCTTCCTGGCTGTGCTGCCACGTTCCCAGGGTTTTGGGAGTTTTAGGGCAAGACTGGTTTCAGAAGCACTCCACACCTTGGCTTTCTGTGTAGAAGGGGGCTTTCATATCCTTTTGCAATAAAGTCTGGTTGCTCTCACCATTCATTAGAGCCTCCCCTCCCCTCCCCTCCCCTCCCCTCCCCTCCCCTCCCCTCCCCTCCCCTCCCCTCCCCTCCCCTCCCCTCCCCTCCCCTCCCCTCCCCTCCCCTCCCCTCCCCTCCCCTCCCCTCCCCTCCCCTCCCCTCCCCTCCCCTCTCCTTCCTTGTCTTACCCTGCCCAGCTAAAACAGGATGTCCATGGAGTCCTTAGCTTATACTATTAACTTGCAAACTTTAAGCCAGGAAATGCAAGAGTTAAGGCTCTAGGGCAACGCTATTTTGGCCACAGGCATGTCTATAGTTCTTTCCCATGTACACCTCTCAGACCTGAAGCTCTCCAGACCAGGCAGACTGCACAAGGCAGGACAGAGAGCAGCACCCCACAGATGCTCTTTGCATCCCTGCTTCCTCACATTTCTGCTGATATTGGCAACAGAAAAGAAATACATCACCCTAATCAATGTTTCTTTCCTTTTACATACATCCAAACCTTTGGAAACTGTGCCATCTGAACATTTCAGTTTAGGGTCATTATTTTGTCGCTTGTTTTTTTTTGTGCCAGAAGGTGGGTTAGCAGGGCAATGTTCCCGCCCCCTGTCTGCAATGGAGCAGCTCAATTCTTCAAATGAACAAAATCTCTCCCCACATTTTTTCTTATTGAAAAGAAGGAAGGAAAAAGCTTCAGGCTTGGAGAATATTTACGAATAGTGCTGGCAGACCCACACATGCAGGGTTTTTTTTGGCATGCATTTTTTTTTCCTTCCCCTGGAAGGAAATAGTCTTATTTGCTTTTTTCACCTTTCCTTTCCCCTGAGGCAGCAAGGTCCAGGGAGAGTTGCAGAAGTTTCTTGCTTTGTTTTGCTGAGAGAATTGCAGCACCTCCCAGGTAAATTGTCTCATCATCAGTCAGTCTGAGCAGAGGAGTTTGTTATTAAGACAAAAATGTGGGAAAAGTAATTTTTCATTTTTACTGAATGTAGAAGTGGTTGAATGAGGTCTCTTCCCATTTTTCCTTTCAAACTCTGCTGAAACACAGTGTTTAAATGCCAGTATAAAAGTGCCATGCTGAAGAAAGTTAGGCACACTGGAAAAAAATAGCTATAATGGAAATGGCAGCCTAAACAGTTGTGACAAGTAGGATAAATCTTCCAGTCCGTGGATGATTTGTTAAACATTTTGCAAATATATATACATACTGCAGATATATGTTATGTGTGTGTGTTATGATCAATAAAGTATCTGTACAACAGATGGATGGATTAGACGGATAATTATGTGATTGTGGGTCTCCTATTATATTTATGGTCACCCATTAAAGCCACTGGTGAGTTATCCCTCCTCTCCTCACTCCTGGATATAAAGGTCATTAGTGCCATCAGCCACCAGGTGTACCTCACACCCAGCACAGCCACAGCAGCAGCAAGCCAGAGATCCTGACACTGGTTTCTGTGGCCTGGGACAGCTCAGTCTCCTTCATTTCTGAGGAAAATATAAGCTGGGAGAAAAGCTCAGGTTTTTTCACTGCAGTGGGCTGAGTGGGAGAGTTGTTGTGCATTTGAGGTAGTGGAAGGTTGTCAGCATCAGCCAGAGGGTGACCTTGTGAAGAGAGTCAGGTTTGATGACTGTTCCAGGATGGCTGAAGGCTCAGTTGGGCTGTGCCAGTGGGTCTGGAGCCAGGGATCCCAGGACTGTGGCACCTGTGAATTCACAGCCCAGGGCAAAGCCAGGAGCCACTCTGCCTCTGCTGGTGGCCTCAGCCCAAAAAATGTTCCTTCCTGGATTTGTCCAGAAAGCCAGACCTCGACATGCTGTGGGGTGGCAGGAGGAGAGCTGGTATGTAGCAGGCACAAGAAACCCCCGTGACATGTCAGTTGACTGCCTGACTCCTGGCAGGGAACTGTCTGCTTTACGCTATCCCAGCCACACTCCAGCCCCCTCAGAGCCTGGCCAATTCACCAGGAAGAGGATTTCAGTCCACACCCCTTTAGTCACCGGTGTCTGACTTGGAAGAACCTGATTGTAATTAGGGGTTGCAGGCACTGTAGCCTGGACAGGTTGCATTCCTGCCAACCCAGCCTTCCCTGCACAAATACCTCCAGTCCACACAGCAGGATGAGGATCCAGCAGCAATGGGATGATCCACTGCTGGGTCTAGGCCAGGACTGCAAACAATATCCTGGCCACTACCTACACAACCCGGACACGTGGCTCTGGCCGAGTTCCCCTACACAAATCACCTGGCACTGAGAGGAGGGAGGGGAAGCCTCCCTGTATCCAGGGCCAGTGTCACAAGCTCCCTGTCACTAGCCCCCTGCCCCTGGCAGCACAGACCTTTCTGGGCAGGCACAGGACATTAAGAAAGAGTGGAGAGGGACCAGCAAGCCCCAGTGGTGCACTGATCCCTTGGGGTCACTCTAAACAGCCCCATCTAACACTTCATTTTGACTTTTTAAAGACATTTCTGGATGTGGCTCAGCCCCTGTCTGACCTCAGTCCGCAATAAAGGAAGCAGAAATGGGGCATGGAGTAATGTTTTCTGAATTCCAGAAAGGACCTTCTGAAAAAAAAAAAACCTATCATGGAACAACATGTTTCCTCTTTTACCAACAGAGAGAGTGGAGAGGATCACTCCAGTACTCAGCACAGCCGCAAATAAACTGGTGAGGTGGATCCTGGCCCCTTATCTCCAAACCAAAGCCTCCAGCAGGTTTGCCTTTTGCTGGAATGGAATTCTACATTTTAGATGCAGACAAGACTTTAGATTTCTAATTAATGAGTTTTCAGTTCAAAGACTGAAAACAAAATATATGACCTCGGGCTTATATCCTGCTATACCGCTAGCAGGAAGAGATGGATCTGGGAACCAGCAGTTGTTTTGCTGGCTGCAGTATTAGGAATCCATGTGCAACAGATGAAATGACATCAGCCAAAGTTATTTTACCCCTTGCCTCTCTGCAAGCTGCAGCTCAGCTGGGCCCATGGGTATATCCCCCTGCATCCTGACTCCCAAGGAAAATACCAAGATTGGTGATCTCTCTGCCCCTGGTCTACTGATGGACATAAATGATCAGTTTAGCACTTTCATTTCCACACTGGGAATAGGGGGATTAAAATGCCACTATCTCCTGATTGTAATGCTTTTTATGTGGGCCCTAGGTAAACACTGCACTAGTCAACAAACCACTGTTAATAAAAATTGCTAATTAAATGAGGACCACTGGCTTGCTTTATTGACATAAGTATTTATAGGCTTTTTCTGCTTTCTTGTACTTTCCAAGACTCTGTATGTTTTGCATTTGCTTTTGCTCTCTGCTCCTGCTTGTCCTTCTAATTATTGCTTTATAGGGGTTTTGTTGTTGTTGTTTTAACCACTCTGAGTCAGACATAAGGATCTCCCTTGTATCAAGACCATTTTTTTTCTTGGAAGGAGTTCTCTAACACAACACAATGCAACACAATTATTTTGGAGTTTGTAAAGAATATCATATATTTCTGAAATCCATCTTTTGCAGTGTTCTACTAGCTAAGATAGCTTATACTTTCAGATAAGACTTGTCTTTTTAGTACACATTTGTCTAGCTCTTCAAGAAATGGGGCCTTAAACCCTGAGTGGAAGGAATTTTTGTTCAGCTGAGCTTATCTGTGTTAATTCAGGATATGCAGTTGACTGCCAGATAAAGAAAGGCACCCAAACTGCGGCTCAGCAAGGGACTCCAATGTATTCAATCATCCTTCTGTCGAACATGCAGATCATCATCCTTTGAATATTAGCACGTACTATTATTTCTGTGGAAATCCGCGCTGGGCACAGCACACTGGACATGGCACCCAAAAGCAGAAGGGTGATGAGGTCAACTGAAGTGCCACCACACTGCTTTATCCCTGAGAAGACTCCTGTGTGATAGTGAGATCTGAGCACCACATTAGCAGGAGAAGGTTCCTTGGCAGA
Source organism: Manacus candei (assembly GCF_025592945.1). Classification (NCBI taxonomy): domain Eukaryota; kingdom Metazoa; phylum Chordata; class Aves; order Passeriformes; family Pipridae; genus Manacus; species Manacus candei. The sequence goes on from NW_026138131.1 coordinate 2,598,268, forward strand.
ACATGCCCCAAGGAGCCGACACTGCTGCTGGTTGCCGTGGAAGCCAAACTTGCGCTAAATCCACCTCTCCAGGTCTCCCATATGCTCTGTGCTATCCAGTCTTTCTGCTCGGATATGCTGATACATCCTGTGGCTTCTGCCTGTGCAAGCTTTTATTCTAGAAGGCACTGAAGCTTGTTAACACCTTGACATCATGGTCCTTTGTGGACTACAGATGGGAAACCCGAATTGTCATCAGAGGATGTGCTTTGCAGACTGATCTTGAGTAAGCACTGGATGGGAATACCAGGGTATTATTGAGCCAACACTGTTGAGGAAGAAAACAAAATTGAATGGAAGTGAACATGATATAGAACTTATGTCCTTGAAAGCTAATTTAAGCTCTCTCGATACTGGTGGGATGAGGGAGACAAACAACTGCAATACACAAGATAAGTGCTGTAGTCTGATTAATACTGTTTTTTTGAAGGACCAGTTTTCACAGCCCATCTGGAAGTGATTTATCCCCACTCAGAGATACTACCAAACAGCCATTCCAGAAACAAAGCAGCCCCCCAAAGAGATAGTCCTCAAACTGCAGTGAGAAGAGGGGCAAGCACTAAGGGTATTCTGAAATAATCACTCCACTCAGCAGATGAATAACAAGAAATTCCAGTAAATAAAAAAATATCAGGAACTGCCATTCTGAGTGTATTCTTAGAAATAAATAATAAAGGGGCATCAAAGAGAGGTAAACAGCATCTGAGTGCCAGACAGAAAGCCTGGCACACTCTAAAACATTGCAGAGAACCTTTCAGTCTCAAGGGAGATCACGAGTTTGAACACATGAAGAACTTAACTTACTGGGTAGCAAGTTATCGGGTGTCTGCTGATCCATGGCAACTGTCCCTGATGATTTGCACGGTGGCATATGTGGGATAATTTGAGATCTCTGCATCCTCCATGGAAGATGAGACAAGTCCATGCTAGTATGAATGACCTCACATTTTGTGTAGCCTAAGAGTAGTCATGTAGACTCTTGTCTGGTGGCATCTGGTTCTCCTGTGTTCTCTAGTTTCTGTGTCTAAGACTGGATGAGTGTGTCATTGCCTTTATTTTGGCCATATAGGCTTTTCTTACATTGATGCAATTCTTTCCTCCCTCCTCGGGTAACCAAGTCAGTAAGCCCAGTGTTGCTCCCTGATAACAGGACTGTTCCTGTACAGAGGGTAAAGGGATAAGCAGACTCTCCTGTGGTGAAAAGTGGTTTGGGGGCCTTCTGATAAATAACCACCATGTTTTTGACATTACTACAGCATCCTTCTAAAACCTAGGTCCCATGTGGCTGCTGATTTTCCTTCTGTCTAAGGCTCTACTTGGTCTGTAGGGCCAGAGGACATCTCTTTGTTGGAAACAAGGCGGTGGAGAACATTTGTTACAAAACTGGGAACTGCACAAAAACTAACATGAATTTAGGTTTCATTACAAACATGGAACCTGGCAGAGGTTAATTGAAACATTTGCCAAGGGCCAATCTAAAGTTTGATGGAATCAAAGGGGGACTTTAAACTTACTTTAATGGTCTTGGGGTCAGGTTGTAAGAAAAATTTGACAAGTTTCAAGGCCCCTAGGTCAATGGATTATTTTTTTTTAAATCAAAATCATACCATGCTATTAGTTTAAAAGACATTTCAGCCATCAACCATAGAAATCTCTTGATACCAGTTCAGTAGGAACTGGATCAGCTCCTGCAACCTATGAAGTGCAGTCTGTACTGCCTGGATCCTTGGGCATTGTATCACCCCGGTGGAAAATACCTGACTCTCTGGCAAAGGGGTAATGGAGGAGCCAAGGATCATGTACTGCTGGGTCTGAGAGTCCCAGACCTCACCTGGGATGACCCATGGCAGGGCACTCTCAAGAGAAAGCCCTCACTGATGGAGCTCTTCACTGCAGAAGGCAGCAGCCTGAAAACCTATAGGGCACAAAGCAAAGCCAGTCTTCTCTTCCCCTATGTATTTGCCTGAGGGAATGGGTGCGGGGGTTGTTTATCTTGTTGGGAGGAGCCTTTTCCTTTTGACTCTTGAGGAAAAGGGAACTGCATTGTGCATGTTTACTGAAAGTGCGATGTGTTCCCTGAGACATGAAGATAGAACATATCCTTATAAATCAGGGTGGAGAAGAAGTGAAACCAGAGAGAAATGGTCTGTGAGAGCTGCAGAGGCAGTGTGCGTGTGTGCATTCAGCCAGCAAGGGGAATGACACTGACACAGTTCCAAGGGAAGGTCATTGTGTAGGCCATAAATCTCAAACACTTAGCATTTGCTTCATTCGTCTCTGTTAACTCCTTTTTACAAGAAGTTCAGCAACTATCAGAAAATTTTGAAATTCTCATTTATTTATGTGGCTTTGTAGATGTTCATGGCTAGTGATTTAAAGTTTGATGCAGCCAAACACAGCATGAATGACCTGAGCCATAGCAGGGTTGCCAGTGCCTGTGGTGGTTGTGTGACCAAGGGCTGGGGAGTCCAAGTGCATGGTACATACACATGCAGTGTGAATGCCCAGGTGTGAACATTCCCTTTGCCTGGGCACAGCCAGGCACCAGCAGCAGGCAGAGCAGGAGGAGAGCCTTCAGGGGGGGGAGAAGACTGACCTCTGCCATAGGCTTACACCCAACCCCAGGCCTCTACTTTTGGGTGCTTTCAGACTTGCGTTTTGAAGTGGTGGAGCCATTCTTATGTCTGCTGCTGGTCTAGTTTTGCTACTTTGACCCTTTCAGTTAGCTTTGGGCCCACGAGGTTTTGCTGAGCACCAGACATGGTTCATGAGGCAAGTTCTCCAAAACTCTTCTACTCAGAGGAGGGAGTTTTCTCTAATTGATCACAATTAATATAATCAGTGCTTTGCAGTTTTTCCTATTCATGTCTCTACCTTTGAGATCTTAACTCATTTTGACACCTATTGCCATTCTTCATTACTTTCAGGGAACCCACAGCAAAGAACAGACATGTCATTCTCTTCTGTGATCAGTTGCTTGAAAATATTAGAAAGACACAAACTGACCAGACTGAGCATTTAGTCAAATTCCAAGTCTGCCATTAACTTGCACAGTGGCCTTGGCTGGTCATTTCACTTTGCTCTGGGTTGTTTTATTCATATCGAAAATGGAAATAGCAAACTGATCTATATTGAAGCTCTGTTACAGCCCTGAGTAAGATAAAGCTGGGCTTTACTTGGCTTGGTTAAGTTTTTCCGGAAATATTTTGAAAAATCGCACAGGGAAAATCTACTGTATTGTTTAAATAAGTAAACTAAATGGAAGAAAATAACTGCAGCATTCTCAACAATTGAGAAGTGAATTCTGTCGGCCCGTGTTTATAACTTGCAGACCATCCTGATCTCAGCATGCTTTCCACCACTGCCTGTGTTTCTGCCAGAGTGGTAGACTGTTTCATTCAGACAGTCCAGGGCCACCAGAGCTCAGAGAGGACCTTGATTTAGAGGTTCAGTTTGCAGTCCAAGAGCTCCTTCACAAGCAAGTGGACACTTTATACCAGCTCTTGCTTGCTAACTAGGAAGGTGAATAACCACTTTCCAATTCTGCTACCAACCCCTGACTGTCATGCTTGACTCCCTCCGTTTCCAAGACCAGGGGGCTGGAGACATCTAATGGCAACTGTCTGCATAGCAGATCACCCTCCCACTGCTTCAGGCTGTCCTGTAATATACCAGTTCCAATATTTAACTCTTGCAGTACCTCAGAAATGTATGTGCACAAGACTAATGAAATGGCAACGCGTGTGCGAGTGTATGACATCGTGGCATCCTACTAGAAGGAAAAATAAGTGATGCAGAGCAGTCAGACTCATCTATGTGCCCAACAAGATCATGGAGCAGATCCTCCTGGAAACTATGCTAAGGCACATGGAAAGTGAGGAGGAGATTGGTGTCAGCCAATGTGCTCTTCACTAAGAGCACATCACGCCTGACAAACCTGGTGGCCTCCTGGGATGGGGTAACAGTGTCAGTGAATGAGGGAAGAGAAACTGAGAGCACCTGCCTGGACTTGTGGGAAAGCATTTGGCACCGTCCCACACGACATCCTTGTCTCTAGACTGGAGGGACATGGCTTTGATAGGTGGACAACTCAGTGGATAAGAAATTGGCTGGATGGTCCAACTCAAATTGTTGTGGACAATGGCTCAATGTCCAAGTGGAAAGCAGTGACGAGTGACATTCCTCAGGGTGGGTATCGGGAGCAGCACTGTTTAACATCTTTGTCAGTGACATGGACAGTGGGACTGAGGCTCCCTCAGCAAGTTTGCTGATGACACCAAGCTGTGTGGTGTGATCAGTTCACTGGAGGGAAGGGATGACATGCAGAGGGACTGGAACAGGCTGGAGAGATGAACCTGTGCAAACCTCACGACGTTCAACAAGGCCAAGTGCAAGGTCCTGCATGTGGGTTGGGGCAATCCCAAGCACAGATACAGGCTGGGTGGAGAATGGATTGAGGGCAGCCCCGAGGGGAAGGACTTGGGGGTGCCATGAAATGAGAAGCTTGACGTGACCTTGCAATGTGCACTCACAGCCCAGGAAGCCAAATGTGTCCTGGGGATTCATCAAGGGAAGCATGACCAGCAGATTGAAGGAATGGATTCTTCCCCTCTACTCTGCTCTCGTGAGACCCCATCTGGAGTCCTGTGTCCAGCTCTGGGGCCCCCAGCACAGGAAGAACGTGGGTGGAGCTCTTGGAATGAGTCCAGAGGAGGCCATGAAGATAATCTGAGGTCTGTAGCACTGCTCCCATGAAGACAGGCTAGAAGGATTGGGATTGTTCAGCCTGAACGAGAGAAAGCTCCATGAAGATCTTAGAACAGCCTTTCAGTACCTAAAGGGGGCCTACAGGAAAGATGGAGAGAGACTTTTGGCCTGGGCATGCAGTAATAGGACAAGAAGGAATGGCTTCAAACTGAAAGAATGTAGATTTAGATTAGATATTAGGAAGAAATTCTTGATTGTGAGGGTGGTGAAGCACTGGAACAGGTTGCCCAGAGTAGTTGTGAATGCCCCATCCCTGGAAACATTCTTTGTCCAGGCTGGATGGGGTTCTGAGCAACTTGGTCTAGTGGAAGGTGTCCTTGCCCATGGCAGGAGGGTTGGAGTAAGGTCATCTTTAAGGTTCCTTCCAACCCAAACCGTGCTACAATTCTGCAATTCTATTATTATATGTAGATGATTCCAGGACAGAACATGGACAGTGTTCAGGGAGCACATTCAAAATTTGTTCAGGTGCCTGTATGTTGCTGGGCCATCTTTGCTTTATTCTCCTCTTCCTTGAAAGGTAGAAGAAAGATTTAAGACAGGAGAGGTACATAAATCGATTACTATATTACTCTTGATGGTATCCTCACACTGCAAAAATACCATACTGAAAAAAACATAGTCTCCCATGCAGAAAAACTGTCTGAAATTCAACAAAGGCAAGGGCAGGGTCCTACACCTGGGGAAGATCAACCCCAGGCTCCAGGACAGGCTGAGGCCTGACCTGCTGGGAAGCAGCTCTGTGGAGAAGGACCTGTGGATCTGGTTGACAACAAGCTGTCCAGGAGCCAGCAGAGTGTCCTGGGGACCAAGAAGGCCAATGGGATCCTGGGCTGCATTAGGAAGAGCATTGCCAGCAGGTCAGGGAGGTGATTCTGCCCCTCTGCTCAGCCCTGGTGAGGATCACCTGGAGTGCTGTGTCCAGTTCTGGGCTCCTCAAGACAAGAGAGACGTGGAGCTCCTGGAGCAGATCCAGCAGAGGATGACAAAGGTGATCAAGGGACTGGAGCACCTCAGTAATGAGGAAAGGCTGAGGAAGCTGGGCCTGTTTAGCCTGGAGAAGAGGTGACTGAGAGGGGAACCCATCAATGCACAAGTACTTGAAGGGAGGTGTCAGAGCATGGACTGGGTTCTGCTTGGTGGTGCCAAGCAGCAGGACAAGAGGCAATGAGCAGAAACTGATGCCCAGGAAGTTCCACCTGAACATGAGGAAGAACTGCTTTACTGTGCAGTGACTGAACACTGGAACAGATTGCCCAGAGAGGGTGTGGAGTCTCCCTCGCTGGAGATATTCCAGAACTGTCCAGAACAATCCTGTGCCATGTGCTCTGGGATGACCCTGCTTGACCAGGGAGATGGAATTAGATGACCCACTGTGGTCCCTTCCAGCCCTAAGCATTATATGATTCTGTGATTTCCAGGCATGCTGCAAGTGCTCAGCTATCCTCTGGAGATGGCCTCTTGTTAGGAGAGGTGGGACAGGAATTGGGACAGAGCACTTCACCATCTGAGTCTGATTGAGACATTGGCCACTTTTACTGCAACATTCCTAGGACCATAACAGTGATACCCCATGTTTTCTTCAAGGATGCTGAGATATTCACCGCAGACATTGACAGGTGAATCGTGAAGAATCTCGCTTGGCACGGGAAAGTATTCCCATTTGTCCCTTCCCCTCCCAGGGTTGCTCTCACCTCAGAGGGTCCAGTGGGGACAAAGACAACTCAACTACTTCCATGAAAGAGCCAAAGACTTAGACTGACTGTCACAGTGGAAAGCTGTGGGTGGTTACTTCATAAACCACTGCAGCAGGAGTCACCAAGGATTGCCTGTCAGCCTCCCACGTAATCAATGTCCTAGGGTACTATATGATATGCCACCGAACAGTGGAGAAGCAGCTTCCAAGAGCAGCTGTAGATTACGCTACAAGTAAAAAAAAAACAACCCAAAACAACCCACAAACCATCCTGACATTTCTAAACTACAGCTAAGACCAACATAACCTCAGTCTACCAGAGGCATCCAGCTGAGTCTTCCACCAAGGGTGACTGAGGGGGGTCGCAGGGAGCAGAGTGGGAGGGCAGCCTCCCTGCTTGGTGGAAGATTCCCCCTTAGTCCTTTCTTACCAGCTGTGCTCCTCAGACTGCCATGAGACACTGTCCTTTCCCTCCCTAGGTATCTAGTGGTGGTGTCCCTGCTTGCTGAGAACACAAGGGCTGTATGCACAGTCTCTTCCAGAGGAGGCATTTAGGAAAGTTGTAAATGTCACGGGTGGCCATAAGAGTTGAATAACCACTGCCCAGTACGTCTGGAGTTACAGCCCAGTAATTCCTGACACCTTCACACAGAGTCTGTTCCTCTAAGGCTGGTCAGAAACTAAGTGGTGAAACAGTAGTGTGATTTTGTCTTCTGCAAAGATTTACCATTGGTTAAATTTTATTCCTGATATCCAGTTACATGCTACCTTCAGAGAGTTTCATGGCTTATCTAAGGTCCATTTAATTCAGCAGCTTTGTGTCGCCTTCATCCTACTTGGGCTGTGAATGTGTCCTTTAATAGGTACAGCTGTAAAAACATATTAACTGTTTCTCTGTGGGCCTGTTTTTCTCTATTAAAAACATTAAAGTGTATTTGTGGAGGAATGAAGTTTCAGATCAAAGGAAACCATTTTCCATTTCAAGGTAAATTGGAGAAATAGATACGATCTAAATGACCTTTAAAAAAAAAAGATGAGAGAATGTTGAAATTTTGATATATCCAAGCCATCTCTATACTTTTTGTGGAGTAGCCTTTGGTTCATGATGGCTTAAGAGATAAAGTACAATCCCGGAGTGTGCGGCACTTTGGTATATCACAAGTCTTATCTGCTTGTTTTGGAATAATAATTATAACCAGGGTCTTCTCCCTGCCAGGTGCAGCCCTTAGCCACCAAGTGGTCCAGAGGAATGTGCTCTCCATATCTTGGCAGACCTGTGGTGCTCAGCAGTAAGGAACACTTGAATATCGAATTTACCTGGAGGAAAAAAAACCCCAATAACGAACTTTATAAGTCAGTGGGGAAATCACTCTTTTGTTGGTCTGAATGCTGGGGAGCTCAAACACGGACCTGTAGGCCACTGATGGATAGTGCTCATGGGGTTTGAATCAGGAGACGATCAGACAAGTGGCTTTCTCAGTGTGGATGATCAGACCAAGGCAGAGAGAGAAGAGCAGCTTTTCCTCTATAGCCTTATGAGCAGTGTCTAAGCTGATGTCTAAGACTTATGATCTAGTGTTTTGTTTCTAACCTCCATTCTTATTTAAAACACCTGAAAAGAACATTTTGTTCTCTAAAAAAATAACTAGGTCAGTCTCAAGTATTTTTCCTTCAATTTTTGAGCTCTAACACTGCACTGCAAAAGTGATATTTACTGCAAGCCAAGTCCCACATTTTCCTGCTGAGGTGTGCACTGTGCTTCAGTACTAAGCTGTCAAAGTCTATGGGACCCTACCAGCCTCTGCTTACCTCCTACTGATTTTAAAGCTGGGACCTGCTATATGGAACTGATAGGCTGACTAGATCCTGCCTTGTGTCTTGAGGCAATTCAAGGGTAAAATGATCTAGTGCAACACTATGTGAGAACTCAGCATTCAGGGTATTACCATTCTTGACTGCCTGTCAGTGTCATGAAACTGGCCTTGTGTCTATCACAGCCAAGGAGAAGGCTGACACAGTATCTCAATACACACACAACTACCCTAATCTGCAGCTTGCACTAGACTTAATGTCCATAAAGATTTCAGAAAGAAAAAAACAAGGCAGCGTCTTTGAAAAAGGATAGATAATAGCTGATTCAACCAGGCTTCAGTAGTGGAGAAAGATGGATAGCTGTGGGATGAAAACAGGCTCTGATATATTCTTGAGCTGGAGTCCTTTTGATCTTAAGCATATCTTGAGATTTTGAGTTGCTTTCTTAATCTTAAAATGATTAAAAAAAACAAAACCAAACCTTTTCAGAAACAGGTTGTCCCAGTCTGTACCCTACTTCCTGCACCTGGACACTGGACAAAGGTGTTACAGCTTTCAGGAAGAAGCACATTTGTCAGCACACAGCCCCCAGCCAAACAAAGGGCTGGATTCATGAATGCAATATCAACCATGGAAATGTTCTACCCTGCCCCTCCCTGGCTTCTGACTCAGCCTGTTGAAACAAAAAATGAAACCTCATTGGATTTTGCAGCCTTTGAGGTTCCTCAGCAGATCAATGCATCTTGGACATGTTGATGGTCCCAAATTTGAATGAAACTGCACCAGAATTGCACGAATTTGAGCTTAGATTGTGAGTGACTTTTCTGGAGGCTTGTTTCTAGTAAGAAGAAACTGCTGCCAAAGGAGAGATGAGAGGCAATCTCTGCAACAGGGAAAGGTGAGTGTGCAGCGAATAACAGTCAGATCTGACTTTGCTCCCACACAGCAGCACCACTTCAAAATTTCCCTTTGCCCTGGAGAATCAGGACAAAATTCCCTTTTGACAGGAGCTTGGTGTTCATGAACGGTGTTTGCTCTGCCTGCCATGACGTTTAAAAGCTCTAGAACCCTACCACATTAACTCAACACTGTCATATTCAGCAGAACATTTAAGCAGTTTTTCAGCTTGAAGCACCTAAGTAGTCCCACTGTCAACAACAGGACTTCTCATATGCTCAAATTTATGCATGTGTTGAAGTACCCTGCTAAATCAGGGCTTCAAACCCTAATAGACTGCTGGACCAGAGTGATCATTCCAGTCTTCACCCTTAGAGCCTCAGAAACACCCCTGGCACACAGTGTACGAAACTAATTTTAGTTAATTGGATGAAATTGTGTGTGTACACTCAGTGACCGCTGAGAGTTTTGAAAATTAATCATGTTGGTGTCACCCTGCATACCTATTTCTATGATTAGTCACATCCACCTATAGGAAACATGACACTGTCATCAGATATGCTCTGTGATCTGTCCTAAAGGCTGGCACATCTCCAGCTCTGGGTGTGTTTCCTCTACAGTTGTCACACAGTGACACAGCTACCTGTGATAACTGTTGAGCAGACAGACACCTTTGTGCTGCCATTTTTAATGTGTTTCACTGCATACGCCTTTCAAAGCCTAATAATTTCCGCTGGGCAGGAATACTGTCAGCCTGGCATTAGATAAGTTCTCGGGAGAGAGCTGTACCCTGCACTGCCTGTTTTATCTAATAAAGACTTTTTCATCTCTGGTCTACTGTTTATAATTTACCCTGCATAAACTGACTTGCCAACACAGTTTGATGAACAGAAAAAGGTAAAGTGCTGATGTATCCTCAGACTCCTTTCATCTGACATAAACCTCCCATTGTCAAAACAAGGTAAGTGTAGGGGAAAACATTTTGGCAAACTAAATTTCAATTTACCATCCTCCTGCTCTTCCGATGCTGTGACAAAAAATAATGCTTTGGCCACTCACATGCTGACACTAGACAACATTTTGAGGGTGGACATGAAATAAAGTTTGAGATTAACCTTTTTTATTTCAGGAGGCGGGAAACTACTCCATCTACCTAACTGAAAACTCTAAATGAAAACAGAGCTGTGAACAGCACAGGTTGACGTCAGATGTATCATCACCTGTTTTCTCACATGTAAGAACAGTTTTACAGAGGTGTTTACTCCCCCTTCTCTTTGCTCCTTTCTTTAGATAAGTTTAGTGCCACATGGCTTGGTCCCTACTTTTGATGGAGCCACCAGCACCTTCTAAGTCAGGCTGCAGCAACCTCTGTGCTCGCTTCGTCCACAGACACACACAGAGACCTCCCAGTGCACAGCTGGCAGGCAAAAATTGTCCCCAGATGTTTGGAGAGTACACAGAGAACATCCCTTGCAGATGATATTGGTAGCAAATATCAGGAGGTAACTGGGCATTTCTGAAAATCGCAGAGCCCCTGTGTCTGCCGTGGGCTGGGTGCAGGCAGGGAGAGCAGGAGCAGACCCTTTGTCTGCACGTTTGGCAGACTGGTGCCCACATGCAGTTTGCATTTTCCACATTGCCTTGGTTCAAAGGAGCAGTAATACTTGTGTTGCTAATGAGATAAAGTGGCCAACTGCCTGCTGTGCTGGCTTAGGGAATGAGCACAGCTCTCAGCACTGCGGCTGCCTTGGCACACACAGCCCCACAGAGAGGTTTGCTGCTCTCCTGCCCCCTATCCTCACCCATCGGTGCACCTAAAACAGGTGGTGCTTTCCCTCTGTCAGACCATTATGTACCACAGCACAAATCCTGTAGACACCCAGGAACGCACAAGAGACCCCACAGAGGAAAGCCAGCAGGTTCCTGAGAACAAAGGTGTTCATGGGCACGTCTGCATGACCAAGACACAGACTCTTGTAAGCTGGCAAAAATAAGCACTGGCTCCTCTCTGTCCAATAAAAATGCACTAAACCCTCACTCTGCTATATGTGCAAATCATGCTTTGATAATTGTCTCTAAAATTAAATCTAAAAACAGCTAAAATGTTTCAAGAGTTTCCCTGGCTGCAGAGTTTATAGAAGACTCTACCTAGACATGATGGAAAAAATATAAAAATTATACCATCTAACCTTTGGGAGAAATAACACTTGGATTTGTTAATTTTGGACAACATCTAAATTCTTCTGGCTCAGTTTTAAACTATATCCCTATGTTGCATATCCTCATACTTTTACAGCAGCAATAAGAAAATTGGCTAAAAAATGGTAATGCCCCTTTTGGATCCTGATGTATCTTTTGAGACTCATTTGTTCAGTTTAATGAAAAAATAAAGTTAGCATGGCCATGTTCCAGTGCCAGGAACAATATCCTGTGCTGGGATAATCATGGCAGGGGCAGGCAGAGTGTCCACGGCAGGGCAGAACCAGCAGCCACAACAGCCCTCGGCAATCTGTGACTCTTCCCAGCTTCTCCACATCTAATATAAAACAAATATACAAATGCAGAGCCCAGGTCTGAGGTTTTCCCACATGGCCTGAGTGTGCTGGATCACAATGGCAAGTGTCTAGGCTGGTACCTGAGAGACCAGCAGGTGGCTGAGCATAGGATCATGGAATCATACAATTGTAGAATGGTTTGGGTTAGAAAGGACCTAAAGATCATCTAACCCCCACCCTGTCATGGGCAGGGAGGGCATTCACTATATCAGGTTGCTCAGGGCCCCATCCAGCCTGACTGGTCCCACCTCCTTAACTCTTGCCACACTGGAAAACAAAAAGATGAATAAAGACCATTTTACAGAATCTTGTAGCCACCAGAAAATAGATTTTAGCCTAGAATTTGAGGGGTTAAATTAATAGTTGAGTTGGAATTTCTTCAAAGTATGACACAGGCAACAGTGAAAGTGGAGGTGTTCAGATTAAAGTAAACAAATACTTTTTGTTTCTTAATCATCGCATGTTTACCAGATGTTTGACAACTGGTTTGACCCTTTAAAGTCATCACATGTTGTCTGAAGTTGTGGTTTGATTACAGCCTAGACATGAAAGCATAAACTGATTTTCCAGGGCCGATTAGATTCAGTATTTCATGCAGATGTTCATGAAGAGCGATATGCCAGTGTATATTGTATATTGATCATTTTGGTATTTGGAAAGTATTTCTTAGTCCCATGACAGTAGCTTTCAGAGGTAAGAATGGTCTCTGCAGAGACTACCCCTCAATTTGGGCTACAGCTAAAATCCTGAAAGCTGTGCTGATTTAATTACAGCTATTCAAAGAGAGTGAAAGATTTTATTCAGACTTTCCTGAGACAGAAAAGAAGGGGGTAATGGAAATTCTCTTATTATCTCAACTGCAGGGGTTGTGACCGAGAGCACATTCTCATTTGCTGTCTATACAGCTGTAATTAAATCATTTCAGCTTTCAGAGTTTTAGCCTTACCTCAAGTTGGGATAAAAATCTGCAGTGAAAGAGATGAGATAACACCACATGAAAGCAGTCAGTAGAAATGATTGGATGCAGCAGCCAGCAAAGATCCAGCCACACCTCACACCCACAGCAACACTACCTAGAGGATCATGGTGTACCCATGTGCCCCGCCAGGCATGTCTGCTGGTTAATAGAGCAGAAGCCCAATCCCATCCGTGACCAAAACTTGAGAAAAGAGTTTGGAAAAGCTCCATTTTCCCAGGGAATATCGAAATCTTTCTCACTGAGTGCCCCAAAGAACATAAGCTCATTTTAATTGGAAAAAAACCCACCCCACAATGGCAGAAAATCAGCAGGGCTTTGCTGTTAATGGATGCTTTGATAAAGTCCTGCATGTGTTTGGAAACAGACTTGGTGCAGCTGTTACCTGCTGTGCTCTTGGCCAAAAATGCAGCCAGGCTGCTGGGGAATTAGGTGAGGCTTGGGGCAGGACAGAATGAGAGCTGCAGTCTGAGAGGTGGCTGTCTCCTTATTCAGCAGCACCTGGTCACACAGGCTCCATGCATCCTAAAGAGCAGTGACCTGCCCAAGGCAGGATGTCAGAACAGGCAAGTGCAGGCTCCCAGCTCCACTGCAATGAACCCAGCTTGTGCCCCACCAAACGGGGCCAGCTTTGGGTGCGAGTACAGATTTTTCCCAGCCTGTGAACCTTGGACACCCCCAGCTTTCCAGTCTCACACAGTGGCAGGGTGCTGCAGCTCTGGTCCTTGGTGGATGTTCAAGGCTTGGGGGCAGAAAATGCTGTTGTTGCTGCAATCATCCACAAAAAAGTGCCAAATATGATGGCTTGGCGCTTGAGAGGGCAGTGTGAACAGGTGATGCAGGTGTGCAGAGCAGTGGAGCATCCTTAGAGATATAGAGTTTGGCTAGCAGTGAAACTGGTCCAAAGATAAGTGAAAGAATGAAAGGAGTTAGTCTGGGGCAGGAACTGGCTCAGGACAGTAATACATTTTTCTTTGCTTGGGGCTAACCAGTGTTTGGTAAATATGTTGGACCCTGTCCTCCCACCCCATCCTGTGCACCTCTGTGATGTCAGGCTCCTCACAATCCCTCACATGTCCTGTTACTGCTTTGCAACAAACTTATCAATATACTTAGGTGAGGCGAAAAGCACCTAAACACAGTCTGTGATAATAATAGTGTAAATGCTCCCAGTATTATTACATCCTTAAAGCCCTACTCAGGAAGTTCCTCCTTTCAACACAAGGAGAAACACCATATAGACAAGCCACTGCATAATGTATAAGTCATAGGATATGGCAGGGCTATGAAACATGGGTATATGAGAATAAAGAACATGTGGCCTCCAGGGCAAAGGTAGCCCTACCTGTCTCTCTTCACAGTGCAGCATCTTAACTGTAATATCTGGCCCCTGTTAGAGCTGGACATACCCCTGAATCCTGGGTAGCCTAGGCCTGCATCATTTCAGATCCCGCTGTTCCTGAGCAAGGCTCCCATTCAGCTGCATGGATATTTTGCCTGACTCATAGCCACTTGGTTGGACCTTTTGGAGACTGGGTTGTAAAACACTGGGGAAGAAAGCAAGGGTAACATTCTGTGCCTGCTAACTCACCAAACCCTCTCAGCTCTACAGCCTGGCAGAGCTTAATATCTCATTTGTCAAAGTGACAGTCAATTCCCCATGATAGATCATATGATTATTAATTCTGTCTTCAGGAGATATGCACAATTTGGAAGTTTTATGAATCAAGGTAGTAAGATAACGCTTAAGGGGAAAAAACCCAACCCACCTCCCTCCACCCCCCCCTCAAATCTTCATTTCATTAAAATTTCAGAGCTAAACAACAAAAGTTACAGCAAAAAGATTCTTGTGACTGCAAAACCCAAAAGATTCCTCACTGCAGGTGAGACAATGGTCTGCTGTACAGAGACCAAATACAACTGACACAGACAGAGACTAACTAAAAAGTGCTGCATCTGTATCTTCTGTAACTAGTTTGGCTTATAAGTGTTGGAATTTTAACTGCAGATAGTTTAATGTCTCTCTTTGTACAACAAGCTCATCGTTCTTCAGAGGTTCAGCTTTCTGTCTGAGATTACCCCATGCTTAGAAGATAAGCGATTTTAGGGAGTTCTGCAAAGAAATGTCACTCAGAAGACTTTTTCTTGGTTAACTCTTCTCAGCTAAACCAAAGAGCACGACACTTCTCACTGTTATGAAAGTGGTTTAATGACCTGTTTCCAGCCTGGTTTCTGAAGGCTGGGTGAACTTCAGTGGAAAGTTGGCACGAAGGCATAGTACTCTAGTATTCTACTGCAGTTTGGGAGGTGGTGGTGAGAATTCAGAGATATGGGATACGAAGAAATCCCCTGCAGAGCATGTTCACTGAGGATCAACTTCTCCCCTTTCTATGGCAAAACCAGTAAAAGAGATTAGGGGAAGGGGAAAACCTCCTCTGTGAACCTGCATGCAGACACTTTCACATGAACTCTCTCAAGGCTTGTGCTTTCCACCAACGCTCTGGCAAACACAGTGGTATCACTTGTGTCAATGCTGGTGAAAAACAACTACAGGCAAATATTAAGGTTTTCTCTAAATGAGTGTTCACAAACAATGCTTAGGAGACCTCTTGGCTGGAACAAAGTCTATTTAGTCAGAATTTCCAGCACAGCTAAAACAGCTGATGAGTTGGAAAAAGCACACCCTACGTAGAGGGACCTTCCATGACCCTCCCAGTGATAACATAGCAGAAATAACTAAACACATAAACTTGTAAACTTCTGTACTGGGAATTGTCTCTCCTTGAGCTCTTCTTTAAAAGCATGTGCTTAAGATATTGCTGTAAACTGGGCAGCACTAATGCATTCATTGATCAGACAGGATGTATCTCAATACTGCAGTGCAGGTTTCTGCTCGTGCACCCTTTCCCCTGTTTCAGCAGCATTTTCATTTTAAGCAAATTTCAGCATAATCATTATATTTGCTTAAACCTGCGCATGTGCAACAAAGCTGTTCCCAGCCCATCTGCTCTGGCAGGCTCTGTTATTAAAAATGGACACTCATCCAAGGTGTTGGAAGCAGAAGGAGGGATCCCCTGGTCAAACCTGCAACCCAGGACAAGGGGCAGAGGCACTGGGGAATTGGTTTCACCAGACACTAAGAGGCACATGATTCAAAGCCAAGGTTTTACACCCCTCACACATGCATATGTATTTTACCTCATTATTGGCTTCAGCTGTACTTATTGTTACCCATTTGTGTCCCGATGCTATTTTTCCAGGCAGCCTCAGTGGGAGACACTTGTGTGCAGAGCAATATTTGCATTTCTGCAGGTCTTTACAGGCATACATATTGCTAATACGCACATAAACAGGATGCCATTCATATTTAAACTGTGCTTTTGGAGTCGAATGGCATCACAGCTGAGGGAATGGAAACGTTCTGATTTGTATCACTTATCTCAGTGGAGATTGCTTCCTTCATATGTTCTGACTTCTGCAGAGTCGCTGCAATAAGGTAGTTATATTCACATAGGATGAGACACGAGGTATTTAATAACCCCCACTTCCTCCCCCAAAAGCCTAATAAGCTCGCTTTGCCCGTTGATCTTTACAGTCACTCGCCCCTCCGTTTTTCCCAGACTACTGTGCTTCCCTTCTACTTCATCTCTTTTCTTCATTTCCATTTGCATATATTCAAGGCCCTAAAGAAAAACAGCTCTGCATTAAAAGGCTATTACAGAAATATATGCCATTTAAGTAACAATAGAACATGGTTTTTGTTGGGAGAAAAAAAAAAAAAAGAAAAGAGAATATTTTAGTTCCAAACAAGATTTAAAAGGATGCCACATAATGCTCAGCATACTTTGGCTCACAGAATTTGTCCTGCAGTTTGCTGCAGCTTCTGCTTTAGTCAGTTCATCTTTTTGCAGAAATAGGGCTGTAACAAACTGTGTGTATGTGTTCAGACATGCCACCTCCCTCTTCATCTGAGGCTTTCCCCAGACACAGAGGACGCGATGCTTCGCAGCACTGCTCCCTCTACTGCCATTTGCCAAGGGGGTGTGAAGCAGCGACACTCACACCGGGCAGCATTTCACACTGCCTTCAGCCTGCCATGCGGAGCCCGGCTCAGCAGGGCTCAGCCAGGCATCGGTTCCAAAAGATTTTCTTTCTTAGAAGTCACAGCTGTGTCAGCCGGGACACTTCTCCACTGCCTTTACGAGATAAAATCCCCAAAGAGTATGTGCATTTGCAAAAACATGCAGTGAAAAAATTTCGGTAACACAAACAACCCCTCCAGCCTCGTGGATGCTTATGTGCATGCCTGGGGACCTGTCTTATCACTCCCAATGGGTTTAATGGCCAGGACTGAGGCAGCTCTTGTCCCATCCATCTGCCATGGCCTTCAGGTGGCAGTAACCATCACTCCAGAGAACTCCATGAGCAGGCTGCTTGTCCACAACAAAACTTTCTCAAAACACAGCCCTGCAACTGGATTAAACTGACCTAAAACCATATTCCCTCCCAAAGAGATGGCCCTGTCTTCCTCCAGCTTGGCTGCAATTTCCCAGTGCCTGCCCCTGCTGGTGCTGCTGACCCTGCAGTCCATATGGAATGGGATCCAGGTGCTGATGGAGCTGAAACCTCACCTGGCAAAAGCAGAAAAAAGATCTTTTTTCCACCAGGTCAGCAAGGCACCTTGTCCCCACCCTGTGGATGGCAGGAGCTCATGGCTGGGAGAAGTGGGCACTCTCCCTTTCATTAGTCATTAGTTCAGCTAAGCTGACAGCAAAGTCTTATTTGACAGCTCAAGCGTTAATTTAAGCTGCTGTTAATTTTTGGGTTGTCTTAGCACCCTGGGGCTGGCAGTGCTGTAGCAAATTGCCAGTGCCTCTGATAAGGGAACAAGATGCTCTGCCAGAGAGAGAGAGAAGGGCAGAGGATGGCAGCAAATACCTGCACCTGCTGCAAGTCCATCTTCTTGCTTCTTTCTTTGGGGGGGCTATTTTTAACAGGATCATCTCAGTGACCCATGATGTCAAAGTGCAGCTTCACAAACAGTTGCATCAGGGCAAACAGGGTGGAAAGAAGATGTGAGGACATGGGACACAGGAGCACCAGCACCACGAGGGCCACCAGCAACAACATGGGGGCTCTGGAATGATTCCAGAGGGAAGAGGCTTCCCTCTCACATTTGGGTGTGCAAAGGTGGTGTTGCCCATTCCCTCAAGATTCCAGCTGGCTGTCAGGCAGGAGCTTTTCCTTTGCCTGAGCTCTGCAAAGGACTGAGCAGGATACATGAAAAATTCTCATGCTTTCCCCAGCATATGTTTTTTTGCCAGTGAATTAAGAGGTGTCTGCTTTATAGGTGGGAAAATGAGAGGCAAAGGACAGCAAACTATTGCTTCCATTCTGGTATTTCAGAAAGCAGCAGACAAACCAAACAGTTTTTGAATGCAAGACAAAAGGTTCTCCAAGAAGAAAGGTGCAGGGTCATGACTCCCAGTGTTATTTTCATGAGGGAACAGAGAGAATTAAAAGAAGAAACTATAAGACCCCAGTGGCATATTTACTAATTTGATGTGTGAAATAGTGGGAACAACTAATTTCTCCAAATCCTTTATCCAAGGATTTCCATAGCCTATTTTTACCAGGTATTCAGGGCAGACTCATGGATAACCACACTTCATCATTCCACCACGAAGCTCATTCAGACTGAAACTTGGGCTATTGGTTTTTAATTTTAATGCAGTTTTTCATTTTGATAGCTCTTCCACCTGACATGGAATTGCCACGCTGCAAATTGAATACAATAAAATTGCTAATCAGCCCATTAGAATATGTTGATGGTATAATATCTATTAGTTGTTGAATAATGTCTTCCTCCAATGTGTTTTGAATTAAGCCTGCATGATAACAAAATTAATCCAGATAAGTGTACCTACCTGTAAGCACAGCGAGCACATGCATGCACAGCCCTTTTTTAGAAATCTGTACAACTTTTTAACACAGTGAAAATCCCATATAAATACCAGGGAAAGAAAATGTGTCTTCAAGCAGTGAAATAAGCAATTAAATACAAAGAAATTATCCATGAAGTAAGACAGGCTACAGCAGTTTGCTCTCATCATGTGTCTTTCATGAGAACACAAAAACTATTACAGGCTCCAAATTCACATCATAGTGAATTTCTCTGACTTCAATTGCTTCTTATCCCAGGAATACCTCCCACATTTTACTTCCCCAACAATTAAACCAAACCATTCTCCTACACTGTCATTTTCTTACCCGATTTTCTCCTGCTTTTTCCAAGCTCTTGCCTGACAGTTTCTGGGGTCCTTAATTCTGATATGCAGAGGCTACAAATTTTCTCAGCACCCAAAGAAGAAGAGCCCATAGCCTGTTTCTTTTAAGGACTCAATTTCTCTACCCTAGTGCAAGTGTTCCATTGATCTATTGCTGCAAAGACCCAATATGTAAACTTTTTTCCCCTTGGTTTCCCTTCTCTGGGAAAAGATAATTTCCTACACAGGCAATTTCCCTTGTCAGCATCCTCTGGTGCTACATCCTGCATGGTTTAAAGCTGCCATGCCAAGAATGCCTTTGTCTAAAACTGAAAATAGAAAGTAGCAGTGAATCCAAAATGTGTCTTGTTTGTTTAATACCCTCTCTGAAAAGCTCCTAATCATTATAAAATAAGAATTATTGAACTGGTTAGGGGGAAATTTCTCCCTGTCCACACAGGTTCTTCAGCAGAATCAATCTTTACAATAATCTTCTAAAAGAAACAATAGTGGTCATGTTGTAAAGCCTGGAATTTGAATGAGTTTATTTTCTGATAGGTATCTTAGGATTTTAAATTGGTCAAAATCCAGACATCCAATGGATGGGTTTAAGAGTAAGTTACTTGCAAGAAACATTAGGACTCCACAATACGCAGATAAGAAAAGGAACAATACAGTTGAAATGGGCAAAGATGATTCAGTTCAATCCGAGGAGAGTTACTTTGTATTCCCAGTCAGTTTAACAATCCTTTCATCTTTCAAGGAAATTATAACTATGATACATCAGGACAAAGTTAGCAACTTCTCTTTTTATCTAAGTCCTATTATTGGTGCTTGTCACAGCCATTCAAGGACCTCCTGGGAACCAAAATGGACAATTGCATCCTCCTCTCTCTGCCAGCAAGAGGTTGGGTATCATTAACAATGCTTAAATTAATAGCGAATTTTGGAGGGAGTAAATGTACCCCTGCAGGAAACCACGGATGAAGAGACAGGATACACATCTCAGTTCAAAGCCCTGCCTGTGAGTGGAGGTCTGTGACATTTTCCTGTTCAAAATTAGACATTCATAAGTTCACTGCAGCAAGGTGCACATTATTGTTTTGGTCTATGGAATCAATAGCTACGAGGGAGGGGGTGGAAGGTGGCTTTTTGAAAAAGGGAGTGATTTTCACAATGGAAAGAAATCGATAATGTGTAATAAGTGGCTGTAGGTGGTTCCCTGCCCTTGCTCCTTTTTGTGCAATATAGGTCTCGGGGCTCTGAAAGGAACTGGAACACAGGGTGAGGTCTTTTATCAAACTTTGTATTACTGTGGATAACAGAGCATCCAAATTTTGCCATATTGTGTGAGCAGAGGAGACATGTAGAAGCAAAATAGCTTGGGCTTAGTCTAGCTGAGGTCAAACTGGGTTGGTAAGATGAGGGGAAGCCTGGCATGTGGACAGCTGCAGCCCACCAAACTTTTGCATGCAGACAGAAGGATTTCACATCTGTGGCCAAGAGCCAGCAGATCTTTGAGGCTGCAGAGATTCTGCCTGGCAGCAGCAGACAAGGGGCTGTCCTGGGATGAGTGTCCTGGCACTCCAGAGCTGGAGCTGAACGCAGCCTGGACCCCTGGAGTTACCAGAGCTCAGAGCATCCTGCAGCAGTGTGTTCCTGCTCCTCACTGCTCGTCCATCATCCTGGGTACATTTTACCTGGCAGTTGGAAACCTTGCAGCCTTTGTCCCATCAGTGCCACTCCACCAAAGCTTAGTGCACTCAGAGCTTTCATGGGGGATGGGAAGAATGGGAGATGAACAGTCTGATACTCCCTTCTCAGGGAACTAGGGAGCTGAATTGTCCAGGGGCTGGGTATCTGGTGGTCAGATATCTGCAGGATGCAGTACATGTCAGACCAAGGTAGTGCTCACCCCCAGGCTGAACTCTGATCCAGAACAAACAGAGAAAATTTCTGACTTTATGTTGTTGTCACTGAGCCAGATAGACACAAAAGTACTTATTGCACTGTAAATGACTTTTGTTACATGATCCACCACTGCCACGCTCCATCTACTAAAGAAACAAAACCCTGGAACTATTCATTTGTCTTGTGGCCAATGCCAGGATTATCCCTGCACCTCTCAGAAAGGTTGTACGTCCAGTCTGGGGCAGGATGGTGGCCTCAAAAGAACCCCACCACTTCTGTGAGACTGAAGGAAGCAGTCACAGCTGTAGGTCAAAGTTGCTATATTTCTTCCTTTCTAAAGTGGACCTGACTAATATAATGCACAACTTTGTAATTTGGAGGCTAATGCAATCTGTCTAGTCTCAAGATCATAAGCTGGAATAAAGAGAGAACTAGCTAATCTACTCCATCTTCTGTTCATTGCAGCCTCTTTGCTTCTTAAATCACAGAATCACAGAGTGGTTTGGATTCGAAGGGAGCTTAAATATTGTCTTCTTCCAACCCCCTTGCCATGGGCAGGGACACCTCCCACTAGGTCAGATTGCTCAGAGCCCCATCCAGTCTGGCTCTGAAGGCTTCCAGAGATGGGGCAACCACGAGTCTGGGCAACGTGTTCCAGTGCCTCACCATTCTCACAGCCAAGAGTTTCTTCTAATGCCTAATCTAAACCTACCCTCCTTCAGCTTCAGGCATTCTCCCTTGTCCTATCAGTACAAGCCCTTGCAAGCCCTCCAGCTTTTCTGTAGGCCTTCTTTAGGTACTGGAAGGTGCTATAAGGTCTCCCCAGAGCCTTCTCTTCTCCAGGCTGAAGAACCTCAGCTCTCTCAGTCCATCTTTGTAAGAGAGGTGCTCCAGCCCTCGGATCATCTTCATGGCCTCCTCTGGACTCATTCCAGTAGGTCCATGTTATCTCTGTGCTGAGGACCCCAGAAATGGATGCAGGTGGGGTCTCATGAGAGCAGAGCAGGCAGGCAGAACCACCTCCCTGGACCTGCTGGTCATGCTGCTTTGGATGCAGCTCAGAACACATTTGGCTTTTTGGGTTGTGAGTGCACATCGACAGAGTCACATGAAGCTTCTCATTCCGCAGCACCCCCAAGTTCTTCCCCTCAGAGCTGCTCTCAATCCATTCTCCACCCAGCCTGTATTTGTGCCTGGGATTGCCCCACCCCTTGCTGTTGGTCTTATTTGCACAGGTTCACCTCTCCAGCCTGCCCATGTCCCTCTGGATGTCATCTCTTCCCTCCAGCATGCTGATCATATCACACAGCTTGGTGTCATCAGCAAACTTGCTGAGGGAGCCTCAGTCCCACTGTCCATGTCACTGACAAAGATGTTAAACAGTGCTGCTCCTGATACCCACCCTGAGGAATGTCACTCGTCACTGCTCTCCACTTGGACATTGAGCCATTGTCCACAACAATTTGAGTTGGACCATCCAGCCAATTTCTTATCCACTGAGTTGTCCACCCATCAAAGCCACGTCCCTCCAGTCTAGAGACAAGGATGTCGTGTGGGACGGTGCCAAATGCTTTCCCACAAGTCCAGGCAGGTGCTGTCAGCTTCTCTTCCCTCATTCACTGACACTGTTACCCCATCCCAGGAGGCCACCAGGTTTGTCAGGCGTGATGTGCTCTTAGTGAAGAGCACATTGGCTGACACCAATCTCCTCCTCACTTTCCATGTGCCTTAGCATAGTTTCCAGGAGGATCTGCTCCATGATCTTGCTGGGCACATAGATGAGACTGACCAGCCTGTATTTCCCCTGGTCTTCCCTTTTTCCCTTTTTAAAAATGGAGGTTATTTTTTCCCCAGTCTGTGTGATCTTCACTGGGCTGCCATGCCTTCTCAAACATGACAAAAAGTGGCTTAGCAAGCCTCAGTAGTGCTTTGTTTTCTATGTTTTAAGCATCTGAAATGACAGGACTTCTACTCTCAGAGACCATCTGGAATCTTAGCAGGACTCTCCAGACCATGTTTTTGGTTTGTTGTTAGTTAGTTAGTCGTACATTTTGTCTCCTTAGAATTAACTCCATGGTTCCTGTTTCACCTTCAAAAATGCTTTGTTTTGACTCTGGTTCCTTCGACAACAACCAGAGAATTTTTATTAGTATCTTCAGAAGTGAGTGATCTCTGCCAGGATGAGGCTGAGAAGGGAACGTAGGAATGTGTGCTACTGTAAGGAGTTGCCCCATTCCCTTCTTCTCCCAGATAGCTTCTAGATCCTAGAGAACATCTAGCACAGTGTGTTACCGCTGCAAGCAGGCAAGCTGTCTGGTGTTAGCAATACTGGTGAAACCCTGGCAAATTATGTCAGGTTCTCATTTAAGCAAACTCACAATAAATGCTTTTGAGCACCTACCTGAATAAAACTGTTTGCCCAGGCTTCAGAACTGGAATGGCAATGATCCATCCGGTTTGTGACCATCTGAGCAGCAGCAAACCCCTCCCCACCCAGCCCCACTCATCCGTCCCCTCAGTGGCACCAGCAGGAAGCACCTGCTAATAAACTGGTGCTTTCCTGGTTCCTCTTCATTATCCTTCACTAGAACACCTTGCCCCACATAAGATTCACCTCTTTCTAGGGATATTTCCATACTTCAGAAGTGTGTTGTAGGTTATTTTGTCACTCTCCCAGCTGTCCACTTTGTCGAAATTTACATTTTTCTCTTGTATTCAAAGTCAGTTCCTCCAGTCCCAGCTGAACTGAGCTCAATTTGAGTGACCTTCAGCAGATATCATTGTAATTATGGCCTCCTCCTCTCCTGATCCTCTTTGCACACATTTTATCATAGTCTAACAACATTTACCATTTCTTTAGCAGCTGATGAGCTCAAAGTGTAAAAACAGAGGATCTTCTCAGTGTACCTTAGTGAGGAGGGAGTCTTGGAAGTAATAAGAAAGATGTAGTACATGGCTTTGGCCCACTCTCTGGAAGAAAAAGCTAATTGAAAACCAGTAATTTTCATGCTGTCAAAGAAACTCAATCAGTAACAGGCAAGAATAATCCTTTTATATAACAGGTCAAATAATAATATGTCATCAAGGTGCTTTTAACTTCATTAAAATTTGTTCCTTGATAAGTGACATTTTTAATTATGTGATCAGGTAATAAAATAATACATGCCTGAAAACTTGTGCCCAACCCACACATAATTAATGATCTTAAATTAACCCTGGATGATATCTTAGAACTTAATCTCAGAGAGAAAATACTCTATGGGGCATTTTTCACACACTTGTTTTGGAGTTTTGAACTGACGATTCAATTTGGCAAAATGACTGACACAAGTGACATTAATCTAGTAAGATAAACAATAAAGGTTACAAATGCTTTTAATCTACACTGTAATTGTGCTGTAATCCAGCAAAAATGTCAGGAATTTGAGGACTGGACTTTTATTTTGCTTTAGCACAAGTTCTCAGGGAGGTAGCAAACACCATTTTAATCTTGGGTACAGTTGGATGAAAGTTGGTCTGGGCAGCATGTTTCAAAGGTCTGGAGTTCAGTATAAACTTGTTGCTAATCTGTGAAAAAAACAAATCTGGAATGTTTTTTTCAGCATTGCTATGAAAGGGAGATGTAGATTATATAGGTCTAGGGCATAAAGAGGCTGATGTGAAGACAGTGCTTGAGTACTTTAAATTTTACATGAAATATTTGAATATGTCTGTCTGATAGGAAAGTGACTGTAGATGATGTCAATTTTTATTTAGTGACCTTCAGAAATAAATAAGAGGATTTAAGAAATGAAACCAATTTGTGCAACAAAAATTTAGTCTGTGGACTCTCAAGACTCAAGTAGCTTTTAGACCTACTCCTTGGAGCAAAATCACAAAGAAAGAAAAGAAAGAAAGAAAAGGAAAGAAAGAAAGAAAGAAAGAAAGAAAGAAAGAAAGAAAGAAAGAAAGAAAGAAAGAAAGAAAGAAGAAAGAAAGAAAGAAAGAAAGAAAGAAAGAAAAAAGAAAGAAAGAAAGAAAGAAAGAAAGAAAGAAAAAAGAAAGAAGAAGAAAGAAAGAAAGAAAGAAAGAAAGAAAGAAAGAAAGAAAGAAAGAAAGAAAAGAAAGAAAGAAAGAAAGAAAGAAAGAAGAAAGAAAAGAAAGAAAGAAAGAAAGAAAGAAAGAAAGAAAGAAAGAAAGAAAGAAAGAAAAGAAAGAAAGAAAGAAAGAAAGAAAGAAAGAAAGAAAGAAAGAAAGAAAGAAAGAAAGAAAGAAAGAAAGAAAAGAAAGAAAGAAAGAAAGAAAGAAAGAAAGAAAGAAAGAAAGAAAGAAAGAAAGAAAGAAAGAAAGAAAGAAAGAAAGAAAGAAAGAAAGAAAAGAAAGAAAGAAAGAAAGAAAGAAGAAGAAAGGAAAGAAAGAAAGAAAGAAAGAAAGAAAGAAAGAAAGAAAGAAAGAAAGAAAGAAAAGGAAAAGAAAGAAAGAAAGAAAAGGAAAGAAAGAAGAAGAAAGAAAGAAAGAAAGAAAGAAAGAAAGAAAGAAAGAAAGAAAGAAAGAAAGAAAGAAAGAAAAGGATAAACTATGTTGGTCAGAAAACTCGGTGCAAATCATAAACTCCAAAGGCACAGAGCTTCAGAGTTCCTTCACTGTGCTCTAAACAACACAAATCTCATCTAACTTATAAGCATCTCCAAAGCATTTATCACTGTAGTATGTGGGCCATGCACATAGATTTTGGGATACAGTGGGATATGTCCAGAAGAGATGATCAATTTCCCATTGATCTGCTGTGCTGCCCTTTGGCTTCACCATTACATCTAAAACAAGGGAAATTACTCTGTGATCACAAGCCTGTAATTCACAAATGTGCTGTCCTAATGTGAATTTAATGCCTGCATTCAGATGAGTCTTACTGGGATTTAGATTTGCTTTTTTTTTTTTTTTAGCTCCCCAGACATTTCCCAAGAGTAGAACCTCTGGCTGCATTTCCTGCTGTTCCTACACATCAAATTTGGGTACCAGCGACCCCAGGAGTAAAAACTAACTAGGAAGACAAAGGTGTACTGTTTCAAAGATGTCCATGTTCATCTGTTACTTTTTTTTATCCTTAAGAATGGGAAGCTATTGGAGAGCTTTGATGTTCTATGGGGAGACATAAATCAGACAGGGGTAAGGGTGGTCTAGCCTGGCCTGGCTTTTTTTCTATTTTATGCCTAAAGGGAGTATAAAAGTCCCCATACCATCCAGGAACCAGCAGAATCTCCACATTTCAGCTACCCCAACCCTTGGTATATCCTCTAAAGGCCTGTCTGTGGTTCTGGGTGTAAGCAAATACAGTGTCCAAATATTGAAAGATATGGAAGTTAACTCCAAAATGAAATGTCTACCCACAGCTGGTTACCTGCAGATACAATGAGACAAGGGTAAACTTATGCATTAGAAAGATGGCTGCTCAAGTGTCAAACACCACTCTAGTGGTGGTGTTTCTTCAAAAATCAAGCAAGCAAGCAGTGAGAGCAATGAGTGAGAGTTCTGAAGCCCAAAGCATATAATAAAAATTGTTATTTATTAATAGTGCTGCTGGAAACTCCCTGGGAACTGTATCTACCAGCAGTGATATCTGCACATCAATCTAACTCCTTCTTGATTCTGTAGCAAAAAAGCTGCATTATTGCTCTTGCCGCTGTGATCCCCTCTCAGGTTGCTCTGATATGTCCCTCCTTTTGGGATAAATCCCTTCCCCTGCCATCTGTTTTTACACTCCAGCTCCTCCCCAGCCTCTCCCTTTCCCACTGCTTCCCACACACAGCCTGAACCACAGAGTCCTTAGCACCCTTCCCAAGCCTGTCATGATAAAACCTGTGCTGAGTGAGGTTTTGAAGGTCACTGACACTTCTGGTGGCTCAGAGGACCTAAGTGACATGGCTGAGGTTGTAAGGGACACTGATGGAGCATGTCTGCCTCATCCCTGTGTACTCAGGCTTTGTCAAAAGTAAGACCATGCTTTGTGTTTCCTTCTCCTTGTGCAGAGCTTGACTGGCCAGGACAGTGCCCGTGAACCCTGGCATGGGATGCACCAAGAGGATGTCAGGCAGTGACAGGAGATGGTGTTCACTTCACACCATACCCAGAGGGTGTGCTAATTCCAAGGCCGCTGCCCATGGGTGAGCAAATGAGACTCCTCTGGCCTCAGAGGAGGACTGGCAGAAAAAAGTTTCATTATACAGAGGACTGCAGACAGTGGCATGTTTGGCAGGAGGAAGGAACATGATACTGTCTCCAAAATCACTTGGATGCTTGCACAGCTGAAACAATAAGGGTAACGGGGTAACATCTTGTCAAAGCCTTACAGAAGGGCAGATAGGGTAGGATTCACCATATTTCCAATCAGCATCATCTTGCTGGTGGTAGGCCAACTCAATGTCCAGCTTATTCCCTGTGGTTGAGTTTTTTTACTAGACAGCTTCTTCCAGGTGCCCTGAATCAGACACTGGGTTTGGATGCATTTTCCAAAATCAAGTTTCACGCTCATCTCTTCCCAGATATTAGCTGGCAATCTGGTGTGTTCCCACAGCCAACTGGCAGTGCAGCAGGAAAGGAGCTTGTGTCAGAGTATCGATATGATGGGAGCTGGATGATGTGGAAAAGAAATGGGTCTCAAGAAAAGCAGGCTTAGGGCATCTCCAAAAAAAGCCAGCAGGTAGCTCCTAGCAAAATGGATGCAAGTAAGGAACAGAAAGGAGTAGAAATTATGAGTCTGGGCCAGTGTGATACACTGCCAGAGAACAGCAGTAACTGCGAACGCTGCCCAGGTTTGGGCAGCAGGATCCTGTGGCTGAGAGGCACAACGCAAATGAAAAGTGTATTTGATCTGATTTCCTTTCAGGCTGCAGCTCTTTGTAAGGGCCTGCCTGCTCTGGAGCTATGTTTGGCAGGGTGTCCTGTGGGGACCCAGCGCTCGGCATTGTTAATAGCAGACAGCAATGTTTAAAGTAATCATTACGTGGATCAGCATAAAACAAAACTCTTGTTAAAATTAACAACGCAGCCACTAAAGCTGATGCTGTTTCAAGCTATTCATTACAGCTAACAACCAAATCTGGCCAACAGCATTTGATCAGGGCTGGTGTGGTTTTGTGTCTTCTGGAGACAAGGTTTACCTGATCTCAAATGCTCTGTGAACACATTGACATAACCAATTGGAGTTATGCTGAGGAGGAAAGACTGGTTAGTTTTGCTTCCTCCCATTACAGTTCCAAAACCACACATTCCCATCACATTTTTACCGACCATGAAGCCTGTGCCTGTGCAGCCTGAGGTGCCACCCCTCACACAAAATTCAGAGCACTAACAGCTGGCCTGTCTGCCCTGCAAGTGCAGCACGATGGGTGGCACCTCATGACTCCAGCCTTGGTTGCAACAGGAGGGAAATGGCCCTGGGCTGATCACTGCTGTGATCAGGTGGATACCCGAGTGCAACTGCAAGATTCAAAGTAAGGACACAAGCAGAATTTATAGCAAGAACCCCTCCAGCACACTAAATTGCTGAGGTAGACACCTGTTCCTAAGAACTTTTGAACACTTTGATAGGGTATGAAAGGCTTTAAAGCTAATCAGCCTCCAAGACGTGTATGCAAAGGGGCAGACGGACAGAGCTATACTAAGGAAAGGTTGCAATATGAATTCACACCTCCTCTGGGAAGAGTGCATCCACACACGGCAGCACCCTCAAGACAAAGCTGCCCTGACTGATCAAATCAGCACAGCATAAGAAATATTTAATCCCTAAAAGAGAGAGTTTCCTGCCCCTCAGCTGATGTGATACAAACCTGTGATGCCTCCACTCCTGGTCCACTGCAAATCACAGTGAATCATTTGCTTGAAATGCTTTTATGCTTTACCTTGCATTTGCAAAGGTCTAGAAGTACATGTGCCATCATTTGCCATGTCTCTCACAGGGAAAAATTGTTCCAATGTGATTTCCAAGGGACTGAGTCAGTACAATAGCAGATATTAAACTGGCAAAGAAAACTGCCATCAGACTTTTTTTAACCTTTGTATCTGTCTATCTATATCCTTTATTTGACCTCCCACTCTCCTTTCTGTACCCCCTTGAGTTTTCCACTTTTTAATCCTAACAAGGTCGCACTTTTGCTTGGTGGCTTCAGATCCAGCACTCTCCCTGCCAACACCCAGCCAGTTAATTGTTCAGCTCCTTAACGTTCCCAAGGTCTTGGGATGTGTCACCTCCCCCCTGACCTCCAGGGCACGGCACTTTCAATCTCTTACGAGTTGAAGCTAGCAGCCATCTCAGTTTAAAACCTCCCCATCAGCTGTACTGCAGTAGCATCAGAAGGAGCCAGGAAGGATCAAGGCCCCATTGTGCTCAGATCTGCATAAACACCCAGTGAGAGACAGCTCCTGCCCTCCTGAGGTTATGGGCTGAAAGGGAAAGCAGGCAGAGGGAAAGTGAGTGGGAGACATGTAAGTGGAGTATTCATGGTAATGCTGGTCACATCGCTTGTCAGTCTTTCTTTTTGTTGTTTGGGGTTTTTTATTCCCTTCCCCCCCCCCCCCAAGTGAAAATAAAATAATTTGTTGGCTTGGTTTTGGGAATGTTGGAAATTACTGTTTGCAAGAGCAATCATCTGTTCCCATCCACCTTGGTTCTGTGCCAGCACTGCTCCGGGCTGCTCTTCCTGAGGGGGTCCTGTGGCTCTGCAGGAATAACGCAGCATGGAAGCACCAGAAGATGAAGTAAAACCCCTTGGTTGCCCACTTGCCCCATTAGACCTTGCTGCAGCCTATTAGTCAGCCCACCCACCACAAGCTGAATCCAATGTGGCACAATGTGTCCTGTCAGCCACTAGCCCGGGGCTGCAGAAGAGGGAGGGACTACATCCCCTCTCTTACCCTCATTACAACCCAAAAGGCAGGGCTCATCCCTGACAGTTCACAGAATATACACCTGGCAGGGGAGAAAGAAAGTTTTGAGAACTGGGAAAATTGCCCTGGAGTAGAGTACAATATCACATCAGTCTAACCATAAAGAGAATAATTTATTCTCCTTTTTCTTGGGCAGTGGAAGTGTATCAGCATTACAGAACCACAAGGACGAAGGACAGCCTGTCCTGTCCTGATGCAAAAAAGTCTTACCTTTAAAGTGAGGCTTCAGAACGGTGTGTGAGAGTTTGATTTGCATCCAGAGTGGAAACATGCTTGCCAGCCATCAGGCTGATGTGATTTGAAGCAGCTGAGATATTAAATGCACTAAACCAGAATGTATAATAGCCATGCTGGCAGACCTTTAATTATTGTCATGCTTGTGGGCACTGATATCATTCAAATTAAAAGCTTTCCCCACTACTTGCATTTTTTTAATATGCTGATGTACTCTGCACTGATGGATTGTCCTCTCTTGTCCTTCTCTCAAAAAATGCTTGGAACAATTTGCTTCAGTGCAGAAATAAAAATTATAGGTACTCACTTGCCATATTTTTGGAGCTCTTTTGTTTTGTTTTGTTTTGTTTTAAAGCATGGATCCCCTAACTAGGAGAACAGTTTGGCAAGTTTGGAGGTGCAGTGTTAATTCCTCAATCACCAATTCTCAGTCTCAGAAAAAGCAGGAATGCTCATTATTAATAACAAGATTGGAGCACTGGTGCAAGCTTCCCTGGAGCAGTGCCTTTGATAGTGCTGGCTGATGACATAGCAAAGTTTCCTTGCTGCACAGATGCTCTGATTTTCCTCTCTCGGTTGGTCCAGAGGCAGATATTTTTGGCCAGTCCAGTTCTCAGATACAGCAGCAGAAAGCTCAAGCAGTTCCTCTGAAGTTGAATCAACTTCTCTGTTCACACTGTTGTCATGATACCAGAATCTCTGGCTCCTTGTCTAGTACTGTGATAAGGCTGCTCGCTTGCTCAGCGTAATTCTGGAACAAGTGGAACTGTCTCAAGCAGAACAAGCACAGCACTTTCTTTCCAGAGATGGAAAACCTGCAAGACAGGCAGACAAATATTCTTATTTATGGCCACTGATGGCGGGCACAGGACATCATATGTCCATCATATGGAAGTCCATTTGCAGGAGATGCAGCACTCATGTCTTCCACACTGTGTCCAAATCACACTGATTTGCCACAGCTGACTACAAACTGCTTTGAATTCTTGCAGCATTCTGCAGCTCCATTTGCTGTACACGTTGTGCAGCTTGTTTTATCTCTGGGACAGTGATGGGCCACCCTTAGAAAGGGATGGGGCTCAAACCAGGACCTACCTCACCTCTCCCTAGCTCTGAGCCTCAGCCCCTCTGCAGACTCCAGAGCAACACTACTGCTTCAAGGGGAAGGTCATGCCTTGTAGCCTCTTTTATCCACTGGAGGCTTGCTCTAATTGCCTGCATGCAGAACCAGGAGCCAGAAAACCCCCATGTTTATAAAACTGACTGCAACACTAAATCTTTCACTAGCCCTGAGCAATTCCCTTCACCCTTCTGCCTTAGTTTCCCTGTGTGTAAAAGTGAGATAATGTTTACTTTCCTTCCAGGGATATTGCAAGGATTAATTAGTTAACTGAGTTTTTTAGAAGGGTGAAAAGCATTTTACACATGTTAAGTATTGTTTCTTTGGGACAAGGGAAAAACCCTCCCTCTGCTTCACACTAGTGATTTTAAAAGTTCAAACTCAAAGACAATAAAAGCTGAGGATACTGGCTAACTCAAAACCAGCAGGATGTGTGAATGCTGAGGAAGAAAGATCACCATAAGATGGAAAAGTTTACAAACACAAAACATTTCAGCCTTTTGAAAGCCAGATGAAGGGGAAATAAGCAACACATAGTGGACAACTTGGGCTCTCTTCCTTCTTTCCTGGCTCAAGCCCAATGGAGTCAGCAGCCAGCTATCCTGACTATCTGGTGGCCTCTGAATCCAGTCTGGCAACAGGCATAACATGGATCTTAGTAGTCCCAGTGGAAAATACACATTATCCCAGCTGGACTTCCAGAAGAACAAATAAATTCAGTGCTACCTCAGGTGTGCTTTTGAGAGAGACCAAAGAAAGGTAAGGAAATTTGCACTTTCCCTGCCTAGGCTAGATCCAGGCTTTGGGATTAAAGGCAGGATCACACAGCTATTCCTCCTGCTTCTCACCACCATTGTTTTAAATTAAAATCATTCAAAAATAAATGCCCAGGGCACAAAAGGAGCTCCTGTCACAGCGAAGATGAGAATCTCCTCAGGAGATCAGGATGAGCAGCAGCACTAGCTCCTGTCAAAAAAAAAAGAAAAAAAAAGGTGGAGGAAGAAGTAAGTGAAAAGCAACAGCTCTCCTAAGGCGCCGTTTAAGGAGGTGAACTTAGCGGGACAAAGCCAATTACACCAGTTACCCTTGGAAGTGCTGTTCTGCAACTTCTCCAGGTGCTGTAGCTGACTGGGCATAAAGGCAGCATTAACAGGGTGTCTACAGCAACAACCAACCAGTCTCTTCTGCTGTAGCAAAGTCTCTGGGAGGCATCATTACCCTCAGGACTTCCTTCCCATTGCAGTGTGGTTTTTCCAGCTGTGCTGAAGGAGTAGCCCTTGTGTACACTTTCTAACCCCCAGCAGGAAAGGTCAGGCATAACTAAGCTGAGCTGCCTACTTATTCTGCCCCAAATGGGGGAAGTTTATGCAACCTGTTTTCCTGCCAAACCTGTGAAGAAGGGATTTAAAGTCTATCAGCAAGGTGCTAAAGAGTACTTGCCCACTGACACAACTGGATCCAGAAGATGGTGTCTGCTTGTAGCCCAGGTGATGTGAGAGCTAGCAAAAGTGAGGTTGTATCATCAACAGCTGGCAAAAGAGGAGATGCTGGTGTTGCATTGCTCTACTGCTTTCAAAGTAGCACAGCCCCATGTATAACTGTCACTCAGCTTGCTCATATCTGCCCCATCCCCCTTCTCTCCTTACCTGTATTTGTACCCACTGTGCTGAGTACAAATGTACCTGCATTTGTACCTGCACCTAGATTGACACATACATTTTAGCTATAAATGCCAGGCCCACTTAGTGGTCCTGTATCTTCTTGTGCTTATGTCAATGTAAGTCAGGAGTAATCCTAAAGGAGATTCACAAGGGCAAACCCAGTGAAAAATGAGAGGAATCAAAAGGAGGTCCAGTTTATAGAGGCTGAAAGCTTATTTTCTTTCGAATGGAGGCTAATCCAATCAAAAGTAAGAAGCTTTCAGATTTCAGGACTTCTAAGAAAAAAATTTTTTAGATATAAGGAGCTGATCATTCCTGGCTGTCACAGCCAGTGTAGATGATGAAAGCAATGGATGTATTGGCTGACTCCAGCTGAGGATCCGGCCAAGTGGAATTAACATTGTTCTAAAGAACTCTACATGAGTTTACAGGCAAAGAAAAGTCCACATGACAGGTCTTGGTGTAACCTTCCAGGGAAAGGAAGGGCCTGAGACATGCTCCGTATTCACAGCTAGGAAGGGCAGACTGGAACTGGCTGCGAGGCATTTGCACGATGTTCTCCCCATTCTGGACCAGCCTAGCAAACATAAGGATTTGTGGTCTTCTGTCTCACTGATATTAGCAAGCAGTCCTTACTATTGATCTACATGAAAGAAAGGGGAGAAGTTATGGGGAAGAAAAAAAAAAAAAGAATTAGACATAGTATTAAGACCCTGCTGGAGCCTGAAGTCAGTACTGCCTGATGTTCACAGGATTGCTGCTTCTCTTTGAAGGACCCTGCACCTCTCTTCCTTTATCACCTTTGCAATTAGGTTTCCATACACACCTGCTCCTGACCATCAAATAATTTCTTCTCCACCCCTAAAGGAAAATGATTTTGTAAAGAAATTGCTCCCAGACTCACAGTTCTTTTCTCATCCTTCGGTGTCTCTGGCAAGAGTCTCACACGTTCCAGCTTACTCTAGAAAGAATCTGTGCCTTGCAGAGCATCACATTTTGTGGCCAAGATTTTGAAGAAAGCAAATGTGACCAAAGCTTCAAGTATCAAGCCCATATTTAGGCACTTGTGTAAGTGCCCTTTTTTCAGCAGTGCATAGTTGTGTCACAGCTCCAACTTCTCCATTCTGCTTCTCTTTTTCACACAAGTCCCAGAGTGCTTTGATCCAATGACAGGAGTGCACACTGCCTGGTAGACTCTAATCTCTATTTCTGCATCCTATGATGGTACTTCTCTGGAAAGGCTGGAGGACGGAAAGGTGAATATCCCTGGATCTCATGGCCATTTAACACAAACAGAAAGCTGGAGCCTACCCAGAATATTTTCATGACATTGAATAATTTGCTGTGCTACCTTCAGAGACATTTTCATTCATCCATGTTTTCAGCCTATGTACTAATTACATTCCACTGAAATTCTCAAAAATGGGCTGTAAAGGGGATTCTTGAGGAGCAAAGGGCTCTTGCTGATGCAGAGAAGCATTTCATCAAGGAACAACCTGGTCTTGGTTAGTTCTAGGGTAGGGAGTTGAGCTTTTAGTCTTGTTCAGTGCATGCTGAGGCCCTCAGAGGCTGCAGGAAAACCCCTCCTGCCCCCCCAGTGCCCCATTGAAAAAGCACTGATGGAAGCAGGGAGGAGCATGAAGCCAGCAGGGAGCCCCTCAATACAGGCATGGAAAGAGGGGACACAGAAGAAAAGGCTGGCAAGATGGAAATTATGGATGTAGGTGATCTAAAGGAAAGAGAAACTACAAGACACAGACAGCAGAAGAAGACACATTGGGGTACAGAAATTCATCCCTGATGTAACTCTTATTTCAGTCAGTCACCAAGGAGCTGGATTTGGCCCGCCCGGCAGAAATTATTTGGTTAACAAGCAACATTAATTGGAAAAAGTGAGCAGTATTGCTTTAATTGCACAAAAGAGAGGAAGGACAGATCCCATTTCAAATTTAGGAGTAAGTTTTTTTTTTTAAGAGGGGAGGGGGGGAATAAATATTAATACTGAGCCT
This sequence comes from Manacus candei, assembly GCF_025592945.1. NCBI lineage: Eukaryota > Metazoa > Chordata > Aves > Passeriformes > Pipridae > Manacus > Manacus candei. Next base: position 2,633,133 of record NW_026138131.1, read on the forward strand.
GTGTTGATGAGCTTTAGGGGGGTTGCTAAGCAACACAGCCCTTTGTCTATAGCCCAGGCAATGATCGGGAGGGGACTGTGTAGGAATAAAATTCCTATGGCTTCTATAGAAACATCTTTTTGTAGCTTTTAAAAAATAAACAGAACCCAAAATCTGTCTCCTTGGCTTTTTTTTTTTTTTCACATGAAAGACTGTCTTCTGAAAATGTAGTTATGGCTGCAGTCTGAGAGCATGTATTTGGAGGATGTTGTGACCCTGACAGCAAAGTTGGGGCAACGAGCCCACGTTTTTAACACAATGCTGATATTCACTCAGTGTATCCCTAAATAGTGTGGGTTTTTCTATGTACTAATTTGCTGTTTGTGGCAAACAACCATTACATTTTAGGCCATTGCATTTTCTTTTTTTTCAGTTCACTTTAAGGAATTTCATAATGTATCCCAGTCCACCACTGAAATAGAATAGTTAATAACATACCATTATATAACTGACAGAATAAACCCACACATTTCCAGATATTAAAATCAGGTATGTGATGGTCTAAGCCTCATAGTAAAATTCAGCTCCACAATCCTTCAAATTTGATACATTAATTTTTATTATAAACTTAGAGCTCAGGAATACAAGGGGAAGGAACAGCTTTTGATTTGAGACTTGCAGAGAGAAAATTGTATTTTATTAAGTTATTGAAAATGCTGACTGCAGAGAAATTTTAAATAATTTATTTTTTAAAAATGGAAGTACTCTTATGTTCTGATATGAAAGAAAATCTAAAGCTTTACTGTTTATACAAGGGAGCAGAGGTGAAAAGTGGTAAACTCTGAGAACTGCTAACAGTCAGGGCCTTTTTTCTGTGATTTGTCCTGGAATTGCCTCCTCAAAACATATACATCACACATTTTTAATGACTGAAGCCATATTATTGCAGAAAAATATAAGGTGGACTGGAAGAGCCTACTGTGCCTGCAGAGAGGCTGTGGATTTGATATTTATTCCACAGATTATAGACCATTGTGAGATCCTCTGTACATGGACAGAGGGTCTGGGGCAGGAAGATGTTCGTACCCAGAGCAATAGCCTTGGGAAAACAACACAGTTCTGCTTTTACCTGCACCTCATGAAGGAATGATGGCCTTGAAAGAAAGGGAGAATGCACTGTTACTCACAATTTCCAGGAGGGGACCTTGCCAAAGGGAGCCTGCTGCAGATGCCAGCTTCTTCCCTTACCTCCCAGGTCCCCAAAGTCACAGGCAGCCGTGCTGCCTTGTAAGAGGCAGGGACCAAGGAAACAACTTGTAGCTGTTAATTTGCTGGCCATCGAGTGCTCCAGCTCCTTCCCTATTTACAGGTCAAGCTCTGGCCCACATCACAGCCCTGCACTTGCCCCCAGGGATTCCCCTGTGGTATAAGGAGAGCAAGCAGCTCATCCAGGTTTATCAGGGTAGCATGCACAGAAAAAAAAAAACAAACACACAAAAAACCTTCCTGAAACCACAGAGATTTGTAAGACCCTGGTGCATTTACAAGTGGAAGGAGACAGCAACAGAGCAAGAGGTGCAAGCCTCAGAAGAAAAAGTTAAAGAGAAGTTGTTATTTCTTCGATAGTTGCTAAAAAGCATAGTGAAATACAGTAAAAGAAACCATTTCATCATTTAATCTACATGAGATCCAGAGGCAGACATAAGAAGGTTCTTCAGATGATCATTGCCCATGTTGCCAGCACAACAGCTAATTTCACAAAACACAAGGTGAGTCTACTGCTGAGTATGTGGGAACTGCTGGAGATAATAGTGCTGGCTTTGTTTTTAAACTATAAACCTTTCCTTTACAACAAGATGAATCTCCTCTGCATACGGGCCCACTGTGAAAGTGTGTTATCAAAAAATCAAACAAGCTGTACTGGACTCCCAACAGGATGATGAACAATGTATCCCCGTGCTTGTAGACCAGTATTTAGACTAGTACTAAATTTCTGATTTTCTCAGACTCCACCAGATACTGCTTTTTACAAACACTATATGTGTAAAAATGTGGTAACAGGAATGTGGTCATGCATGACCTCCTGATCAACAATGGTCTGTATACCTCAGTTTGGAGGACTTATACCAAAACTGCTGGTATTTGAGACAAATTCTTTGAAGATGCATGTCCAATATCTCTTTCATGAGAATTCAACTTCCTTCCCACACATGTAACTTCTCTGGTTTTACTTTCCTCCTTTTCCAGTTCCCTGAACTGCTGTAGACTGTAGAAGTATCAGAGGATACTAATACATAGCCTCATATGAGGCTTTTGATACCCACAAGAATGCATTGGGTCTGTGAAGGATGGAGACTGGATCATGATGCAGGTAATAATATGCAGGCAGCTCCTGAAGAACAACATTCCCACAGACCTCACGGCCTGCAGCCCCTCCACTGCAGAAGTGGCTCAAGGCACTGGTTTTAGGCTCTATCTGCAACTTACAGCACCCAACAGAGAGCCAGAGCCAGGTTGCAGAGCCTGGCTTGGAATCTCTGCCAAAAAAAGTGAGCCATGCTGTTCTCCTAGATCAGCCCACAAACTGAATTAAAAAAAAAATAAATAATTTGATCTGAGGATTGTCTGTTCAGACGGGCGAGCAACTGGCCTAGAGAGAACAACACTGGGCAACCATTCCCAGTGTGCTGGAAACAAGAAAGAACAAATTTTCCAAATCCTTTTCATCAGGAGGTAGCCACAGTGCCTGCTTTTAGCTCTTACTTAGCAGGTCTCTGCATCACTCAATCTTCTCCCCAAGAACAGGGTTTTGGAGGTGGCTCAGAGCATGTCTGTGAACACTTTCCAGCATCCATCTGTGCATATCCAGCCTTCTCTGAACCCTCTGATATGCACTCAGACCAAACCAGTCAGTCTCTGGTCTGGGAGTGGGTCAGCTCTGCTATTCTGTTCTTCTGAGGCGTGCTATCCAGCTCAGGGATGAGGGGATGCCTGCAGACACCATGCCTGAGACAAAATACACCGTCTCTGAGCAAACTCACAGAGCAAACTCCATACAAGGACAGGTACAGTTCCAGCTAGAACCTATCTCATTATAAGAGCTATGGAGGGGAAAAAATATTTTTGCAGTGTGTGTGGCTAGTTTAAAATCAGAGTTTTTCCATAGCAACATTTCATACCATGGTAAGTTATATGCAGAATCTGTGCTTACCAAAATTAGAATACGCACATATAAAGTTTCGAATTCAGCTCACCTCAGGCAGGAGGTACTGCATTTTACAGTGGAGCTCAGGGTGTATTGTGTCTAATACCTGCAATGCATAACTCAAAATTGTGATAAATAAATGATAGGTGGAGAGCCAAAATATAAAGTATTATCCCCAACAAAGATGCATTATGTCCTTCTACCTATATATTACTTGCTCTTACAAACAACTCAGAGTCTTGATTATATCAGTTCAGATGTCTCCTTTCTCACAGCAAAGACACTTGTTCAGACAGGCACATCACTCCTTATCTTCCTTTTGGCTTGTGTCGAGGGAGTTTTCTGCTCATTTAGTGCTTCTGGGCCTCTCCAACAGCAAAGCAGACGGATGACGTGAGTGTGACGCTTGCTCAGCAACCCCTGTCTAGAACATTATACCCACCTGCCTGCTAAATGACTTCCTACTAGTTAAGGTGAAGAACTAAACGTGCTCTAAAATACAAAATGGGCTGCTGGGGGTGGAAAAGCTAAAGTGAAAAGACCTTGGAGTGAAGGGGAGAGACATTTCATCTGGATCCTGAAAGCCTCTGACATCACTTTACTGATGGAGGATTTGTTTTTCAGCACACTTGGTCCATGTTAAGGGGGAGATCTAAAGGTTTCTGGATGCAAATACAGCAGAATTTCACAATGAAAGCAAGCTGACTACCTTCCATTCTTGTCTTAAATACCTAGAGCAGATGTAGAATATTGTTGATTCATACTTTGGGCTTAAGCAATGGCTGAGTCACAGGGCATTTCCTAGGGATTAATGAGGAGTTGGGAGAGTTGATGGCCCAAAGCAAACTGGGAGGCCATTAACCCCAGCCTGCCATTAATTCCCTGGGAGATGCCCTGTGCCTCAACTGTTATTTGCTGCTATGACCTCTACCCCCTTCTTTCTACTGTTGTACAGAGGAAAAAAAGGATCTTGAGCAGGGATGATGCCAATGCTGCTCCTGCCAGAGACAGATATTTCTCAGCCCGGGGAATTCCTGGCCAGGCCAGGAGCTCAAAATACCCTCTTCTGTCTGGAAAATGAGTTTTTCAGGTCATTTTCACGCAGTTTTGTGGTTTTGAGAGCATAAATTTTGTGCCAATTCACAACCTGCATAACTTATATTAATGGGGCTATGCAGAACACAAGCCACTGCCTTCTCTACCCTCCCTGGTAGTTGACATAATGGACAAATAAACCCCTGTCACTTAAAAACTAAACAACATTAAATGAAATAAATACTTTTTTAAAAGTCCCTTATTTAAACGAAATGTGAAATTAAACCAATTCATATCAAGGCCTAAAATTATATAATTATTAAAATAACATTCAGCAACATATTGTTACTGCTGAAGTTCTAGTCAGCTGTACTAGGTGGGTTTTAGTCAGGTGAAATAGGTGGGTTCCCTGCAACAAGTAGAAAATTTGGAAGCAGATTTGGAAGCAGTAGCCTCCTTGCACATGCAAAATATTTACTAATTTTATTCAGTTAGTTCTATTTAACAAGTTCATTTCAAATTATGAAACAATAGAGAATTAAAAAAAAAAAAAGAGGGGACTTGTTTTTCCTTCTCCAATCTGTGAATAAAAATGGGTACAAAGATTTCTTGCTCTGACTTACTTCAGTGACTGATAACTTAATTATTCATAGTAGCAAACCAGTTAGTTGCTTTTAAACTAAGAAAAGAATGTGAGGGGTTTTCTACTGTCTTATGAGATATCGCTTAATATGGTTTATTTAGGTAACAAAGAGAATATTGCCCTATTTGGGGAATTTTTATTGGATTCTGGTTTCATTCAAAAATAGATTCATAAAATCAAGAAAAAAACTGGAAATAAATGAACCATCCTTCACTTTCCAATTAAAAATATGACAAAATTAAGATTATGATAAAGTGAGTATTAATTTATCGGCATAATAAATATTCATAGATAAATACTTTTGGTTAACAGAATAAAGACCTCACTGTTTACTATCTTTTGTTATAAATCATAGAATCTCAGAATGGTTCGGGTTGGAAGTGACAGATCATTTAGTTCCAACTACCCCCACTATAGAGAGGGACATCTTCCACTAAACCAGGTTTCTCAAAGCCCCATGCAACACTTCCAGGGATGGAGCTTCTTTGGACAACCTATTCCAGTGCCTCACCACCCTCACAGTGAAGAATTTCTTCCTGATATCTGGTCTAAATCTACACTCTTTCAGTTTAAAGCCATTTCCCCTTGTCCTATTCCTACAAGCCCTTGTAAAAAGCCACTCTCCAGCTTTCTTGTAGGCCCCCTTTAGGTGTTCTAATGGTTACCAGCCCAGGAAAGCTAACTTTTTATTTCAAAAAATATCTAGCATAACTTGCTACTGCAGTAAGAGATCAAATGCATTATTTAAACCAAGATTCCCTACTTGATTTAAATCTTGATTTAAATTAGTTCTCTGTGGGTGTTGGAGTTGGCTTACAGCCTTCAAATAATTGTAGGGAAGAAAGGAAACTCTGCTGAGACAGATGCTATAAATATGTGCTGGTATTTGAGACTGCAGTGACGTCTTTACATTCAGAACCTCTGGGTTATTGGCATTAGAAGACTGGGTATACCTCAGAATTGCACTTAAATAAGTGTCTGGGGCTAAGGAAAGCCACAGCAATTGGTACTTGACTATTTTAACATTGACCTAAAATAGTGTGTATAACTTTTGAACACGGTTTAACAATCAATCTCTTGGCCAGTTACCTTCCAAATTCATCTTTTAGTATAGGACAGAACCTGTGATCCCAGAATTTCACAGGCAGCAGATGAAACCTCCAAATCATGGGACCCCCACGCATTAGAATTGCTGCAGGACAGCAAGAAAAAAAGAAGGGAAGCAGAACAATATACCATAAAAGAAAAGTATGGCTACAGGCACAGGCAGCTGCAGAAATCTGCAAAATGACAGTTCATAAAGCATATATATAAAGACTGAAAACTGTCACTGGTGAAGTAAGGTAGTGTAATCTGTGCCTTTCCATTTCCTCAATTCCAAGAGAGCTGACACCAAAGAACAGTATTTTGTTCTCTCTTGGCTTTGTTAGCAGCCTCCAGATCCACACAGACAGCAACACGCCTACAGCTGGTGTAGTGCTCAGAAATAGCTCCTCATTTATCCAGTTGCTTTGAGTGCTAAGCCTGAATGCTTTGGGTGGTTGGGGCTACATCCCACACCTGTATCTCTCTGTTTTTTAAAAGCATCATGTCCTATGGTGGTTCCCAAACAAATCTTCATCAGTGGTCTAAAAAAGCCAAACATTGGCTTTTCCATCCAGTACAGGCATCCGATGGTTGGTATCCATTTAACTTCAGCCAGCAACCAGATTAAAAATTGTATTACTACAAGTTGTTTTAAAAATGATTTAAGGATTCATCTGAACCTACTTTCAAGTGGTACAAGACCAGCTGTGATTTCCCAGTTGCATGGATTTAAAAGGGATGCAATACCAATGCCAGCCAGTGTAAGGCTTAATCTCAGTCTGGGGATGGCAAAAGGCTTCACCTCTGCACAGTGCTTCCCCTCACTTCCTCCAGTTAGTGCAAGAAACCTGCAAACCAGTACATTTTCCTTTCTGGAGACATGGCTATGTTGGTATTCAGATGGGGTTTGTTCTGGTACAGGTGTTCCCTTGGGGGACAAGGAACAGCAGTGCCACTTATTGTTCACATATAACTATATGTACAATGGCATTTTTTACAGATATAACAAGGTCGGTGGAAAGTCACCTTCACAACTGGTATAGTTACTTCTGTGAAACTTTTCAGCTCTGATGAGGGCAAAGAATAACCACATCCAGTCAAATATTAATTTAAATTTAAAAGTTAAATCAGTAATTTCAGGGGAAGGGGACAGAAAGGTTTGAGCACTTTTGAGCAAAATCCTTCCAATGAAGAAATCCTTTCCTCTTCCTATATCCTCCCAATCACTTACTCAAAAAATCCAGTTGTGTACAGAGCAGTGTTCATATTACTCCATTTACCATGGAAGGAGAGTCAAATTCTTCCAGCCTTGCCTTTACATTGAAGCTTTGAGAAGTGTAGTACAGGTTGGAGTTTTTAACTCTTTTTTTTCCTGTGTGTAAAGAACTGGAATAATTGTTGACAAATAACTTAATAAAAACAAACAAACAAACCACCAAAAAAAACTAAAACACAAAAAACCAAACCACAAAAAAACCCAAAAAAAGGCAAAAAACCGACAATCCCCCCCCCCCAACAAAACAAACCCAAACAAACCAATCTTTCTTTATAAAGATTCTGCACTGCTTGGAGACATTTTATCAGTCCTACAAAACCATTTTCTGATGGGACTAAATATTACCCATTTTACAAATGGGTATGCTGTGGTAGAGGAGGAGATTCAGTCCCACAGTTGGTGGTGATAGATGACCTATAAAACACTTCAGTTTTGACATACAGATATTACTGTAACCATTAGACAAGGCTACAGTCTTAGGAATGCAGCACTACAGTCACAAAGGGTTTTGAAATTACAGCACTCACTTGACATCACAACTGAAGTCAATGGGATTTCTTTAAGGTCAATAAACCCCAGAGCAACTCACAGGCTGCAGCCCATATTTATTGCTCTGGAGCTCCTCAGAAAGGCAGTTGGGCTGTGCATGAGAAATGGATCTTCTCCCTTTTCAGGTTTGCGGGAGAACTCAGCGGAATGGCCAAACATGTTACTGTTTGATGGGATCTGTTTGGCTGAAAAAGGCTCCTTTTTCCCCAAAGGCTTGTCTTTATAGCAATCTGCCTTGGCTGTGAGGGGGTCTGGAGGAGGCTCCCTAGGGAGCTTATCTATGCTGCTTCTTGACTGCTGCACAGCGAGGTAGGCTTTCCAAACCTCAGAGGAACCTGCTGGGCAAAAGTCCCTTACCAGGCACTGAGAACCCAGGTGGGTGTGTTAACCCTCTGGGCCAGCTCTACAGCTTATCCCTTTTTGAATTACAATCCATCATCACTTGTGATAAAATAGAAGCCAGAAGGTGGATGCACAATGAGTGTTTTCAAGAGCCCTGCTTGTGTGATAGTTTACTTTGTGGTGGCTTAAATATAAACCAGAGTGAATGCTTCAATCAAAGCACAAACTTTTTTGGCCTCGGGGTAAGAAAAACATTTTAACATTTTAAACATCACTGGTCTCAAGGTACAAAAGCAAATATTTGCCAGACTTCCAGACTTTAGAGAGCTGGTTTTTCTAAGGCAATTCCTTGTTGTTCTCTGGAAGGTTTTTCTCTGTCTCTGCTTCCAATCCTCTGTGAGGAATACAGGCAAGGAATAGGAGGACAGTCTCTTCATCAAGATCCCTCTGCTCCAATGGTCATCTCGACTCCACAGCTGACAGGTAATACTGAGAAGCCCAAGGAAAGCAAGATGAGAGAAATACTATTCTGCAGATGTCTTGCATTGCTCTTATGCTCTTAATCCATTACACTGACTTCAGGGAAACACTGATCTCATCACACCTGCCATGAGATCAAGAAGCTCGCTGACAATGTGTGTGTGTTTCCTGTGCCTGGCACAGCACACCCTCTTAATCAGTGAGAGGGCACGTGTCCTGCAAGGTGTCAAGAATGTAAAAATGTGATCAAAGACCACCACCACATCCTCTCTTAGCTCCTAGGTCCAGTCAAGACACGGGATGGGATTAGGCATGACACAGAAGTCGTCATTCATTTATTTATTGTCATCTTTTAGTACTCTAGTCATTGTTCAAGCTGAAGTTCACCTCCCTTCATTCTCCTACATATCATACAAACAACCCAGTGGGAACTTGCCCTGCTAGTGCAGTGTCAGGTCTTGGCACCTGGGCATGGTTTTAAGCATAACCTTAGCAGCAGACTGCCCTCTATTTGACCCAGTTCCCTCGTGGCTGGCAGCAAAGTCAGGGAGAAAAGGAAACCCTTATCATAGTTTGGTGGCCTTTTCCTTCAGCCTCAGTGCCAATGCAGGCAGCTCCCTCACCTTGCTGCTCACTCCTACACCTTGCTGTGTCTTGACTGTGCTGTGAACCATGAACTGGTATGAGTTAAAAATAAATAATGTAACAAAAAAAAAAATTAGTAATTTTAAACCCAGAATGGTTCCCTGACTCAGCCAGGCCACCACACATCAAACTGTCACAGGCTGGCCAGGCTGCACCTTCCACGTGGTAACGTGAGATGTGATGTTGATTTTGCACTGCATCAGAGACCGAGGCACTGCAAGGAGGTACAGGCTGTCCTGCCCAGAGCCAAGTGCTTAAGAGAGAACTTCAGCCTCTGATACTCAATACATGTCCCACGGGGTCCCACAGCTTGCCAGGCAGACAGATCAATGTCACGGAGAGCTCAGTGGCAACAGGTCCTCTTCCTTTGCCAAGCGCAAAGAAGCATTTCAGATCAGGAATAGCCAAACTTTTCGAGAGGACTTTTTGAAATTAGAGACTTCAAATTTAATTTTTTTAGGACATTCTGTCCTGCTGAAAAATTAATTCCAGTTCAATTTTTATCCCGAGTCCAAGTGAAAACAGATTTTAAACATCTGAATAAAAATGAGAAAAAAATTCTTATTTTCGGTGGAGTAAGGATTATATCTATACCAAGTATAAATGACAACAGGGACAAGATTCAAGGATCAAATAGGTATTACCAGCTTTACACAAACCCTCTGTAACTGTAATATAATGTAATAAAATAACGTAGCAAAATAAAGTACATTTAACTATTTCTATACAATATCATACATCATCATGCTATTCTGTCATACAGATAATACTACGTACACATGACTATTTTAAAATTGCATATATGCATATAAAATACTCACTGTTTGCTCCTCTGATACTTCAGTATAATTCTAGTGTTATTTTTATCACGAATATTCTGAAGCAGCTTTAGGTGAAGACTCCAGAAAATGAGAAATGTTGAAGCAATAAATTTCAAGGAAAATGTATGCAAAGGAATTGATTCTGTCAATGGAAAGTAAAAAAGGATTTTGCTAATTTGCTTTTTTTAAAATGCCTTTTTTAAAAGACAAGTAGATTAGAATTTTATTGCCAGTGATGAAAAGTCTCAAATATTTTATAAAAAACCACAGAAATATCTCTACCAGAAGAAAGATTTTCTTTTTTCTGTAACATATCTTGCTATTGTCTTGATCAATCAAAGATCTGGTACTACAGATATAAATGCTTTGTATTGCAAATATTAGTCCCATATGAGGATTTATAATACTATATGTAATATACAGATACAGTCACTATGCCACAAACAGACACTGAACAGTCAACATGGTATTGGGGAAAAGTGCAAAAAAGAAGTTATAGCAGATGAGAAGAAGGTGAGAAGAATTTCTGGATGAATTATGAAGTAAGAGAAAACAGGGTTGAAGAGAAGACCATAAGAGATCTATACCTGAACCAGGAGCCAAAACTACAAATATTTCTGGGTTTGTCATTTTATTTTTTATTATTTTCTCTTTCAAGACCAGCTCCCCTAAGTAATCTAATGCTGTCCTGAGCTCTGCCATGAGGCTGCAAGGAAATCTCTGCTGCTACAATTTTAAACCCTTATGTCCTGCCCACCCCAGCCCAGAGTCCGTGAACCAGCTATTCCTTTTCCTCCCTGCAACAGACTTTTCCACAGGATTCAGGGAGTGATCTAAAGCAGAAAAGAAGGTAGTTATAATGCAGAGAGAAAAGGTTAAATGGAAAAGAGCTTTGGGAGCAGAATAGCTGAATGTTATTTATCCAAAGTAAACAACATGATCTTTGATGAAAAGCACTGTGAGTTACTGAGGGATGAGTGGGGGTAATAGCAAAGAATCAGGAAGAAATAGGATCCAGGATTTCATGCAACAACTGAAAAATGGGTTATGTGAGGGCAGGTGAAGAAGGTACTTCCTGAGCAAGAGCAGAGACAAGATGACACGCTGAAGCCTTTACTGTGATGAGGTCTGTGGTGGGATCTGGAAGTAACACTGTCCTTTTGAACATTAATGATCTTTTTGTCTTTGGTGTGCCTGGGATAAAAAGACCTCAGATACATGCACAGCATCTGCTTCCCCCCATTGTGCTCAGATGCCAAAGGAGAGTAAACATTAACCAAACTCCATGCAAATGAGAGGCAAATATTTACCTTAAAAAATTCTGTTTGCAGGCCTGAGTTTGGAAATCACTGCACTCACTGGATCTGTGGGAATGACTAATTTTCATCATCATAACTATTCAGCGATGTTCACTGGACAGTTTCTTATCTAAAATATGTGTGCTCAGAAAAATGGTTTTTAATCAAAAAACCTGCTTTAGCAGAGCCTGCAATAGGTAGGACTGCAATAGACTAAGTTAATGGTATACAGTCCAACTAATAAATACTGGTTTATGAAGAAGACGCTTCACATTTTATCTCTCAAGCTCTGAATTATGGATTTTCATAGTGCTCAGTGAACGCCTGGAAACCCATCCTTGCATGGGAAGGACAATGTGAGGGACCCACAGGGCACAGGGCACTGAGACTTTTGTACTGGGAGGACAACCCTTGCAAACACTGAAGCTCAGAGCCTATAATCAATGGCTTGCCACTGTTATTAGCACCTTTTGTGAGCTGCTCTGAGAAAACAGTGGCTCCTGCAGCACAGCTCCAGGGGTGCCCAAATTCACCTCTGCACAGGACCACGGAGTCAAATGCAGAGCCTGGACCCTGCCCAGGGCACAGGACTGATATTTTGAGTTGTCTGTTCTTCTATTCACAGTAGTGTTTAATTCTCACAGAAGTTACCTAAACTGAACTTGAGGAAACTACACTTCCACATGTGCCTGGATTTCCTCCTTTCCTCCTCCCTGTGGGTGTCACAAAAGGCTTAAAATGGCTCGTGACTTGCAGCACTTTTCCTGTACTATCTATTGCAGATATTTGAAAAGGGTAGAGGGAGGAAGATTAATATCTGAGGTAGTATTTATAAGTCTAGAGAAATCATTATAACGGCCCTAACCCAGCTTAGGACCAGCTGCCTTTTGAACCTGGAGGTCAGTGTTTTAATTCTGCAGCGTCTTCTGATTTTGCTGTTTCAGAAATGTACATCATGTCAAGAAATTAGGAAGCTGTGTCTCCTCTTGTCTCAAGGGATTTGGCTTTTCTCACCATTGTGGTAGTCCTCTGTGTCCTTCAAGAAAAAAAAACAACCCTCTCATACCTGCCACTATTTTGGTGTGTGTTTTTGAAGGAAGAACTCTGCCTACATTGAACAGATCCCTAAAACAATCTCCAGTGCAGACGCATAATGACATATGAAGATTAATGGAATGCTCTGAATACTGTGTCTCTGCTTCATAGGCCAATTCTGCCAATCTACCACAATTTGTGATTCACAAAAGTAGCCTTGTCCTTAGACACAGAACTTTAATTCCCTCCCTCATTCCCGTGTCAACCCACTGAAACACTAATTCTTAAGGAATGTAATATTGTCTGTTTGCAGATGTAAAAGGCTCCTGGTATGAAAAAAGCAGCTTTTCCCCTACCACCCTGTGGTGAGAAGCAGACTTTGCACAGCAAGGTGATGTATTATTAGAACTAGCAAAATCCACAGAATTCCTTCATGAGATTGAAACAAATTCTGTTTCGTTTGTAACTGCTTTTGTTATTTTTGTTAAACTGCCCCCTCTCAGGTCCTATCCCAAGAAGAAATCCTGTCAAGAAGGATTATTTTTGGCCAATTCTCCTTCAAAGAGTCACAATCAATAATCTCTCTCATAGAAGCAAACCTTTGGGAACACAGTAAAGAATGTTAATCATAGTTCCTATGGACATCTCACTTTCTCTAAAGGCAACAAATGAAATATTAAAAACTAAGTAGCATTTAAACAAGTCACTCACCATGAAGTCTGTCTCAAAGCTCACAGACTAATCAAAACCAGAGCAACACAAGGGACCCTGGCTTTATAAAAATAATCTTTTCTTCTGTATCATCAATTTCATAAAAGGCCTTCAAAATCCACAAGAGTAAAACTGTTTCTCACTTAGAGAGCAAAGAAAAAAAAGTGTGTGAGCATTTCAGGTTTTATAAAGGAAGTAATGTAGCAAATTGTAGGCTTGTGTAATTCCATTTAAGTAAGCCAAGTAAAATACATATGGCCTACAAGGTTTGGGGTGGGAATTTGGTAGGCTCTAGAAATTCAGAAACATTATAATCTCCTTCCTATCACCTGTAAGTGGGATATCACTCCATATTTTTTCAGCACTCAGTGGCTTATCAATACAGACTCTCAAAGAAGAGCTTCAGATTTTATTGCATACCCTGAAAACCTTCACCTGGAATAAACATGTGCTGTTTATCAGCTGGCACCAGAACTACATATACAAATACATCCTTCTCACAGCAATAGGTTTCAGGGAAGGTTTAGGTCAGATATCAGAAAAAGGTTTTTCACCCAGAGGGTGACTGGGCACTGAAACAGGTTCCCCAGGGAAGCGGTCACAGCACCAAGCCTGACAGAGTCCAAGAAGCATTTGGATGATACTTTGAGGCACACTGTGTGACTCTTGGGGATGGTCCTGTGCAGGGCCAAGGGTCAGACTGAATGATCCTTGTGTGTCCCTTCCAGCTCAGCATATTCTGTGATTCTGTGAAATATATATGTTTTTTGCCATGAAAGCATAAACTGAAACATCCCATAATACCTTTCCTGCCAATATCTTCCTATAAAATTTTAATGAACCTTTTGCAAATTGGGGTAGGTCTGTGATTTGTTAGGTATTAGAAGTAATAGTTGGGGTTGTTTGCTTCTGCAGCTGTGAGCAGTTACAGGAGGAGATGCTGGTGGTGCTGCTTGATAGTTAGCCCATACATGAAACTTGCTGCAGCAAACTGCCTTTTGCTCTCCTCATTCCCTCCTCATCCCAGAGAGAAAATACTGAACTTCATGGAATCAGGAGCAGTCCTGCCTCTTCAATGCAGGAGCAAAGGCAAGATCCTTCCTGTTACAGTCAGTGCGGCATTGGCAGCCATACAACCATCAGCCAGAGCCAAATCTTGTCTCTTTCTAGGCAGTGAGTTACCACAAATTCTCCTCTTTTACCTCAAACAGATGGTGATGACTTTTCCTTCTCTCTGTTCCCCTTTGCTCCTGGCTGCCCTGTGTGGGTTTCTGTGCATATGACCTCTGTATTGTCCACGCTGTGTTGAACTCACTAAAACTGCAGGCAGAAAGGCAAAGAACTGCCCAAACAACCAAAAGGGGTGGCAACCTCCAGCAAGAGTCCCTCCTGCACGGGTGATGCACATCAAGTGCATCAAGTCCTGGAGAGCCAGCACTGCACTGCATTTCTCAGCCAGAACGGGACTTTGAATACTCCAGACAGCTTAACTGATACAATTTCTGATACAAAGCCAGCTACGATTTCACTAGAATGAGTGTTATATGTATACATTCTGCAGTCCCATAGCTGTGACAATCGTTCCTATGCAACTGTGCTCTGGCATCTCCATTTAGTTTTTAATTGTGCTTCTCCCCTTTTCATAGTGAGGACAAACTAAAACCCATAAGTTGCATGCAAACTGCACCAGCCCCACTGCCAGAGCCTGCAGGAAACCACCAGTCTACAAGGCCTGACCTGTCTCTCTCTCCTCCCCGGGAACTGCAGGATCTCAGCTCTTGGAAGTGCCCTCAAGTGCAGCCACAAGCATGGTGTGCTCTCCCAGCCTCCAGGTCTTCCCACGTGCGGCTGTTTCACAGAAAAACCACCAAAGACATGCAGAGCACTGTGGGCAGACCACAAAAAACATGTTTGGGTGCATCCACTGGGGTAACACACCTCCAACACCTGGAGACACAGAGCTGCAGGGCATCCTCCCACCTCATTGCAGTAATATTTCCAGCTTCACCCTCAAGGCTGGCAGTAAAATCTGACCACGTGTGTCTGTGCAGGGTCCCTTTCAGGAGGCAGCAAAGATATGCCCAGTGGGGCCAGAGGACATGCAGTTTGCACCTTGCCCAGTTTGGTACAGAGCTCACCACCCTGACAGAGCTCACTGTTGGAAGGCACTGGGGCTCTCCTTTCCCTGGCCTGCCACAGCTCCTTCCCACAGCTCCCTCTCCAACTCTGTTTGCAGGATCTCCACCTGCTTTACAGCACTGCAAGACTGTTCAGCCTCAAGCAGGAGAGCTGGAATCCAATTTGCCACAAAGATCAAGACCAGCAGGAAGCATGGGGTGGCAAACTCTCCCGCCTTCAGGTTAGTGCAGCAGCTCTCTGCCACCTGAAGAGCAGGGCATATGATTTCCTAAAGATGACTACGAACTTCCCACTTTCCCAGCATATGTGAGGAATATAGGAAGAACATTGGCAAACCCAAAGGTGAAAGTCAAGGAGATGCATTTCTAAGAACAGGCACACATTCTTCCCTTTCAAGGCGTGGGAATCTTCAAATGGATGCAGAGAATGAGTCCTCATGGTCTCTACTGTTCCTAAGGAGGGAAAGGGAAGGGAAACATCCCCCCACCCCAGAAAAACATCCATTTATTGCACTCCTATGTCAGCTGTTGGAAATAGGAAAGAATCACTTGCATAGGACACTTGACTGCAGAACTTATATCCCTTTTAAACCTAAGCATGAACCACAACATGAAAATGTTGTGTTAATGTTCAAAGCAAAACTAACTACCAGCAATTTCTTTGGCATCAACTCCTCACTGATGAACTGTGGACCAAGAATTATTCATGGGAATCCTTCTGCTGGGACACTTTCAATAGAAACACTTCGTATTTGACTTGAATCATCTTTTCCGTCCAACACAGCAAAGAGGCCAAGAATATATCAATCATATCAAGAGCATGGTCACAAGGTTAGGGTTCTTTAAAAAGTAATTTGAAATAAAAATCATCAAGGATGTGGTAATGAAATGCTCTATTATCACAAACATCAGAACATCAGAAGGCAATACAAAGTTAACGTACAGCAAATATTCTAGTACAGCCTTCCAGATCCAATTTCAGTGAGATTGGAGATGATACCAAATGGGCTGTAAGCCCAAGGATTTGCACGTGTGTTCAAACAGTTAAGAAACAAGGAACCTGACTGTATATTGTTTGGTGATACTAAACAAACAGGTCTATCATGGTAAAAACTCAATCAGATATTTAAGTTGGTCTCAAGTCACTGCACTCTGCAGAGATGTGCAAGGCTCTTTAAGCTTGTGTTGACTTTACTGCATACCTAACATTATGCATATTCTCAACTCTTAGTATTGCAATAATTCCTTTAATGTGAGGTATTTCTGTGGGTATTTGCAGGACTGGATCCTAACTCTGAGCTGGTCTTCACAAAGACATTCAGGAAAATTAATCCAAATTAACCAAAGGCTTAATTTAAAGCAGATTAGTTAACGTGCATTTAACCCTGTGAAGACTTTTCAAAATTAAAGTAGTCTTAATTCGGCTTTGTATAAAGCTTAATCCATTTTTCAATTTATAATTTAAGTGAATTTGGACTAATTAAGTTGAATGTCCTATGTAAATGAGCCTGAGGCCTTAATTCAGTACTGTGCCCAAGCACAGGTATAAAACTATTCCTATTCAGAATAGCATATCCTTGAAATCAGCTGTTTTCAGTAAGGTACATAAAGACACTTAAAAATTTTCCTGAATCACACTCTTAACTGCTTTATATTCTTAAACCAGTTGAGAATTATAGTTTGATGGTAAGGAAAAATCATAGCCCAAAGGGCCAAAAGGCAGATAAATATTTTTCATTTACCGTCCTGCAGATGATACCAGTTTCTCCGGTGTGTGTACAAGCAATCTCCAATCATTGTTTTCTGTAGGAAATCTCTGATTGACACAGAATTAGAAACTGGTTCTTCAGGCTGGAATTTTTTTTTTCTTAAAAGGGGAAAAGAAGATTAATCCTTTATTTTCTGGAAAGATTTCATAACAGGGTGTTTTTTTTTTTCAACTCAGACTGGTAAAGCACCATATCCATTCCCAGTGGAAAAGATGACTTTTAGAAATTTTATTTATCTATGATTTTACATCTCAGATTTTACAACTCTCCTTTGAAAGTTCCCTTTACATGGAAGTGTTTGAATCTAGATTGTTGCTGGATATACTGCAAGAAAGTAAAAAAAAAAAAAAAAACCACAAAAAGCTTTATAGCAAGGTCTGAACAAACACCATACTTCATATGTAAGTTTAAATATTCAATGTCAGTTTTATATGTGCTTAACTACTTCAAAGAAGAGAGGTAAAACTGTGCAATAGTACTATTGCTAGCAGTGTAGCAGCAAAGGCATATTAAGAGGCAAGTTGTCTGCTGGCTTCCTAAAGTGAACTGAGGAAAAAACTACCTCCAGAATAAAATTTGCCAACTAAATTAGGCATGGAGCCAGAAAGGCTATTTAGAGAGCCGTGGAGCCTAGGCAGACATCCCACGTCTGCTTACTCAGAGTGGGTTGGAGAAGTCAGCTCACACGTGATACAGCTCAGCTCCTGATCCATACAAATATCGTCCAAACACAAATTCCTTCAGCTCCCCCTGGCACATGAATAGTCATATTCAACAGTGCAACAGAGCAATAGGACATGAAACTCCAAGATGCTCAAGATCTGAGATGTTATGATGCATATAGTATATATAACATGTTGTATCCTAACAGAGATACCACACAGCACCGTTGTATTTTCAGGGTCTTGAGCCCAAGCAAATACTTTTCACCTCTCAGCAAGACAGTACAACTTCTGGACACAAGCTGGCACAGACAGGGCTTATTCATACATCTTCACTTGATCTTCCTTTACTGGAATGGATATGGGTGGTAGCAGACTGAGTGTGTCCACCACCACATACCCACAGCTCAGCCAATGCAACGATGTGGTTCTGAGTGATGCCCACCTAATGGCTACAACAAAGCTGAGGTTTGACAGCTCTGTACGTCGGTTTTGCCAAGTGTCTGTATTTTGGTTAGTCTTCTCCAAGGAGAAGAGTCCAGAGAGATGACTTCTCCATCTTTTTCTAACTCATGCAGTGGAAGAGAGAATTTCACCCTGTGTAGGTTCTTCAAACATGTTTATCAATTTCTTGGTAAAGAAAGAGGAAGAGGAGGTATTGCAAAGAGATCCAAGGGCAATTACTACCATCCTACTCAATGCCTAATTCCCGCTGCCAGGAACAGCAACTTGTTTGGCTCCCCTTTCTTTTACTGCCTTTTTCTACATTATTTTTCTGCCATAGAGTGAAGTCAGCACTACCACCCCCCCCCCCCCCAGTTTGATAAAAATGTGAAGAGAAATGATAATCACAAGAATATAGGCATGGTTGCCTTCAATAGTGCTTTGCAGAATGGTGGTGTTATGAACATAGCAGTCAGGAGCATAATGTGGAGGGGACACTGATCATAAATGGGGCTTCTTTTTAATTTCACTGTCATCATTTCCAGAATTTCCATAGCTCACTTTTAGTTGAAGAGACTTTTCTGCCACACTGAGACAAAAGAGATTTTTAGATGTATTTGAAGGCTGTTAGCCACCACCACATGCCACCCATTCTCTCCTTATGTTCTGTAGCTGCTTCACATCAAGCACCCAGTGGTCTCTGCACTTGCTGCTACCTCCTCTTGAACCAAAAGCTTTTACTATTCTGCAGTTTGCAGATGTGGTGCAGATGAGGACCAGTGTCTATCTGAGGTGGGTACGGTGAAATAATCCAGACACAGAAAAGCAGCTTTTCCCATCCACAGATTGAGCTGGCAGCATTTAACTGGCATCGAGATAACAAGGACATCTACTTCACTGCAAAACATGGTCAGGACTCGCAGCCATGAAATGGACTTGATAGCCTTTAAATTCTGTTTTACTGTGCTGGCTTCCAGAGATGGCTTGGAGCCCACGAGGCAGCTCATTAACACTCAGTTAACACTTCTGTACACAGCACAGCACTGACTTTCACATTCTCCTGTTTTCAGGGGAGCAAGGCGTGGGCAATTAAAGGGAGTAGTAATAGATTAAGACAAAATATTATGAACAAATCATTTTAAAAACATGGAAATAAAAAAGTTACAATTCACTGAAAATATAATTTGTGAATATGGAATCCAGGGAAAGCACTACTTTTACCTCTCCAAGTTTCCAATGCGTGCAATTTCTGAGTCCCACCTTCAGGTACCAGAGACAGACATCTACAGAGAAGCAGTTCATTGTCTGAGGAGGCATGCATGTAAAATCAGCTTCTGTTTTCAACCTTACAGCAGCACCTGCTTTGTTTAAAAAAACTATAACTGACTTTTAACTTTTAGGCTGCAAAAAGAGGGGGAGTGCAACTCAAGCTTTCTTTGATGCTGTATCCTTCAGCTGTGAAAGCCAGAATGATCCCTCCTCACAAATAAAGCAGTAAAAGAGGAAGTCAAATGTCAGACTGCATTTGATTGCCAGAAAACTGACTCTTTCCCATAATAAAAGAGAGTAAACCCCATGTAAAATGGGGATCTTGTCTACTGGCTGTCTCAGGCCTCAGACAGCACAGTGAGAGCGTGCAGGAGATTAATAGGCAGATTATCTTCCAGCCCTCCCCACTACAACATCTGTCTGTGTTAATGAGTTGCCGCGCACTGAATGTGCTGAAATCCGATTTAGGCTGCTCTCCATGGGCATGAATCCCTGTGTAGCAGCCACCCAGAGCCTAATAAAGGATCTGCAAGCAACCACCTGTGAAGTGACTAATGCCAGCCAAGGACGAGGGCATGCCAAAGGTGGACAGTAGATACACTGACAGCCTTACACAGTGCCCCATGGACACCCAACTCCGCCTGCCTCGATGACTTCTGTCAGACACACTCTCCTGGAATGCTCAGCAGGAGCAAAAACTGCTTCTCTCTGCACAGGACTTTGGTGGGCAGCACTTTCACTCTTCCCCCACAGGCTGAGCCTGCCAGGAGAGAGCCAAACTTTTCTGACAGGAAGAGGATACCCCTCACACTGTCTGCCTCTGCGGGAGGTTGTGAGTCTTTTAAAGGTCCCTTCCTTGCTAATCCAGGCTCTCTGTGGACGCTGGTGCCCTGAATGTGCAGTGGTGAGCACGGTAGGAGGGGCAGCATAGCTGCAGTACTGCAGAGCTCCACCTGGCCCGATGAGCCCCGCTGGAAACCATTTTGGGTGTCTCTGTATGGCTTTGTGTTGTGCCAAGTAAACAAACACAAAATACAGCACATTTGCAAAGACGGATTTTTCGGCTCTGCCAGAAATGCTCAGGCACAGATTGGGTCATTGAGCAGGTTTCAGCTGGATGGCCGTGTGTGAACTCTGGCGTGTTGCACATGGAAGATGGCAGGGAACAGCTCCTGGCCGCTGCCAGAGCCTTCTCTCACAGTGAAGGGGCAGTCCACCTGTGGCAGCTAAAGGGCACTGAGCTTTCTTTTGGAAATGTGATTGCCAAAGGAGATGGAAAACAGTAGAAGAAGAAGTGAAAGATCATGTATTCAGAAAGAAATATCTTTTTGGCTACCACGCCCAAGAGGAGTGCCACAAACCCTCTTTTGTGAGGGGGCAGATGGAGCAAAGGCAAGCCTGATGCAACTTAGGGTTATACTCATGTTTGAAAATGAAGCAACCACAGTGTATAGAAGACTTTTAATGATCTTTGCTCTTCTATTTTCCTTTATCCCCAGATAGCCCTGAAAACACTCAGCTGCCATCATCTTTCTAGTTGATCAGTCAGTGCTGGGTCCCCTGGACATTTTCTTCCCAGCTATTTGATAAAGTGTAATTCATCATACCATCATCTTTGGTTTTATTTTATCAAATCTAATACTAATACAGTGGTGTATATATTCAAACACTGATTTCAAGTATTGATCTTGAAATAAATTAAAAATTTGACATCTCCATATTCTAAATTCTCCTGTCATTCTTACCTACCTTATCTTCTGGACATTGGAGGCCCAGAAGGCAGAAAAAACAGTTTACTTCCCTCAACTATAGAAAAAATAAACTAATTTCACTGAATATTTTACATGAAAAATTCAGCCTTGAATGTCCTTTTACACTCCAGAACATCCAAGATCAGAAATACAAAATATTTAGAGGCTCATAAATTGGCCAAACATGAGTTTTTCTTACAGCACAAGTGCACCTTTTCAACAGGAAGGATCTTCCTCATTTTGTACTGTATTCCTGCTATGGATGCATGGGTGCACTGAAATTCTTATTTGACATGGAAAAAACAAAGTTTTACAGCCAGCCTGATTTTGAGAAGCGTCTATCTAATATGAAACCTCATCATCCCTGTCTCCCTCCAACAAAAAAATTAATAATCAACTCAGGTTATACAGAACAGAAAATTACAACTCCAACAGTAAAAGTTTGGTAAAAGGTCTGAAAAAAGAGTTATAATGGGAAGTGTCAGGTGAGCTTAAGTGAAAGAGTTACTACCTGCTTCACCAGCAATGTCTTCATTATTGGGGCCTTGGATATTATGGTGATGGTTCCTCAGACTAATATTCTTACATTAATCTCTTTTGGTGATATTAGAAGAATGCCTGTAAGGTAATAAGTGCTCAGCACATGGGAGGATCAGATTTGATATAAGTGAACTATTTTTTCTGGGTCTTTGGCACTTAGCTACATACATAAGAAGCAGAAAATAGGACAAAACCAGCGAAGTAATAAAACACGTGATGGTGCTTTTTTAAAAGCCTTACAGCTGAAGAATATGAATGCTCCCTTTTTTGCCTCTATATGTGATGTACCAGCCCCTCTCCCATAGCTCTTTGAAGGTAGAGAATCGAGAAGTAACAGCTGAATCCTCAAACCAAAAAGCCAAAGAGCTGGAGTATTTCCCTCAAAAGAGATGATGTGGTTTTATTGAAATGACTCTCCAAGAAGTGGCTGGCTCCCAGAGAGTGTGGGGAGAGCCAGCCATCCCTTGGAACAGACTTGGCATAAATGGGGAATGATCCAAGGCAGTGTCCATGCCAAACCTCTTGTCATTAACCGATGATGCTGCTGAGAGGTTTAGTCTCAGGACCCCTGACTCCAGGAACACAGGCTTCACCTTGGCCAGGGACTTCAGCTGATCTCATTCAGAATAAGGAATCAAGAGTAGCAGAACCAGGATTTTCAAGAAGGTACTGGTGGGGCATAAGGAAAGGGAGCCTGACCTGCAGGCTGTAGGAGACTACAAGGCAGCATTGCCAACCAATGTTACTGGAACGACCTTGTGATAGCATCTCCTTTGCTGGGAATGAGCAGGAATACCAGCCTCCCTTACATTCCAGTAGATTGCAGGGTTACTCAATCAAAAAAGCCATCAGATACCCTGAATGGAAGATCTCCTTGCTCTTGCCAATCTGCCTGGTGTAGGTGAGCTGCTGTATGTACTCTGCCTTGGTTTATAGAAAGGTGAAATAACTACAAATAACTGCAAAAACACCACCACATTTACCCATGTAATAAACACATCTTGTTCACAAGCTACTGTGGCTCAAGTCAACAAAAGAAAACAGAGTGCTTGCAGCACCCTTATGTTTGTTTCACTATACAATATATGTAACTCAAACTTCACATCCAAATTTATGAATAGCTCTTTATTGTTTTCCATCCTGCAAACTGCCAAGCTGAACATCAACAATTGGTTTAGTTTCAGAGAAAGTCGCACATAAGAGGTGGAATTATTTGCAAAATAAAACGAAGTGTTGATGATTGTGTCCTCACCATATGATAAAAGAATATTTCACTGAGTTTCAGCATGCAGAGTAGCAGCATGGTCCCTCCTGTCATCTCGCTCAGGGAGAGGTCAGTTAGCTGGAGAAATTATATTTACTTTTGGAGCATTCAGCTACATAAGTTACCAGCTGGGAAAAAAGTGTCAAGTGACTCAAAGGGAGATGCTTCTACACCCCCAACATGAATTGAAGTTATGAAGGGTTAACAATGAGAAATGGTGGAAGATGGTTCAATCAACTGCTCTGCGCCCACTGTTCCAAAAAGAAAGCCCTAACGTTCCCAAAGTAGGGAGGATTCTCCAAAGCATTTAAAGCCATTCTCTGTTTCAGAGATGAAAAGGTGCGTACACATCCATGTTACCATGGAGAAAACTACATCTTTCCTCTCCCCTACTTGCGGATTTCAGGCTTTGAACTTTAGATTAATACAGGTCATTTTTTTGCCTTTAGCTACCCTTCACCACAACACAGATGGTCCTGGAGCTGTAAAGTAAAACCGTTTTCTAATGGACCCATAGGGTTAGATTCAAACCCCAAACATTACATAAAAACTTTCAAACCTTTGGTACATTTAAACTTAGCACTGCATTTTGCATGGTACCTATTTTTCTAACCGATTGGATCAAATTCTGAAGTCTGACCTCTTGGGCCAGACTCTGATAGCTTTCACAATGAGTAGCACTTTTTCCCCTTTAAGATCCCCAAATTAATGATTTTGTATGAAGATAGACAGGAATGGGACACTTTCTAGCATTTAAAATCTGGATTCAAATCCATATTTTACAGGTTGGGTCTAGCCTACAACCCAGCTCATTTGGCAACACTTCTCCTTCTAATTGAGATATATAGTTCAACATGAAAGAAATACTTCCACAGTTAAAGATGACATTAAAAAGCTCTTTTTTTTCAACAGTTAAATGAAATTAATTTTAAAGTAGTAAAAGTCTGATTATAGAATGATGTCACTTGCATGGACTAGCTTCATTCTAACATTAGGTTGAGTCAAATGAACAAAGCTAATTAAGGTGAGAAGAGTAGCAGTGTTTTTAGCTGAAATTAATGCTTTCAGCACTATATGTTGAAACAGGTAATAATCTCCTAATCTTTACTTTGATATGTGGGTTATTTCCATATACACATTAGTGGAAGGACATCAATTAACTGATAAAATGAAAAGACAGATCTCTAAGGCAATAATTATTTTTAAAAATTCAAATATCATTGCTCCTTACGCTGCTCTCTTTAATCTTAAGTTTTGCTCTTGGATACTGAACCTAACTTCCCCCGTGCATATATTGCTCATGGTCCACAGCGTTATCTGACTGGTGTTCTCTAAGGGTTTCAAAAAAGTGAGAACTCTTCAAGTGTAAAAGCAGTACAGAAAAGAGACTGTGCAAAAATGGTATTTTCTCATTCCTCACGCACCAAACCAGCACACTGGGATTCTCCAGTTGCTCCCAAGGGACCTCTTGGAGAACACCACAGATGCATCGCTGCCCCCCTGCCCACGGAAGCCAGTGCTCGCTCAGGGCTCGGCGAGGGAGGTAAGTTTCCATGTCTCCTCTCACATGTTGTCAAGGCATCACTGGGGCACTCAGAGCCAGAATTCAGGACTTGTCCTTGGCTCCCATGGTTTAGATGCATCTACCCCCTTTCCAGACAAGAGCAGCTGCTCACCACCACACCCCCAGCACACTTGAGAAAACTCTGAGCTGAGAAAATGAGCTCACTTCTATCCCAAGTCCTGCTTTATCAGTAACATTTTCTGTTAATAACACTGGAGTAGAAAAGATCTCATGGGTCATTGAATTTGAGGTTCATTATCACAGAAACTACATCACAAAAATCTCTTCCATAAAATTACCAAGTATAGTCTACTAATAAGCTAAATTGTTTGCTACCACCACTCTTCCTGGGACACTTTTCCAGAACATCACTATTTGGATGACTGGAAACTTACTTGTATTTTTTAGCTTTAATTTATATACCCCTGGGGATTTTTACTATGAGCAATGATAAGCAAGCCAAAAAGAGCATGATGTAATTCTTGAAACAAACATGAGCAAGGAAGGGAAGTCATTAGGAGAAGACACCTCTTGGGAAGTAAGCAAATTAGAAATCAAAGGTATTAGATGAAATCAGCATCCATTGTTCTTATATTCACCACTGACAGGTCTTAATTGAATTTTCTGGAACTACATAAACTTTTATCTGTTCTGCTTTTATTACAAGGAACGTGGTCCTATTATTTAGAACCAGGGAAAATTGTACCTTAACTCTCCTCTCATCACCTAGACAGGAACATGCACTTCAGATCTATGGATACCAAAGAACTGACTGTTTATGAAGACTATTATAGAAAATTATAGGTGCATTCCACTCTATTAAATGTTCTAACTAAAAATGTATATAATTTATTCATAATAGAAAGGGGCATATGCCTTAAGAGATGAAAATTGCCATTTTCTAGCCAATTCTAGTTGCAAGCAGAGAAGTATATAAAATCTTGAATTTAAGTTTAATTTCTGAGTTTACAAGTGACTCAGTGTGCGTTCTCACTCCAGTTCCTTATCCTCTTTCTGTCTCCATTTCCTCATCTTTAAAATATGGGTAATAATACTTATGTATCCCTGGAGTGTTTCTTAAGCTTAATTAATTCAATGCTTTACAAAGTGCTTTCCGATCCAGATATGGGAGTGCTACACATATCCAAAGGATTCTATTTTAGTCTCTTTGTAAACAAATAAAACTGTGCTTTCCAGACCTTATTTTTAATAAAGAATAGGAATGACCTGGCCTCAAGTGATCTTCCCTCATAGAAAAGGCATTGGAAGCCAGGTCTGCAGACAGCGTTTTCTCCCAGGTCAGTAGCCCTTCCTTGCCTGGGGAATGTGAGAATGTGGCTGCAGGCCAGGTCCCTCGTGCACAGAGGGAGGGAGTTGGAGCACCAGGCCTCTGGTCAGCACTTGCCAGCCGGAGCTGCGCTGTTCTCATGGAAAGCTGACGGGAAAACGCAGGCGCGCGCCAAGGGGTCTTGCTCAACTGAGAGTTCTGCAGCTGTCCTGCGAGGAAAGGAACGTGACACAGGGGCAGGAGCTGTGCAAGAGCTCAGGGGCCCCTCGTACCTTGAAGGAAGGGGAAGCAGAGGTCAAAAGTTCTGGCCGGTCTTGTACTTCATCAGGACTACAGCTCCACAAATCAGACTGCTTTAGGTAAAACATCATTTTTGGAGCTGACACTCCACTGCAAGGCTGAAGACGGGAAGCCCAAGATGGGACCAAGGTTTTTCATCTGGAGTTAAAAATTTTATATGGATTCATCTGCAAATGCATGTGGAGTAGGGGAGGAACAGGAATTAGTTCTTAGCCAGGAAGGGTCTATTACTCTCTGAACTGGAATAAACCAGGACAACTAGGATGCTTTTCCCGCAGTACATCTGGTGAAGTTGGTTTTACTCTACACATGATGGTGAAAATTAATCAGAAGGTGGTTGCTAGATAAGCATGATCTTTAAAATGAAAGAATGGCTTGCCATGAAAAAGCATGGTCAAGAGGTTAAGCAGCAAGCTGAGACTCAGGAAGAACAGGGTCCATTCCTTGTCCTACCAGAGGCACTAGGGCATTACTTGTATTATCTGCAGGACTCCTTCTTAGGAATGCAAAGTGCCTTGCACTATTTTAAGTCATCCCATCTCTGTGTCTCAGCCCCCCGTGTGTAAAATGGGAGACAATAGCAAAATAGTCTCACAGGGACTGTGAGATGCTCAAATGCTAAAGAAAGAGAGGCCATATGTGTTCCTAAAATAAGTAACAGCATGGATAGGGCTATTTTGGGACAATAGAGCTGTGCTAGCTTTGCATGCAATTGCCTCCACCACAGCAGAAAAGAAATCATAGAATCATAGAATGGTTTGGGTTGGAAAGCACCTTTAAAGGTCATCTAGTCCAAACCCCCTTCAATGAGTAGGGAGAGAAGAGTTTAAAAAAACATGTATTCACACATATAATAATTTAGGGATTTATACTGCTGAGGTGACACTATTCAGAAGTTCTGGAAGCTACTGAAATCCGCTTTTCACTGTAATAGATAATGCTGTGAGCTTCAGGTAGGTCAAGAGTTTCAGGATTATCAGTTGGCAGTTTTAAGGGTGATGTCCAGGGAAGGGAGCAGTGGTTTGGTGACTCCCTGGGGTGCCTGGGCTGCCCACACAGCCAGAGAGAGGGCAGAACCCCAGTGCCATGTGCAGGAGTGGAGTGGTGTGGTGAAGAAGCAGGGATGGTGGTAACACTGTTTCATTTCAGCAAGTTTCTGGCTGAGGCTCTAAATATCAGACTTAATCACCTACTGTGCCTTGTGGTGGCTCATGTCCTTCTGCAGGTCTAACTTTTTATACCCACCTTGGAACAATAAAAGATAAAAGTTTTGAAATATATAGCTATAAAATAAAGAGCACATGGGGCACACACATATCTTATGGCTTCTTGCCTTAATTAAGGTCTGCACAAACTCGTTTTTCCTTGTCAGGTGCAGCCATGACCCAGACTATGCCATAATCCAAGTAGTAGGAAGAAAAGAGGACACCAGACAGGACCACTGGAACTTATAAACAAACTTGCAGCAACTGGAGACATGAGGAGATCACAAGGCTTGCTGAATGCATGTCTGGCACCCAGGTACCTCATCACCCAGAAATAGTTTAGGTATTTATCTACATACAGACCTAGCAATTTGGCTTGTGTTCAACATAGAGATTCAAGTCTGATTTGATCAAATAACCCCTATAAACTGGTATTTTATATGCGTGTAATAACACATATATGATACATTTCTTATTGTTGTTTAAGTTAGAAATGTCACAGTGATGTTCACTGCCTTTTAAATTTATGAACAGATGAAGAAACTAGAGGATTGTGAAAAATTAATGTTAAACTAGCCATGTTTCCCCAGACCTCAAAAATACACTTGTGTTAAAATGCTTTACATATTCTAATTTATTTGCTCTTATTTATGGATAGCTCCTAGGTTTCTTTGGCAGCAAAGTGTATGTGTACATGCAAGATACATTATTAGACAGAATTGCTACAGCTATAATAATTTTCACTTGAGAGCTCAACTCTGAAAGGTGCTGAGCACCATAGCCAGATGTACTTGAAGACAAGAGAACAAAAGTGCTCACAGAGATCAGCGTGATATACATTAAAGAGAGATATAATTGGAAGGATTCGCTATACTGGGCATAACTGTATGGTTTTGGCAGGAGAAGGGGCTGCAGGGATGATCTGTGTGGGAGGTGAGGGGTTGCCCTGTGCTGGTCACAGACACTTCCAGCTGGTTTTGCAACAGACAACACTGACCCACTTGTTCATCAAGATCAAACCCATAAGAGGAGCATATGGTGCCTCTGCAAAAACATATTTAAGAAAGGTGGCAGCCACTAAACAAGAAGAGATGCCATAGAGAGAGGGATACTAGCCAAAGCACAGAACAAGAAGAGGTGCCCAAGCAGGGGCAAGAGAGACACCAGTGCAGGGGAGATGTTGGAGAAAAAGGAGGAACAAGAGGAGCCCAATCCAGGGCAAAGCAGTGGCAGAGAAAGAGGAGAGGCTGGAGCAAGGGTGAGGAGTTTCTGAAGCAGTTACACCTGTGCAGGGACTGTGGCCCGTGGAGGAACCTCATGAGAGCATTTGAGTAAGAAACAAGAAGCAGTAAAAGAAAAGGAAAAAACAAGCACTGTTCACCACCTTCTGTGATGCTCATTGTCTCATCAAGGAGATAAAGCATGGTGTGCACTGAGGGGATTGGGGATGGGGCAGGGAAGGAGAGCTTTCACAGAGGGAAGTGGTATTTTTGCTGAGTGTTTGTCTTCTTTATTTCTCAATACTGGAATAAGAATTAAAAACTTGCATTAATCTCAATAAAATAAATTCTATGAAATTACCCAACACAAGACTCTTTCCCCACCCCCCTCCCCAAAACTTGGACAACAAAAGAATCTGCTCAACCTTTATTCCAAACCTGAAACAAATACCTGTAGTTTAGGAAAAGTGGGAACCTTTCCCCTCAGCTGTCTTTCTTCATGTTTTCACCGTACTTACTCCAAGATCCAAATAAGTCTGCATTTTATGAATTGGACAATGCCCAATAACTATGGGAATTAAAAGATAATAATGTGCTAAAACACTGACTGCCAGATCTAGACAGACACAAGGGACAAGAAGAAATGTTTTTTCCTGACTATCCAGCTGCTTTGAATTCAGCTGAAACACGGTCTCTCTCTGAGAAACCCAGTGAAAATGGCTTGCACTGTGCGAAGCTGACCCGCCTGCTCACTCGGGAGGGACTCAGCCAACACAGGACATGGAAGAAATGACATGAGCTTTCTGAGGAGGGGGCCAGATTGCTCACTGTTCCAAGATATGTTAAGCACAGGAGAAGGGATGGGATGCTAGTAAGCCTGTGCTGATTCTCGGACGATGCTGGCCCTCACCCAGCCTCTCTCATCATGGGGTGCTTGAACTTGTGAGAACTGGAGAGGGTTCCTGAAGGGCTGGAGCCAGTGAAGTGCCAAGAGAGTGGAGTTTCTCCCTCTCTCCAGCTTCACTTCCCTTGGCATGTTGAGAATTCCCCACTGCCAGACTGACCAGTGCAAAAGCAATGAGGAACTTGAGAACCAGCCCTGACTGTTGTTTTGCACTCACAACAGCTAGAAAGACCTTGGAGTTTCCCACCTTTTTCCACTCTAAATGCAGGAGTACTGCAAATGCTGAGGTTAAGGTAAACTTGGATTTTAAGTGCAGTCTCTGCAACTCTTCCCCCCACACCCCATTTCTACCAAACAGGTTCAAATGTAAGTATTTTATGGACAGAAGCTGGAAAGGAGCAGACACCTTGTAGAAAGCTCCTATAGATGATTTATGGGCAAACCATTGCTAATTCACAAAGGGTGTCCAATTTTTAAGTATGATTGCCTTTTCAGTCACTCCACAGAGCTCCAGATAGAATGAGGGCTGGGGTTAGCACTTTAGGGGATGTATTATCAACAGCCTGTAAGGTTGAGGTATGCAGACACTATTTATCTCAATGAAACTCTTTCTACATTATGATGACCTGAATTTAATTACATCAGCTTCATCCATCAGCTGACATGCAGTCTCTCCACTTACATTGTGTCTCAGATCATTGAACTTGCAGCAGAACCAAGAAGACATCAGCCCTTAAATCATCTTCCCTAAAGCGTGGAAACACACAAGTTCTTTAAGGTAAAAAAAAAATATTTTTGTTTCTTTAGTAGAGCCTCTTTGTTAGGCGTGTTGAGTCTGGTATAACCATGTCCTGTAAAACTTTACTGGCTTATTTGTTTTGTGTAAAGTAGCACAACACAGCTGCTCTTTATGGACCGAAACTTTTATCTGGCATTGAAATGATTCTTGGCTTCATTTTATAAAGCTGTGGAAAACCTCAACCTGCGATTATTTTGTTAGCTTTAAAAATGACTTTTGTTTCACATGCCTTTAGTACTCTCTAATTGTGCTAGGGAGTTAGCTGCATAATTTCCCTGTGTTGATTTGGAAACTATTCTTTCTGCCATAAGATCCGTGTGTGTGTTTGTAGCATGGAAAGTTCCAGTTTGTGATTCAAAAGCTGCCATTCAATTAGATATGGACATTTCAACTTCATTTTGGCAAAAACACTACAGTGATTTCCTAACATCACAGATGCTTTATCTGCATACAAACCCTCCAGATGCTCATGCTGTCACACACATACTATTGAAGGTTGTCCAACAATGCTCCAAGATCCTAAAAGCATTTACAAAATCAAGCTCAACTGCACTCACCAATGGAGAAGTCACCAAAATATGAAGATAGTGCAGACACTGCAATGAAAGCATTGACGACAATGCACAGGCACCAGCAGAGCTGAGCACCTCTGGAAGATTAATTCAGGGTGAAAAGGGATCTCCAAAAGTCCCAGTTGTTTCGTTCTTCATTTTGACAACTGATCCATCATTTTGTTTTAAAGACAGGCAAGAGCAGGTTCAAAGCTTTAGGGCCTAACTCAAAGCTCCCCCTGGAATCAGAAAGAAAATGCTATTGCTGTAGGGGTCAGTGGTGGTGTTGGTCTGTGATGTGTCTCTGAGAAAACATCAATTAAAAGACTATAAAACACAATAAATTGCCAAGTTTAATGTGGAAAACTATTTTCTAAAGCTTTATTTTTCATATTAGCTTTAATTTTGCTTGTAGCCCTTTATATTTGTTTGAAATTTTGCTGCTTGTGTCCATGACCTAGGCCTTAGAGCATGGAGCATCATTACACTTGGCTGCAAGGAGCATCCATCACAGATTTGCCCAAATCCACCTCTGTGGTTCTTAGGCCCCTCAGAGAAAGACTGCAGTGTCACCTTACAAGTAAAGAAGGAAAAAGTGCTTGGTATCATGATGACTGTTCAGAGTAAGATACAAGGAACAAAAAAATATTTATTGTCCGACCCCATCCATGGGAAACAGGCAGTTTCTATTGGGACTTCTCTGCAAAGAAAGTCACCACCACCATGGGGATTTCCCCTGCAGCAAGAGAAATAACCCCAAACTCTCACCATTGGATCTCCAGTTCTGTTAAAGTCATCTCCCAGTGGAGGAATGGAGCAGCCCACTGCCCCACTCGACAGCAGCGAGAGGGAGAGGAGAATTTTCACTCATTATTTTCTAAGTCCTATTTCTGTCAGGGGAAAGGACTCTGGAGCATTCTCTGACCATCAGTAAAGGAAGGTGGGGTTTGTCGTGAAAAGGGAGAAATGAGAAATCAAAATCAGCCAAATCATGTGAGAACAGAGCTTGGAGGAGTTTTGGGAATTATGAGGGGCTTGTCTCAAAATTCCTTTCAATGCAATGTGTTGAGAGAGAAACAATAGCTGATGAAAACACCAGTTAGAGAAAAACATTAAGTGAGTACTTAATGTAAAACTAAATAAAATAAAAATTGACTGAAGGCAAGTATAATCCATGAACTCCCCAAGAGTCTTTTCAGCTACTTCTTTGCATGGATTTATTGCTTGCTTGACCCAAGAAACCACCATAACCAAATCTATTCCCATTTTTCTATTCTAGGAATGGGTGAAAATATTTCTTTTTTCCTCTCAGAAAATTACTTTAGCAAAAAAAAAGAAATATTCCCCACCCTTCTGCTTATGAAGAAGGTGTTGTGGGGTTATACCATGGACTTTAACAGATGCTCATAATTACCACAAGTGTTTTCCTTAATCAGATTTTGGAAGAAAAAATGGTATATAGCAGTGGAGTGCTAATTATAACCTACTGAAGTTACTGGAGAAGGCCTGGCACTGCCATGGCAGAATTTGGCTGGGCATGCACATATGTGAAGGGTTTGTTTTAAAAACACAGGAATGTCAAAAGGACAGAATTAGTATCCTGAGATATATTCTCATCTGAGAACGCTGTGTGCAGGTTCTGTAGTAATGAGTTTGATAAAATCTCTCAGGTTCATCTGTGCCATCCTGCACTCTTTAGCGGCACAGGGGAAAATATCTTCCAAAGCAAGAGCAATAAATTTTGGATATGAAAAATATTTAGCTCCCAGGACTGTAGCTATGCATGCAGATACAAAGTAGAACTGAGAAGCATGTTAATCTGACCAACTTTGTGTTAGCCCAAGGATGGGCTTTCCTCAGTGACCTTCAAAGAGACCTGTCTAGCCCCATTACAACTTCCCTTATCTAAAAATTAAAAGAATCCCACAACATGAAATTAAGTCACAGGTCACAGCCACCCAACAACAAATATTTCCCACCCTTGCCCTAGACAAAACTTTGTGGAGCACGAAACCTGCCTTCTTGTCTGTAACTGTAAAGCCTAACACACATACATATATCACACTGTAAAAACTAAACTCTCCATAGTGGAACACCATAGGTTCCAAAATGCCCCCCCCTTCTATAAGTACTGTTCTGTCCATAGCTTTGTCTGTGGAATGTCATGTGCAAAAGCTTTCTGCAGACTCAGAAAATAAAGAAAAAGCAGGACTTAAAGATTTAACTACCATATGGATTTCAGAGTGAGGCAATTTTTTTCCAGTATTCCTGATGTAATTCCTGTATTTGCTCGCTTTACAAAATAAAATGATGCTCACTCTTCCTTTCTGTTTCATTAGGCTGTTATGAAGACCATACATACAGTACTCTGAATATGCAAAATAGCATTTAACTGACCTTGCATTAAGTAATCAAAAAAACATGTTCCTTTTAATTTCATCTAGTTTTATTGGAAAATTATTTGCTTCAGAAAATTTGTTTCTGGCACTTTCAAAAACTGTATTGGGTGATAGCTTTGGTTTATTCTCATCATTTATTGGCTTGTTAAGCCATTTCATTTAATGTTAATGATGCAAAACATCTTGTTTAATGCTTTGATGCTGCCCAACATATTATTGCTTCGGTCTGCAGAATAGGGCACTTTTAATATCTCTCCTTTAAAAAACATTATCATTATTTAATTTTTATTACATAAGTTTTACAAAAATGCCATCTCAGAACAAGTAATTTGTAGATGAACTAATACCACAACAGCTTTTAAAAATCACTGCAGTGTTCCAGAGCATTGGCCTAAGACATCATTGCAAGAATTTTATGAGCTCTTGTGTTTGGGACAAGTGCTGTGATTTATTCACACTACAATGTCCCCTTTTAAGAGGCAAAGGCAGTACAGTGCAATGCAGTGTCACCGCAGTATCACTACGCTGGAATGTCGTGTTCATTGACACAAGAATGTTCCAGGCAGCAGTTTTCCAAAGAAAGGGACCGCATAGTTTTGGGGGCAACATTTACTTGAACAAAGTTCCTTGCTCAATGTCAAGAGAAAGCAACTCTTCTGATGCTTAGGAGATGCTGAAGTGAAAGCACTGGCTGGAGTGAGCAGCGCTGGCAAACTGAGCTACTTCAGGGAAATACTGCAAAGCTCTTTTATGATTCAACATTGGTGATGACATTTCTACCCTGTTACTTTTAGGTGTACCAGTTCTTTGTGTTTCATTCATGTTTTGAATTGGTTTTAAGGTAAATATTTTTAATGTGCTCTAAGAACAGTCACTACAGAGATTCAATAAAAAAAGACATTGAATTCTGGAAATGTAAACCAGACAGTTTCTGTTACATGATTATTATGCATAAAAATAGTATACAGGGCCTGTGTAGTAGGATCTCTAAACAAGTAACATTCTATCAGCAAAGTTCTTGGTTTTTTTGGTCTTATTGTGGTTTTAGATTTTTTGTTTGGGTTTGTTTGGTTTTTTTTAAGAACTAGAATAAGCAACATTTAATCAGAGGGGTCAGTCTAAAGTATTTTTTACCCACCCACCCACAAAGTAGGTTGCATGGGTTTTCCGCTGTCTTTTTTTTAATCCCTTACCTTGCTATTCCAGGTTACAACTTTTTCTTTTCCATTCCAATAGTTCCAGTAACTGAATCGTTTACTTCAAGGTTCTATTTTTTTTCCTGCATGATTCTCAGCTTCTGTTGTGCCATTATATGAAAGACATTTTTGTTTGACATTTCACAGAGGCTTATGAGAATAATGCACTTCATGCATCACCTTTGTATTTCATTTCAAGCCACTAAAAGGCAAACTCCATTCAACCCCACCGAGGTTATCTGTCTTATGCCAAGTCCACACTGGCTCAGAGGGCCCTTTCACACAACTGCTCAGACAAAGCCCTGCATTTTCCATTGCTCAGGCTGCTTCCTCACCCACAGCTCAGAGCGTTTTTGACCAGTTTCTCTCTTTCACTTTATGAACAGATCTTTTTCTTCTTCCTTTTTTTTTTTTTTTAAACACAGGGGACCCTCACAAGGGTTGTTTTAAATCTGACAACAGCTCTCCAATAACCCAATGACAGACAGAAAACCCTGAGATGGAAATTGGCTGAACAAGTCTATAATCAGCTTGGGAGACCACTAGGGAAAACACCCAAAGCAAGCACCAAAATATACTTATAGAAATTGTTAAATGAGACAAAGAAAAAGCCCTTCTGCAGCTTGTAGTCAAAATGCTGAATCTTTCTTTACCCTCCCCAAGGTGTATGCAGCTACACTGTGGTTTCAAATTCCATAAGGTAACATGTAATGGGAAAAGGGTCATTTTCTCATATGGTATATTACCAAAAACATTATGTCCCTTTAGTTCCCTCTTTGGCTTTCCATATGTTAACTATTACAGAGCTGTCCCTTCAGCTCTGAAGCATGCCAACTCCTCCTGCAACAAGTATCAGCAACAAACGAGACCAGGATGCAGCACAACTGTGTTTGAGTAGAATTGGCCCTGCTACTAAAGAAAGTGTGATTAACAGGAGAATAGTCAGAATGTTCATATTTAGGTGTTTCAGTTGGAAGGCTAATTTGAAGGGCAGAGAAAAAAATCTGGTCTAAAGCCATGGATATATAGTCACCTAAGGTATGAATTCGTGCTGGTGCTGAGGTGGCTTCAGCCAGCGGCTCCTCCCTCACTACTTACAGCAAGGTGGATGTTCCTACAGCCACACCATGAGCTGGCTCACAGAGCTGTGCTTGCTGAGGAGTGACCCTCAGCTTGATCTTTAGCACAAGGGAGGCAGCCAGGAGTTTTTCTGGCAGTAGCAGCATCTGAATCAAAATGTTTAATCCTGCCCCTGACCTTAGCTGGTCTTAGATGTGAGGCCAAGAGGTGCATTCAGCCTGTGCTAATCAAATGCCATCAGGGCACCGAAACAAGGAGGACCCCACTTCCCTTGCCCCCATCCACACACTCCTGCCTCTTCCCTTGCCCTCACTTTGATACTCATCTTACTTCTCAACAAGTCAGTTCAGCTTTCTCAAGTTTAAGAAAGCCAACTCCACAAAAGAGCTGAATCACAATATCCACTCAGTAAACTGAGAGGAGACCCACAGACAATGCAAAACAAAGGTCTGGGCAATAACCAGACTTGGGAGAGAACAGAAACACCAAAAACAAGAAGCCACAAGCTTAGCTCAGCAATCTTCACACTAACGGTTGCAATGATTACCTTCAAAATATAAGACATATCTAAAGCACCTGGATTCTTCAACAGGAGCTTCTATTGAGCTCAGGATGGAGGTAACATAAAAACTTAATGACAAAAAATTATATTTTAAGTCTTAACTACTCCACTGTTAACTGTTTTAACAGAAATAGCAAGCTAAGGTGTTTATCTGCTGGTAGTGACTTCCCCCCTGGGTGAACTTCAATTAAATCTCTTTAACCATAGGGGGAAGAATGTAAAATTTACCTCTGTCTCTCTCATCACATCCTAAATCTTCTCAGATTGGAAGAAGAGGTGCATTTCAAGAAAGGCTGAGTAGTCACAACAGGATATTAGGTTTGTGAGGCTGCAAAACACAAAAGGTCACAGCAGAGAGGCCTCATTAACCAGAAGTATAGAAGACCACCTTTGCTCTTCTCAGCTGGAGAAGTGATGAAGGCAAATTTCAGAAGCCAACTCTTAAAACCTGCTAGCTATGGAGAAAGAGTAAATTAGCTTTACCTTTCACCAAAATGCAGCCAAAGCACCCTGCCCTGCTGTCACAGCTGTGTGCAGGTATGGACACAGATAGTTACTGCTGAGTTCTGACCTGCTGGAGAGTCACTTCCTAACTGACTGAGTGACAAGTGGCTGACAGCCCTATACCCACAAGCTCAGGTTGGGTTTTGATGCTAATATTAAGCAGTGGTGGCAGAGAAGGGATGAGGTTCTTGGTATTGCTCTTGCATTCAGAGCAAGGATAATGCTCTTGCTCTTCTTTTAGCTTTTGGCGACTGAGGTACCAGCTTCAGCCTTTAACAAGAATTAGGAACAGAGATGCTTCAAGTGTTGTCAGCTAAGGTGTGCTAATCTCCTCATGGTGCAATTTATGAGATTTTGCAGATTGCCTGTAAGATTTAGCCTGGCACTACTGAAGGCGAGCTCCCCCATAATAAGCTAATAAATTGTAGTGAATTGCCTTCTTACCTCTTATGAAACCATATAAGCTCAAACAACTGGGATGGAACAGAACAATTTAAATTCTACATTGACCTGGAAGGAAATGGCAAATGCCAGTTTCATCCTAGTTCTCACCAAAAGTTTGTGTTTTCTTGTTGTGGTGACCCTCCCTTAATGGGAAAGGAGTACCCAAGATTCATAGATGCTCGTGGTCAAAAGGAATCACAAAAGTTAGAGGGTCCCCAAAAGCTTACAAAGTTTTATTAGTAAATTACACACTTGGCATGGAAATTGGTGTGTTTGTCCCTGTCCCTGTAGTATAAGCACACAGCAGTGGGGTTTGGATAAAGGGATAAGTTGAAAGGGAAGAGAGAAAGAGAGAGATGAATTAAAGAGGGAGAGAAAGAAAGAAGAGAGAAAAAGAGATCACTAGTCCTGGCTCCAGCATTGATCCAGCTGGGGTGTTCAGGGTCCCGGGGTCACTGGGCTTTGTGGGGACACCTTTTTATAGGTAAGTTGTCCCTGCGCTGGAGGTAAGTTTCTCACTTTCTGTGTAAATTAGTTATCACGTGCAGTCCATTCTTCTAGACCTTTCTGGAAAGGGGTTGAAGGGCTTCGGGGGTCTTTGGTGGTCTTGATTCTGACCCTGCATTCCATGTCCGCTTCTCAGCCTCATTCCTACACTTGTGCTGTGCTGTGTTGTGCTTATCTCCTCGAGCTAGAACAAGAATGTTTGTCCTAGGAAAGTGCTGCCCTAGCTCCGTATGGCCCCTTCTCCAGCCACATCCTGTTCCTTCTCACAGTGTGTTACTACCAACAATCCTTGGCTGTCTCCACAGCCATGCAGCTATCAGTGTTTGAGACATAGACATTAGCTCTCTATTTTCTGGGCTTCTGCCCTTGTTCTGACTCAATTTCTGTCATACACTCTGGTGATGCTCTGAGCCGCTGTTTCCCAGAAAGGCTGGGTAGTGGGACAAGACAGGAAGCTGAGGACGGGACACCCAAAGTGCTCCCGAAGGGTTGTGCTTTCTTTAACTTTCGGTCTGAGGATCGGAGTACGAACCCAGCGCGGCTGCAGCCGCATCCTGGACCACGAGATGGTGCCAAAGCGCTCAGGTTTAGGGATGCGCATTCCCACCTGCCGGAGCGCCTGGTCCAGCCCTCACTGCCAAAATCATCAGGAAAAGGTGAAGGAAAATGTAACGAACGGATCAACTACCATTCATATGTATCACACACACACACACACACACACACACACACACACACACACACACACACACACACATCTCTTAATTTCTCTCCACAATTTCAGGGTTTCCTTCTCCCGGGGTTTATTCCTCATTAGTGCTACAACACCAACACAGTGAATCTGAGTACCTTCAATTATATCAATTATCCTTAAAAACCACACTCACCCTCCATCTTCAATGCCATTAAAATACATTAAACACGTGTTTTGATTCAGTAGACTTAATTGAATGAGAGTTATTAACATGACTTTGAAACTGCTAAAATTAGGTGTATTATAGATGACTATCTTCCTCAGAACTGTTACATCAAAACTGAGGTCTCAGTGGGCTGTAGTGTTGTGTTCTGGAACAAAATGTCCACAAAATACATTTCTAAAAATCATCTGTGGTCACTGAAGGCAGAGAGATCCCTCATGGGCTGAGAGGGCAGCAGAGGCAGAAGTACAGGCCACAGAGGTAAGGTCCCCCTCGTCTTCCCACTGATCCCACTACAGGAACTCAGGTGAGTCAGTCACCTCATCAATATCCTGTTCCAGCCACTGCAAACTCCACAGGACTGGGACTGCATTTGACAAAACACAGGGGCACTCCAGGGAGCCCCTGACTTCTGGCAAAGTCAGAAACAAGGCTATGGTGAGAACTGTCAGAAAATGTCAAGTCTACATCCCAAGCTGCATCCTAAGATCACAGTTTTGACATTGTGACACACAAAAAAGATGAATAGTTCTCTTTATATAATGTGCTTATAGAACCTAGCAAAAAGGACCCTAAAATGGGCTTCTTGTGTATATTTGGAGGCTTTAACTGTGGCTCAGTCCTACAGAGAGAGAGCTAGCAATCCTCTTGAAGGTGGCTATTGAGTGACAGAACTAAAAGAGAAAGGCACTTTTCCTTTCACAAAGAAGTATCAAAGACAAATCCACCTTTGAGAGAGAGCAGCACTCATATTTTGCTTATTATCTGAGTCTTCATGAAATCAGCTCTAATACAGCCTAAGATTTGGCTCAGTAACAATGGGTTTGGTGTAGTTTTTTATTGTTCTTTGGGGGGTGTTTTTTTAGTCCTTTAGAAATTATTTGAGCTGTCTTTGATTTATTTACCCTTGGTATCCACAATTGCAGAAACAACAACTGTTTCTGCTTACATGGATGGAGTCTGCAAACAGGGACAGGAGAGAGATCGTGAAGCAATTCAGCAGCAAGGACCAACAACTTTTCATGAGACATGGCTATCAGTTATAGACATGCCTCATGAAATATAGTTATATTGCACCCAGTATAAATCACCCACTTGTGCACAATTGTCTCGTGTCTCATCTCCCAGGATGCCAGCAGTCTCAAAACTAGCTGCCCAACAGAGTCTTTCAAACTTGTCCCATTCCCCCAAAACCCCAGGACAAGGGGTGCCCAACTAACAGTACAGTTTAAGCATGTGTTCCATCAGTGCATCAAGGTCAGAAAGCATCACAGAAAAGAGTGTTTCGTCTGCTCAATTTTATTTGAAAAGCTTACACTGAACTTCTGTGCGTAAATTTTCTGTGAGACTGTAAAGCCTAGTACCAAAGGGGGCATCGCTCACCCAATGTGCTTCTGGACCTGGCATCTCTGAATGGCACCTGCCACTGGGATTTCATTCTTTCTTATAGGATACGACTGGCCCAATGATCACAGCATCCAGGCAAATATTTTGGAAACGATGGTGGAGGCAGTTACTCTGCTAGCAACTACACTGGGTTTAGTAGTGACAGAACACAATCCAATGATAACACAGCAGTACAGTACAGACAAATGGCGGGTTCTCTGACTCAGCCTTTTCCTCATATTCCCTCTTCTACCATCACTTCACCCACAATGCTGTTGGTACAGGCAGGGCTCTGGGCAAAGGCAGCATCCAATCACCACATGAGCAATTCCTGATGAAGACATTTTTGCAGAGCACGGTGCTGAAAGAGCCAGTGAACACTGAACACTGGTATTTTGCCTACAGCTGGCACTTGGCTCTTGTGACTGCTATTAGCAGTATATGGCTTTATAAAAATTATTTCTGACCTAATGTGCATGTTGCCTCAATTTTTCACTTGCCCTGAGCAGAAGCTTAGAATGAAATCAGTTTAATAGAATAATTTTGCTGCGCATAGATTTTGTCACAAGTATTGCTTACAGGATTACAAAACTCACTCTCTTCAAAGCACAGCTGGGATCTAAATTAAGCCTAGAGAAAATAGCTAGAGCTCTGCCAGCCTGCAAAGTGATGGTATTATTCTCTTACACTGGGCTTCACTGGTACATAGATATACCCAGTGGGCACTAAAAATCAGTGTACAGAGTTGGTGAGACTTGGCTGTTTCATAATAAAATTTATTGCTTCTATTTATTATTTTCCCAAAGAAGAAACCAAGCTGAGAACAGGGAAACATAAGATACATCTGAAACCATGTTTGTACTGTGATTTCAAGAAGAGAAGCAATTTGAGTAGCAGAGATGGGATAGAAGAATATCCAAATGCAGAACTCTGATTTCTCTTCTATTTGTAGAATTACATTACAGTATTCCTAGCACCAAGAGTTCAGAAAAAGAAAAGAGGAATGCGAATGCTAAAGTCTAAAAAATACAATTTATTGTGCAAATGTGGAAAAAATAAGATGATGCTCTTCGGTTCTGGTATGACTTCCAGAGTGAATGCTTTATGGAAAACAGTGTCAGGATAGTCATATAAGATTCGAAATGATTGCTAACATGCATGGATATGAAACACAGAGAGAGTAACAGTTATAACAGCTTTTAAACACCTTCTTTAAAACAGTCTTATTCACTCTAGGACCTTCTTTTTCAAATCATATTTTAAGAAATCCTTAATTTAGATGAAAAAACTTCTTCCCTCGTCCGCTCTTCTCCCTGCTCTGCACTTTCCACTACATTCCCATCTGAGACAGAATCATATCCACCCAATGCCCTCTAGCAGTTTCACAAATCATATTCTCCTAGAAAGGTAAAACTTGGTGAAACTATGCTAAAATAGACACACTGCACTTGCAAAGTCAAGTGCCCAAGAGCCAGTAAATGCTAAAAATAAGGTAACCCACACAACCTTAATCCAGGACCCATGGGGGTATATGTTATGGTAGCATTGTCAGCTTACTAGATAAAATGATTTTTAAAATCACCCTGCCTTGCTCAGTGCACCAACAGGCGGGGCTCACTGAAAAACAATCATTCAATATCTTTGTTGTTCAGTGATCCAGGCCTTCTCTCTCTTGTGCTCTTTTAATCCTGTTCTGAAGGCAGAAAAGCCCATCAGGAAACAACTATTTTGATCATATCTTTGCTACAGTATTCAGGTAATCTCACCGACATTTATTTGCATTTATTTTACAAAAGCTATTACTCGGTGCAGGTTTTGTGATGCACAATACAGAGTAAACAATAAGCGAGGATTCATTTGAAGTGCTCATAACTTGCCCTGCTGCTGAGTTTCAGAGTAGTCTATGCATTTGGCGTGATTTTCATATTTGACATATAGTTTCCACCTGGCAGCAGTGGGAACAGGAGCTCCTCTTCATTTATGCAAATCAACTCCCAGACAAGGAAAAGACTGTTATTGCCACCTATAAAAATCTGAGTGTAAGTGATTTGCCCATCGTCACACCCTATCATGTGGCAGTGGCAGGCATATAACTTTACTCTCTTAAATACTGTTTGTTGTACACACACTTTCATTTTACTACCTGCCATTCCAGAACCCACTCACTGATTCTCCTAGACAACCATTTTTATTTGTTTTTTTGGTTATTTTTTCAGTGCATAAACGTTGCTCGGGAAGGTTTTCCAAGTGTTGGTTGGAATTTCTAAATGCACAGCAGAATCTGGTC
This sequence comes from Manacus candei, assembly GCF_025592945.1. Lineage (NCBI taxonomy): Eukaryota > Metazoa > Chordata > Aves > Passeriformes > Pipridae > Manacus > Manacus candei. Next base: position 2,675,188 of record NW_026138131.1, read on the forward strand.
GGATAAACTCTATGGGTAGTAATCCTTGGCATGTCCTGCACATAAATACAGTTTTACCATGTGGATGTGACAGAGTTGCTGCGTTGCAGAAAAGAATAAAAACACTCCCTGGATTTCTGGATTTCCTGTGAACTCACACACGTTGCCTCCTGAGGAATTCCAAAACAGAAAAACCCACCAGGAAACAGCTGTTTTGATCATACTCTTTGCTTCAGTATCCAGGTAATCTCACACACATTTGTTTGCATTTATTTTACAAAAGTCGTTATGTGGTGCCGGTTTTGTGATGCACAACACAGAATAAAGAATAAATCAAGGTTAATTTGAAGTGGTCCTAATACAGTTTTACTGAACATGAAATGGGAGGTATTAACCTCCCATGCCATGCAACAGTTCACCCTCAAAGCCCCGTTTTCTCTGCCTCAATTTGCAGAGATTATCATCAAGATAATCTAGCGCCTAAAAATGTGCAAAGACCCCAGGAAATACCCGCAACTTGATGGCTCATGGTGTACTGCAGGAATATTACACTGAACAACACGCACCACCCATCTGTTCCCATTACAGGCAATGGTGGCTGAGGTGAGACGGGCATGGCTGGGGTAGTCACTGCGTGTTTTACTGTAGGTGTTCTTAAAAAAGTTCAGGGAAGAAGGCACTGAGGGCAGGGACAAGGATAAAGACAAGGGCAGCGACAGGGGCAGGGACTGTGCCAGCACCTCACACCCTCACAGCCACAGCTCTTCGCAGGTGTGGACAGGGCGGAGCCGGCGGCCTCGCTCTCTGATTGGTGCAAATCACCGCTCCGTCCCGCCCAATCGCACTTCGATTGGTGAAATTATCTGTCAACCATCCCCGCCTACTTGTCTCCGCGTTCACGGTGCGGGGAGGAAAATGGTGCAGAGACATCTCGCGATCTGATTGGCCGAGCGGAAACGCCACTCAAGGTGAGACCCCGCCCCCCGGCTGCACAGCTGACCGCTCAACCCCGTGATCGGGAGGGGCTGCGATTGGTCAGTTCTGCAGAGTCCCGCCCAGCCTCGCGGAATCCCGCCCACGAATTGGCTGCGGCGGCTGTCCGTCAACGCGGTGGGCGGGGCGCTCTCTGGTGTCTGTCCGACGGCGCGGCCCGGCGGTGTTTCATGGCGGACATGGCCCTGGGGCTGGTCGCGGTGCTGGTGGCTGCCTGTGTGGCTGGTGTGTGGGCGAGACAGCAGGGTCGGGGGAGCGGGGAGGGCCCCTGCGGGGGGAGACTGCGGGAGAGGGGCTGGGCCGCAGCGCTGGGGAAGGGGCGCGGGGAGGGGAGGGGGGGTGTCTGTCTGTGTGTCTGTACCAGGTTCTGGAGCAAGGGGTGGGAGCAGTGGACTGTCATCGTGCTGCGGCTCCCTGCCCCACACCCCCTCCCACCTACATCCAGAGACGCTGCTCGAACACTTCCCTCTCCCTTTCTGACCAAGGACTGGTTTACATTAAATTATAAATAATATAAATTTCTTACATAATTGTATTATTTATAGAAATTTATTATTAAAATTACATGTATTTTATATTTGATATACTATACACAATACGAATATATAATTATACATGATATGTCTTATTGTATATAGATTATATACAATAAAATATAATTGTATATGTATATTTATAGGTATTGTATATGAATTATATTACAATCTAATTTTATAAGATGAGGCACGGGAGATTGGGATGAGATATTAGACAAAAACGTTTTCACTGTTAGAGTGTCAAGGCATTGGAATAGGTCACCCAGGGAGGTGGTGGAATCAGCATCCCTGGAGTTGTTCCAGAGGCTCTGGATGTGGAGCTGGGTGATGTGGTGTAGTGGTTTAGGGGTTACAGTGGCAGTGCTGGGAGGATGGTTGGACTGGGTCATCTTAGAGGTCTCTTCCAACCTTGATTCTGTGATAAACACACCTCATTTTGTTGCTTTGTGTGAATTTTCATGTTTTGCTGAGCTGCTTTCGTGGTCGCTACAGGGTTCCTGTCACCTGCTGTGAGTCAGGCTTGTGATGACACTTCAAGGCCCTCTAAATACTTTTCACTCAATATTTCTTAGTTCTCCAGGTTCACAAAGGCTTTTGAGAGCTTGAGGTACAATTTCTGCAGGGTAGGAATTTGGTTAAGTATTCCACAGGCAATTACAGGGAATCTGCTTGTGTTCTCATTTTCAAATTCAGTTTTAATCACTGAAATCTTGAACAAGTCTAGCGAGGGCAATTTAAATGATTTTACTCACCTGAGCAGTCTAGCCCCAAGTAAGCCAGTTTTGTCCTGCATAAGTTGTGACTGTTTTAAGGCCTTCTGGAGAGCAACATGTGAAATCCTACAGATTTGTAGCCGTTTTGTAAATTCCTTCCTAAAGAAATTGGTATGGGAATATTTCTGCTCTTCAAAATTGTAATGAATTTTAGTTGTCGTTGAAATTGGCAGCAGGGCATCCAGTGAGCGCATCAATTTAAGTCAAAAAGTTTTTTAATCTCCTTCACATATGTTGCTTGGTTTGGCCTGTTTGCTTCCTTTTGCCACCCTTCCCCAGCCTGCACAGCAGTACTTTGTCCTTTACTGTGTTTATCATAACACAGCTCAGATTTACTGTCAGCATTTGTATGCATGATCATGACCCAGGCTTTAAAACAGCATCTTCAAGGTCACTTTAGTTAAATTTAATGTTAGGGAGGATTTTAGCTGCGCAGCACATCGTTTTGCTCTTGCATTATTTTTGTAAATAGCTTGTAGATTTGTAGGTGTCTGGGAAAACTATTGTATATTGCTGCTTGGATTGGCAATCAATTTTCAGTGATCATATGACTAAATAGCTTTATTTTCTTTAGACAGTTATTCATATAATTTTGAAGTATGCAGTCAGACACATTTTGTGTTTAGAACTTCAGCTTAGAGGCCTGCAAATATTTATTATATATATTTTATATTATTTATATTTATTATATATATATATATTGATTTTCTCATATCTTGTGTCAGATCAGTTTTTTGTTGGAAACCTTCTCAGACTGGTCATTGAGGAGCATATGCCTGAAATTTTGCGGGGTGTGTGTGTCACTGCTTATATATACCAAATAAGTTTTAAAATTTATTCACACAAATTTATTCACACAGTATTGCAGCTATGCTTAAACGACTTTAAAGGAGGAAGCCAGGTTGAAACAAGCCCATGTTTTACACCTATAGAGTCCTTCCTGACTTTATTAAGCAGTAAATTACTCTCACCATTAAAGAGTTTAAAAATATGCTTTTAGTCAACTCTGCTATTTGAGGTAATGGGGGAGAGAGTGAAGGGGGATCCTGGATAAGTGAAAACCCAACATGAGAAATACTGCAGGCTGGGGCTTCACACAGTCAGCTCAGGTCCAGCACTGCATCCAGGGGAAGAAAAGCATCTCACAGTGTCATGTGGTGGAGGAGGCAGAGCAGGGCCACGGGAGCTGTTCTGCAGGATCCAGGTTGTCCTGGCAGTGCTCAGTTTAATCCAGCACAGACAGACTCCGCTGGACTTCCTGGCTCTGGGCACAGTGGCTCAGGCTGTTGTCTGCAGGAACTGAGGTGTTATGCCTAGCAGTCCTGGAAGCAAACAGAGCTGTGTTGATGCACTGTGAGCTGAACAGGATTTTGGAGTCTACGTGGTTCCACTGAGAGTTTGCTTTAGCAGATCTCAACTGTAGCACTGCTTGCAGCCAGTTAGTGAGTACATAGAACTGTTCTGTGCTGTTGCCTGAATAATGGTCCTGCTTCTGTTAATATGGATTTGTTTGTCCTTAGTCATTGCTGTATAGAAACCTTATTTTGTATTCCAGAGCACCAAAATGAAGGGTTCTCATTCCTTGTTTTACACAAAGTGATAGGCATGAGAGGGGGAAGAAGGAATGAAAGAAAGCTCTAATATCCCTTTTTCCATGCTATGTAAGGGAAAGATTGCAAGAACTCTGACAGCTTCTTGTGTTTGTTTTTCAGGTGTCTGTGGAGATGAATTCAGTATCTTACGATCACCTCAGTCAGTTGTTTTCCGAGATGGAAGTTGGCCCATTCCTGGCGAGCGGATCCCAGATGTCGCTGCATTAACCATGGGCTTCTCTGTTGAAGAAGTACGTTTCAGGTCTTGGTTTTGAAACACCTCTAAAACTACAGACCTGCTCACTCAACAGACAAATCTTCCTGTCATGTGCTGGAATATATAAAATACCCTCCTGTTTGTGTTGGGGAATGCATGACTTGTCCGAGGTGGTTTCCGAGCACAGAGCTGTGTCTGTCATGTGAGCAGGCAGAGGTTGTGCTGGCTGGCCAGTTTGAATCATCAGCCATAGAAGGAAGCCTGCAGAGGCTTTACAGTGCTGTTCCTCACTTCCTCTGAGACCCAGCTTTGTGCTGTATCCCCAGATCCATGATCACACACAGCCCTGTCACTCTCCACAGGGCTCTGCTCTTGAGTTCTCTGAGGACCGTGAGAAATGCCTTGGCAAGGCAGGTGTTTTGTCAGGTCAGCAAACCTGTCTGCTGGGCAGAGTTAGTAAGAACAAGTAGGTTGGTTATTACTTAAATAGTAATCCAAATACTTGAAAACATGATTTGTGTTTTCCCACATTAAGTGTTTGGATATAGCTTTGGTGATGTTTAAAGTGGGGCACATGAGAAGGAGCCCTTGGATTGATTCCAGTCTTGCCTACTGAATTTTTTGCTGGGCTTCAACAGAGATGGCTGTTGAAACAGTACATAAAAGTGTGATAGCCAGGCATCTCTAGCAGTGTCTGTGTGCAGCCAGATACTCAATTCTGCAGGCTGGTGTGGGCAGCCAGTTCCCACTTCTTCCAGTCTGCAGCTAGGGAAGAGGTCTGATAAGGCTGGTTTGAATGCAGGTCTGTTTAACCTGTGTTTTGGAATTTGTCTGAAAATATATTGCTTTCAATTAATTATGGTCTTTTCGTCATCAAACTAGTAACAAACTCGTAAGAGCTGTATGCCTAAGAAGTAAATTTTGATTAATTTATCAAGGAGAAACAATGTATTGAATGGTATTGTGTGTGTTGCATGTTAAGACGTCCAGCAAAACAATAGGGTTTGGCCCATTTTGACCACTTGACATTTGGCATACTGGTTATCCGAAGATGTGTCATGGTTATCTTGGAAAAAATTGTTTGAGCACACACCCTGTGCCTTTGCCAAACTTTGGAGTTCATTTGCTGTGCTGGGTCCATACCATCCTTTAGGAATAGTTCTCTATTAGTATTATTTCAAATCTTGGAAGCAGGCAGGGAAGGAAGTGTTTAAATTATTATTCATTTAAGCCCTGAAACTGTAGGTTTTCAGTAGTGTCACTAAGGAAGGCAGAGGTCACTGTGGGCAGCTTCCAGCCCTGGTATGGAGAGTAGTGCAGGGCCCAGGGACTCCTTTTGCAGCTCACATCAAGTCTATGGTCTAGCAGCATAAACTGACAGTGCAGTGGGTACACTGTAGAGAATTTGGAATTCTTACTGCATTACATTTGGAACTATCAAAACCAGTCATTCAATATTCTTCCCTTGTTAAAGCAAAATAAAACTGAACCCCTTTTTGTCCCTGATGGTGCTTTAAATGGTTTTTCCTTTTGTTTCTTTGAGATGATACAGATCATAATGTCAATGACATTTAATTCTAAAATCCTGTTAAGTTGGTTTTCAAAAAACAAGCAGTTATGTTGTTTGCACAAATGGAGAAATCTGTTTGAATTTATTCCAAGTAGATGAGTTTGTATTTTGTGCCTGTATAAACCAGCCAGGTGTCCTTCACTGTGCTCTTACTGATTCATAACTGTAGTAAGTTACTAAGGAATCTCTCTGTTTCTGTGCAAATTTGTAAATTTTAAAATAGGAAGTTGTTGGTATGATTGACAACCCTCTCTTTTTATCCCCCTGTGTCTTTCTGGTACTGAAAATACCAAGCTGTTAGTGGTTTAGTGTGCCTAAACCTCTTTCTGTCGTGTTTTGTGAAAGGGTTTAGGTTTGTTTGATTTATTGTTGGGGGGGTTTGTTTGTTTTTTTTTTTAATTCAGCCTTCACTTATTAAATACAGACTATAATATTTATAGTTTAATTATGGGAGATAACTCTTCATATATCCATTATGTATAATGCTTTCTTAGTATAGACTGCTATGCAGTTACTGGCAGCTTTTAAATTAAGAATGTCTTCATGGTTGACTTGAGACAGCATTACTCAAGATGAAAGCAGCCTAGTATTAACTTACTTCCTCATGAAATTTCCAGTAGGTTGTCCTGCACAGAGATATTAACAAGATAGTAAGTTATTGTACTGTAATATTGGGGGAGGGCTCTTCTTTTTTTCCTTTGAAATGTGATTTATTTTTTTTTTATTATTTTGTAATAGGACCTTCCCTGGCCTGGTCTTGCAGTGGGGGATCTGTTTCACAGGCCACGAGCTACTGTGCTGGTGACAGTGAAGGGAGTGGACAAGCTGGCATTGCCTGTGAAAGGGTTTTCTTACCCCATTGAAAATGTGAGTATCCACAGTTGGAACTGTCACGGGATTTCTGTGACTCTTCTGGTCTGATGACAAGTACATGATTCTCTACCATAGTCCTGGTTGTTCACTTATTTCTTACTTCACTTGAGGATCCCTAAAATGATGGATCAGGCTGTGTAGATCAATAATTTGATCAGACTCCTGTACAAAGGGAGAGGCCTTTGAGAGCACCCAGGGCCTCCTGTGTTGAGTTCAGTAACTTGTTTGACCAAAGCATGTTCTCCTTGAAAGACATCAAGTTTTATTTAATATGTTTGTACCCAGAGGCAGAGAATCCACTGCTTCCCATGGTAACTTACTGACTCACAGTCAGAATTACTAAATTTTTTTGCTTCAAGCTGAGCATGTGATGACATTTTATATGATGTTGATTCTTTGATGTACTGAATCACCCTCTTAGTGGTCTTTTGAGCCTTCCTCAAGTTCTTAACTGTGAAATACACCACTTTGAGACACCGTTCCATTACACTGCAGCAAAAAGAAAGCAACCGACAACACAACATTTACCTACCACTGTCTGTCTTTGCTAACACTCTTCTCAGGCTTGTCACAGCACCACAGTCATTTAGTTTGGAAGGGAACTCATCTAGTCCAACCCACTGATCAAGCAGGATCAACCAGAGCTGTGTTCAGTCAGGTTTTGATTATCTCCACAGATGGAGACTACACAACCTTTCTGGGCAACCTTTGCTGGCATTTGACCATCCTTGGAGAGAAAAGCTTTATTCTTGTGTTCAGATAAAATTTCCTGGTTTTAAATCTATGCCTCTTCTGTCATGGAACTTCTTCCAGACACCTTGTAACATGACACAGTAACTTACAAAATATTGGTAACTGTGCAGTGCCTGCTCACTTCTCCTTTATAATTACATTGTCTGCTGTAATCCAGTTTGCTGCAGTATTGGATGAGTTCTTCATGTTGAGCTGGTTTTTGTCCAGCATGAACCCACAAACCCTTTTCAAATAAGTTGTTTTTAAGGTTAATTAACTCTAGTTAATTCTACTGCTGCCCAACTTGGAAAGCTTTGTTCTGCACCAGTTTACCATGCATAATTATCTCCTTTTAGATCATTAGGCCCTGTTTAACCCAAAAATTTCACTGGACTTTGTCTTCCAGGCTGTTCCTTTCAGTCTTGACAGTGTTGCAAATGCTATTCATACTTTGTTCTCTGAGGAAACGCCGGTGGTGTTGCAGCTGGCCCCCAGTGAGGAAGTGAGTATTGCTTCACTTCTGATTCCAGTTGTTCTAAATAGTTAAACCTCTTTCCACTTGTGTGACTGGAGCAAAACCAATGGATTATATGAAAGTTTGCTTTGGAGAGGGCGAGTGGGATTGATTGTTAGTCTGTGACTGGAAAAACTGGAAGGGAAGCTCTGCTGTCACTAAACAATGGCTGTTCCTGCAGAGGGTGTACATGGTGGGCAAGGCAAACTCCGTGTTTGAGGATCTTTCTGTCACACTGCGCCAGCTGCGGAACCGCCTGTTCCAGGACAACTCCGTTCTCAGCTCCCTTCCCCTCAACTCCCTCAGCAGAAACAATGAGGTAAAAAAACCATCAATCAGTGGGAACTTCTATGATTTTTTTTTTCTAATATTCTTAGTTTGTGCTTTTTGCTTCCTCCCCCTTTTTCTTCCCCCTTTCTTTGCCTAGGAGAATCTACTCTTAATTTTTTCTAATGGAATTCTAGTAGTTAAGTTTTCAGGACTTTTTGTAACTTCTGTGAAAGAGTTATTTCCTTCTAGCATGTTCTGATGCTGTAGCAGACATGACCTGTTATAAAATACTGAGAGTTGCAACAAAACAATATCTCCCTGACTTAGGTCTCATGAAAGCAAATACCTGTCCCTTTTTGCCTCTTTTCCCAGGTTGACTTGCTTTTTCTGTCAGAACTTCAAGTCCTACATGATATTGCAAGCCTGGTAAGTTTTTTTTGAAACCTTTTCCCCATCTTTAGTCACAAACTTCAGAGATCTTTTATGAAGGTAGAGAAGCTGTAGCCAGCATACTTGGCAACCAGTGATACATATTCTAGTGTGTCATCAGTCGATTGCATCAGTTTAAAAAATGCATTCTGAAGCAATTTGTGTCAGCCCTATCACTGCAATTGTGAATGAGAAGCATCTGTAGTGTTTTTTGTATTGTGTGGGAGCAGGGGGAATTCTGAGCTGCTGTTTCTCCATACCCAAAGATATGGGAAGTACTCAATGAAGAATTTGTTGGGGCTTCCTTTGTTTTCTTACTTGAGAAGTACAATGGTAGTTAAGAACATGTTCTTTGTGAAATGTGGGGTCTTTTTAAAGTAACCTGTGTATGAATTAATTTCTTTCTGCCCTCAATGGTGTGCCAAAGCTGTCTCGACACAAGCACTTGGCCAAAGATCACTCTCCAGACCTGTATTCTCTGGAACTGTCTGGTTTGGAAGAGGTTGGAAAACGATATGGGGAAGACTCTCAGCAGTTCAAGGATGCTTCTCAAATTCTTGTAGACTCCTTGCAAAAGGTACATTTTTCTACCTAATGAACAAACTTCATGTTAATATTAAGGAAATAATTTTTTATGCTAATGACAAGGGAGTTAGTTTGTTGACTACCTTATGCTTTGAAGTGTCCCTTCATTGGTGATGGCTTGCCTGATGCTTGGTTTTTAAAATGCAGTTCATTTATAAAATCTAATGTTACAGTTTGCCTCTCTGGAAAGTGTTGACCTGATTCTACAATGTGTTTAGATATTTTGCATAAAGAAGTAGGGTTGTAGTGAGTGTGTATCAACATGACTCAGTATATTTGTTTTTCTTAAATAAATACCTTGCATTTGAAACTACAAGTATGTCTCACAAAAACTGGCTCTTGGAAATGTGGAAATGTATAAATCTAAATTTCCAAGCCTTTAAAATAACTGCTGTTCATCCATCAGTGTGCTCAACAAAGTAATTCTTCAACAGGTCTTATGTAATCATCAGTAAAATTTTTAGTAAGCATGATGGAAAAGTGTAAAAGCATGAATTTGCTAAGCCAGAAAGCAGGCATAAGCTACAGTCTGTTGAACAATGACTGAGGAGGTTGAAAGAGGCCTTGTAAACTGAGGAAAGTTTACACTTTCTTAGTGAAATTCTAAAATAGTGTAGCTATTCTAAAATAGTATAACTTTCCATGATTATTCCTGAAGCTGACATCTTATGTTTTACTATCTTGCTAACAAAACTCTGCCTTATTCCTGGCTACAGTGTAGGTTTTTAATTAAATCACTTTTGCTTTTCCAGTTTGCAGATGAGATGTTTAATCTGTATGGTGGGAATGCAGTGGTAGAAGTGGTGGCTGTAAAGGAGTTTAATTCCCCCCTGATAAGGAAGACTCGCTCCATTCTCCAGTCTTCACAGGTAGAAGAGGCACATTTTTCTATATCTCGTTTATTAAAACTCATCCAAATTGCATCAGTTCTTCACCTGAGCATAACTTTTTCTCTAAAGACTAAAATACTGACTATGATTTAGCCATGGGTGCAGAGGTCGGCTTACTTACCTGTCTTGATCTTCACTTAATCATAGAGTAACTTGAGTTGAAGAGGGCTTTGGAGGTCACCTAGTCCAACCTGCTGCTCAGAGCAGGACTAATTTAGGAGTTAGATCAGGCTATCCAGCTAAGTTCTCTGAAAACTTCTTCCCTTATGCCTTATTAGAATTTGCCTTTCTACGTTTTCTCCCCAGTGCAGCAGTGCATGCAAGTCCTGCCTCCCAGGTGTGGGAACACGTTTTCCTTGGCTTGCTGGCAGGACTCCAGACTTAGTCCAGGATGGAGTTGCCCTATTCATGTTGCCTAGACTTTTCAGGGAGTCAGAATGTTTTGTGTGCAAGCTCACTTTGAAGTAATACACGTTTTCTTTGTTACAGACTGAAAAAGAAAATCCGTATAACCTTGCCTATCCATATAACTACAACTACTCTGTAATCTTCAACATTATTCTGTGGATGATGATAGGCCTTGCTTTAGCTGTGATAGTTATCTCCTACAACCTCTGGAACATGGATCCTGGGTATGACAGCATTATTTATAGGATGACAAACCAGAAGATAAGAATGGATTGAACCACACCGTATTTCAGCGCAAGATGAGAAGACTAAGGTCTCCTTCAAACTGTGTGGAAAACAAATATTCTGACATGGTTAATTGTGGAAGTTTTTTAAAGGTGTATTTATTTCTTAAGTATTTTTTCCCCTCTCCGAGACTATTTTAAATGTTAGTAGTAGCACCAGATGGGATTTAGAAATTGAAATCTGCTTGTTTAAAAAAAACCAAAACAACAACCCCCGAAATAATTGTCATTAAAGTAACATCATTCCATTTTTTTTTTATTATGTAACATGAGTTTTTGAAAAGGCCTGTACTGCCTGTGACTGTGTGCAAAACAGAGAAATTGAAATTATGATAGCAACATGTTGTTTGAAACTTTTACACTGGACGATTAGAAATTATAGCTAAATTGTTGTGTTGTATATTATGAACCAGCTGTAAATGTTTGATGTAAATATTTATAATGGTTATATGTAACTTCAGAGAGGATAGTAAATATTCTTTAGTAAAATATTAAATATAGAAATATTTCTAGAAGACTACAACTCATTTTGATCTCATGTTGGTGGCTCAGAGGTGAGCTGTAAAAAGAAGGATCCTTTCCCTAGAACTTCAGTGATTTGGAGGTAAATAACACTGATGTGGCTGGTCTATACAGTGGAGTCTGTAAATACTGAGGTAGCACCAGTCTGGTCATGGTCTAATGTCACATACTGTTGAAAGTTCCTGTTATGATGGTTCATGTTCCTTCATTTGTGTTGATGTTGTTATAAGAAAAAAACCCGATTCTTTCTGATGATAAGAGTGGACCAACACTTGATTTAAGTATACCTGGATTATAGTCCTGCTTCAACCATTCAATAAAGCAAAGAACAGTTGTTCTTGAATGCATTTATTCTTTGTGGTTTCATAGGTGTGGCTACTTCTGTTTAGTATTTGTTCAGCTGACTAGAGCAGGTTCCAGCAGCATCCAACATGTGACAGTGGCCCTAAGCCTGTAGCAGTTTAGTTTTAACTGTCCTCCAAAAGAAAGATGATCATGTATGGATTAATTTTCCTAAACCAAATAGTGAGTGTAGTTAAAAGAAGAGGTTGATCTCTGGCTTGAATCTTTTGTAGAATTACCTAGTTTTTAGAAACTCATTTGCTCTTGTGGTAAAGGGAGATATTCCAGATACAGCAATGTGAATGGATACTGCTTTTTGCTTCTTGTTGTCCTCTAATATGCTTAACTTACCCTACTGTTAGGAGATAGTTGTTCCACTTCCAGGAAAAATCTGCTCATTGAATTACTCTGGGAATTTACTGGGAATGTCTGTCTGAATTGGTGGCCTTGAAGTTGTTCATGTCTTGGAGATCCTGGAGAGCGACTCATGTTGAATTGAGCAATGTTCTGCAGCCCAGGAAGTCCAGTTCAGTATGTTACAATTGTTTGACATTACTTTTAATGGCATTTAAAGTTAATCTGGATGATTTATATCAGTAGATAGAAGAGTTGCACTGCCAGTTTCTCTGACAAGAATGTGTGCTCTAATTACTGAACACTCTCTAATGTGCTGTAGCAGAGCAGTCGAGGGAGGGTTCTTGGCCAGGTGTGAGAAGTAGGACACAGTGATTATGTGGATGATTATGTTTAGATTTATTGCTAATACAGTATCTAAATATTGCCAATGCAGTATCTAAATAACAACTCCATCAACTGTAACAATGGATTATATTGTCCTCAGGTCATGGTCCCTCCTATTGAGTCACAAGCTTCAGAGAGACCCCCTCCCCTTGCTTTCTAAACTTCTCTGAGAAGTCTCAGTGAGGCTAGGTCCGTGCTGACTCACATTTGTCAACAACTTGTGTCTAAAGGGTTACAATGTCAGCAGGATGGCTGGAAACCTGCATGTTTGTCCTTGGCCTTTCAGAATTCACAATTGCAAAGCAACAAAGCACCTGTGGAGATACTTTAGGATTTTGTCTCCCTATTTGACCTTTACTCACCCATCCAAAAGTGAGTGTTCCCTGTCTTTGGGCTGGAGAGTGGGGGAGAGGGCAGCGGGATCCACTTGGAAGCTGCCTGCAAGATCGGGACACCTTTGGCTCTGTTGGCTCCAGTCTCCCTTTGCAGGCTGAAGGGGAAAGAAAGTCAATTGCAAACATCACATATCTCTGGAATGCATGAATTATGCAAGCATCCAGACAGTTCCTCCTGCAGTTCCTACCCGGATTTCTTACCTTAGGACAAATCACATTGCCCAGGTAGAGACTGCAAGGGAGCAGAGGGTGTGGTGGAGGCAGTACTATGACCTGTCTGTCTTTCCTTGTGCCACACACACTTGCAGTGTTTCCATGAGAGTCAAATCCATCGGAGGAAGCTGTACAACTGTATCAAAGCAATTACAACACAGCTCTGTCATCCCAGTTGATAGGCATGAACCCTAAAGTTTTACATAAACTGTTACGTGGTAGTCCATATGTTGTTTTGAGATCACTTAATGGAAGGGAATGTGGAAGGGAATGCCCCAGAACTTCAGCAGGAATCATGATCTAGGGTAAGAAAGGGGGTAGTAATCAGTGGTAGAATCTTTCCAACTGAACTATACCTTAGAAAAATGATGTATTTAGCAGGAGGAAAGAACAGCCACTGTCAGGTTCTGGTACAGGAAAGGAGTAAAAAAAAAAAGGATAAAACGTGTGGCACATCTACCATCTAGTACTGGGACTTCCAGTGCTTTTGCAAGATTAGGCTGTCTGGGCTGTGGGTTCTTCATTTCAAACAATGAAAATTATTCTATAGACTTTTTGGTGAGGACTTAATTCAACTTGTTGAGCTTCTTACTGGTCTATGTTGAATTCATGCATCCCTAGTTTTCTTAACTCAAGGTTTAATCAGATTAATAGTCCACTTCAGATACTGGTGCAGTTTTACAGGGGCAAGTTGTTTTAAAGTCACTGTGTAATTAATTATAAGTCTTTAACAGCTGTATTTTAATCAGTCTAAAGTTGGCAGTATAAAGTTTGTTTAAATGCAGGACCTGCTGTTGAGATGGTCATCCTGTCAGCTCTCTTCCAGCTGCTCCTTTAGGCTCTAATTTTACTTTTAAAAAATAGCCCTTGACTACTTTGAAGGGCGAATTTGAATTCCCACTTCTCCTGTTAGTACCACATTTGTTCATTCTCATGGCTGTAGGCTTCCAGATGGTACTAAAGGTGCTTTTGAGCACTGTCTTGTGTGCTATGTCTTAAATACAGGTTGCTTCATGCAGCACAAGCTCCTTTTTGAACCATTTTAAGGCCCTGTGCTTTAGCTTGAACTAGGTAAACCAGACATGTTTTACTGTGCAAAATATTGGTCCATAACTGCCCATCAAACAGGCAATTGCAATCCTGATCACTGAGCCAGGAATAGCCTTGTTGTACTTAGAATTGAGTTAATTAGAATGGAAGTGCTGTCAACACCACGAGACCTGCTCTTGATCGTTCTCTTTGATCATCCCAAGAGTTATAAATTTTAAAAATGTTTATGGGATAGGGCAGAAATCATAGGTTTTGTGTACAGTGCTACGAGGAAAGCTATGAAACTGTCACATGAAGCTCTGTGAAGGAAGGCAACAGTGAGGGAGGGAGGGAATGCAAGGAAAATACAGCCTGGATTGGGATCTCGTGTGGCCAAAGTGAGAAGGGCAAGAAGGTCATTACAAAATATTAGTCAGCAAACAGCTTTGAGCCAGGCTGGGAAAGGCTCCATATAGTGCTGTCTGTGGGATTTAGGATGTTACTGCTGCATGAGTCATGTGGTCACCAAGGAGAGTGTTTTCACTGGGGAGCTTGCCCTCTGGAAAAAAGGGTGGGGTGTATTTGATGGGGTCTTCTTCAGACCTTGGTCTTATATTGTCCAGTATTTGGCTTGGGGAGTACCTGGAGTCGGGATAGCTGTACTCCAAAAGTGCTGACATCTCTGAAGGACAGAATTCTGAGCCAGAATTGAAGACTGAGCATTGCTTTTGATATTTAGATTGAAAAGAGAAAATAAGCCATAAAATAAAGAGTTCTTTTAAGAGTCAGCATACTGCTTTTTCCAGATAATCCCCCAAAGTCTTAACTCGGCAGAAGGAGGTATAATCGGCCTTTGCATATTCCTCAACTTCCCAGGCTTCTCTGTGGCAGGCATGGCAACTTTCAGAGTTCTTCCAGCTGTAGCAACACACAGGCAAGGGCAGGGCCTGAAGCAGATCTGAAATGTGGAAATGATATGTTCATGTCTAAAAGAAGGAAGGGGAAATGAAGAAACCACGTTGAAATGCAAATGTTGAGCAACCTGGCCATTGGTTGCTGGGATTTACAGGTGAGGCTTAATGGAACTGACAAGGACACTGCCAGAGTGTAACCTAAGGAGATAAGCATCTGTCTCAAAACTAAACAAAAAGCCCCCAACAACAATGATATTTTGGATCCTCTACTGGCACAATTTTTGACTGTGGTGAAATGGGTGCTTTGACCTAAAATTCACAAATGATCTCTAGAAAAAATTAAATTTTTTTCTCAAGTAAGAGTTGTGAACTGTCCTGCATTTTTTACTTTCTCTTCTGCAGGCCCTGAACCACATTCTTAAGAATTTTCATCTGTGTAGGGGAGGGAGTGTATATCCATACAAGTATTGCAGGACAGAAAAGGAGAGAAATCAGGGAAGGCAGAAGTGGATCTACAGGATTTCAAATCCAGCAGAACAAAAGAAACTGGAAAAAACCCAGAAGTTTTTTTCCTGTCCTGCCACTAATGCAAGGTGTAGCTATGGAGGAACTAAGTTGTAAAGGGCTTCTACAGCTCATGGTGTGAAGGATGGAAGAGAAACGAGTGGAAGCAGGAACAGAGTACACAGAGGCCATATCCTAGAACTGAACATAAATCCCCACCTTAAATAGGGACTTGCCTTGCTAGTGTGTGTTCAGAACTTAAAGAGATTCCTCTATTGCTGAAGAGTGGAGTGACACTAAAGGACCCTGGCAATCAAATTTAGTATTGCCATCGATGTCACCCATCACCAAAAATACGTAGCTAAGTTCTTGGCATGAATGCACATCATAAAATACTTAGAATGTTTCATAAGGGAAACAGAATTCACAGTTGCACAAAATTATGAAGGCAGTCAAATTCCACTTAATTATGCTCCAGTGCATGAATTTATCATGATAAATTTACATACCCTTAATCTAGTGAGCATACCTAGTTTTCATTGGGATAGAGCAGTGGCTAAGATAAATTCACAGTAATTCAGCTGGTAGCTTGTGGCCAGCACTGGAAAGGCACTGACTTGAACAACTTCAGTGCTGCCAATCTACCAATCAACCCCTGCATTTTAAGTACTTCTTTACAATGCCATGGTCAAAGTGCCCAAGCAATTGATACAAAAAAAAAGGCTGCTGCAATACCTGAGTGATCAGTTAGAACATTTGGACCAAAGCAGAGCTAAATGGGAACTCCAGCCACATCCTATAGTAGGTGACCAAGCAAAATCTTGACTGTGGTACAGCATCAGGTAGGAAAGAAAAAACCCAGCTCTCAATGATTTCTGTCACTTTTGGTCTCTGCTGTAGCAAAAAAAAAAAAAAAAAAGCAAGAAATACATAAAAACAGCTGTACCAGTTATTTTACATGGACCTATCCCAATATTTCAGCTGGCTGACAGAGCCAAGTGGAGACAGCTACACTTCGCTGCCAGTGCTTCCCATAGTGGAGCTGCAAACTCTGGAGCACCTCTGACTGGGGCAGCCAACCCCAGGAAAGTCATCAGTTAAACAGGTGAGTCTATAAGCTCTGCCACATTGGTGAATGTACAGCTCTCCCCTCTGGAAATCTTCAGGGAGCTGTGCCCTAGGCTGTGATGGATGTCCTTGAGAGCAGGGAGGCTCTGCTCCATGGCTGAATGCTGTTCTATTTTCCAGGCAAGCCTGGTGGCACCCAAATGGTCAGAACTCTGGGTAACCTGATAGGAAAATGTGCTAGAAAAAGGAAGTGCAGTCAGCTGTCAGTCATGCAGAGCAGCAGGAGGGGTGAGGAAGCTTAACTGGAAACAGCAAAATTAAGATAAGCTTTCTCTGTCTATGAATTGATGTTGATCTCTTTCCTGCACATTTGCACACACACAGTGTTAAATTGGTCTTTACAAATGAAAGGGAAAAAGGTTCCTCCCCTCATAAAAAACAGTACTTTTATTAAAAAGTGAAAGTATTTTTAAATCATTTTCATGTTTTAAAGGAATTTTTTTTTAAAAATTATGCTCAATATTTTGTAAAAATGAGGATTTATGAACTCAGAAGGCAAATAGGAACACATCCACCTCAAAAGATGTTCAGTAAGAACATCAGCAGGAAAACTGTGCCTACATCACTAACATCCCAAAGGTGATGCCCACTTGCAGAAGTTGGCTTTGATGTGTGTTGCTTCTGCACACAAAATAACCCCTCAAAAATAAGCACAGGTTAATTAGGAAAATAAGCACCAGGAACAGAAATAGCATAATGGCCCCGGTGTCAACCTGCAGCACAATGGTCACTTTAATTTTGCCTTTGTCCCTTAACTGCTATGTTTTATCCAATGCAATGGAAGAGTCAGCACTAAAGGGAATACAAAGGGAGTCACAGGGGCCAGGCACAAGACTGAAAGAAATGGCAGCCCCCAGCCCACTTCTGCCTCCTCACACTTCCCCGTGGCCCAAACGGCAGTGGAAAGCCCAAAACTTTAGAAAGTGGTTTCAGGGCAGTGCTCCCTCCAAGTCTGCCTCCTCTGCCACCCCAGGGCAGAGCCTGAGCTTCCTGTGCTCCTGTGGAGCAGCTAAACTGCCAGACAAACTGCTCCATCCCGGGAACATCACTTGGAAAGCAGCCTCTGAGATGTTGCAATAGGAGTCATGATCTTGTCATGAGATCAGCTTCCTGTCTTGAGCCGACTGTCCAGATTTAAACACCACAAGCAACCATTCTGCATTTTAGTTCCTCCTCTCTTCCCTTTTTTATTCCTTTTTTTTTTTTTAATTCTATTTTTTTCCTGTTAACCCGGAAGTTCCCAGGAATTCATCAACACAGGAGTCACCTGTATTTCTTCTTGTGTTTGGCCACTTTCACTCCATGAACCTGATTCTTAACAAATTCCACATCTGCTGAAATATTCAGATTGTTGGCAGTGGTGAAACAAGCCCCACTTTCCATCATTTCCACTCTTCTGTAAGAGTCATTAGTTACTGTAGCCTACAAATTAACTATTTGGCAGAGGAATAAGAAATCTAAAAAGCTAAAGTCTTTAAATATTATTGCCTGCCAAATTCCTTTACAAATTTCCCTGTAACATGCAGCATAACCTTAGCCAGAAAATAAACATATTTGCATTCTTACCTTCAATTTTTTTTTTTGTCATGCTCTTCCTCTCTGATCTCTGTTAAAATTTGGTTTTGGTCATGTTTCCGTTTTTCAAAGCATTGTAGCCTCTGCATTCCTGTTCTTCAAAAAGTTCTTTATAATCTGCATCTCTTGCAAGCATTGGAGTAGCACAAATAGATGAGGATATCCTGGTGGAACAACATATTACTACATAAAGTGCCTCATTTTCCAGATATCTGATGTCTAATGTGAAAAGGTGTGTTCTTTAGCCAGAAATAAACACTTCTGGTCTTGGAATCTCCCATGGACTGCAATAGTAATAAAATATAATGATTTTGAAAGCTAGAAATCAGAGTGGAGATCTAGAAAAGACAAAAACACAGGACACATCTGAAACAGCCAAGTTACAGAGATGGCAGGTCATTTAACACCTCCTGGTGTAAAAAACCACTTAGGCTGTGACTGAGCAGCTCTGGGACATTTTTGTGGCCACCTCTGGGCCATTTCCATGGTCAGCATTTACCACAGGCTGTTGTGAAAGCAGAGGCTTGGTGAGATGTTGGCTGTGGTGTGGAAGATCCAGGTTTTTTCTCAGCCCACCAATATCAGACCAACTGCTCTGCTTTGCCACAGCACTGACCCAGCTGCCCATGGCACAAACTATTCATCCTCTCACTTGGAATCATAGAATTATGGAATCATCTGGGTTGGAAAAGACCTTTAGGGTCACCAAGTCCGTTAACCCAGCACTGCCATGTCCACCACTAAACCATGTCCCCAGGTGTCACATCTACACATCTTTTAAATACATCCAGGGATGGTGACTCCACCGCTTCCCAGCCTGTTCCAGTGCTTGACAATCCTTTCTATGAAGAAATATTTCCTGATATCCAATCTAAACCTCCCCTGGCACAACCTGGGGCCGTTTCCTCTCATCCTGTCACTTGTTACCTGGAAGAAGAGACCAGCCCACACCTTGCTACAATCTCCTCTCTGGGAATTTTAGAGAGCAACAAAGTCTCTCCCAAGCTTCCTTTTCTCTGGGCTGAACACCCCCAGCTCCCTCAGCTGCTCCTCATGGCACTTGTGTTCCAGACCCTTCACCAGCTCCATTTTTCTTCTGTGGCCACGTTCCAGCACCTCAGTTTTATAATTTACCTCCATAACTGAACGTACTGTTGCATGTGGAGTCCCCCCTATCAGAAGAAGGGGACAATCTCAGCTGTCCTTACCCTAATTTTTGGCTGTGTCCCACAACACGTGCCCCAGGACAGCCTGAAACCTCCCTGGCAGCTCCCCTGCTGCCTGCACACCCAGGAAAGGTGGGAGCAAGGTTGCTGAGCCTTGCTAGTGAACATGGACTAGAGTAAACTAACACTGAATAAAGTGCCATCCAATGTTCGTGGTCAAGAGAAAGTAATTTCCCAAGATTGCAAAGTTTTCTTTTATACTACAGTGTTGAAAAAGAAAATCAGTTTGCAACCCTATAATCAGTTTGCAACCGTAAATTAAATTGTCCTTGAGAGCAGTGAGGCTGCCAGGGACACCAGCTTTGAGGAAAATCTGCTCTGACCTGGCAAACCTGGGCAACTCCCACTACCAGGCAATTCCTGAGAGCAGGATCAGCCTATGCAATGGATATGTGATGTGGGGCAGTGCTGGACCACATCCCTGTGATCCAAGAGAGTCTCAGCAGAGAGACAATAAAATTTCTGCTGTATCCAATGCTGCACTGCAATGATTTTTTTTTTTTTTTTGGTGCTGAGAATACAGGGAAAGTGAGTTTCCATGTCAGAAGCAAATTTATAAAGATAATCTGTGAAGTGCAGCAAAGGTTCTCAGGTTAAAGTCTATGAAATGCCAAATTTTGGCAAAGGAGAGCTGGTGGTCAGGATGGGGGGGAATGGAGGAAGGACCATGCACAGGGTGGACACTTCCTCAAAGCAGACAAGGGGAATGGAAGCAGAAAACCCCTCCTATACAACATCTTGGTTTTGAAATACTGAAAATATTCCATCTAAAGGGATACTTCTGTGTCCCTACCGAGTACACGCAGTGCCAGAGAGCAAGTAACTGTCATATATTAAATAGTTAAAGGGAAAAATATTTATTTTCATTTTCTTACTGATCCAGGTATGGCCCAAGTAACTATGAGGTTAAAAGTACTTACAGAAATTTAAAACCCACTACAAATTATAGGAAAAATATATGTAATGCAGAGAAAGCTAGGCTGGAGGGTATTTTTCCCCAGAAAAATAACACTTCCATTTAAAAGAACATTTCCACTGTCATTATAAGAATTGCTGTTTAAAACAACAACAAGAAGAAAAAACAAGAACAAAAAACACCACCCCACTTGCTAAAGGTAAAATTAGATTTGTTCTGTCAAATAATCTGTGGCAATAGAAGAGTGGAGGAGGAGGAAATTCCACATTTGCTAAAAGCTTGTTTTTAACTCCAGATCTATGGAGGAAAACAACCCAGAGCTGTGCAGGGAGCAGGGCTGGAGGAAGATGTGAGCCAGAAAATGGCACAGACTGCTAAACCCAGAGTCTTATTTAGAGTTGGGAAGTGGAGTTCTGACAGCACAGTTTTTGTAACTGTGTAACCAAAATTAGAGGTCAGAAATCACCTACATGGGCAGGCTTGGTACGACTGGACCCCAGCTATTATTTGCCTTTTTGTTTCCATGGCTCCCACGTCATCTTCTGCTCAAAGACTTCAAGGTACAAGAATGAAATACAGGTAAGGAAAAAGAAATAAAGACCAAATTTCTCTGTATAAAACATTATCAAAGCAGACAAACACAGCCACATTTGGGACAAGGCTTCAATGTCCAGCAAATGGGTTCACCTAAAGTAAAAATTGTATGTGTATGTGTGTGTATGTCAAACATCCTTCCACTGCTGGAAACTTAAGTATTAAACATATCTTCCTTTCCCCCTGAGTTCAAAGCCACATTTTTATTAAAACAAAATTATTTTTTTCCCCACAGTCAAAGTGTTTACGGTGTTCAAGAGGGCTCTGTCCAGCCCTGGATCCAGACCTGTTCTTGCCAAGACAGATCTTCTCCTGTGCTCCTTCAGGTGCCAGTTAGGAACAGCCTCCTCAGGACGTCTCTTGCTCAAGAGGACACATGAATTAATTCTCCAGGGCTGGTCTGTTCCTGCACAGCTCACATGATCTTCATTTCATCAGCTTTAACCCACCCTCTGCCAATCCCTGAACCAGGCTGAACCCCCATGTTTTAGCACATGGGATGCCCTGGCAAAGACTTGGGATGGGATGGAGGATGTTGCTTTTATTTATTTATTTATTTATTTATTTATTTATTTGAATGCCTGTGCAGCTCATATGGGGAGGAAAATTTGGAAAAGCAAAAAGAATCAGAGTAAGATTTTGACCTCTTTCCTTAAAAATTAAGGCATGGAAGGCACTAAAGCAAAAGAATCATACAGGGAGGGCATTTCTGTTCCCTCCCAGTTGCAGGTTGCAGGGAGGGTGTCCCAGCACCTGGGCTTGGAGGGAGGTCACGGGGAAAGAGAGAAGAAGCAGCCAGGGACTATCCCCTATCCAGCCCATGGTGAGTCTTCTGCAGGTGCTGAGCACCTCTGGATCAGTCTGTGCTGTACTCCTTCCTCTGGCTCCCTCCACTTCTCCCTAACTTCAAGACTGGTCTTTGAAAGAGTTGTGGCTGAGTGAATTTTGGTTTGTTTTTTTTTGTTTTTTTTTTTTTTTTTTTTTTTTGTTTTTTTGTTTTTTTGGTTTTTTTTTGTTTTTTTGGGGTTTTTTTTGTTTTTTTTTTTTTGGTTTTTTTGTGTTTTTTTTTTTTGTTTGTTTGTTTGTTTTTTTTTTTTCAAAAGAAAGAAACAAGATGCTTCTGAAATCACTATTTAATAGCTGCTGCCTGACTGTGGTCCTAACTCTGCCCAAAGGGACTGGAGCACGGAGACGAGATGGGACAGGGGCAGTTTTTCCTTGAATGTATGCAAATATCACCTCATGCTCACACTTTTCTGTGGCTGATATAATCTCTGTACTGCACCCCAAGCTCAGAGTGAGAATCTCCAAGAGCCTCATTCCCTGGGGATACTGGGAGGACTTGTGAGTTTAGCCAAAGCTCGTAGCTGTAAGACAGACCCAAGTTTATAAACAGTGTTTTACAGTGATTGCCTACAATGGTTCTGGGTTTGGAAACAGGAGGCCACTGCCAGCCATACACTTCTTATGGAATGCAAAGCAGAACCCTTTGTTTCACCATCTTTTATAGCTGTACAAGCAGTGGCATCTTCTGCAACACATACAGCAAATCTCAGGTCTCCCTCCCAAAAACCCCTTTGGCTGTAAGGAAGAAGAAACATTCATTTCTGCAGGACACATCAGTTCACTGAGGTCTCCAATCCCCCAAGGAGAAGGTGAAGAGCAGCAGCAGTGCCACTGCAGTGCTCAGCACTGGTGCTGCTGCCCACAAATACCCTGCACAGCGTAGGGCTGGACTGCACTACCTGTTAGAAAAGAGGACTCCTTGGAAATACTCTGGTCAGGATGACCTCTATGACTTTCTTTCTGCTGATATCTGCCTCTGAGGCAGTCTTGAAAGTTAAAAAGATGGAGGAGAACTTCACCAAACTGGTCAAAAAACTTTCATCTGCCCACAAGCCACATGAATCTGCACAACAAAACCGACAAAACCCACACAGCTGATGGATCACCCTGGGCTTCAGCTGCAAACTCTGTCTGGAGTCACTGCCCTACCATGATGCCACTGATGTTCCAAGGTCATATCATCTGAAGTAAATGAAACAAACTGGAATAATCCTCCTCCAGGATGCCCAGGATGTACTTTTTGCATGCTGCAAACCAAAGCGCGTTTGAATAAAAGGATGATTCCTTCAGACTTAAATAATTCTTTCCCTGTTTGAGCAGCTGACTCTTGGGTAAGAGTTGCACAAGGATGGTATCATGCTGTGCTGAGCCGTGCAGCGAGCAAGGGGTAGGTGTTGTGCACCCACCTGCAACAAAGCAAAGCAGAAAAACAAATGAGAAGTGTGTAGAGGAAAGCAACTTATGAACCTGATTCCAGGACTACCCACGTGTGCTTTCAAATGTGAGACAAACTCAAGTTGACAATGACCAGCTGTGGATTGACCTGGGCACCTGGAGCATGGAAAAGAACTAATTTATTTCTAAAGCTTGCCCTGGTCCCTGTCTGTGAGATACCATGAGAGGAAAGGCTCTACCCAGCGCAGCAGTTGCTCCCAAGGTAAATTCCAGCCCACAGGAATCAAAAGGAATGTATCGTTTCCAAGCATCCAGAGCTACACTGAATGTGCATATTATGCCTGTACATTCAGCATGGAGCTCCTGGAGCTCCATGGAGGTGAGAGGGGCAGGACCCACTCTGGGCCCCTGGGACAATCATAGCCCTGAGATAAGCTGGGTTGGTTAGAGTATGGTGCTGATAACACCAAAGTTGTGGATTTGATCCCCCTATGGGCCATTCACTTAAGAGTTGGACTTGATGATCCTTGTGGGTCCCTTCCAGCTCAGAACATTCTGTGATTCTGTGATCCCTGTCTGGCTCACACCCACACACCACACTCGCCCTTAGCCAATGCAGCTTGTGGAGAGCTCTGTGAGAGACTGAAATGTTAATGGTTAATGGCTCAAAACAATCGCTCATTTGCAGAGGGTGCTTTGCTTGGGCCAGGTTTTCACCGCTGGAGGGGGAGGACATGAGTTTTTCAGTGTGTGGAGGTAATTTTTTGGGTGTGTGGAGGTAAAACCTCTGGTTGGCATAAGACAGAGGGGGTGAGCAGCCACTACCGGAGGCTGCAAGCCCGGCTTTGAGCCAGAGGAGAAGCAGACCCCGGAGAAAGGATGGTGACTTTTATCATGCCAATTGTCCTCCTTAACACCCCCTGGGGAAGGTCACACTCAAACAGGACATTCACATTCACACAAAGGCCTGAAGGTACTAATCCCTTCTGATGGGGCATGACTGGGTCAACTACACTGATGTGAGAGGCAGCTGTCACGTCTTGGAAGGTGTCATAAAACATCAAAAACCCCCAAAGTGCCCCCAGACTAATTTCTGGGGCCTTCCACCAGAGGAATGCAAGTGATCCAAAGGTGCTGCAATAGATTCACAGTGTAAATCCCCCCCCCTCGAAGGCACTGCTTACATGTTCCCACCTGAACATATATTAACCTATCGGACCTTGTGTTTCATGGGCTTCTACCACCCCCAATGGATCAAGACTGCAATCATAACTTCGACCAACAGACATCAAAAGACAATCAAGTCTTGTCAGGGGATCCATAGGTGGTGAGATCTTTCCACTCTTATCCTTTCTTTCTCTTGCTTGCTTGCTTGCTTTTCCCTTATACATTTTCTTAAGTGATATTTTTATGCTTTTATACTATATATATTACAATGGATAATAACCAAAAAGGCTACATACCTCCTTTCCATTGCAACCAAATTGTTCTAAAATAAACCATATATATATATATATATATATATAAACACTGATCATTCAGTGTCATTTCACTCTAATCCACCCCAGAAATGGCTACTGGAGCACTGCAATGGTGGGAAACACAAGAGGGGTTTTTTTCCAAGGCAGCAGCTGCCAGAAGAGCTGCTCAGTGAGCAGCTTCTCCTACTGTGCCCTGACAACTGAGAGCTGAACTGGAAAACTTGAACCCAAGAGTGCAGAGTAGGTGGAAAGGGTAGAGCTGAGTTCAAATACAGGTTAGGTCTCAGCTAGGAGCTGGCAGCTCTCCTCTGGGCACTGAGGTGACAGCTGAGCAGGGCTCATGACTGAGCTGGGCTCAACCAGCTGCTTCAGTGAGGGGGGAGGATGTCTCAGTAGCATTTGAAGTTACACTTCAGTTCTCACACAATACTGTTATTAAAATAGCTATTTTAACCAAATCCCTAGGAATCAGTCAGCTTTGCAGGCTGTCCAAATAGGCATGTATCTATTTTACCTTTTCTTTTTTTTCCTTCAAGCTCATTGGTAACACATGTATATAAACACCTCTTTTCTTTGCATTTTCCTAGTTCTTCTTTTGATGGGAGGATCGAGGATAAATGGAATTAAACAAGATGTAGTCTGTCCTGCTCACTGATGTTTTACACAGATCAGCAAGTCAAAGTGTTGGCTCTTATTTCATAGCACCAGTGTGTGATAATTGCAGTGTTCAGAGTTGTGGAATAGCTTCTGTGGGGGTACATTCACAGTGAACAACGGGGCTTCTCAGCTGTGCACGGAGAACACATTCCTAGATTACAGCATGTCAAAAAAAGAGGCCTGGTAATGAGTATAATGAGGAGAGGAGTGGCTGGAGGGCAGCCCTGCAGGATGGGATCTGGGGGTGCTGGTCGGCAGCAGCTCATGGTGAGTCATCAGTGTGTGCTCTGACAGCCAGGAGAGCAAACCCCATCCTACTGTACTCTGTTGGGCCCCACCATCTAAGGATGTTGAAGTCTTTGAATGTGTCCAGAGGAGGGCAACAAAGCTGGTGAAAAAGTTTAAAGGAATGTCCTGTGAGGAGGGGCTGAGGACTCCGGACTTGTCTTCTCTGAACAGGAGGCTGACAGGCAATCTCTTTGCTCTCTGCAGCTTCCTGAGGAGGGTACATGCAGAGGGACGTGCTGATCTCTTCTCCCCGGGATTCAGTGACAGGATGTATGGGAACAATTTAAAGCTGCATCATTAGGAGATGTGTAGACAACATTAGCAAGCATTTCTTTACTGAGAAGGTAAAAGAAGTCAAACATTGAAAGAGACTTCCTGAAGAGGTGGTCAGTGCCCCAAGTGGGGCATTTGGACTATGCCCTTAACATGATTCAACTGAGCTGGTCAGGTAGTTAAATTAGATGATCCTTGTAGGCACCATCTTAACTGCAACAGTCTATCCTATCCTATCCTATGTAACCTCGAGGAGCAAAGCAGGAGCTTATGTACAGAGCAGCACCACAGACACCACCGGCAGCTCCCAGCTCTGTTCCAGGCTGGCTCTGTCCCTGCTTTACGGATCGACATTGCAGGACCACAGGACAGGAAAAGCACAGCAGGACCCAGGCTGGCCTGCAGCCCCTCAGCTGCCCCCTCCCTCTTTCTCTTGCAACATCACCTTCAAAGGACAGGAATGCTTTTCTCTGTCTCTTTTAAATGGAGCTTTCAACACTACTTGTCAAGGAGGAAGCACATCCCCAGGTGTGGCAAAGGAGAGGGAAGGAACCCCTTCTGGCCCGAACCCACTCTGCCCTGGAAGCTGCCTGCCCTAACACAGGGAATGGATGCCAGCAAAACCCTTCCTCACCCCAGAGCAGCCTATTCACACACCCCTTTCTTGTAGTTTCTGACAAGCTCCCCCTTTACACTCTGCTCTCCAAAAGAGTCCCACGTGCAGCTGAAATTCCCACTGCTCCAGTAGTTTCAGTCTCGATAATGGCCTTCCAAAGCCACGTGTGGTGGTGGGGGAATCATAGGAGGAGTAAACCCAGTCCATGACAAGCCTAAACACGACTCTTCCCCGTTTTCCCACAGCACTTGCTGCCGCCGGTCGCTCCCGGCTGTGTGCAGCAGGTCTCCAGCAAAGTGAGCGGGGGATGGTCCTGCTCCAGAGGCTCTGCTTCCACCGCCTCCAGGGGCCCCTCTGAGCTCCATTTCTAGGGGCAGGAACTCAAGCTGTCCAGGCTTAAGCTGCTGGGGCTTTCCGTACTCCTGCCTCCAGCCAACGGGAGTACAACCGGTCCCCACTCAGCCTCTCTTATCTTCCAGAGCAGCAGCCCGACATTTCCTGTCAAACCTATTCAGCGGGGTCATTTCCCAAAGAAGTTAAGTACTGCTCTGGGAGAAGGACGGGAGGGGCTGGGAGTACACGGGCAGAGCGTCACGCAGTGAAGGGGCAGCACAGCACCTGCTTCCCGGGCGTGTGATGCTCCCGGAGCCAAAGTTAAGGCTTAAAAACATTCCCCAAAAATAATGATCTACCCGCTGAACGTCAAAGCACCAGCAGCTGTTGGAGCATCTGCAGAAAAGCGATGCATATTTGAAGTCAAAAAGAATTTAATCTAAATGTGAACGACTCAATTATATTGGTATTATGGGGTTACACAGTCACAGCTTTGTAATTACAGCCTAGATGCTACCTACAGTTCATATAATTCAATTACAAGTTAACTTGTCGAAATACATTCTTACCTTAAAAACATCTGAAATTGTGCAGTAGGTGGAAAACTTGGGCTGGGAGAACAACTATAACCACTGGAGGTAAAATAACCAGTGTAGCACAACTTGTGAAGCGACACCTTTAAACAGATTAATAATCAATCTGAATGACATGACCTGAATATTCTCCTAGTAGTCTATTTTTCATACAGAAGGTTTTGCTTTCAAATGCCTGCTAACCACTTTCAACTGACAGATGAAACCGAGCACATGCTTAGAGACAAACTATAGCTCGTAAAGGAAAACAGCTTCTGGTTTTATGGAGCCTT
The DNA here is from genome assembly GCF_025592945.1 of Manacus candei. Taxonomy (NCBI): domain Eukaryota; kingdom Metazoa; phylum Chordata; class Aves; order Passeriformes; family Pipridae; genus Manacus; species Manacus candei. Next base: position 2,702,686 of record NW_026138131.1, read on the forward strand.
GTTTTGTCTCAGCAGTTTATTATCAGAACTTGTTTCCTGCAGCCTTTGCAAACTCAGTTAAATATTTGCAGTCTCAAAGGACACTCAAACGTGTAAGGATAACAAGTAATTTTAAACTTAGTTTCAAACCAACCCCTCCCCACCCCAAAACCTTACCTGGATTCAGCTCCTTGTCTGAGTGTTTGCAGGGCTCAAAAAGGCTTCTCCACTCTTTTCCATATTGAGGAAACCTTTAACAGGATCAGTATTTGTTACCTGGAAAGCCACAAAGTCTGTGGTTGCCATCTGGGATGGCTTTTTGGATACCTAAAACGTATTCCCATCTAATCTCTCCTAACATTGCTATGCCAAAGTTGTGGATCAGCTCAGAACTGCTATTTTTCCTCTGTATAATACAATTCCCTCATCCTTGTCCCACAGGTGGGTTGATGAGAAACCCAGAAACCTCCTCTAGAAGTATGTGGAGTCACTGCAGCACTTTTAGTTAAACAGATGGACAAACAAATCTCCTGTAAGGATGAAAATCTACAAATGGTCCCAGTGCAGCAGATGGATACATCAGCAGGTGGATACACCAACAAAATGGACTGAACACATGGAAAATTAAAATTAAAACTGCACTTGTAAATAGACACAGTCATTGCCTTGAAAGGAACGTGTGTCTCTGATCAGTGGGAAATGCTTTCACCAGTAGCGTTTTCCTTAAGAATTTAATTATTTAGGAGAAAGGTTTAAACTGTGCTGTGTATTAGGAGTGGTGTGGGTTACATAAAATAAAATTCAATCTGCCCATCACCTCGGGTTTGGAGTGTCAGTCCACAACCCTCTGTCAGTACAAACATGTTTTGTATTCTCTGCCCTGTGGGGAGGCCTCTCCCCTCCCTTTAACTTTCAAGTGCCGAAGCTCTCAGCAGCCACAGGGGAGCCTTTGTCCATCACCACACTCCTCCCTGCCCCTCAGCACAAAGGGCAGCAGGTACTTTTCTCTGTATCAAAAAATCTGCTTTTAGGCATGGGACTGCTCACACCTTGAATCCAGAGCAGCAGCCAGCATAACAGCCAGTCTTTTTCAGAAAATACTTGTATCACCTGTTAATTTTAAAACATCAATTTAGTTGTGAAAAGACAGAAATACAGACTCTTTCAAACTGAGTAGCAACCAGGAACATTTAAAAGCTGCAGGTTTTCACTCCAGGGGATGAGTTCTATTTCAGAAGTAGAAACTGCATAACCATCTGTTATATACACACAGGTGAGAGAAGCAGCATTACAGAAGCCACACCCAAAAACACAGGTTCATGGCTGAAATCTAAACTGGGCACCAACCAAAAGATGGTTTCTAATGGCAAGAGCTTTGAAAGAGACTCAATCATTCAGGGAAAACCAGTGTGACAGTTGTAGGGGCAATGGGGAGCCCTAAAGACAGCAAGGCAGGCTGGAATACATCCACCAGAAGATATTTAAAATTAGTTTAAAGTACCTTTCAGCTGAGCAGGGAGCTGAGAGAGCTCTGCAGAGGCAGTGAGGCAGCAGAGCAGAAAGCCACACTTGCATGAAGTCAGGAAACCAACTTGAACTTGATAAAAATTTGAGAATACTGATCCATGAGGACAAATGGTTAAATGACAGAGTAATTCCTAAAGATGGACATTTTATTCAGTTAGAAGAGCCTTCAGTAATCACTGACAAAGTTATTTACATACCATCCAATTAAAAAAGTTAAATGTGAGGTTGTTTCTTTCTTGGATCAGCCTCTCCAATTTTGTGGTATGCAGTTTCAGCTCCTACTTTACCTGCTTCTACAAATAAGAATCTGTTATTACAGATTCCATGACAGATGAAAAAGGGTTATTTCTTCCACTAAACTTTTCTTTTGGGACAGAACAGGTGTAGTTCCTTGTGACTGTAAAGAAAAGAAGCACTGAAGTAATTAGTAATTATTTGTACAACCAGGAAAATGAACAAACTTTGTTCTACTCTGACTTAGAACAAATCAAACCCACAGAATAAATAAATAAAGGTTTGTTTGGGTTTTTAAGTTAGCATCACGTGTGTGTGGTGTGTATGGAAGCAAGATCACATTCAGAGACAGTCAAGTAAGTGTGTACACACGAGATCTGGCCAGTGGCTACAGTGGAGAGGAATAAATTTGAAGATTATACAACATCCAGTTTAAGATTTTTTAATCCAGTTTATTAAATATTGCTTTTTGGGGACATGTTTACAACAAGCCCAAATAAATTGTTTAAGGATTCAAAGCAGTCATATTAAAATACAGCTTCAATATAAAGTTTGTCACAGTTTTACAGTATTCAAAAATGACAGACCTGCCTTAAAAAAAGACTATTACACCAAAACATAAGAAAAACAGAAAAACAAACAAGTTTGGCATTTTCATAATCTTTATAGTATAAAACAGAATATTAAATCTATTACCAGCAAGCTGATACTTCAATCTATTACCTAGTCTGAAGTGTCTCCCATTAAAACACACTATACAACAGCACTATACAAAAGTCGTGGTGATACTCATGTGATGAAAGTGCATCCCTGAAAGTTTGCCAGTTTATATTTAGCTCTTAGAAAAAAAGGTAAAATTAAAACGTCCTCTTTTAACCGAAGGCTTTATTTTTATTTTTTTTATATATATATATTTTTTTTTTTGCTGTTTTGTCTCACTTTCAGCCTTCTTTTAAAAGTGTCTAGGGACGCCCCCCAGGGGGCAGCGTAAGATTAACCATCAAATCACGAACGGCTGCAAATATTGTGCATTCACCTGGAACAGGGAAAAGAGACAGGTTAGCACCGCGCCCCGGAAAGCCCTTCCTCACTCTGGAACAGGGAAAAGAGACAGGTTAGTCCCGCACCCAGACAGCCCTTCCTCACCCTGACACCCCCCGGGACCCCGCGGGGCAGGGGCTGAGCCACACACGGCAGATCCCAGCGACCTCCAAGCACTTTGGGATTTGTAACAGTTATCAGCTGAAGGAGCTCCGGCTTTCCCAGCAGGACTGCTCTGGTTGGTCACGGCATTGCAAGAAACTCTTTAACTTTTATTTGCTTTTGAATGTCAGATTGAATCTACGCTAGAATTTATCGCAGTCCGAATTTTTCTGTATGTTATTAATAAAAAGCACCACATTTTGTAAAGAAAATAACCCAACTTTTTCAAGTTTTATTTCTATCGATTATGAGCAGACACTAAACATTTCAAAAGGCTCAAGTCTGAAACAGCTGAAAGATGTTTTCTGTCCTAAGCCTAGTCTTGGAAACATTTCTAATTCCAAGACTGAGCAAAAGTCAGAAATCTGTTTCTTTCAACCACATTGCTCTGGCTCTACCCTTGACATCTAAACTTGCAAAATAAAATACAGAGCAAGTAGACTGTTGTTTCCAACAGCGGAGATGTAATACAGAGAGGAAAAACCAGCCACAGCTACCTTGAGTTTTGAATACCAGCACTCGTTGACAAAAACACACACATTCTGAATAGCTTAAAGAAATTAAAACTGACAGAAGCAAAAGGGTTTAATCAGAACAACAAAAGGTGAAGTATCAGGCAGCTGTGATTTTCATCTACCATTTCCTGGTAAGAGAATACAACTAATAGCTACTATCATACCCTGGTCACTGTGGGCTGAATTTTTCCTGCATATTTCAAGACATATCAATTAGAAGACACTGAATTTTGCTGCTGAAGGAGCAACAGTGTGAGCAAAGAGACAAGAGCAGAGCCTGTTGGGATGCATTAATCTTAAACTGCCAAACTAGGGATTCCCAAGATTATTTTGGGCAAGTCATTATCATATCAAAGCTACAAATCTGGGCTAAGTAGCATCCACTGCACCAATGAAAATCAGACACTTAAAAGTTAGTTGTGAAGTGGGTTAAGGAACGTGAGTCCCTTGAGCTCCTCTCTAAGGGTGACTCCAGCATCCTTAGGGACTTTCATTTCCTTACCAGATTGATGTCCACTACATACTTTGCAGATTGTAGACTTACAGCTCAAGTTTAAACCTATTATTCCAGGACATTGATTCCATCTCGGTTCATACAATTATTTTCCCAAAGTAAAGTACTTTTTCCCATGGAGGCATAGGCAAAGTGATCTCAGAAAGACAGTGTATTACTCACAAATAGTCAACATTTTACTGTTAAACACAGCAGAATGTGTTTGCCCACAGATCTGAAAAGAAAACTCTTCCAGGAGAACTTACTTTTCAGGCACTACCATTTTATTAAGAGGAAAATTAAGCTGAATACAAAAGACTTTCTCACAAAGAGAGAAAGGTAAAAAAGATACAGCCAGAATGAGGCAACACTGATTCCGGGTTACAACAGAAGTGCCAGTAATGTTGTACGTGCATGATGGGAGGCCCTGCTCCTTCCTGACTCCAACAGTGAAAAATTCCCTTAACCAAGCAGGTTGCAACTAGTGCAGCAGAAGAGCTAACAGGGAGGAGAATCCTGGGTACAGCACAATAGGATCAGAAAAGGAAGGATATGCATCTGGGATCTCCCGTGTACTGCTATTGTAAAGAAGTCTCCCAGTTATCTACTTTCATCTGTTGGCTCCCCTATCAGCGGCCAAGAAAAGAAGGTATCTTGCTCTCCTTTATCAGATATAATAATATATGTTTTGACAATAAAAACACAGGAAATTGCATTTCAAGTGTCCTCATGGAAGTTCCTACTTTGGCTGGTGGTGGAAATCAATCAATCCATACAGACTCATTGTTTCTTTTAGAAGTCAGAGGAAGGACTACTAGAAATGTCCTCTGCTCAACCAGCTACGTTCCTCTTTTCCTGGATAAGGCCCTGCTTGGGGCCACAAGCTCTTTTCCTATGCATTTTTCCCCTGTCTATACTCTGCTCCCTGTACTGCATTCCCAAACTGCTTCAAAACTTGCATGACAAACAAAAAATGTCCATTCTTATCTACCTAATGATCATCAGAAAGCATCTCACCTGGGATCTCAAGAGCAGCTTTGAACATCACTCGCTCTGCTGCGGCGTTTTGTGGAGGGTTTACTTTAGAACACAACTTAGTTCAACAACAAACAGCAAAGTAAGTATCTACCTTTCACCATGCCAGGGAATTTGGTGGGGAAGCACCTTCCAAAAGCAACACCTGAAGTTTAGTTAACCTATTTTGAAATAAAAGTGCTATACAAACAACAGCTCTGTACCACAGACAGAACTCCTAGAGGGAACCCCACATGCCCTCAAGGCTATTTTCTCTCCTATTTACCTACACTATTACTACATGTTAAACAGAAAAAGCATGTTAATTTAAATCCCATCACAACTTCCAGAAATGTATGCATACCCACACCAATTTAAGATAGACATTGCTCATGTTCTAGCAATCAAAATAATCCATCGAGCAGAGTTAAAATTACCACATAACAACAAGATGAATAATTATACAGAATAGAAGTAAGAGTCAACCTCTGGATTCACAACTTCAATCTATTCACTGGGTTATTGGAAAAATTTTGTTCTTCAGCAGAATTGAAAGTTATTGTTCTTATGAGCCATCTGTGTATTAGGAACCCGAACTACTGCTTACAGACAACATGCTGCCCAAAGAACCTGCTACTGTTGTTCAGTGTTTCAGATACTAAAAAAAAAAGTAAAAAGCACGACAAACAAGAGGGAAAGCAAAGCACAACGTTGCTCACAGTGCACTACCTACAGGCCAATGAACATTCAGAACAGCCTAGCTCAAACACTTCACAGCATGTCTGGTGGACAGAACTGTATGCGCCTCTGCTGGTGGACACACTGACAAAGGAGTATACAGTCACTCCAATTACTTTTTAATCATTCACAGCACACGGACAAGTTCTGATAACTATTTCAACATCCCTCTATATTCTATTGTTAAGCTGAATAACTTCATAATTAACCATGAAAACTGACACTTGACCGTAGCATACTTCTTGTGACTCACTCTGGGCCCCGTTAAAAAGTGTGACTCCTACTGAGACACAAGAGTTGGGCCAACAAAGAGGTGCATTCTATCACCTGGGCAGAACAGCAAAACCCAGCCTGAATCATCAGTGCAACCTTCTGCTGCGTTGCCAGTACTTGCTATTAAGTTATGTACTGCCTGTCACATCAGGAGTTTGTAATTACTAAAGAAGTAAGATAGAAATCAAGAAGAATTCAGACTTAAGAGAGGTTTAGTTTTACACTGGAGATTTGTCACAGATGTCTGGGTGAAGAGAATATATCTACTGGACATGTACAGTACCTGGTCGTGGTGAATTCAGTTCAGCAAATCTCTTTAGAATATTGCTAACCATCATTGGAGCAGCAACAGAAGAGTTCTGCTGCCTGGGAATGTCAGCCTGTTGCGTTGTACCCGATGCCATATCATAAATAATTGGGACAATAATACTAACAGCTTCCTGTGGGACTGTTGTTTTCTGTGTTAGCTGGAGCTGTGGGGAAAAAACCAAAAAGTGTGTTAATTGAATGATGATGTAGTTCAGTGCAACTTCTGATACAGTTAAACACTCCAGGCCTACAGACAGCATGTATTTCCAACCCCTCAGTTTTCAGACATCAATTCTGTAACAGAGAAATTATCAATCAGGTGGAGACTATTTTCTTCTCAAAAGCATCCTGCAGTGAGCATTGCCTCAGAAAAAAACACTAATATGGATTTGTTCTAAACATCTAATTCCTGCTCCCAGGACCACTAATGTGCACATCAGCTAATCTAGGTGGTTAGTGCCTCAAAGAAGAACAAAACACACAGAAGTTGAGCGCTTGGAAGATGCAGCCCAGAGGGAGCTGAACTTTATATATTGCCAACATCTCCCCAAGAACACAAAACATGAGGAGCTGCTGTGCTTTTATAGAAGAGAGAATAGGAATATGAACTGAACTCGTTACAAGAGATGCACGTAAATCCAGGCTTCCAAACAGCACAACACTTTCAGCTATTACAGCTGTCAGATGCAGTAGGTGTGTGTCTTGCTACCAACCCCTGATGATCTCAGAGACATGCAGCCCACAGAATTTTAAAGCAGGTATCTGTACTTACGAAAAACAACATTTTGGATTTCAGCACAACGGCAGGTGTTCCTGGAGGCGCAATTGGCGGAGCACTGGGAGGGATTGTTAAACAGAACTGCACATTCCATTTCAGCTGACTTGCCTGATCAGGGAACTGTTCAGAGAGAGCAGCACAGGGAAAGAAACGCAAAGGTCTCATGTCAGTGACATACATGGCTATGAAACAGGGAAACATCATAAAGCAGAATGTGCCTCTTCAGCTAAACTTGCACGTGTTGCCAGGTTTAGCAAAGACAGAATAACTCTGAAAGAACTGAGCATGGGGCAAACAAGAATCCAGTCAGCCTATGCATATGTCTGCTGTGCAGTAACATGGTTGTAGATTCCCAAATCATCAGTTTAAAGGAGAAACTTTGGGAATTTCCAGGAGAGCTGGTAGCAAAACAAAAACTTATTTAATAACATTAAGTAGCATATATATAAATTTGGAGTAATTCATGTGTTTGTAGATAAAGATACAACATTTTTTAAAAAAATATAACCAAAGTACAGTGAACCACGTTAACTTACCAGCTCCAGTTTCATGATGTGTACACAGTCCCTCAGGATATGAGTGGGAGCCCCTAGTAATTTTGTGAAGGCTATCAGGGTGTTTGCTTTAAAAGGTGGTCCTGCAACCTAAAGAAAGACCCAGTTTAGTAGTGCCTATTTAGATAATAGCTATACCATTTAATATGTAACCAACATGCACAGCTGTTAATGTTATATTTTGTAGCCTTTACACATGCCAGTGATCAGCAGTACCACTCCAAACACCACCAGAGATTAAAAGCAATGCACAGAAATGTAAACTTTCACAGTTTGAGTACATACCCTTGTTTCAAAGAACTTCTCCAACACTTGCAACTCCTCTGATTTCCACTGTCCTGTATTTTCAGGTGTTACTTTCAGCTGCAAGGTCTGGTTGGTTTTAGGATTGAGAGCAACCCTGCACTTCAGTGCCTCCGTCTTAAACATAATTACACCTGGTTCATTGGAGTTTATTAACTGTAACTGCATAAAAAGAAGAACCACAGTCAATTAGTCACTCATTAAATAGTGTGAACTCACACACACACATACACACACTCTCTCACTCCCTTCCCACAGTGCAGCGTTCAGCCTCTCTTTCCAGAAAGAAACACATGATATTTGAATAGAGGTAAAATTGCCTTGAGAATTAAATTTATGCAAGATTTGGCTTCTTTCTCTGTCACTGAATCCATGCCAAAGAAGTGAAGAGGCACACGTTGTCTGTCCCAAATCCTAAAGCAACATTCCTGACCAAGTAGTTCAGTTAATGTCAACTGGTAACTAATTTCTTGGGCAGTCCTGCCAAGCAGTGGCTTCCACAGTAACCCTGTGGCTGTTCTAGTTAACTCCCAATGGACACACTAAACTCACAGAAGCCATGGCATCTGAAAATCTGGTCACAGTCTTGCCATCATACCAGTTACCCAACTTCACCTCACCAAACAGGTTTTCCACTTCCAATTTGTGTGGAAAAGAAGCAGAACTAAATTATTTTTCTAAATTTAGCCGTTTTAGATGGCAAAATTCAGAAGTACAGCAAAAAGTCTAACAGCAAATAGTTATTATATTTGACGCATTTCAGTTTGTGCCCGATTTGAAAGACATGGGAGTACAGAAGTATAAAAAAGAAGAGTTGTTAAATAAGTTATTAAACTCAAACCACACCGTTTCCTGCTGTATGATCCTCTGAAGATGCCTCCTCATAATAACCGATCCGAGGAATCGCTCAAGAGGGGAGCACAGGTAGCTGCCAGCTAGTCCTGGCACAAGCCCAGGGGTAGGAGAGGGCAACAGCAGGATATTCAAGGCACTGTGGGTGAGGATTGTAGGAATGGACGCAGCCCAGGAGCGCTGAGGTAGTTTCCGAGGCGGAGGCATGCTAGTCGGCATGGCTTGGGAACCTGCTGGGGCACAAAAAGGACTTGCAGTAAGGAAGGATTTAAGCTGAAACACAAGGAATGTGTTCACTTAAACTGGTGTCACTACACATCAGTGAGTTCTCTGGGCCAAAGCTTAATCGTTTAAGAATTTGGCTGCCTAGTGATAGGCATCAGATAGACAAAGAGTTAGTTTTGACCCTCCACCCATGCAAAGAATCTCAGTAACACTAAAACCCTACTCCCCTTTCCTCTCTCTGCAGCATGCCAGCAGACAGCAGGTTGGCACAACAAACTCAATGAGATGTAAAGATGGCTAAATCAGTCGTGCAAGAGCAGCATTGCAAATCTATGATGTGAAAAGTTAGTATTTGGGTTGGCAAATGTGCCTTATCATTGCTTTCACTCTGAAGACTTTTTTCTCAGTCACGGAGCTCAGTAGTTTCAGACTGACTTCTGCACTGCAACAAGAGGTATCAATCCTGCTGACATTTGTGCTGTATGATTTAGCTCATTTTCAAATTTGTTACAGAAGATTTGAACTAGGATAGAATAAAGACTTAATCTCCTTAGACATTTTACTGCACAAGGGCACTAAGGACTGTTATGCTGACACACAACCACCAAAAGGAACAGAACTAGGAACATTAAACATGAGTGTTTCACAGTTATAGCACTGATAAAGAAGCCTACTTGTTCCAGCTCGTGGGGAATGAGAGGCATCGGGGACAGGTGAATGAAGGGAAGGGTTGGCTGGTGACATTCCAGGCATCCGTGCTGCTGGTGATGGACCAGAGACCTGGGGAGATCCTGGCCAATTCCCTGCACGCTGACTGGGTGACATCATGGTGTATGGTGAGCTTGGGTCTATGGTACCTACAGATGTTACAAGACCATTGTTATTTCTTCAAAAAGTAAAAGGCTTTCTAACAGAGAAATCTAAAAAAGTTCTTACCAAAATCTGCAAAGTATGAAAGTGCCTGCAAGCTTTTAGACTGCATTTTACAACCACATAAAGAAACATTAGTGGGGGTTTTCAGGCTGTATTTTTAAAAAAGTAAAATACAATGGAATGTAAAGGAAAATTGTCATGTTCAACACATAACAGGTTCTAAACTAAAAGGAGTTCTTGCCTACAGACTTGGAATTCTACTGCTCCTTCGCAAATGGAAGCCTCAGTTAGACTGTTCCTCATCTATTCAGTATCTGGCAATTATCTCTGCAAAAATATCTTTGGTTTTGTACTCTGCTATAGAGACTGATCAGAACAAGCTCCTTAAACAGTCTGTTGTAAATCTATCTCCCTTTGTTCACCTTAACAGTTAAAGTGGTGTGCCAAAATTACCATCTGAACCGTTCATTTACTGTGATCTATAGAACAGTTTCCAATGCACTGTGATTACACAAACAATTGTTTTGGCAGCTTTCCAAAAAACCAACTTAATTAATAAAGGAAACAACCGAAAGGCATGTTCTCACATATATGTATGTCAAACCAGCCAGACTTTGACAACATTTTCAAATCGCAAATATTTGAATTTCTAACCTGTTCCACTCATTTTTCCAGGAATCATAAGCAGTGAACATCCATTAACTAATATAACAACAGACAATGCTCATTAAAAGCTGCAGCCACTGCTCTGCTACAAGACCACATGGAATTTCCCCACATTAGTAAGGAGAAAGGAGTGACTGATAGTCCATTTTTAAACGTTAGGAACACTTCAACATGCCATGCAGCTTCTTTCAACTACTGTTAAGAGTTACACCCTCATACATGAAACCTTGAGCCAATTACAAAACACAAATTTTTCTAAATTAACTTAGGTCTGCCTGAGATTTCAAGAAGCCAATCTGTCCTCCCTCTAATTATATATACACCTGTTAGTAAAGAACTCACCATGTGGGCTGGCAAAGTTAGCTGTTTGTCCCATTGTGATTCCAAGAGAGGAAGGTGAAGGAGTTGGACCAAAGGATGCTGGTGATGGTGCTCTTAAAGCCCCGCTAGGTGAGCTTGCAGCATGCAAATTTCCTGATCAAAGACATCACGTCACTTGACATACACATTTCCCATCTTTCTGTTCTAATTTTTTCTGTCAACTGTTCCCTCCTTTTTAGGCATAGCAAACAAGATTCAAGAGAATTTGTTTTTGCAAAGGCTTTATTTTGTACATGCATGAGTGTTATATTTTTCAGATTGATTTACCACACAAAGGAAACTTCCCAAAATACTTGGCTTGAAGAATGGCATTTCCCCCCTTCCCAGTCCTTCTCTGAATTTAAATATTTTTCAGCTGTTGTGCTACAACAGCTGGGAGCAGAAAGCAGAGCTTTGGTGATTAAAAGCTTTTCTGAAGAAGCAGGTATTGAAAATTAACAGTTTTTCGCCTTAGCGAGTTGTAAACTGTAAGAACAAAACAGTCCCAAGTATTACACAGCTAAAGATGACAGTTTCACTTCATGTTTCTTTTTCTAGCTTCAAAATGTACTTTCCAAAACATGCATGGCAGGACTTTGCTCTTTTTTGACACAGTGTAATGTGCATTCTCTTGTCTAACTTGGGGCTAAACACAGCTCAAACAATGGAAAAAACATGCATGCACAAAGAGCTGCAGGTGCACACAGACTCCCAGCCATCCTACCTGGTGACTGTGTGTGCATCATGGATGGGGACGGCGTCACTGTGTTGTGGTAGGAGGTGGGTGGTGAAGTGAGAGGATACGCTCCCGATGCTCCTGCCTGTTTGGCAAATGGCTGAAATTGTCAACACAGGACAACAAAATGTTTTGATCATTTTGTACTAAAACTGAAGTTAAGCATGTGCAGAAGACTAATGAGAGTTGGGTCTTATAGGTCCATCAACATTAGTTGTTTGATTTTCTGTATCACATTGTTCAGTGCTTGCTATTATTTTCAGTTTCTTCTCAAGACATAACATCTCTGTACCCTGTTCCTTTTATCTGCTACCCCGTAACAGCAAAGCCTCGTGACTCCCCCTCCCATCTTTTATCTGAGACAGTTGTTTTCCCTCCCTCAGTCCTTCCCTTCTAGGCAGCAAGTCTCATGTGACCTTCCAAAGCTGCTGTTCATATGCTATGGGCTGTTTACGCTGGAATGAGAAATGGCAAAATAAATTAATACATTTTGCCCGAAGGGGAATTCCACAGCAGAGCAGGTTTATAGTCTCCCTTTCCATTCTGTTACTGCTAATCCTTTTAGAACATAAAGTTCTTAGAAACCTACCGTTGTGCAAGACAATAAACATTTGTTTTGCCTGAAGGGTACCTGTTGTTGTGGTTGCTGTGGTGGCTGCTGGGGCTGAAGCTGTGATATCAAAGAATCCATCATGTCTCCTCCGATAGGAGAAGGCGGGTTATCGTCTTCATTTACAGATCGTCTCCGTGCATCCTGATTGCTGTCCACAAACATGTTCAGGAATGTCTGGGGAGAAGTCAGTTTTGTTAGCAATTTCCCTGTTTAAAATTTATTACATAAATGAACACAGTATTTACCAAGTTTTAACACCATCTTTATTATCTACAGCACGTAAGAGACAGGCAGGTCTCTGGAACTAACTACTAGGGGGCATTCATTAATTACAGTATAATTAGTTTTCAAAATATATCAATTCATAAACAGAGACACCTTGCTCATTAACATGAATTATCTCCAGTAAATTGAAATACCAACATTTTTCTTTTCTCCTTAAAAACAGGGAAAACCCTCCACCTGCAAATAGCTGTTCCGGAACAACTCTCAAGTAGCCAGAACCTGCTGTATCACACCTAAAATTGCCCTGTTTGGGTAGGAACACCCAGGTCACCTCCTCCATAGTACTCTCTTGTACCCAGAGGAACTTGCCAACTCTTTTGAATTACTTCCTCCTCCACCTTCACAATTTCATTCTCTTATACTTTCCATGGGTATCTACAATCCCCTTCCTATTCCCATTAGCTTTCCACTTGGAATTCATGGAAGAGATAGATGTTCAGGACCAGTTAAATGTAGTGCCAGAGAATCAGCATTCAGTTGCAACTGTCAGAAGAAAAAATTAGCAAAATAGCCTGTTTCTCTGCGGGTGCCACTTTCCAGTATTTCAGTATAACTAGCACTGGTACAAGTTGCCCTCAGGTATTTTGTCAGTGTGCACAGATTCATTTTTCATGAAGAGCAGACCAGAGCTGTATTCAGAAGCAAAGCCATAGGCTTCTGCCACACACTGATGGGAACTATTTTAAAAGAGAAGTTTCTGTCTAGAATCCTCTGACATGGAGCATTTTCTGACCTGCAACGTATGAGCACTGTACTGCCACACATCATAGTTTGTGAGGAGCAGTTGTTAATCCTGGAGCATACATACAGCCTAGTCACAAAGCTTCACCAAGTTTTAACTGCCTGAAGCAGCCTCTAAGTTATTTTATTGTACCGATAAGAAAAAAAAAACACAAACCCTAACACTTGATGTTAGTTTTCTGAAAGGAAATGTTTGAATTCAAACTAATTTAACAAATCTACCGATAAATCACAGACTTCCTTCTGTGCTCAGAATTCTGGAAGGACCGGCAGCTCTTCACAAAAAAAGCTTCATGAAGCTCTTCACGCCAGATCCATACTTCAAGTCAGAATCTCATTTTTTTTACAACATGCCAGAAAACACAGAAACAGTCACCTTTAGTCCAGGTGCAGGGTAAAACCCTTCAACTATTTTGCTGTTGTCAAAGAGACTGTAGGCCCCGTCCCGTATGGCCACCACGCCGCGGCTCCGGCAGTAGATGTCAATGCAGTACATGTTCCTAAAAGCCAGCCTGATGTGTGTGGGGGACTGTGGCAGGATTGAGAAACACTGATAGGCAGTGTTGGTGCGTTGAGTCAGACCCAGCATGGGCACGGTTGGAAGTTTGTTGATGGCATTTAGTGGAGCCTGAGTGTCAAACAAAACCTGAGGGAAAACAGATATTGAGAGATCAGGTAGCTTTACCAAAAAGTAGAAGTCAGGGAAAACAATCTTCCCCAAGACACCTTCTGGCAATGAGATCCGTAAACAATCCTAACACACATGTAATTTTGAAGTGAACAGTTTAATCAGAATTCATCTCTTAAATATCTTGCAATTTGCTTGAGAGAATTTTTTTAGAACATTACCTGTAACAACTGCACCACGTTCGGCGTTTTATTAAACATCTCCTGGAGCTGGTGCAGAATTGTGTTGTGACAGTTACTGCAACCTGAGTTTGGGCCAACAGTTCCCAGTGAAATGTGGAACTTCTGGAGTATCGAGTTCCACTGAATGCTGATCTGCAATGTCATGAACATAAAATGGTCTTGGGAGCTAGAACAACTAGGTTGTAATAACAAGAGGTTATAACAAGAAAAGCTGGTCTGATTTAATTTCCCCCCCCCCATTTTTCATCAAGCCTCAATAGATTCCTAATTCACCTTCCTCAAAAGTTGCTGAGGTTTTGAAGACAAAAATATAGCCCTGTTAGCTTTAACATCCATTTAGCCAGATGGATTGTTGGCAACCACAGAATTGGGCAATTACACTAGCAACTCAACCAAAAAGAAAAAAGTCTTTTCTGCCAAAGGTGAGACGGAGAAAATTAAACTCAAGAGATTTGTGCTGTAGAAAACTGATTAATGAGTTGCTGGAGGTGGACTGGTTTTCCTAAATCATATCACACAAAAATGAAAATTGGACATACTACTATGTAAGGAAGTTACCTGCAAAATACACATTGCTGCTCTGGCTACCTAGATACATACATATATAGATATGTACACATGCACACACACTTCCCAATAAAATGCTCATTAAAAATTCAGCTTAGAACATGAACACAAAAATCTTCTAGGAAGCAAATTTCAAGTGTGTGAGCTACTTTGCAGCAGTTGCACACGAAATTAGTCTGTAATAAACGTGCACTTACTTCCTCCTCTACCTTGCATTTAAGGCAAGGGTGTGAGCGAGTAATCAGTTATAAAAATAATTAACAAGCTGTAAATTCAAATATTACAGAGGAAGCTAGAGTTCTGAACAAGGGAACAGCACTGCTACAAAATAATTAAGGACCACTTCATTTGAAAGCACAGTACTGCATTTAAAACATTGTTAGAGTCCTCTCTTCTAAGGTAGAACTAGGCACTCAGCTTAAACGTATTCATATATCTGACTAAAGCAGTGACTGGTAACAACACTTATTTTAAGTTTGTCAAAAAAAGGCTGCCACATCAGCTTTCACAATCAGAGGCACGTAACTGTTCCTTCCACAACATAAAGTATCTTACAGAAATTCTCAGACATTCTGAACTTCTAGCAACCCAGCAAAGTAGCAATGAAACATCTTCTATTTGTCTTTTTTATATTCATCTATATTAATTCCACAATAATGTAATACAAGCAAAATTCTGAGAATTCTAAGCCTACCCATTCTGTTTTCAAGCATACACTTAAAGAGCTTTTAGGAATTACTTACTGAGCTCCCCTTGGTAGTTCCATAACAAAGGATAAGCTTTCGGTAATTGTAGATACGAACTTCTGAAAAAATGTTTAAGTGGTTGGGTATGTCTTTGAAGAGAGGAGGAAAGACAGTTAGAGTGAGAAAACCACAGTAATCTGTAAACCCATCCTTTCAACACAAAGGAGGTGACTTCTGTACCTGGCAAGGACCGTGCAAACTCAAGGACACACTCGTACAGCCGAGCGATGCTGTTCCAGTCGTTAAGGAACATCTCCACGACTTTGCGACCTCCGACGGGTTCAGACAACTGGTTTTCATACGTCAGGTAAACGTGACGGGTTGGTCCTGCAGTGTTAGGAGATGGCAAATACTGTTCAAACTAGTGGTTCCTGACCTGTGGCTTACAGACTCTGAGTAAACTGTAGCTAGTAACCATGAAGCAAATTTTAAACAACAAAAATGCATCAAATCAGCAGTCAAAATTTTGATTCAGGTACACTGTGGTTTATTAGAAACCTTAGGAGCAGACAGCCTTCCAGGAACTCCAAGACATTAAAACTACTGGAACAGAGAATGCAAAGCACCAAGAAACAAAAATTATCAGTATTCCTAAATAAAACTTGCCTTGCTCCCTGGATGAAGTGCTATTAAGCGGGCAGTTTGCAAACACCAGCTCGGCCACCCACGTGCGATTATTTCTACCTTGTAATCGGAAAGTGCAATCAAGAAGAGATCGGTCCAGAGCCTTCTGCGTTTCCTCGTTTACACCTTTACAGGGAGGAATTCTATACAAGATAAAAACCAAAACCCCAGTTATACACAGTACAGTTTCAAAAGCAACAATAGTACCTTCTAGTATTTCCTAAAGGACTTCCAAGTCTGGACATGAAAGAATGAACAAATCAACAGCAGAGGCACCTGGACTGCACAAGGAGATATCCTATTGCTCTTCAAGAACTAAATGTGTCACAAAAGCTCTCTAAGTTAGGACCAATTTTTATATGCATTCAACACATGGAAATTATAAACTATTAAGGAATCAGTTGAATTGCCCTTCTCTCCTGATGAACTAAGAGCCCACCAATATAAAGCTCTTATACAGAGAAGCAAGCCAAAAAAGATGAAAATAAGTAAGTTCTGTGGCAAGCTGAATTCATTTGCCTTGTAGAACAAGCTTGCCTTAAATGCAATGAACAACCTGGCAGTTCTCTTAGTACTCACTAATTTATTCACATCACAATGTGTGAGTGGAGCTCAGGGGACAGACTAGATAAAGCTTAAGTAAAAACATGCTGAACTCTTCAAATCCCTTGAGAATCTATCCAGGAATTTCATGTTCCACCCTTAACTTCAGCTCACAAGTTCTCTGCTCCTATGTAAAGATAAAAAGAGAAGGCCTGATGCATTTAGAGACTGATTCCTTTATGTCAGTACACACTTCTGCAGCATAAAAGGAGTTATGATGCTTTTACTGAAGGAGGTGTCTTTGGGTTTTGTGGTTTTTTGTTTTAAACTGATTTGTTGCAGGTCCAGTTAGTAGCTGGTTCTGGCTGGCATTCCTCAGGGTTAACACAGAGGTTAACAATACATGATACAAAGGAATAGCAAGTTTGCAGATAATGCCAAACTGAAGGGAGCTGTAGGACAGGGCTGCCATTCAGATGACCCTTGGAGGTTGGGAAATGCAGCTGATCAACCCTGCTTTGAGCAGAAGGTTGGAGCAGATGACCTCCACAGGTCCCTTCCACTCTTAAATTACTGTACAGTTCACAGATGTTTCCCCTACAAGTTCTTTACCCTGCAATTGTCTTTTCTGGGATTCCTTGCATTTTCTCTGCAGTATCACATTGTGAAACAACATATGGAGTATGTAGGCCTCCGATCTGATCTAAAATTGCATGTTCATGAATCATCACTGTATCTTCCTTAGCACTGCCTGGATTCTAGGATTGAGGACTGTCAGACTGTTTTCAGAGCTCCCCAGTTAAGGCCAATGAAAGAAACAACTGCAGTTGGATCTTTGTCTACTCTTACTTATATTCTTCTATAGCCCCACTTCACATCCAAGATACACAATAATTAAAAATATCCAAAACCAAACACAACCCCCCCCAAAAAAAATCCTTCCCAAGTTCTGATATAGTGTTACTCTCCATAACGAAGAAATAATAAAATGAAAAACAGGGGGATATCCTCTTACTTTAACAAACGTATTGCATGGCTGAAGCCATCTCCTTCTACTTGTACTCCCTGGTGAGGAATGTCCATATTAGATAACTAGGAATGAACAAAGAGAAATGTTATCCCAAGCAAAAAGTCCAGCAAAAAACCTGCAACTTTTTCAAGGATTTTTTTTTCCCCCCAAGGGTAACAGACGATTCACATCCTCAAGTACTGGAAAGCCAAAAAAATGGTCTGTGCAAATCTGGTACAAAGTTGTCTCCCAGTCCCGCCCACAAGTGTGTCTTTTATTCTCATTTTCCCTTTTCTCTCGACTTTTCAAGCTTTTTGCAGGGCTTGGTGTTAGAGAACCAGCTCTAACAAGACCAGAGCAACTCAGTGTAGAACACTGAGTCACCAGGCTCAGCCGGCAGGGGAACTCCAGAGTGAGCACATGACCACAAGTTGGCCAAATAGTCATGTCTAGACACAAGAATCAGGAGTAGCAGAGGGGAGGAAGGAAACAAAGTACTTTTTAACACATACCTCTATCCGAAGCCCTATAAATGGCATATTTGTATCACACATGGCTACAATATGAGCTAGCACTTTATTGAAGGCACACATTTCTCCCGACCGTTTTGGCTTCTTGGGTTCTATGGAACATGGATCTCCAGATAACTAGAATTAAAATAAAGACAAATGCTCTTGCATATCTGGAGCAAACAATTTGAAGAGATGTCAGAGAACAACCTCATTCATCTAAGTTATAAATGAATCACACCCTGAGCACAAACTCCTGAAAGGATCTGGTCCTCTTCAGGACTGAAGCAATTCAGTTAAAGACTGTCCTTAAAACAGCACTTATGTCTTACTAAGCCATTTCAGCCTGATCCCGAGAAATAACACTCATCAGCCCCTGCAAGTCCTCCAAAGACCACACACAGCACAAAGTGTATCACACAGATGCCATACCAGTACTCTGCATGTCCAAGCCACTACAGCTGCCTGTGCACAGAGCTCTGCCTTGGCTAGAGCAGCAGAGAATTAAAAGCATTAATTAAAGAGATAACTGTTGCATAACAGTTTCCCAGCATCTCCCTAGGGAAGAAGTCCAGAGAACCAATACAAGTAAGCTGTCAGCCACACAAACTTTGAAAACAGTGCTACTAAAGCTGGCATTGATGCTCAGAACATGTGTTGACCTTTCATGCACCTTCACTATCCCAGTGGCTCTTGGAGCACTTACCTTGCGCTTGACACCACTTTTCATTTGTTTCCCACTTTTTGTGTCCAGTACCAACTCTTCAATGTTTGGTTTGAACTGTTGTAGTAAAAGTGCAGTAGCAGGGCTGTCATCTCCTTCAGCATAGCTCACAGACAGGAAATGGTACTTGTACTCTAGTTCTGTGGGGTTGCCAGGAACATCAAACATCTCTACAACCTACATTTGAACAAAACAGCAAATTGAGAAGATTCTCAAGCTAATAGTATGTCTAATTCTGTTCCTATCCTCTCACCATTAGTCTTTTTCAATATATTAATACTATGGCTAGGAAAGGGATCCAAGATGAGAAAGGAGACCAAACCTTTAAGGAAACAGAGAATGGGAAGGTTGCTGGGTAATAAAACCATATGTGTTCTCTTCTCTATAAGCCTGAGTGCTTAACAAACCCACTGAATGGCAGAAGGGAGAGGGGAGAATCGAGGACTACACCAATCACTTGGGTCCTAAAGTTCAGAGTACAACAAACTGCCTGGGATAACCATGACTGAGAACAAAAGACAGAAGCAGTTTTCAGTTACTTACAATGTAGTACTGCGGAAGGCGAGTGAGTTTGATAAACAACTTGTGTTTGGAAAGGTTTCCCACTGGATGGCTGGCATAATTAGCTAGTTGAAGAGTTTCACTGCTCACTGTAGGCAGATGTTTTATAGACTGTTTGCAACGTTGCTGTCCAAGCCAGAACCTTGCATTGAAACAAAGGTATTAGTACCCTGAGACTGGTTTACATTATTCTAGTACAGTGCTGTGTAGAGTATTAGTGTCAAATGGTCAGTCACATTCAAAGCCAACATCTATCATTGCTGCATGAGTTATACACAGAAAATCACATAGAAAATGTCATTACTTTATATTTCCTTATTACTATCTTTGCATCCTGTCTTCAGCTTAACAGACATCTGTTAATTCAAGAAAAACCCTGAAATTATTCACTGAATAAAATTTTATATACTACAACATGAAATTACAACATAAAACAAAGAAGGGAAATGTTAAAACAGCATGTAGATTACAGTTATTTTACAATCTAGAATCTTCAATTACATTTCGGTACAGAAAACAAAATCTTTGCTCCCATATGCTAGTAAGCAATCCAGTAAAAAAAGTCACCAAAGCTGGATGTTACTCTGGATTATGTTATAAACAAACTCATTCACCTGAATAAGTTTGGACATGAAGAACCATATGCAAGACACCAAATTTATTCTCATGTTTGGAACTAAACTTTGTCCTACTCCAATGGATTTTGGCTATGGTGGCAAGGCCAGAAAGACTAGTTAGGCTTGAAAGGGGCTTAGAAACGCTTGGTTTTCTGGTCAAAGTTCCACTGACAACAGCAGTGGAAAGTGTGGGTGCTCAGCATCTCTCCATCACATCATACCACATTTATGCTCATAGACACATGTCAGACACAGCTGTCTAAGAGATATTTTGTGGACTGATGAGCTTCCTCCAAAACTGCAGCACTACCCAGGCCATTATCTCAAGTACATTATTTATAACTAAGGGAGGTTGATTAGTTTCTCCAGGGTGCCAGTGCTTCATGCATCATCAAGCTTCTTTTAGAAGCAGAATTCCTCAAATAGAGATTTCACCCTGCAATTAACTCAGAGCACTGGGAATTTCCAAAATGACAGAGCAGGTGGAACTCAGTTTTCATGCAGATGCAAACTGTGTTTGTATTATTTGGTACAACCTCTTATGGGAGCCAAATGTATCTTGTGCTCAAATCTCATGGCTTTATGGTAGGAAGATTAGAGGCTTAAACCAGCAAGGGCTGAAGTGTTAGAAGATAAACAGGTATTATTTAAATCATCCTAGGCCACTTCCTGGTTTTTCCTCTGTATTGGGATAAGGGAGATCATTCTTGCTGAGAAACAAGCAGGGTTCAGCTGTAGAAACAGAGTGGAATAAAGGAGATAGAAAATGAACATGAACAGCAAATGAGATCCTCAGGAAGCAAGTGGACTGTGCTGACTAAAAGTGAAAAGACTTCATGCAGAGTGTGCACATAGCAATGCATGAGGCTACGTGCAAGGGGGAAAACTAAAGCAGGATTATGGAATCAACTCCAAGCAAAACCAGAGTTTCCTCAACTGTTTAGAGGAGATGGCAAATACTCAAGGTTGCTTAGAACAGTGAGAAAGTATAACTCCTACTGTGGTAAAACACAAAGCCATGCAAGTGTGATCATCCAAAATACAGTTGTGGTGATTCATTCTATGCAAACTAAGTGAATCATTCAAGTCACTTACTTGAGTTGCTGGAGCCAAGGAATGATGCGCTTCATATCATCATTAACAGACTTCTCTATGTCATCAAGTGTCAGTTGATCTGCAAGAACATTAGGGGAGTGAATGGTCTTAACATCTGTCCTTCAAACAGAGTTTCCAACTTTCACTGAAAGTGCCTCATCCGATTAATTTCAGAATCACAAACAGCCCAGGGTGGGGTTCGAAATGGGACCCTGAAAGATCATCTGGTCCAACCTTTTGTGGGAAAGGGAGCATAGATGAGATTATCTAACACCCTGTCCAACTGAATCTTGAAAACCTCCAGTGATGGGGACTCCACCAAATCTCTGAGGGGGCTGTTCCAGGGACCAATTGTTTTCACTGCAAAAAACTGCTTTCTTATACTGAGATGAAACTTCTCTTAGTCCAACTTCTAATTGTTGCCCCTTGTCTCCTCCACAAGGCTCATTGTGAAGAGAGAAATTAGGGTACACAACAGATGATCCATATAGTTTGTAAGATCACAGTAGTATGTTATTGTGCAAATAAACTAGAACTCATCTTCCTTCTTAAGTAACCCAAAACCTGAAGTTAAGACTTGAACAGTAGTAACTCAAGATGTAAAAGGTCACACAATACAATTCTCGATCAGGTCCGTATGAAATGACTGCAATCCATTAACAGCACAAGCCAGGAATCATGAGTCATAAAGAATATGCATTGTATGGACCCCTAACAATAATTAGTCTGCTGTCCTCTTAAAATGTACCTAACTAAACTGTGACACTGAAGCACAAAGATCCTCTTCCCCATTCCTCAAACTCAAATACCTCAGTGATGACCCAAGCGTGGTGTTCATTTGCTCACAGAACTTTGCAGATCTGACAAAACTGTTCACAGAAAATAACAGTGCACGATTCTTGCAAGATATGAAATACACCCTGGCTTTGCATCCACTTACCAACGCCATAAAGCATCAGTTGAAACATCCCAGAGTGGAGATCAACAAATACATGCAGGCACTCTGATCGACCACATGGTTCCAAAATTGGAATAACAAGGGTTGGAAGAGCCGTCTCAATGAATGCTAAAGAAAAATTGATGTTGTTAATTTCACAGAAAATTCAAGTGAATTCAAATCCTATTAAAACTTAGCCTGTTATAATCACAAAACCTGTATGTTTTTATAGAAGCAATCTTCACTTGCACATTATTACACTGTTAACATAAAGAGGAAACTGAATGCAATTTCTCTGTGAAAACAGTGACAAGCCAATGAGAGAAGACAGAACAAATCTGAAGGAGATTATTAATCCTTGAATGTCTTTTAACTGACTATTTCATGATTATAAGATCACTTCAAATCCCAAAAGTTTCAACAGCACAGTTTAAGGAAAGTTTCATTCAAAACTAGTTTAAAACAGTGAAAAATTTTCTTTCAATTCTGAAGACATACAAACTTTACAGTTGACAAATTTTAACCCTTCAACCCAGACTATAACGCTCTACCAGCTTCACCTATTATACTGCACTTAGAGGTCTGACTATTTTACAATTATCAATGCAGAATAATTTAAAGCTAAGTTTCGTTAATTCTGAAAATATTTCACTTCATTTTTTCAATATTTTTACTTGAATTAATGAAAACAAAAAACAGCAAGAAAAAAGGAAACCATTCCTAGACACAAATGGAAATTAACTTGAAAAACTTCAGCAGAAAATACATACAATTGTCATTAACGTTGTAGCTCTTCAGAATGGCTTTCAGCTCCTGGAGTTTTTGATGAGATCTTGCATGGACACTGTCTATTAGGAGTTTTTCTATTGATAGGTGGTCAATCTGTAAGAAAGGAATGTACTTGAGGAGGTTCAGATTTGATGTGTAGAGTTCCTGCATTAGCACACTGGAACAAAGCTACTCAATGAAACAGTCACTTCAGAAATAATTTTCTTAGAACTGTGGTGAGCCAAATGAACTTGAGTATTTGGATCACTCTAAAATACAGCAAGCTACCATAAGCTTCTGACTGAGCAGCAGGCAGTGTGAGGGTTTTTGATCTAAGATTAGAAGAAGATGTGAAAGAAGTTTCACAAACTATGCTGTTACCACTCCCTGTGCAGACCTACTTATCCTGGATCAAGGTTGGAGTATTTTCAGCTTAATTTGCACCCATTTCTAACTTGCTTAAGCTAAGGAAAACAAAACCCACCCAAACACAATCCCCCCAAAGCAACACTTTATTAGGATATAGATGACTTGACACAAACACATACGCAGCTGTTACATGTAATCCAATACACTAGTTTTAGTCCTGACAAGAGGGGACCAATGCAGTGGCAGACACTGAATAGGAGCAACCCTACTGAACCCAGGAGTATCTAGGGGCTTGTATCTACAGCCTGTTGCACTTCTGGTGCTGAAGCTTTAATGCCACCACTTATATTCACTGTAACTCACCTGTGCAATCTAAATTAAAGCATTTGCATT
This sequence comes from Manacus candei, assembly GCF_025592945.1. Lineage (NCBI taxonomy): Eukaryota > Metazoa > Chordata > Aves > Passeriformes > Pipridae > Manacus > Manacus candei. Next base: position 2,726,289 of record NW_026138131.1, read on the forward strand.
CACATTACAGTCATATTATTTACATATTTTGCATAAGCAAAGTTACAGATTACTGCAAAACCTTTTTCTAGTTAACCTCACATTGCTCTGAAAATGAATGAACTTCCCTAAAGACTAGTTTTCCAAGACATGGCCTTAAAAATCAAGTGTTTATCCATTCACAAGAGCATTTCAACTCAGCAGCTGCAATGGGTTAAATCTTCCTCACGAAGCAGTGACTACATGTTCTATAGCTCCATCCAATTTTCAGTAGGTTAATGCAGAATAACCTGCTTAGACAAACATATTTGTTTGTGCCACTGTTTTATACAGTATCTTAAGCACACAGAAACACAGTGTGCCATCAACGTCACTACAGCTGAGATCATTATTCAAACATACCAACAGCAGTGTATAGACCACAGCTGATAATTTTTTTAAGCTCAGAACAAGTAGCTACAAAGGGAGTCAGCGTTTAATTTGATAAATCTCAAATTTACAGAGGCCTTGTATCTTAATCTACGGACTGTAGACTTGAATCAGTGAGCTTAGACTGTGTCAGCTCCAGCGGATCTTCAGCAGATATTCCAGATAAAGAGTATTTCCCTGGATTTACACATAAATACAGTATCTTCACTAAATTAATTGTATATTTAGTAGCCTAAATATGCTAATTTAGGCTATTAAATGAGTAAATGTAGTATATATTTACTATACTAAAAGCAGAATTTCTACTCTAGAAGTAGAATAGAAGGCTACTAGGTTTCCCACATCTGTAGTTAAAACATAGGTAGTTCTCAAGACTCACCACACAGAGACTTGTCTGTCAGCCTTGGTACACAAGATGGGCCAAGAGGCTCAAATAAAAAGTAAGTACAGGAGGGGAAAACTACCATCAGTAGAAAGTTCTGTGAGACAGGTGAAGACTCAAGAGCTGGGGAGCTTTTCCCTGTGGAAAAACTGTACTGAAAGTGTGAAGACTACACTGTTCACTCCAGTTTATTAACTCTCAAACTGAAACACTGTAAGAAATAACGACAAATCAACATCCTGATAAGGTATCACAGCCAGATTTGCTGAGGACAGAGGACTTAAAAAACCCAGAGCACAGCTTCTCTTAGCTATCATTAATCAAGATCCAGAATTATCATCAGTGAAGCCTTATCCAAGTAGGAAGTTGACTGCAGTGCCTCATCTTGGATCACTTCAACAATCCCACCTTTAAAATACAGGAACTTGAACATTCAAATAGACCACATGATATAATCTGGTTGGTGATAATGTTAAAGTAAGCTTCACCTAACACTTGTAACAAGCAAACCACATGAACTCCCTAGCACAAGATTTCCAAGTCATAAGGTAAGATTTTCTGAAGTGGATAGCAGTGCAGGGTAACCAACTCAAGTGATGTGGAGAAACTGATTTTCAGAGGAAGTTTTTACGGTATCTCCAACACAAGTAAGGGAAGAATGTCTCTCCATAAAGCATTTCAAGCCAAACCCTAGGAAGTGAAACTTTGCTGTTGTTTCTCCCCATCCTCAGCATTCTGTCTCAGAAGTGGCATATAAGGCACTGTGAAGTAGGTGTAATTTTTAAGATGAAGTCAAGGGCAACAAATTGTAACAACAATTTGAGGTCCCAACATAAACACAACCAGAAATAACACAACTGCTCACTAGAAATCTTAGAAACAGCTCTTTAAATAGAATCAAAGTGAAACAAACTGATCATGCAAAGCACTTCAGTATGTGATGCCTACTGCAAAGCAAACCTTTACCTTCATGGCTCTTTCCATCAGTTTGGAATCACAGGCTGGCAGTGGAGGCTCATGAGATATTTGTAAGGGTTTTGAGACATCAGTCTCATCAATCTTAATAGTGACCTTATGGACAGATGCAGTCCCTGTTTTCCTGCCAAGCACCTGTTGACTTAAAATGAAGAGAATAATTAAACCATGCAACTAGAATAGCAGAAAATATGTTTTTCAGTAGCTAATTCTTGATTCTGAGTGCTCTAGTTAAAAATATAATATTATGTTAGCTGAACTAAAAAAAGCATTTATTTCAGTTTTCATTTTAATGCAGAACTGTTGGTAAACTATAACTACACAAAGAAGTTTTAGATGACTGCAGATTCAACACCATCAGAAGAGCATTTGCATTGCTTTAAAAAATTTTATCTAGTGCAAGTCAAGCAATAAATACAGTAAAAGACTGACAGAGAACTAATTAATTTTTAGGTATCTGTGTAAATACAAACTGATTTATAACTGTATCCATTGGTATCCTGTACATTAAAGTACAACCCTTACTTCTTTGCAAATCAAGCAACATGTTTAGGTACTTAATTGCAAGAATTTATGAGCCTCACATCAAAAAGAAAGCGCAATTTTGAAAATTATGGCTCAAGCTTGGTAAATATAACCTCTCCTGTTATTTCATTCATTGTTTGTCAACAGTCCCTTTGAAATCAACTTACTTCCAAACAGAGAGTGAGAGACATTTCCCTGCATGATATCGCTCCACTTGCACAAGGTCACCCCAGCGCTCTCGAATCAGCATTAGTGTTTGTGAATGCAAGACTTCCAACTGAAGGGCTAAGCAGAAGGAGTCTAATGCAAGGAGTTAAGAAAATATAAGACCTCTAAAACATCTGTACACTACATAAACCCATTTCTGTACACTATATAAATCCATTTGTCACCCAAGTCAAACAAGATGCTGTCCAAAAACACACTAATGTACTAATCCAGAGATAAAGACATACAAACAGCACCAAATATTTCTCAAAAGGGTTTTTTTTGGCTTTTTTAAAACTCTTATCTATGCCAGGTTGTTAGACAAGAGAGTCACAACAGCTTTGTTTTATAGATTTTTTTGCTGTCATCTTTTAATGATGACATAGTTACCACTAAACCCATCTCCCACAGTCACCCTAAAATAACATGATTCTCCCTGTTTCTGCAGAAACTGTTTCACTGAAAACGATTTCACATTGTCAAGTGATTTGCCCTTTGCAAGTAACAAATCCCTGCACATGCCGTATCTCCTCTCATTATTCACACAGGTACAATAAGTTAACACATCCCCCTCAACTGCACTTTGCAGTTCTTGGTAAGCAAGAACTGTCAGCTCCCAGAGCTTCCAAGTCAGCTCTGTATTCCTTCTCTGAAATGAGCACATGCAGCCAGCTGCTGATGCACTGACTTACCACACAACCTGTTGCCTTGAGCACCTCACCTTTACCTTCGCTGATTTAGTGTGTACAATCAAATTTTACACCTGCAAATTATTGTTGCCAACACCATCATTTTTACTTCAGGTCCAGACACTTCCCCCAAGCTTAATAGGGAATCCATCTTTCTTGATCTCCAGCTACTAAGAAGAGCAAGGCTACACTAAACAGCTCGTTCAAAAACAACTTCCAGAAGGATACGTAGACAGTTGTACATGTCCTGAAGTGGCTTTTCATCGGCAAACAGCCGGGACTGGACCAGCTGATGGATGAAGTTGATCTGCATGCTGTGAACCAAGGCTCGACCATCTTTTGAAAATTAAAAATATCTCACATTAGACATCAGGAAACTAGGTGTTTAAAATAATTAAATAAATTCATAAACCAAAAATAAAAAAGGTACAACTGTACTGAGCAATTTCCACACCAGATTTTCTGACAAAACAACAAAATCCTTGGTTTACTCTGGAAATTTCAGTCTATTACACTGTGACACAGTATAGCATTGTTAAAGTATTAAAAGCATATAAAGCAAGGCCAAAACAGGACAAGTATATATAACTTCATTCTCTGAAGTTGTGATATGCAAAAGACCCAGTATAAATAAGACTTATACAGTGTCAGAGGCAAACATCATGTCAAAAACAAAGTGTAAAGGTTTGATTTTTTTTCTTTACCACCAGTTTCCTTGTCTTCAACCAAAATTTCCAGCTTGAGAAGGCGCCAGGGGATGTCAGGGTCATCACCCATCACTGTCAAGGTGGCCTCAAACTCACCCTCAACTCGGAACTTCACACGGCCATTGGCTAAGGAAGACAAGAATGTTTAATTTCACTCAGTCTACTAAGATGCCTCAAAATATCAGAGTGAGAGCCTCTGGCACTCAAAATAATAAATTATTTCCCTAATGTTTCTGCTCTGCTGCACATGTTTCTGTGCAACTCTGAAGACTTCACAGCTGCTTCTCAACAGACTCAGTGTCAATAAGCAGTATGGACAGAGTTTACCTTTTAACTCTGATAACTTGTCAACACTTAGGCTACTACAACACAGAGGAACACCGAGCTGACTACCAGCCTGACAAACAAAACATCTGGCTGAATTTCTCCTATTCTTTGCTATTACCAACAATGAATGGTATTCATTGAGTATTTTGAGTACTGTAACAATACTCAAAAGTCATTCAAAACATGAATCTCAGCCCAGGCTGAAATCCAGCCCTCGAAACATATCTCACTGCAAAGAAGTTGTTTAACATTAATATATTATAACTCCATTTTCACGTGAGGAAGATAATATTTTGCATGATTTATATATAAGCACACAAGCGAAGATGATGCACCCTATTTAATTGACATATAGATCCTCACATCTTTGTGAACACTGCTATCAGTTTAAAGAGCTGGGAGCAAAGACACAAGCAAGGATGTAAACAGACTGAATGGCAGAGCAAACAATTTAAATTTAGTACAAGTCCTTACTATAACCCAGGGGTCGACCTTCTTCTCAATCACTTAACAATCTGTGCCATACCATATACATTTGCAATTACGGACACAAAGAAATTTTCCTGTAAAAATTTTAACCATTTGACTCATTAAGCCTCATTTTCAAAAACACCCCAGACATGTGCTTAAAACTAACCACACTCCAAACCAGAAACTGATTGTCATTGAAATGTTTAGTTAACTGAAAAATCTCAAGAGCTTAGACATGTATCCACTCACATTTCTGTTAGACAAAAAATGGCTCTAATACTGATACTGCAAGCATTCACACAGGGACTAGAGAAAACTAGTACTAAGATTTTTCAGAAACATCTTTGATCTAGGTCTGTGGGGTATGGCTTACACATGGCTAACCCTCTCAGTTAAAAGCACGAACTAGGCCCACTCCTACCCTATTCTCTGTGATCCTGCAACAACCTAGCCCAGTTTATAGCCATCCTTCCTGTCAAAAAGGTTGTCTTAATGTTTACCACTACTTGGGCTAAATGAAAACAGAGATCTCAGAACAGATTAAGAGATGTGGCACCACAGTGGCCACAGAACAAAAGGCATATATAGACATGAACAAATGCTATGCCCAAACATGAATATCAAAACAAATTAAAAAAGCAACATTAGAGTGACTTGTTTAAACTAAAGTTCAAAGAGTTTCTGCAGAAAGATCTATCAGTTTAATTAAGTGGTATTTTAAAATTAAATTAAGATAAAGTAGTCCTAAAAGTCTTTCATTTGCTGTCAGAGCAAGACAATGTCTACAACCTTTTGCCATTCCCTGTGTAGGATTCCTTCTAGAAAGTAAATAATATTTCAGCAATCTTATCACTGCCTTAATCTTTCAAGAGGGGAAAACATATTTTGATGTCATACAGAGACAGGAACCCAGCCTTAATGGCTGAAGCATCCATCCTTAATGGTCTCACTTTAGCTTTTAGCTTTGCTTTAGCACTAAAGCGACAATTTTAAATCAGCCTGCAGTAATGTATTCTTCAAAAAGCAATTCCAGTTCTTACCAACTGTAAGATTTGCCAGCTGTGGAGGGAGATCCGTAGTCACGAGTCGATGGCGAAGAATCTGGTTTAGCTGATGAAGTGTGGTTTGCTTCTCACTCTTTGTTATTGGGTCAGGAGGGATTATTTTATCCTAATAAATAAACACAAACAAGTCTATATATCTCAAGCATGTATAACACATTGACAGCAGCAATTGTGAAAATTAGCCAGGCCAGAAGTCTGAAAATACAAATACTACAGGCCACTACATGGTGAAGTTTTGTATCTTATACACAGATTTGTTTTCTGGTTGATTACATTTTACTCAAAACTGACCACTGAATAAAACCACTAAATTTGGCTCAATTAAAAAATCGGAGGGAAGATTTTACTGGGGAAAGTGTGATTTGTTCAAACAGGAAGTGTTCTGCATGAAAAACTGTCACTACAGAGATTTGGCACTAGGCCTGTACTGAACTACAGTTCATCTCTCACGTAGACAAACAGCTTCATTAAGGTGCATTTGATGTTGTACAGGGGATTTCCCCCACCACCCCCCCCACGTGGCAGTGGTATTTACCCTAATGCAGGTGGGCAGCCGTGGGTAGGATCCAGTGGTCAGGACATCAATAGCATACGGGATAGCAAAACTGGGCAGACGAGCATGGACCAAAGCGTCCCTAGCTAGTGATGCCAGACGATCAGCAGTGTCCACAAACAGAATGGCCTGCTGATCCAAAAAACTGGATATCATCTGTAGAGGGCAAGGAGCAAAAGGAAAAAAGAAGTATGTGTTCAAAAAAATGCACAAATCAATGGCCCTTTATATTCAGTTTATCTGTTGCTTCCACTTCAAGTAACTACATTTACAAAACAAAGAAAGAATGAATATTCTGGCCCCGTCTTACATTCACATGCAAGGACACTTTAAATCCACGTGCCATTCCTGCTGCTGTGTGGGATCTGTACAGCCTCACAGCTCTTTATCTGCTGATTGCCACTGGAATGCAACCATACTTGTTTGTGAGCACCAGGGGCTTGTTTTTCTGCAACATTCTGGACTTTATTCTTATTTAACCAAGTGCGGGATGAAAGTGATAATAAGAACTAACACCCTGAGATCACCATCTTCCCAGTCCTGTTAGCTTCCTTATCCCAAAGCACTCCAGAAACTATGTGCAGACAAGCCTTTCATTTTTTGCCACTGCTGAGTTTTTGGGAACATGAACAGTTAAAAGACTAGATTACACAATTTCTAAACAGGAAGAAATTGGTTATAACTGAATATTCATTTGCCTATGAAATGGATCTTAAAAAAAAAATTATAGAATAAGAAGTAGTTAGGGTGTGCCAAGATGCCATATCCCCTAGAGATCATTTCACACCAAACTCAGTCACTAACTTACCGCACATTTTTCCACCTTTCCAGCATTATTAGCCCATTTGACCAAGGCTAACAAACGAACAAACAGCTGACGAGTCCGACTTGCAAACTGCACTATTTCTATTTTTCTGGAAAGAAACACAAATGTACATTAAGCCAGTGTTCAGATATAAATATAGCTGCAATTTGACTGTGTGTTAATAAAAAAAAAAGCTGCAATGATAACTTCTAATTGTGTTAATGGAGGCATCAGTAATATGTGGCTTGTTTGATTAAAACATGAGGGGGAAAAAAGCTCACTGCTGTGAATATCTAAATGCTAAGCAAGATACATGAATTCTAACCAATCAAGACTGTCTGGGGAAACAAAAAAATATATTCATATGAATTAATCACTGATTTTAAGAGAAACAATTCAATAGTGAACTTTTTTATAACTTTTATGGGATTTCCCCAAGGCTTATGATTAAATTTAAAGTGGGCAAAATACCTACGGGTTAAAAGACCTGAGAGTAACATTACACTGACATTCACTATCAATAAATAAATCAATCAGATAACAAACAAAAAATCACTCCAGCAATTTTACATCTTTACATAGTATGTTACAATATGCTATCATTTTGCCAGGAAATGTGGTGGTGGGGAAGACTGCAAAAAAACCCACCCTTCAACTTTCCTCTCCATTCCTGCCTTGCAAAGAAATTGAGATAAGAACTTACTGTCAATATTCCTCCCAACGTTCTTTGTATGAGATAGTCAAAATGAAAGAGTGTATGTTTGCATGTCTTAGAGGGTTGTTTTTTTTAAAGAGAACATAATAGGGTCACACACAGATTTTCACCCTTCATTACAGACCTACACTGTAGATGCATTAGATCTACAATGTAAATCTGTACACTCTGAAATACCATTTCCTCCACCATTTACAGAAGGTTTTCTCCTTTTCTACATGTTCAATTTACTAATTTCACCACGGTTTTCTAGTTACTTTGAAAAAAGACCCAAACCCTTAATTTCATACTGTTTTTAAGCTACTTTCCTCATATTGTTTCCTAAGGTAACAAAAGCATTTGGACAAAAAGAACATTAATCAGTGCAGCAGATATTGGTCTCTACCTAACAGTAGTTGCAACTCCTGATCCCAATCTCTAAAACACATAATATAGATAGAACTCATAATACAGATAGAGCCTGTTCCTGCCCAAAGTGCTGGTGTAGTGAGGTTAACTCTTTTGTGCAAGAAGCATAATCTGCTTGTAGCAGATGAACATGTAAGGCCAGAAGCACCACTAATACCATCTGGTCCTGCTCCTTCCATCACACACTACAAGAACTTGGGCACTAAGCCAATAACTTCTCTGAGTTCTAGAGCATATATTTTGAAGTGGCATGAAGCCTGATATTAAGATGTCAAGTGGTGGACAAACCACTGTACATACACACTGATCTAACAGTGACCACACTATGAAAACAAGAGGCTGAGAATTTTGAAACATTCAGAAAAATTTAATGATCAACAAACTGCCTTCTACAGGATGAACTGATCTGTGATCAAGGGGAGATCAGGAGATGCATTTACACTGACTTTTGCACAGCTGTCATCAAGATTGCCCACAGCCAACCTAATGAGACAGGGCATGGGTAGGTGGACTACAAGGGAGGTGAAAAACTGCCAGGAATAAAAGGCTACAGTTGAATTACTTTAATGCTGGTTACCAATGGTGTCCCTCAGGGGTCAATACTGGTGCCAATACAATTTAACACCTCCATCAACAACAGGCACAATGAGAAGAATGCACTCTGGAAGTTTGCCAGCAATGCCAAACTGGTGGGAGCAAACAGAGGGACCTCTGGAGGAACTGGATGACAGGAACTTAAATTTTATGTCAACTTTATTAGAGGATAATATCATCACATCTTTATTGAAGTATATATGCCATGCCACCAGGCTCTTGCTTCATAAAACAGAGCTTAAAGCCCAACTACTGCCACCATTACAGCTCTCAAAGCTAGAAAAAATATGGATAATTAAACTAAATTCCTTAAAGATTTCCTCCAAGATCTGGAAAGCCATTTCACCAAGAACAGTTGTAAGTCAAGGCTAACAAGGATGTGAGCATTTAATTTCAAGACAATTCAATTGTAGGACATCTTATTTTCTTTTATCTATAATCCATTATGACTTAGGTTGTTGCTCGAGATCCATGTGCCCCACAAAGTAGATTCCAGCTTTAGCAAGAAATGCTAAACATCTAGATGGGAAAAGCCCCCTCCCCAGCACAAGGGAGCTCTGGACCTAAGCTGAATGTAATTCCCCAGTACACAGTGTGATAATTAAAAAGCCAACAAAACAGAACCCAATCAAAACCCACATTGTTTCTCTTAATAAAATATTATGCATAAGGAAAATGGGCAGAAGGTATCATTCCAGTTTATGATTCCCTGAAACTGGGATTAATTCTATAACATGTTATGAGAATTTTGGAAGATTTCAGATAATAATTAATGATCATCCTGGTGCACAGAATTTTTTATTAACATTCTTAGGAATATCACAGCTGCTCCATGCCTCTAAAGAAATTGAGGTCAATTAATATGGCAACACAAATAAAGGGAACAATTTTCTGACAACTTTCATAAAAGTTACTCAGAGAAACAAAAAAGTAAATGGATTTTTTTCATCCTGGCAAGGGCACTGTTCTGGTCTCTTACATTTGTTCTCTAATAATCTTCACACTTTGAAACCACATAGAGCAGGAGCAGAAAACAGTGCTCGTGATAGGAAAGATCAAGTAATATGGACAAAAGCAGAAAAGAGGTTTTTACCTTGTTTTCACTTTTGAACTGATTCTTCTGAACAAAATATTTCTCTATCACACTACCTAGAATCTATTTAAATTCTACTGTTCCCTTCCACACCAGCTTTAATGTCACTTCATTGCTTCAAGATTCATGAAGAGAAAAATGCCCTTAAAGGGTTCACCTACTATAACAGTAACAAAAAAAGCCCAAACAACTATAAAAGCAAATGTGAAAAAACCCAGTATTGTCAATAATGCTAAGAAAAATCTTGAAACTATGTAGTGACAGCAAGACAGACATGGCTTGTTTCCTTGCATAAAATCTAAATTAGGAGAAAAATACTTTAATATTTAAACAGTTCTATATTCACCTTAACATCTTAAACAAAGTTCTATATTTTAACATGCATTACAGATTCTCTTATCATAACTCACCTTTCCATATCAGTCTTTCTTGGTAATCTATATGAAAGAGGAGGGGAAAAAAAAGGCAGATTATGTATTGTTCTACTATATTTCAGACAACTAGAAATGTTGTTATCGACCTTCAAGTACCAGAACCTCTACACACCTATAAAGCATAAAATAAATAGCACCACAGGTCACCTGCCACTACCCTGTACAAGGTTAGCTGGAACTGGTCAAATTAATTGATGAATCTTGATGAAGGGTGCTGAAACCCCAAATTTCTGCTAATCTGGTGAGCCACACCATATCACTGCCTGTGCTCTGTAATTGCTGACTCTTGCTAAGCATTCACGACTATTAATTCATAACAGTGATCCCAGAACATCTGCAGAAGATATTAAAATTGGCTGTTTCCTGACTTGATTGAAATGAGTTTCTCTTTCCTTTTTACTCAGTCTAAAAGTGGAGAAATGCCATATTTCAGAGCATATTCAACGACCTGTGTGCCAGATACTATTGCAGAGAGGGCCCTGTCTTTCTGCAGTGTTACACGGCTATTACAGGCACCTCATTTTAAAATTTACTTTTTTAATCTATGACTAGACCAGTCCTGGTACAAGAATAAGATGTAATTTTACTTGAGGGAAGGAAGAGAATACTTTCCAGAACACTTTCTACTACCCAAATCCATACTTTATGGTGAAAATATAGTGAAAAATCTATCTCCCTGCTCACTGAGGGGATATCATGTAGGTTGTAAACTACTTTGAATCGTTGGAATACTGAAAGCATTGCCCGTGTGCTGTCCACACCACCCAGTTATTTATTTATTTATTACTCACTTAGGCAAAAAGGACGGGCTCTACACCTTAAAAAAAGAATAGAAGTCACTCCAGCACGTGCTCCTACAAGAACACACACTGTGCCATTTACTGTCTACACACACCTTAAATATATAGGAAAGACTTCTTGACTGACATTTTGGAAGTCCTTCCAAAGAGAACTCAAACTCTAAAATTCTCTGTCCTTTCCAAAGTTTGGACACTCTTAACCCCAAGTCAAGCAAAACTCTTTTTGCACACTCATCATGGTACCACACATGAGCTATACCTATTTTTTCCCATTCGTTCTGTATGTCACTTCTTAAAACACACCAGCTTCCCCACAACAACCTCTATGGTTAAACAAAGTAAAAGGGAAACAGGTTTATTCAGAGCTCAAATGCTTTCAGGAAAGTTTTTCTTGGCCCAAAAACATTCCTTTGTTTTGCCACAAACACAACAACATCAGAAGAGCAGACCCTAAAGTAAACGTAAATAACACTTTTCAAAAAAAATAATCAAATGTTACTTTAAAAAGCACGGGGTTAAGTCAAGCAGTTGTAGCATCTGAAAATATCTGTTTGACATGTTTCAGTTTGATGTATTTGGATGTACCAACTACAGTTGGGATCTTTTGGCAGTAACTTGGGGCAAACTTAAGCATTTAAGCAGCCAATCTGCAGCTGCTCTCACTTCTCATGGTCATTTTCTCCCTTTATGACAGATCACTCATCAGCTTTCACTGCATCCCTGGACACAGTCCCATGCAGAGACCAACCTGCATGCACAGGCCCCTGGGACAGGAGAATGGGAAAGACTATTTACAAGAGTGTGTAGTGACAGAACAAGGGGGACCGGGTTCAAATTGAAAGAGAGTTTGGTTTAAATATTAGGAAAAGATTCTTTACTGTGATAGTGGAGAAGCACTCGCACAGGTTGCCCAGGGAAGCTGTGCCTGCCCCATCCCTGGAAGTGTCCAAGGCCAGGCTGGAGGAGTCTCTGGACTAGCGGGAGGTGTCCCTGCCCGTGGTGGGGGGTTTGGAACAAGAGGATCTTTAAGCTCCCTTCCAACCCAAACCACTCTATGATTCTAAGAATGAGAAAGAACAACCACCTCCCCCCACTGCATCCCCGGGTGAGCTCCGGGACAGATCCCAGGCGAGGCCTCCGCATCCCGCCGGGATGCCCCGGCAGCCGCGCAGGGAGAGACGCGCGGGGCTCGCGGCACTCACAGGTCGGCCAGCACGGTGAGCTCGGCGTAGGTGCGGTGCAGGAGGAAGTCGATGAGGGTGCTGAGGCGGTACCCGGGGCTGGCGGCGGCTGTCACGGCGCCGGGGGCCGGCGGGGCCGGGGCTGACGCGGGGCCGGCCGGCACCAGCTGGGCGCTCTCCAGCTGCACCGGCGCCATGGCGGCGGCGGCGGCGCCTCGGCCCCGGGCAGGAGCCGCTGGGCAGCCCGGGGAGCGCTCCCGGCGGCGCCGGCACCGCGCCCGGCGCGGCCCGCGGGGAGGGAGCGCGGGGGGAGCGGCGGCTCCGGGCGATCCGCGGCGCTCAGAGCCCGCCGGGCGCGGGGGCCGCCGCCATGATGGGGCACGGAACCGGAAGCGAACGGGGAACCGTTCCGGGAGCGTGGGCGGGGCGGGGCAGCGGGACTCGGGATTTTGGGATTCCGGGACACGGGGGTGTAGGGATGGCGTTCCCAGCGTATCCCGGGGTGGGGCTGCCAGTGTATCAAGGGATGGAAGGGACCACAGCGGGTCCGACCTCCCTGCTCAGGCAGGGTCATCCCAAGCACATGGCACAGGGTTGCGTCCAGACGGTTCTGGAATATCCCCAGTGAGGGAGACTCCACACCCTCTCTGGACAATCTGTTCCAGTGCTCGGTCACTGCGCAGGAAAGAAGTTCTTCCTCGTGTTCAGGTGGAACTTCCTGGGCATCAGTTTCTGCCCGTTTCTCTTGTCCAAGTGCTCGGCACCCCCAGCAGAGCCTGGTCCATCCTCTGACCCCTCCCTGCAGACACTGACAGACATTGATGGTTTCCCCTCTCAGTCTTCTCTTCTAAGAGAGATGCTCCAGTCCCCTAGTCGTCTTTAATCATCTTTGTCACCCTCCGCTGGATCCACTCCAGGAGCTCCATGTCTCTCCTGGGCTGAGGAGCCCAGAACAGGACACAGCACTCCAGATGATCCTCACCAGGGCTGAGCAGAGGGACAGGATCACCTCCCTGCCCTTGTGTCTGTCCACGTTACTACAATTCGGGGTGAAGGAGGAACAGGTTGCAGACTTAGCGCCTCATAGAGCATTTGATGCAGTTCTTGAGGCTGTCAAGGAACAGGGCTGTGTTGGGAGCTGGGCTGGCTAATCCCCTCCTAATGACTTGGGAAATGTGAAGCATTTGTGCAGTGCACAGCAGTGCAGGTTATCCAGATGAGAGGTATGACCAGTACATCCTCCTTTAAGATCACTGTTTAGAAAAGGGAGTGATGAGTAGCAGAGTGGTCAGTGGGATTGGCTGACAAACACAAAACATTGGGAACTTTTTATATATTTCCATCTTCCAGATTAACTGAAGCCTCTGAAGGAAGAGGGGGAGAGGGAAGGTCTGTTAGCAGCAGAAGACAGATGTTCTGCATACTGGTTACCAGAGGGGACTATGCCAGGAAACTCTAAATCCTGGGTGTTTTGTATCATGATTCATTCAAGTGTTAAATCATAAATTCGTGCCTTATGATTGCAGAGAAATCCCTGAAATAGACACATTGCAGACAATAAATACCCAAACTCCTCAAACTTTACCAAAAAGAAGGAAAGGTCCTATTGGTTTTGTATGAGGAGCAGACTTTAAAAAAAAACTCTTCTCTTACTCATATCTTTCGAAGGGAAAAGTAAAATATAAAAGCAAACATTTTTCAACCTGAGAAGCATGCAATCAGTTTAATAATAATAATAATAACAATGACAACAACAACAGTAACCCATCCAGGTAGGAAGGGCAGGGTCACTACAGCTATGAGCCATGCCAGGTTTGTGTGCTGCTTCAGTGACAGGGAGGTGAACTTGTGAGCCTTAAGAGCAGAGGGTGGATGATAATGGTTGGCTGGGAATTTTTTACTGCTAAAATCACCAGAATGTGTTTATACTTAAGTTTTACCTTTTTTTTTTTTTCCTTTTTTTCCCCAGTACCGAATGAAATACTTACTTTGTGCTGTTTAAAAATTAATCTGTAAAAGAAAGAATGATACATACTGTCTGGATCATACTGTGATATAAGTTATTAGCTTAGTGTATTCTAAGTTCTTGCCTTCCCATTGCAAAGATGATTTTTTCCCAATGTATGAATTTTTTTCTCTCTAGATGCATGAATAAATGCAATTACTTATGTCCATCTAGTTGCACTATTGAAGAAAATACTGACTTACATTCTCAAGAATCTGAATAAGCTCTCTGTCAGAACTATAACTTAGAAATACAGGCTTTTTAGGTATTGTTTCACCTTATTATCATCTCTTCTTTTCTGATTTAGTCCATAGTAAATGGACTAAAGTGCTGTTGGGAGACTTGGCAAGTTTGGTTGTTTAAACAGTAAGCTGGAGGTGAGCATCAGGAGTTAAAAAACCAGATGACTGGCCTACATAATGCTCATGCAAAAAGAGATATTTAAGTTTCCTGCTTCTTGTTGCCTTTCTGAGGTCGGCAGTGCTACCATTCTTTGATACAAGCGCTTCTAGGAAGGACGAGCATCGTGCCTAAATTCAAAACCCAGCTTGCAGGAATTAGAAGGAGGCTCCAGAAACCTGTTGGCGTGGCAAAGACAAAACTAAGTGAGGGAGAAGGCTCGGCCAGTGGGGTTGCTGGAAAGTAACAGGACTTCTGTGGGAGAGAGGACTCCCTGCACCTACTACTGTGTTTTCATTTGTATTTATTCTCTTCATTCTGCAGGTTTCAATCTTCTGCTGTTTAAACCTGATGACAGATTTTCTGGTAGCAATGGGAAGAGAACAGGCCTTGTAAAGGTCGTGCTTGCAGTTGGCTCTTACTTCAGGCTTTCCAGGTGATCCCTCAGAGAGGTGCTCAGTGTGGGACTGGGACACCATCCAGCTGAGTGACCTGATGTGTGGGCATGGCTGGCCCATACAAAGAACCACAGAGTGGCCTGGACTGGAAGGGATCTTGAAGATCATCCAGTTCCAACCCTCCTGCCATGGGCAGGGACACCTTCCACTAGACCAGGTTGCTCAGAGCCTTGAACACTTCCAGGGATCAGGCAGCCACAGCTTCTCTGGGCAGCCTGTGACAGTACCTCACCATCCTCACAGGAGAGCATCCAGCTTGATGACCAGCTCTACCTGGATCATCTTTGTCATGCAGCATGGACAAGGGGCCTTAGAACTGCAGGGGAGTGCCTGGCAGGAGGATGTGGTGGGCACACAGGGGGTTGGGGTGATGGCCTTGCAGGGGCTGCCCAGCATTGCAGCTGGTCTTGGATCAGCCTGGCCAGATCCTGGTCTGTGTCCTGCTCTGTGACATGAGTATGGTGAAGGGCCTTGAGTGGAAGCTGTATGAGAAGTGGCTGAGGGCACTTGGTCTGTTCAGCTGGAGAAGAGGAGACTGAGGGGAGACCATTGCAGTTACAACTTCCTCGTGAGGGGAAGAGGAGGGGCAGGCACTGATCTCTTCTCTGTGGTGACCAGTGACAAGACTTGAGGGAATGACATGAAGCTGAGTCAGGGAAGGTTTAGGCTGGATACGAGGAAAAAATTCTTCACCCAAAGGGCAGTTGGACACTGGAACAGGCTCCCCAAGAGAGTGGTCACAGCACCAATCCTGTCTGAGTTCAAGAAGTATTTCAACAATGCTCTCAGGAACATGGTGTGACTCTTGAGGTGTCCTGTGTAGGGCCAGGAGTTGCACTCGATGATCCTGATGGGTCCCTTCCAACTCAGCATATTCTATGATCCTATGATTCTGGTCTGGCTCTGTATGTGAAAAGCCCTGATGGGGAGCCCAGAAGTCTGACTTCAGGTAGGGATTTGTTGGTTGATCAAAACCTGTTGATATTTAGCCGTGGAGCTGACTGGGTTATAGAGCTAATGGGAAGGACAGCAGATGACTTCCCTGTTTCCAGAGAAGTTAAACATTTACTTCTCTTTGGAACTGTGGGACAAATGTTCAGTGGGAGAGAGCCAGAGCATATCACACTGTGCAAGGCCTCCTGCCTGTCCTGTGTTTGTGTGTTTTAGAGCTTGATCATTCCTTTTCTCTCAGGTTTTTTAATCAGAGAAATGTTTAGTCACGCAGGTACCTCCTGGAGTTGACATTTAAGCATTTTTTTTAATTATAAAAAATAATAGCACGCAAATATAGTGCAAAGATTTCTTGTTAATGACTTGATTCATACAGCGTTGCGACATTTAGCAATGTTATATCCAAATGCCTATATAAATTATGAGTAATAAGGGTTTGATATCTTTCGTTCTTTTCAGAAGACATCAGAGAATTACATAGTGTGGGAGAGTTCCCACATATAATATTAATAATTGCAGAGCTGCGTATTATAAACTTATAAAACTTACAATTCAATAAAAGCCAAGACAGGTATTTAAATTCTAATGAGATATCATACATCAATGTTAGATCAAACAGACACCAATACCCAAAAAAGATTAGACTTTTCCATTGTAGCGCTTGCATGAATATAAGACTTTTTCTGTAATGTTATGCTAAAAGTCCAGTGGAAAAATATCAATGACCTTTTAGTCACAAATGATTTTATGGCCTGCATCTTTATTAGTGATTCATTATTTGTTGACAGTTCAGTACTTCAAGACACAAATCACTGGTTTGTGAATTGTACAGGCCTGTTGCACCTAAAATAGTGCATTCATTGCAAAAATGTGTGTGTGTGTCTTAGAGGAAGAGGCTTTGTAGTTGGTTACTGCACACTTGCTCTGCTTTTTTCCAGTTTATTAAAAGGGTCACAA
The DNA here is from genome assembly GCF_025592945.1 of Manacus candei. Taxonomy (NCBI): domain Eukaryota; kingdom Metazoa; phylum Chordata; class Aves; order Passeriformes; family Pipridae; genus Manacus; species Manacus candei. Next base: position 2,743,397 of record NW_026138131.1, read on the forward strand.
AGGGAGCCCATGAAAAAAGCCTCTGACCTAAAAGCTTTAAAATGTTAAATCTCTTTTTTGGTCTGCTTTAGGATTAAGTTTGGCAACTATTTTTTTGCATGTTAGAAAACCTGTAGTAACAGATTGAGAGTTCTCTGTCAGTCACTCTGGTTTGTGAGACTGTGCCACTGTGAGAGAGAGAATCTCTTGTTTGGCACTTAGTAAAGTACACCATAGTTCCAATTATATGTTGTGAACAACTTAAGAAAAGAAACATTCTCCAAGTCATAAAATAGAATCTTTGATTTTATCTGAATTTACAGAAGTCCCTTTCTTATAATAATGCAAAATGGTTTATTTTTTTTTAAATACTGAACATAGCTGTATTAGTCTGAGCTTCTTTTTGGGCTTCCTTACTAACAATGTTGACATCCACTGTAAATTTAATTTGTCTCTGTCAGACTGAAACTGGAGCTAGCTAAAGGCCTGGCTATCCTCAAGAGACTGTATTTTCATTATTATTGTAATTAAGTTAATTACAACTCAATTTACCATTTTAACCATACAAGCTGCATTTTTTTCCGTGGGTGAAAAAATGCCTTGTTCGCAAGTAATTCTGAAATGTGAGCAAGACAGTGACATCCTTTCTGGACCCTGCATCTTCGAAACACTAACAAAGGAGAAAGAGCCCCTGATCTGGTGCGTGGCAGTGAAGTGATGAATTGCACTGTTCAGTCATTGACTTGAACAACTTGACAATACCATCCATACCCCATGATTTCTCCTTGTCTAACCATCCCTGGGTGTTACTCGGAACTTGAAAAAATACACGTGTGCTGAAAAAAAATACAAAGTGAGCCCTTATTTCAACATGAAAGTACTCTTGGCTGAAAGGATTTATCTGTGCAAACACCTAAAGAGATGGAGAGAATATCAGGGAAGTAGATCTGATTAGTCATGCCCAGTGGGAGAAGGACTGCAGCTGTGAGGTATTCTGTCCTGACCTTAGGAGTAGACAGCTTGATTGTATTTAGCTGCTGCCGGGTAATACATTCAGACAGAGCAAACTCTCATGCTCCTCTAAAGACAAGGGTGGGTACCAGAACATGCTTAATTGGAAACTCTTTGTAGGTCTCAGCTGTGGTCAGATACCATTTAAATGCTGACCCTCGCTCTCAGGAGTATGGACACACAGAATTGTGCCTGAGCTGCCCTTCTCCACCCAGACTTCACATGTGAAGGAAGGTGCTGTCTGAGAAATTTCCTTCTTGAACAGCTTCTACAAGGGGATTCTTTTTTTCCCCAGAAGGGATAAACCAGCACTTTTTGTAGAAGTTAGGAGAAACCTACCTAAACTCTGCCTGTGTCACAAAGCTCCAAGATGTCAGCTCTGACAAAAGAGAATGACAGAACAGGTTTGGCTCAGGGCTGAAGAGCTGGTTACATATTTAGCTGTGTGACTGCAAACTTGCTTGACTTACTGAACTCCAGCAACTACTCACTGTTCCTTAAAATTGAAGAGTACAGTGAAAAGGCAGAATGTCACATCTGTAGCAGTGCAGGAATATTGGTCCTCTAGTGGATTACAGGATATTTTGCTAATGGGCAAGAGGAGCAGGTTGCTCTCAGATGTCACAGGGGCATCCACACAGGCAGCAGTTCCAGCCAGTGCCAGTTTTGGGAGATCAGAAAATGCAGGTTGAGGGTGGAGTCACCTCTCTGCAAGGATTTTATTTCTCCTGGAAGCACAAACTTCTTACACATGACTAAATACAGCCTCTTGTGCCAGAGTGATATGAAGTGTTTTGTGTGGGGTCAGGCAGCACCTGGCCAAGAAGTTGTTTAGAGATTTTTGTGGGGCACAGACCACATCCTGAGATCTGCGTGTAGCACACAATTCGTGCAGCTAACAGTTTAGCTTAGAGCAAGGTTCCCAGCCCCAGTGATTGCAGAGGTAAGTAGCAGCCTCTGGCTTGTTGCACTGCTGTGCAAAATGCTAAAAATTGTTACCTTTCTGCACAGCTGTGGAATGCAGAAGGCACAGCAGAATCTCAGTAAATCCTAGCAACGTTTTATTTTCACTTGATGTTCAGCCAGGAAAGCTGTAGCCCCTTCTGTCCTTTATTTGTTTGGTTTATAGGAAACGATCTGATCCTAAAAATGGACATTTCTTGTGAAAATACCCTTTCACCAGAAAGCACAGCACTGCCCAGTGGTGCCACATTCACACTGAATAAATCGGATGGGGAAATGACTGAGTTTCACCTCTGGACTTCACTTATTGAAGCTGGTTCCTTCAGGCTTGAGAGTAAGATTGGAAAGAAGAGTAACAGCAAAGTGATCTCTCTCCCTCTAGTGCCTACAGAGCCAGACTTTTCAGAGGATGACAGCTCAAAGAAAGACTGAAAGAGATTAAAAAAAAAAAGAAAAAGAAAAAAAAGCTATCTTTCTGCAGTGCATTTAGGACAAGCAAAACCACATTCAAGCAGCCTTCAGAATGCAGTACAACACCTTATTAACTCAGTTGTGCTTAATCTTCGCATTCTGGTATTTTTAGAAGCCATCATGTAATTCAGCAGGAGTTTCAGCCCATGTCTCCTTTGTAATGGATGACACCGTTCCATTTCCCATTTTAATTTAGAATTAGCTTTCTGACAATAAGCCTTGCTCACATAACACATACTGATTTAATTAATTTAATTTAGAAATGGAATTAGTTACACATGGACACTCTTCTTTCCCCCCCTTCCTAAGGTGGCCTTCATACTCTGGGTAAAGAGTGCCCTTTGCCTCCCTCTGCATGGAACTGGTAAAGGCCTCCCTTCATCCCTTGTCCGTCTGATCCTCTGCAGCAGGAGGAGAGTTTGATCACGTTGAACTTTTTGCAATCTGAAACTGCAGGAGGGTAAAGTCATCTTCATAGATTTAGAATGTTTTGCCAGAGGGCTGCCTCTCTTGGCCAGTTTTGTAGTGAAGAACCCCCCACAAGTACTAGATGGGGTTTGAGGCTTTTGAAGTCGGTACATCTTCCTTCGGTGGGTAATTATTTTTTGATCATGTGGGAACTCAGGGTATGACTGTGTCAAGTGTAAACAGTCCTATTTTGTCTGTGCCTGGTTTTATCTTGATCCAGTATCTCCCAGCCAGGAGGCTTAGGTTAGCTCTGGGCTGCCTCTAATGAGCTGCAAATGAAAACAAAGTCCTCTAACCCATGGTTTCTCTCTGTTATGTGTTATCTAATCAGGGCTCTCTGGAACAGCCTTATGGAAACCTGTTCTCTGCACAAGCATACGAACCAGACTTATCAGTAGTTTGTGTTAAGGCTGCTCTGGAGAAGAGGGAAATTTATAGAGGTGCTTTTTATGATTTTTTTTCCTAAATGTATAATATGCTTTCTTACAAAGACATACACAAAAAATCGCACTAGTCAGAGGTATTGTACATAAAATCCCGAGAGATAAGAACTGAACATCTGGAAGAAAACAAGGAATGGAAACCCAAACCAATTCCTCTTCCTTTGATTTGTTAGAATGTAGATAAAAAGAAAACTAATACTTCTAGGAATGAGTTTGTGTACATGGGAAAGCTTCTGGAAATTAATGAAGATATGTACTAAAAAGCTGATTATTCTGCACTTTTCCTGCATAGATCCTTTCATACTGTACAAAGAGTGTCCTGCAGTTCAGATTAGTCTGTTTCTAAAAGGTGACAAGAGACCAAGGGGTCCTGTAGTGCAAAATATCTGCTTCAGAATAGCTGGTCAGACCCATTTCTCCGGGCAAAGAAGTTCTAGCTTAATTACACTTAATCCAGTCAGAAAAGAGCAACAAATCTCCATGCATAAGAAGTATTTATCAGTCTAAAATGTGACAAGAAAAGAATGAAAACTTTCCCAGAGACTGCTGAGTCTGAGCTCTCATCTGGAGCTGTCCCTTCCTTTTACCCTGAAGTTTGTCTGTTGAAGAGATTCACAACTTATGGTTGTGACACTTGTGGTTTTGTAACATTACATTGCATGAGGAAATTGTTTCTAGGACTTCACTGTGCTGGTGAATTGTACACCCACATCTTGGAGAAGGGAGTGAGTGACATGGCAAGTGTTTATCAAGTGTGAATATTTTATTTGGGTGCCTGAGAACCGGAGAACTTCAGCTCCATGTGCTCTAAATTAACATGCATCTACCCTTGGAGCCAAAGGAGTTGATGTAAAGAAAGCCCAGGCAGAGGATGTGGAGATGTGTGTCCGTGTTCACAGCACACAGCAGCATGGAGGGCTGAACATGGCCAGGGCATCATTCCCTCCTATGATAAGAGTCATAAATCACAATATTCAGAATGTGCAGGAGAAGTAGCGAAGAGCACTGAAGATGGGGGCTGACATCCTCCCTGCCCTCCCCCAAGTAGAAAAGCCTATCTTCTAGCCCACAACAATTTCTTTCAATAGTTTGTTTAGTCCTTCCTTTCAGAGCACTGTTTCATTTTCAAACACAGAACTCTGAAACTATCTTGAAATCTTGAAATGTTTAACCCCCCCTAAGCAGAGCAACCTTCAAATGATATTTCTCTCATCTGACTCCAGCATCTCAGGATGTCAGAAGGCTTTCCCTGCTCTCCTAATTTTTTAGGGAGTCATCTGTGCCCTTTCTTTTAGCTACTGATAATGTTATACAACCTAAAAATAACTGTTCTTAAAACAGGTCCATCTCTGAACAGATGTGGTTTTCCTTAACGTGTGTGGTGCTGCAACAGGAAACCAACTTGCCACAGAACCAGAGTCACTATTTGCAGTAGTTCTGGACCATGAGTAGAAACGTGTGACAAATTTTGACTCAGAAAAAAAATATGTTAGTCATAGGAAAAAGGGAGAAAGTTAGAGAAATGAAGAAACTGTAGGAAGCCAGAGGAAGCTTTTAAATCAAAGCAGGAGAAATGTGATCCATAACTTGTCATGAATGATGGCAATGAGAGCTAACTAGGATACCAATTAGACCAGTGGAGAACTCTGATGCAAGGAGTCTTATGAAAAGATGCCTATTACTAGGGCAGACACCTACCTCTTTAATATCTCTAGTTCAAACTATATTTAGCTGCATGCCTTCTGATTGTAAAAAGTTATAAAGAAGACAGGAAATGAATGTATTTCTGCTTAACCAATGAAGAGAGGCCAAGAGCCTTGCTGAAATAAAGTGTCTTCCACAAATTTTGCAGTCAGAATACAGGTCTCCACATAATATGTAATCTTGCATCCTTTGGAGTGTTCACTCTGCGTGTGCTTCCATCACAGCCTGAGCATGAAGGGTTGGGGCAGAGTACCTAATTCCTCATGTCGTGGGAGAAGCAGAAATGACAAAAGCATTACCAGAACATCGCTAGTAGAATACTGAGATGTCACATATACATTCAAAAATTACTCTTCTAAACAGAGAGAGGACCTGAAATCTCTGTAATTGCTGGTTTGGTGCTCGTGTCTGCAGATCAAAAGAAATGGAGTTCTACTCCTGTTAAGTATGGTAGTATCAGTAGGGATAAACTGCTAATCCGAGGTGAAGGACATAGGGAGATGTCCTTTTTAATTTGGAGGAACAATGGGAATTGGTTATGCTCGCTAACCAAAAATTCTTGGTTTAGTATCATTTTTTTTCTCCTTTTGTAATCGGTTCTTTGCAGATTTATGGAATATAAGATTATCTTCTTTGGCCTCCTGGATGTTACAGAACCTTCAGTTTCACTGAACTAACCCTATTACTGAGCATAACATGTTCAATGTTCCTCATCTTTGGCAGGTACTTTCTTTGAAGAAAGGGCCCATTCTTGGTCTGAAGGTACCAAAAGATGGAGCAGCCAAGGTTTCATTTCACTGTCACAGTTTGACTTTCACAGTTTGACAACTGTGCTGCTTTTAGCTGCCCTTATGTGCTTCTCCACTGGACTCCATAACAGGGCAGGTCACAGCTGATGCTTAATAGTTTTCAGTGCTTCACATATTTGGGAAATATCTCAAGGGATAGATTTTCTAAGCAATATAGAGCTTGAAGGGGGTCTCTATAAGACTCTCAGGCTATGAATTGTGGTAGAACATGCCAGCTGAGCATAGAAGGGAAAGAAAATGAAATATAAATTCATTACTGCAGAGCTAGAACAGTGAGGATAAATTCCTTCTATTTCCAGGCATCTACTTTATATTTCCAACTAGGGATACCATTAGTGGAGACAAACTGAGCTCTTTTGATCACTTTCTGCTGTGAAAAGGGTCAATCCTCCTTGCTCTTCACACTCCCTCCTACATGATCCTGACTCACCCTTGGGCTGACTTTCATATTCACTGAGCTGATGCAGCTCATTAACCCATCAGAAAACTGTCCTTTTTTTACTTCTCTGGATTTATTTTCTGTTAGTTCAGTGAGCTGAATCAGCTCAGCAAGGGGTCAGGTGAGTGTCAAAAGTACTGGAAGGAACATGGGAGGGAAACAGAGGTGGAATTACGGAAAGGAAGAGGGAAAAAAGGCAGGAAAAATCAAGCCAGGCAAAGAAACAAGACTGCTTCTTTAAATAACAGAAAGCCTTAAGATGAGCAGATCGCACCTCGTCTGATTATATCTTTAGGAAAATTATTTCCTTAGAGTTCCTGTGGGGTCAGCATAGAAAAGGGAGTTTCTTTAGAGGGTGGCTAAAAAGGAAATAAAGGGAAGTAATCTAATTTAGACACATGGATCAGGCAATGTAAATAGGCCTGTTCTTTACTGCAAAGACCCCTGTGGATTAAAGCTTTAAAACACAGTTAATTACTAAGTGACTAAATGCCTGGAAAACCAAACCAATGGTCTCTAAATGCAGAAGTAGTTTTCAGAGAGCTCTAAAAGGCCTCAAGTACAATGAGAAAGACCATGCAAGCCCAGAGAGCAGAGCACAAGCACGAGGTGGACTGGCTGTGCGAAGTCAGTGTCGAGCAAAGGCTGGTGAAGCTGATGTCACTTGGAATTTGCTCAGGATCTGCCTGAGGAGAAAATCAGGAGCAGTCCTCTAGCATGCATCTTGTTTTCAGCAGAGCATAGTTTCCCCTGCCATTCCCTGTGTGCCACCAGGTCTCTCCCTAACTTTGTTTCTCTTTTCCTTTTCGCTTCCGTCATTATTTGTAAAACTACTATGGAAAATGACCTACATAAATAAATAAATTGAATGAATAACTCATGAGGGAGAGAATGAATGTGTGTGAGGGGGTGGATGACAGAGAGAACAAGGCTGGTGGGAGCAGCAGGAGCCCTCAGTTTATTTGCTGTCAGTGGCAGAGCCCCAGGGAGGGTAAGGACGTTAAGTACCTGATTGTGAAAGGTGCCAGTGTCTTCATCTTCTGTCATTTTTGGAGAGAATCACAAGCATTTCCAAACCTTGCCAGTAGAGGCTTCAAGGAAGGAAGAAGTTAGAAGCCTAAACCTGAGATTCTCAGCATTTTTTTTTTAGTTTTGTTTTGTTTTGTTTTGTTTTGTTTTTAGTTTTCAGGTCCCTAAGGATTTCTCCCCTGTAATGAATCTTTTCATAATTACCTTTCATGGAGCCTTTTAAAATAATCAATGGACCAATTGGAATTCAACTGGTTGCAGTAAGGCATTTGCATTATTTAGTGGATAAATACAGGGGAAAACAGTGGTTTAGTTATCAATAGTGTTTGCATAAGTACTTAGTAATCCTGACACTGCAGCGGTCCTCTCTTCTTTTTTCCTGAAGTAGTTCAAACCTTTGTATGATATTTCCAGAATATAAAGTTGTATTATCATACCAGATAGATCGAGCAGCTTTTTAAAGAATTCTTGGAAATGTGTGTCCATACCTGTATATATTGTATGTGTACAATTCCTTCTCACCTTTTCTAAGTATGTGGCTCTGTAGCACTCATTGTCCGACTCTAGGTATCCCTCACAAATGGTAAATAGTAGGGTTAGAACTGAAGACATTGTCTTGAATTTCCCTTCAAAACAAATGTAGCTTGTTCCTGTCCACTGCTGAAAGATCCGGTTGTTGCCCTGACACAAACTTTCTCTTTGCAGTTGTCCATTGGAGCTGTTGTGGGAGATCCAAACGACATGCTGGGCAGCCAGCCCTTGGATAGATTATGCACTCTCCTGGAGAGCACTGGAATGGAAAATAGAATTTTTCAATTTTTTTCAGTATTCAGGGTAGCAGCAGTGGTGAGAATGGGATATAAAGGATGAGGTATTGTTGGTTGCAGGCTGTGCCTTTCGGATGTGATGTTCTGAATCAATTTTCACTTTAAACTTGGCAGTTGTATATGCAGGAATAGGGAATTACAATAACAAAGTTTGGAAATCATAAGTACACTTATAACTCTGGTCAAGTGCAAATCCCTCAGGTGGTAAGAAAGGGGCACAGTCTGCCTATCAGTCACAGGCAGGGCAGTCTCCACAGATTGCTCTACAGAGATTGATCTTAATCAACCGTTTATTCAGCTGCGAGATGCTGTTCACATATAAAGTAGGCCAGGCTGTCATCTGACTGTTATTGACAGCCAGGCCAGTGACTGAGTCTAGAGCTTGTTGCAGTTGTGTGTGTAAGCCCAAGGTTACCTAAGTTAACGCAAGAAGGAGAGAGTTAAAAGGAAAATTTGGGCAGAAAACTCATTATTATGAACCTGGGAGTCTCCAGACTGACTTGTGAACATCCCTGCCGGGTCAAACATCATTGCCCTCCATTGCTGCAGGAGATACTGCTTTCTGTAGGACCTTTTGGGTCAACATCCCTGGCAAACTACATGAGCTTGCTTTGTGCCAGGGCTGTGCAGCAGCATGGCCAGCCCTTCCAAGGGGTTTAGAGCCACTGACCATGGACCACAGCCAGGACTGATGCAGGAGCTGTGCTCCTTGCTGCCCTGGACATGACACCACCTTTCTGTATCTTTCCTTGCCTTGGACATCTGTCCTTCCTGGCAGCATAAAGTCTTGAAGCAATGGATGAGAAAAGGAGTCTTGGCCAGAGGTGATGTGGGCAGCCATACAAGTGCTGCTCTGTCAGAGATTCTGCACTATAACTTCAGTTTGATCGCTTTTTCAGGTGTCTGAAAACAATAGAAATTAAAAAAAAATAATTACATGTTGCAGAAGCATCCATCCCATTTTCAGAGGGAACTGAGCCACACAACTGATAATCATTGGGCTGGATCTTATAGACTGGAAGGTTGAGGAACAAACATCATGGCTGGTGGGATTTCTGAATTATTTCATTACTTAAGGTTATCACTGATTTAAAAGCAAGTGCCTAACTGCATAAGCACATTTTTAAACCTATCAAGTGTGCATTTGTATGTGTAGATGTCTAAATATTTACTTTTGTATGGCACTTAGTAACTCTGAAACAAGTCTTAACTGTCCAGTTCCAGCCCAGAAGTCTGTACGGTCATGAAAACATGGCTCTGCCAGAGGTATTAAGTCTGGCACCACATGGATCTAACTCAGACATTTGGCTTCTCGACCAGAACTGCACTTGGATCCTTCAAAAAATCCTACCTTATTCGGCTAGAGCAAAGGAAGTGGAGTTAGCTCACCACCCTGTCAGTGCCCTCCACTCCTTCGGGTAAGGATTGTCTTCCTGTCCCTGTGTTGAATCCAGCATCCATAACAAAGAGCAGAGGTAGCTGCTCTGCACTCTTTCCAGGTATATCAACAGCTTCGTGGTATGTTTCTCAATGCTCTAATCTAAAAAAGCTATTAAAAAATCTTAAAAGGATCAGAGATAACATTTACTTGCTATTTACACACCTATTCAAAGTCAAATAATTCACACTGTCTCAGCCACCTTGCCTCATAATCAGGACAGGATATGGAATAGTCTGTGCTTTTGCCTTTCACCTCCACTCTCTCCATCAGTGCTGCAATCCAACACCTAGAGCTCTGTCCTGAATACAGATTTTCTTTTTCCTGCTCCTCTTATTTCCTTTAAGGCTTTTTTCCCCCCCTCTTGTGGATTGACAGACTTATCAACACCAGCTAAGATTCATTTAACATGCCTAACATAAGCCAAACAGTATCCTGCCCTGTCACTCCTTATTCTTTTCTCAGAAAGAAATGGGTTTAGCTGCAATTATTTGCATTATCTGCTTAAATATTTAGCAAATGCAATGGTTTGGTAGGCAGGTGTTGCCGTAGCCTATTCTGAATTTTAAACCTACAAACCAGTTCTGCAGCTGCCTGCTTGGATTTTTGTTTTGTTTTTCCTTCTGCCTATGATGAGGCAATATCCCCAGGAAGCAGGAAAACAGCAGCACCTGGGGCTGGATGCTGCACTCCCAGTGCCTGCTGCTCTGGCAGAGATGTGGAGGGGGATCCACACGCAGCAGGCCTGCAGAATTAATCCCAGATGCCAAATGTGGAGATCAGTATCACATGGCAAGGCTTTGAATTTTCACTTTTCATTCATTAAAAGGCAGCCAGAGAGAAAGAGGCTCAATTCTCATTCTCCTAGGTGCTGTCACACTCACTCACGTGCACATACACTGCTGCCTTTACAGTTGATATCAAGGGGTGTAATGGCACAGTAAGCAGAGAACTGTACCAAATTTCCCTGAATTATGGAGTATATTCACAATATATGGAGTATATATTGCAAAAGGATTGTTGCCTTTTTTTTTTTTTTTTTAGATTTTAGTATTTTGCAAAAGCGTTTCTTTTTTCTCTGTCCATTTTAAAATCTTCCCTGGCATTAGGCAAAATATTTCTCTTATTAATGCCCACCAGTAGTTTGCTGCAGATTCTCTGTGGGTGTCCTGGATTTTCCCCCAAATCATCACAGACTCTTATTCCAAATGTGCTTATCTACCTGTAGGAATTCTCTCCTAGGCTACCACAACCTTCTCATGGGCATGACTTGGTGGAGCAGCTGTCCCTCGGTACTTTAGAGTCATCCCTTTAATCTGAGGTTACAGGCCACTTTCAAGTGCTGGTGGACAGAGTGCAGGCAAGACTGTCAGAGGTGCCAGCTGAATGCAGAGCAGTCACATGGATATCACCTCTGGCTGATAACAGCAGAGGAAAAAAATGCCTTTACTCACTGTAAAGACCGTGGCAAGGCTTGCCCAACTCACCCACAGTCCTGAAATCAAATGAAGAAAAGGAAAGACTTGCAACTCTCTCTCCTTGCTATTTATAAAACTGTCTCTAACACACTCCAAGACTCCATGTTCCATTTCTGATAGATATGCAAAAGCCTGCAAAGGGTAACTTTGACCAGCATGCAAGCTAACAGAGGGCCATACCTGGGACATCCTGGGGTTTATGCCCTTGATATTGGCACATCAGAGTACGTGACATCAGGGAATATCCTGCCAGCAGCTTCCCAACGTTACTGGAAAAGCTTTTGTGGAAGAATATATCTTTTTAGGGAGTGTGTCACTGATAGACAGTGGTGACACTGTCATTCTTAAGGAAGTGACGGTGTTCCTACCTCAAGAGCATGTTCACCTTGGTATATGTGTTCCGACTTTTAAGTTTAAAAAAGCATCTTAAAGAAATTCTCCTCGGTGTATAACTGATATTGGCACATCAAGGACACAATTAACATTCTGCTCACGTGGATGGGAAATGTTAAAAAATAACCATCCAGCTCGTTCCTAGTATTTTTTATTTATCATTCACCAAACGTACACTCTTATACTTGCCTAAATATAATATGGTTTTTAGATTGTTTTCAAAGTGGGATTTTTTTCTCCATTGGCATATCTCAATTTACAAACAAACTTTGTTTCATTCCAGTGGACTATGCCCAAATTTAACAGGCATCTCCTGGGAGGATGATGATGCCATTATCGGTATGTACTTCATTCATGAAAGCAGCAGTCTCAGGTCTCAGGGACAGCCCTCTCTCTGCCATTAAACAAGTGGCTTGGGAAAGTCACCACACAAGGCAAGTCACTTAGTAGCACACCTTTAACATTTGAAGTTACAGAGTAGTGTTCAACTCCTTTGTCATAAGCTGTCTCTGATCTTCAGGACAGCATGTGAAAGGGCTTACAAGGCAAAAGCAAGGAGCAGTTCTACTCCTTGTAGTTTGCAGGCAGATAGTCATCCCTTGTAAAAAAAACCCATCCTCCTGCTACAGGAAATCTGTCCCAGGAGTCTAAGAACAAGCAAATCCTTGAGCTATAGAGGCTCCGAAATGTAGGGAATATGCTTGCCCTCTTCTTCTAAACTCTTGTAGGCATCTGGGTTTGGCCGTTATTGAAGAAAGGGGTGATGGACTAGGTTGGCTGTAGGTCTAACTGAGTGGGATATTTGTTATTAGAGGAGGTGATATTTGTTATTATTATGATATATGATATTATATATTAGGCAATATTATTGTTATTAGAAGCGGTTAATGCCTGAAAGAACCGGGTGATCAGGAAACCATTTTTCATGCATTCTTTTTGCCTCCATTGGCTTCAGCTGAGATGATGGGTCTCAGATCAGAATCGAGCCAAGGGCTGAGCAGTGTTTTTCCAGTATAAGCAAGAATTTTCTGTTCCTTTCTCAAGTTGTATGAGTCCCCTGAACAGCCTCTGTAACCTGTTTCCCCACTGAAAAACACATATAAACCACACACTGGGGATGACATATTCTATCGTGGTCCAGGGGCGGCAGATGGAAATGAAAGCTGGTTAAGTAAACAATTAGGAGAAGGTGCTTGTCATATAACAAACAGGAGTGACTCATGCAATGTCCCCTTCCCCCCTCCAGTCACTACATGAATCACCTCACCTGTGTCCAAGGGAAGGTCAATTCGGTTTCTCAGTTCTTGGAAGTGTTTTCAATTTAAAAGTACTGCAGGATCACGACAATCTTTAGTGTGAAGAGTTGTAGGAGCTCTTATTCAGTTTTAGCATGGGACTACAGTACAATTCCTTTAGAACCCTCTCTCAAATACGCTCAGTGTGATAAACATACATCTTGACTAGCTCTCGCTGCCAACACAGACTTTCCTCTTCCAAACCCCTTTAGTGCTCTCTCTTGCTCTACCTTGTTATTTTTAATTGTTTGGCCTAGAAATAAAGAGCGAGGGGATGGAGGAAACTGTACTCTTGCTGGAGGAAGAAGCACAAACTCATTTTAAGAGGGTCAAGGAACTGGGATTAGTAAAGAATTATTCTTCGTGATATCAGCTGCAAACCCATCCCAGTTAGGCTAAGAGGGAAATTCACTCTTTTTTTGCTTCCTCACATTTGGGCTCTACTGGCCTCTTCTCTCTATCATTCAGAACTTAAGGGGAGAATAAATGCTGCTCTGGAAAACTTCAACTTGTCAGAAGTGACAGTGTTGGTACCAGGAAGGCTTCCTTCATCCCATCATCTGTCTTTTCCATGAGTCTCCTCCTGCTCCCTGTCGCATCTGTTTCCATACTACATGCTTCTTACCAGGGACAGGAAGACTTCAGCAAGAAATTAATCCTAGTATGGATATCTTTCAAGGCACATTTCTCTCATTCTCACTTTGGCTTGATCTTCTGTTAACTGTCATGAGATAAAATCAGGCAGCTTGACGTTTTTATTGTGTTTTCCACACAAGGTTGGTCTAACCTGTGTGGGGTTCCCGTATGTAGCTCACCCAGCTAATTTATGTGGAAAACACTGACTCTCTTGCCCTAGCTTGAATGTGAGTTTGACTCAGGGTAAGAGCAAACCTAATTTCAAAATGAAGACAGGCTTTTTTCCCATCTGAAATAGTTTGTCTTCCTGCATAGATGTAACATAAAGTAACACATATACCTTTCTGCTGTTTCATTTTCCTCTTTTCAATTGTACACTCAAAAAGCAGGGGGCGAATGGAAAAGAGATGTCCTGGCAAATCTGGTCACTGCCATTACTGTACCTGCCAAATGAATTAGGAGGCAGTGAACCTTTTAAAATAAGAAGTTTAGATTCTATGCATAGGATTATACTTGATATTTTATAACAAAATCCACCTATTTCTGTCTGCATCTCATGCAAGACCGCACACATCCTGGAAAAATCAATTGAAGGGTTTCTGTGTTATGAAACATAGGCAATTTTTTAAAAATTATTGCTCTCAGCTTAAGGCTATGCTTCTCTGTGACTGGCTAACCTGGATCTGTTATAACTCCATTACAACTCAGAATTCAACAGCATTAGCAGTTTTCATCACACTAAATTATTATTGGAAGTGCTTGTGCTGAGTCTGACTTCAAATATAACTAAAACAACCAGAAGGTAGCTTTTCCTATTGATTATTTAGCCTGAATAAAAATTAATAAGGGTGTAATCTTCCATCTTTATGTTTAAAAACAATTAATTTTCTTGTTTGGAGGAGCCAGAAAGTGAGTTGTGGTGAATAAAGTGGAAAGAGCACTTTTGCTTACTGGACTATAGGCTTGAGATTGAACAAAATTGTTGACAGCTTTACCAGAGAGGGTTTGAAGATGCCCATCAAAATGTCTGTACCCAGACTGGCCCTGCAGCATAGGAGCAGCAGAATGCACTGCCACAAGGGAGATCTGTCAAGTATTTATACCATGTTCATTGCCATGGTAACAGAAAGTCTTATGAAATGCAGACATTACACACAGAAGTGTTTGTGCTTTCCTGCCTCTCTCACACTCACTCTTTCCTCCCCCCCAAACACTGGGGCTTTTATGGTGAGCAGGCTCAGTGTCAGAGACCAACTTGCACTGATTCCCAGAACCTTGGGATTCCTGGGCCAGACTGGTCCAGTGCCTTTAGGACTGTACCCTTCAGCACTGGATCCTCCAATCTTGCATCCATCCACCCATCACAGGTGCTCCTGAGCCCCTTGAGAGTACCTGATGACTTCAGTGTGTGGTAAGAAGTCCTTCAACAATATCTGTGGAGAAGGATCACCAAGACTTGACTCACAGTGTGTCTCCTGCCTCCCTGGGGAGCCACAGAGAGGGAGGCCCCAACCTCAGAGTTTGGTGATGGGCTGTTTGCCAGGTCTATGGAGCACAGGAGTCATGTCCTCACTCCTGTGCTCTGAGGAAACACTGATGTAACACCGTGCTGCTCTCTGGGCCTTAAAATGTTTTAGAGCATGGATGTGCCCATCCTATCCAGCTGAGAGTGGTTTCCAAACTCTGGACCAGCACGCACCTTGGATCTCCTGCTTCCTTACTGAAAACATTTCCTGTTTAAGCGGCCACATCCCAAAATCATTCAAGATAGGAGCTCTCCTTCCTGTGGTCACATCTGGCACTGACTGTGTGAATTTTAGGTAGGTATTAATCATGCTTTTGCACCTCCATACCTCACTGGCATGTTGTGCCACTTTTTTTTCCAACAATAGCACTACAGTGTGCCTGGGAGCTTATCAAATGAAGCCAATACCAATAGAAGTGTCCTAACTGACTTTAAAAACCAATTAGTTTTTTTCTGCTTCTGCCTATATAAGAGATCCACCCTAAGATTTGGGTAATTGGTAAGCTCTGGCACTCTTAACCCACGTCTATATAGTTTGCAAAGCTGAGTTTAACATGATGCTCAAAGTTAATATGCTGACACAACCTAATTTTCTAAAGAAAAAGGCTGACTACAGGTCTTCAGAAATTCTTAGAAATGTTCTGCTCAGTTTTATGGCAGTCTGTTGTACTAGCCAAGAAAAATGCAAGGCCAGGTTTTGGGCATTTTGGAGTAGTTAGAGTCAGGAGTGCTGTGGAAGGAAACTGATGTTACCTCTTGCTTCCTGTGAACATCTTCTCCGTGCTATAAAATATTTCTGTGACCAGTTTCAATGAAATATACCTCACTCTCCTTGGCCAGATGAAGAATTTATAAATGGCAAGGAAATTAAGAATCCGGAAGACTCTGGAATTGGGAATTTTTGATGTCTAAAGCCAATGGAACAGTGCATTGCAATTACAGTATTTTGTTGCTTTTATGAATCTGAGACTGTTGGTTTAGAAAAGGTTGCATTGTTAACATAGTATTTCTTTTGCTGTAGCTACACACTTAAGTAGGCCCAAAATTGCTACCTGGAGGTACTGTATTTTGTACACAGTATGATTTCTAATTGCTTGAATAATACTGCACAATGGAGTAATTTCTTACTCCGTGAGAGCTGTTTCTCACTGCTTGAGATATAATAACCTCTCGGGAATCACGGAGCTGCAAACTATAATGCATTTTTAGAGCAATTATAGAGCATTTTTGCTCAGTCTGTACTCTTAAAATGCTCAGCATTCACTAAAAAATGAATCAGGAGAAGCTGGTAAAGTAAGTTGCAGCAACTGAATGAGATGGCTCTTCAGAATTATATATAGAACCCTTTTTTAGACGCCCACATCCCCTATATTAAAAACAGTGATTCAGAAAATCAGGCAGCAGATTCCTGAACCAAAGTATTGTGTGTGATTTTTGCAGTCCACATTAAAAGAGATGCATTGTTTAGAGGAATGAAATGAGCATTACAAGGCACTTTTGCAATAAAGCTGTTTTGTAGTGTAGTCTCTTTATCTGGATAAGATGATGCTATTTTTAATTTACCAGTTTAATTTGTTATATGCATCCATGCATTTATAAAAACAAATTTTCTTCTCAGAAATGTGTATGAAACAATTCACCCATAAATGTACACAGTAATATTAAAAAAAACCAAAACAGAATTGGCCTGAAGAGTAGCAAAGCAAAGTCACATATTCAATGCCTACAGCAAAGAACCTGGAGTTGGGAAGATATTGTGGTTAAACCTACCCATAAGTCAAGTATTTGTCATCCAAATCCAGAATCACCTTTTTGAAAAGTGATTCTTGTGCTCACCGTGCAGGACTGAAGGGGCTGACTGCAGCCCAAACTCCCTGCATCACTCTTCCAATCCTCGTTATAGGTGAGGGGCCACTGGAAACATTTTGGTTTGTTGGCCAAACCACAGTGAGCAAATGCTGGTTACACTCCTTGGAGAGGCAAATCCACTTTTTCACACCCGCACAGAGTTGAGCTAAAGGACAGGTCCCTGAAATGATACCACCTCCTCCCCTGGCACAGGACATCCCAAGGCCAGGCAGATGCCTTGAGACCTTAGTGCCAAGGACCCAGCTGGCATCAGGACGTGGGACAGGGGCAGCAGCTGCCCTGGCCCCATCTGCCATCAAGGTTTAGGATATAGTTCAGAATAGGAGCTGTAATATTATTTAAAAAGCTGCAGCTTTTCTATATGAAGGTGTTCTCGCTTCTTACCAAGCAGTGGGACAGGTCAGAAGGCTCCTGTTGCAATAAACAACACACTCTAATAGACAGAAGCCCCATCAGGGCTTCTATCAGGACAGAAGCCCCACAGCCCCATTTCAGGAGCTGGGCTGCAACTGACCTTTGCACCAGGAGCCAAGTGTGTCCTTTCCCTGGAAGCTAAGGCAGTACTGAATGCAAGCTAATAATACATTTTGAAAGGTCATGTGCCCCAAAACAATTTTTACTGGTGTATATTGATGAACCTAAGTCTATTTTTGAATAAAATTCTTTGTGTTGTTGACCCACCTGCCTGGGAGTGTGAGCCCAGACTGCAGAGCTCCGAGCAGTCTGACAGCTTGGCACCGAGGGTGGCCACCCTGCTTTCCCAGATGGAGAAGATGCAGTGCAAGAGCTGCCAGCCCTGACAGCAGCTGCCCAGAGGGAGGCGAGAATTCCCCAGATGGATGGCTCCTTGCTCAAACCCTGCTCAAAAGCCACAAAAGAGAGGAACTACCTACTGCAGAAAGCCTCCTTCCCCACAAAAGAAAACAGCCTATGACCTTCTTGAATGCCCAGCTGAGTATTTAATTTGTGTCCTGAATTATACTCTGGATGGAGCAGCACTGATGGTGGTTGTGCATGTTATATAGGCATGTAAGTATAGTGAAAACTGAGTAACAGGTCAAAAAAAGATACACCCTAAATACTTCTTAGGCATTAGGGTTACCAAATAGGACTGAAGAACTGTAGCTGTATATTCCCTTCCTGGCTGATCTGCTTGAACAGCAGTGGAGGAACTTTCTAAAATATCAGCCAGCGTTTCATCCACTGCTATCTATGGTCTTCTTCTGGACAGAGTAAATAGTGGGAAGGGCTTTTCTGAATGGAAATTAAGGGTAGCTCTAGTAATTCAGAGAAACAACAAGCCATTATTTCCCTTCCAGTGTTAGCAAGGAAGAGAGGTCTGGCATATAGGATATGACATAACTAAAAGTAGCTGTCATATAGGATGAAAGTTAAGGTCAATAATGAGATTCATATTCAGAATACCTTTGTGTGCTCTTTCAGACTAGAAATCAGTGCTGTGCCATCTGAGCTAATGTGGAGATCAGGCTTTGCTGGACACTAATACAAAGGGAGAAACCGTAGCACAAGGGCAATTACTGGCAGAGTTCCCTTGGACGTTAAGGAAAGGCAGAACTCATACAGAAGGAATTTAAAGCAGTCAGTTATATTTTAAGTGTGGCCTCTTGTGTGCTATTTCTCCACTGCTTTTCAAAATGAAGCTGGTGATCACAGAAAGGGCTGTCCTACAGGCCTCCATTCCCCTGCAGAATAAAAAGTCACCCCACCATGCATTAGAAAGACAAGGCTTCCTGCTCAGTCCCCTTCTAGCCTGTCTCAGGGCTGTGCTGGAGTAGCCTGCTTTTAAAGGAAGTGTCAGACACAGCCAGGGATTGATGTCTGCAGAAAGTGCCAGCAAATGGAACAGCAGCTTAGCCAGTCTGGCCCAGTGGAAGTAGCTCAGCTAAGATCTGAGATGGTCATCTTGTACGAGCAGTCTGGGGCAGATTCAGGAGGCACTGGGCTAAGTCCACACTGGTGATGAAGGCAGGAGATGGTGAGTTTTATTCTGTTGCTGTCACTTTGGGTATTAGAGCCCTTAGAGGTGGCACCAAGAAGAAATAAAGTGTCAGCCCTCAGAGAAAGCTGTGCTCGAGGAGAAGAATCTTCCTCCTTTATAAATCTTTCACCGTCTCTCTCTCAGATTGTGACAGTCTGTCACAAGCCTGCAATACTTCCCTCTAAAGCTCCAGGTAACCCAGAGCTAGAAAAGCAGCACTTCTACAAAATGCCTGAGGTCCTGCAAGTGACGATTTCCTCATCTGTCCTACAGAGAATACATTGGAGGTATCCAGGCTGTGTCTGGATTTGTGGGAAGGGTTTGCCTTTAAAACTGGGCTCTGACTGTGCGAGCTGCCCGGTGTGGGGCATTGTGCGGGGTTGTATAATCCGAATGAAAGACCTTATTGTAATGAGTGCTGCTCGTGGCATAGGAAATTGTTGTGAGATTTTCAGGCTGAGGTCTCCTGTTAACACTATCCCAACCCTGTGCTGTTTGTGCTGTGTTCCCCTAAGAAGCTTTTGGAAGACAATAGAGATGAAAGATGAGTATGCTGGAAAGGAAGAAAGAAAAGAAAGCCAGTGTATGGATTGCAAAAGTAGAGGTACATTGGAAACCCCACCGTCTTCTACTGTAGCTTTTCTACAATGCAGCATTAGATCCACTGAACATAGCATTTTTCTTTCTTCTATTATATGTTCTTACCCAGCAATTTTGTATTTAATGGTAAGTGCACAAAGAATATTAATGCATACTTGGATTAGGATAAACCCACGGAGTTGATAAAGCCCAATGTGGACAGACTGGAGCACTAGAGAGGAATCCAGGGGAATAAACATAAAAGATCAAGACCTGACTTGGACTAAAAGTGGTTTAAACCTATGGCTGGACTACCAAAATATCCAGTCATATTACTTTTCAGATATTTGGAAGCAATACAAAGTTTCTTCTGTTAGTTAATTACTCCCTTAACTGTCCACTGCAGAGTTTCTTTCATTTCCTCTCCCAAACATCAGGCAGTAGATACTGCAGGAGCCCACAGTCAGCAAGATACGCAAGCAGGGGCCTAACTTTAGTTCATGAGTCATCTCCGTGGCTCCAGTGGGACAGCTCAGGTGGTTAAAGTTAAGCATGTACTTAAGTACTTTGCTGAAATGGGGTGAATCTGTGCCAGCAAGAGGTTGCTGCTTAGGTGGAGAACTGGTTGTTTGCCTAGCAGCATGCCCTTTACCATTTATAAAAGGGATTCATACAAAACGTAATTAAAAGACACCTCTCTGCTGTGAGAGCAGTGATTCCTAAAGACTTTTAAAAAGTGGACCACTGTCAGCCTTTACAGTCTCTCTCAGCCCCCCCTCCCATTATTATAGAGCTGTTAATTGGAAACACTTTAATCAGGTTCAGCAAAGCAGGGAGTGATTGCTCACCATCACTTTGCTGGGCCTTGTGAGCCTGCAGGGCATGGATAGAAAACTCCTGCTCCAGACATGGGATACCTGCTCTGTGACAAATGTTCTGATACGGGTTTTATTACAAATGTTCTGCTTTCCTGGTGGCCACAGCTCAGCTGCCAATCTAGAGCTATGTTCGTGGGCAAAAATGTCAGTCGATGGAGTCAACATTCCCAACAGTCCTTTCCACTGCAGAGGCACAGAACTATAGCACTTCCACCATCCAAATGTTCATGGAGTTTAAAAAAATCCTTATTTTTTAGAATTCCATTGGGAGCTGTTTTACTGGGCCATGGTGAGCACACTGAAGCCCTGATCACTACAAAGCCTGCAATTAATTCTGCTCCTGCTGTGGTCCTGCCTCTGCCACACCCCAAGGGTTTGCCTTTCCCTCCAGCTCCACAAACACAACCACAGGTAACAAAGTGGTGGGTCAGATGGGCTTTGGGCTCATCTCAGCAGTGCTCACACAGAACACAAGACTTGTATTGTCATCCACATACAGGAGCTGCATGACGCTTCCAAATGACCCCTTTAATAAAATCAGATAATGATTTGTAGCTGAAAGAATGGTTTCAAAACTCTTTAAGAGTGTACCTGTGTCACCGGTAATTCCTTTATTCTGAATATAAAAAATGAAAATCAAGTTTTGCCAAATGCAGGGCAATTTTTCCTAAGCCCTAATATCTGTATAGTATTTCTCCTTGCACATTTTTCCCAACTTGTCAGAGTCATAAGACTGAAAATTATAAATCCAGCAGCTGTGCTAGAAAATGTCAGACAGCCACACATTTTTCAGGAGAACAGAGTCTATTTTATGCTGGGTAGCATTGTTTGAAATTGAGTTTTGAAAGTCCACAATTTTTCATTTCCGAGTCAAGGCTAATGGAAAAATTTCACTTCCAGAGGTAAGATATGGAGCAACTGAAAACAGGGATTTAGGAAAGAACTGCCATCTCAGCAATCATTTTGAACACTAGTATCATTTGACATTCTAATACTGGTGGCAATGATTCATCTATCAGAGGGACTTAACTAGGATTTGTTTATATGTCTTTCAAATACTAACTGTAAATCATCAGTCTTTCATGTCTCTGCTTTTTTCCTCCACAGGGTCTCTATAAGCTCTTGGGGTTTCTCTCATCCATTGAATGCAATATGGACTTCAGTATTTACTCCCCATCCAGCATTAAGGAAACTTTTCCTTCCTCCAGTAGTTTTAATCTGTGCCTATTGAGCACGGCTTGAACTGGAGGCACATTCCTGGGATGGAGGAACCAAGCTTATGCCACGTGACAGTGTCTCCATTCCTACCTGTCTGTAACCTCCCCGTCTGAGATTGTGCACATGAAAGGCAGATTGTTGCAAATGAGTTAAGAAAAGGACTATGAAGGTAAGTAACAAC
The DNA here is from genome assembly GCF_025592945.1 of Manacus candei. Taxonomy (NCBI): domain Eukaryota; kingdom Metazoa; phylum Chordata; class Aves; order Passeriformes; family Pipridae; genus Manacus; species Manacus candei. The sequence continues at coordinate 2,765,029 of NW_026138131.1, forward strand.
ATTAGAGAAAACAACAGAAGAAAGTTTTAAGATGACATCTTTAAGAAAAGTTATCTCAGGGGACTTTTTTTCATACAGTGCATGGAAAGGTTGCTTTGGCCATATCCTGGGGAATGGATGCAAGAGAGTATTGTCCCACACTGCTGCTCTCCTGCTGCTAAGCAAATATCATGGCTTTTATTTGAATACACAGTCATAATAAATCTTTGGCAAACAACCCACAGAAACTACCAACAGTTTCCTTGAAATTAAGAACATTCAAGTGTTTCTCCATTGCAAGAAATTTTTAGTGCAATGCCTCTGCTCTTGCTGAAGAGCCTTTTCCAGTCCTGCTATGCAACGAGTTGCCCACTTTCCTTTTAAATCCCTGCTGGAAAAAAATGAGTGGCAACCTGCAGTCCTGGGTTGGGGTGCTGCCTGGCTTCATTTCAAGGCAGGCAGAATAAAGACTCTGGGAGAGGAGCAGCATTGAAACAGCACATGGAAATTATCTTCCATGGCAAAGGAGAGGAGTGATGGAGTCAAAAAACAAGACCATTTTCTCTGCAGGATCATCATCTGCACTGTTTAAATACATATTTAGTCCTTGCAGACGTGTTTCCTGCTTATTTTGGCTAAAGAAAATAAGGTAGAGGGGAATACAAAAGGGTCAGGCAAAAGGACCTGTGTCAAAGCACAGCTTGTACAGCTGTCCCTGGAGCAAGACTAGGCTGCCCAAAGAAGACTACAGAGGACAGGAAAGTTAGTCTAGTAGAAAAATTATTCCTTCTGCTGCCAACATTTCTTTTCCTTTTCCCCGACTTTTCTGTCCTGCTTTCATTCCTTATAGCAACCTAAAAAAACTTCTTGTAGCTTGACACTGATCTTGTCACTATTTCCTGTGCAACTGAGTAGAGAGTACAGCCTAAGCATCATACAGCAGAGCCTGGAATTAGCCTTGGACATCCTTGATTTCCCCTCTTGTCCCCACTTTGTCCTCATCCAGGTACTTCAGGCTGAATCTACCTATATCGTGGTCTCACATGTTGCTGCTGAGAGCTGTCACTGATCTTTTCTTTAGCAGCCATTTATCTATGATCCAACAGGTTTATAGACTTCATGAAACTTCTACTCTGAAAGCATTTTACTTTACATTACCCAAAGTGATTGTTTAATAGTAACCTAAATGTACTCCCTTTGAGTAGCTGCTTTATGTTGACAACGACGCCCTCTTCGCCCACACAGGAGCAGCTCTGCAGTGTTTAACATCCTGCTTTGCTGAGGCTGCTGAGCTCTTTGGGCTGGAAGTCAGCTTAAAGAAGACAGAAGTCTTCTATCAACCTGCACCTCAGGAAGCCTTCCATCATCCCCATATCACCATTGGCGAATCAGTGCTCAAATCAGTCCAGCAGTTTAATTACCTAGGCAGCCTCATCTCCTCAGATGGTAAGATTGATGAGGAGATAGACAACAGGTTAGCAAAGGCATAGAGTGCCTTTGGAAAGCTTCATAAAAGAGTTTGGTGAAACAAACGCCTGAAGAAAAGTACCAAGATGAGTGTTTACAGAGCCATAGTGCTGTCTACTCTCTTATACGGTTCGGAATCATGGGTCATCTACCACCACCACCTGCGTCTCCTGGAACACTTCCATCAACGCTGCCTCCGTACAGTCCTAAACATCCACTGGTCAGATTATGTGACCAATACATCTGTTCTAGAGCAAGCAGCAGTCACAAGTATTGAGGCCATGTTGAGAACACAGCTGTGTTGGGCAGGGCACATCTCAGGGATGAAGGACCAACCACTGCCTCCCTAAGATCCTGCTTTATGGTGAACTTGCCACTGGCTGCTGCAAGAGAGGAGCCCCAAAGAGGAGATACAAGGACTCCCTGAAACAACATCTCAGCCTTGCCCATATTGATCATCATAACTGGTCTACTCTGGCCTCCAATGGGGAGACCTGGAGACACACCATCTATAACGCTGCTGATGCTTTTGAGAAAGCACGCAGGATCACCCTTGAGGAGAAAAGGCAACACAGAAAGAATCGTGCCTTGCAGAATATACCTCCTAAGGAGTCTTTCTGTTGTGCCTTTTGCAGTCAGACGTGTCTATCTTGTATTGGCCTTTTTAGCCACCAACGTGCTTGCAACAAACGTGGGTAGAGCCCTTCCCAAATCTTTGTTCGCAAATCCCAGCCATGATGATGAAATGTACTCCCTTGGAATGCACACCTGAACTTACACATCTCTCCTATCTGTCACTGACAGAACCACAGCAATGCTGGATTACTGGTCTCTAGGGACAGAGTTTATCATTCCAAACACTTGAAAATGTTTCCAGAGGGCAAAGGTTTTTATCCAGGCCAATTATTTATCTAATGCAAAATTTTCTGAGGATCATTTTCATTTAGAGAAGAGGTCAAGAAAAGGAAACTCTCTCGAAAAATTAATTTTAAATTGCTCTGTGCCAAAGGAATGAAAGTGTTTGACTCAGTGGACACAATAATGTGCTTTGTAACTCTGTCTGGAATAGGAGAGGAATATAAACAAATTATTTCATACAGCGTAGTTCTCTCTCTGTCATAGAGGAAGTGAAACTGTGCAATGACAACACTTAACCCTTGCAGAATCAAACACTAGTAGGCTGGTTTAAATGACAGCATTGTTTTGCATGTTTTCTCATCCCAAGCAGAAGCAAAGGGATATGCACTCTTCTTAAGGAGGAAGGAGCTGCAAGCATGTATGCCTACCTCCTTTCAAAAATGTCACAGGATTGCGTGGTTTTCACAAAACCAGGTAAATATTATGATGCAGTGGTCAGTTGTGACCCCTCATTTAAATAAAACAGCAGATGAAGCCCAAATTTAAGGAGGGAGAAGAACTTGTTCTTAAACATATGTTTTACACTTATATGAGCATGTCAGACGTATTAAGAATAAACGTCATTTGACATTTAATATTTAACAAGATAATGCCAGGAAAGTTTAGCAATCTGTGAAGAAATGTGACAGTTTAAAAAACCTCTCTGAAGAGTGTTTATTCCCATTAAAATGCTAAATAGTCCATCACCAACAGCAATAGCAGCCCCAGAGTGAGTGAGTTGAAATCAATCAGTCCAAACCTATGCTGAAAGAAATAAAACGTACAGACATCACGGTCAAGTACAACAGGTACCACTTCTCCTGCAGAAAAGTCTGACCTGTGCGCTCTGCTGACAAAACATCCCTGCTGCAGGTAAACTGGCAAACCTTTGTTTCTTGCTGCCATGGCAGAGCCACCAGCCCTTGGGGGGAAGGAGTGCTGCCAGTGTTGCCAGCGCAACTGTGCCTGCACGTGGGGTTTCTCCTGGCAGCAAAGAGGCAGCTCTGCCTCTTTATGCCCCCGGGAGACAGAGGTGTGTTGGCAGGTTCTCATAGCTGGCAAAACTCTGTAGCAGCAGCCTGGGCTTCCACGCTGAACAGAACAGTCTATTTCTGAACAATTATCGCCTCGAGGGTTTACACAGCCCAAAATGTAGATTGATGTTCAGAATAAAAATTGAGTAGCATCTACCTTTGGCTTTAGAGGGAGCCAAATAACACTTTTCTAAATTAAAAAAAAATACATCTGAAGATGCTAACGGCCAGCATCACACTGCATAGAAATATCTGCGTCAGTCCAGAACAAAGCTGAATTTGTGGCAGTTTTCTTCTTCTTTCAAAAGCTTTTTGTTCTTCAGAGAATGGAATGCAGTTCCTTCTTTCATCACTTACCTTCCCTCTCAGTCTGATGCAATTTTTAGTTATTGCTTTGCGATGGGAATGTGCTTATGATTCTGCAAACATAGAT